>NC_141670.1:89457546-90657546 GCF_028749965.1 Puma concolor
CCTCCATCCATGGAGGCAGGGAGACGACCACACTCCAGACTGGGAAGTGGCAAGTTGAATACACACAGGAATTTACATACTAGGCTTGTCTTCAATGGATGTAAGACAAGAAGATCTTTGCATCCACAGTCACATTTTAAAAGTTTATATAGAGTCTAAGTGGGGTTCAGTCACCTGTACAGTCCAAATGGTCCTAACACCACCTTCTGCTCTCAAGACTACATTTTTGAAACAGATGCTGGGGGGAAACAGTGGTGTGAATGTTTATTCCAAGAGCAGGGAAGTGGGTAAAGAGTCTCTGATGGCCTGAGTACAGCTTGTGGTTCAACCAGCAGTCACCTCCTGTCAAATGACCTCTTGTAACACTCAGATCAAAAGATCAGAGCCAATTTTAACATACCTAGAGTGTTTTTATTAGCAAAAATTGCTATTTTCCACTTCTGGAAATGTTCATGTACTGGGTGACAGGTTTCAAAGTTATATATTCAAAAGTTAATTGAAAGGATTCATAACCAGTGATTAAAAACAAAAAAGTAGATAAATCTTAAAGAAAAATGATATATAAAAAGTTTATAAAACTTTGAAAACTCTTATATATGATTTCAAGAATTTTAAAGATGTGAATCCTCATTTGTTAAGTTTGATAGCAGTTCATAAGAGGACATAGTGCGAGGGGAGCTTATTGAGTAAATTACTTTGCCTACAAAAAGTCCTGGAGACATTTACAAAGGGAAGAAATTAAACATCAAGAATTAAATGTGTCTTTAAATTTCAGCTTACCAACATTGTGTGTACATACAACTGATTATAATTTCAATTTTAATCATTGTGTTTTTTTCATGTTTTGACAAATCTGAATTTAGTTCATTCAGAGTATACTAATGTTGCACAATGCTGCACACATTATTCACATTTGTTATAGATTTCCTTGATAGAACTATTTATTTCTTTACAGATGTGAATTAGAGCTTTTGTTTTGTTTTGTTTGTGCCATTACTTTTTAACCGTTCGGCCTCACGACGTCTTGTATTTTTCTTCTTGAACCAGGCAGTTATTTCTCTAAAGATAAAAGAAACATTTTTTTTTTCTTTTCCTTTGTTTGGAAATTAGGTCATCTTGACATTTGGCAGCCTGCTTAAATTACATTGATAGTACTTCAAGGAATAAGTGCCATTAAATTTTAGTATCTTCAACAAAGTTGCTTCGCATGTTGAGTTCCAACTCAAGGAGGAGAAAGGGACACATTGTCTTGATTGGATGAGTCTAAGAGAGACCTCTGCTGGCTACATTTGAATAGCTACTCTGGGAAATTTTTTATCAGAATCACTAGTACTTTTTAACTACAATTTGGACAGGAAAAAAAAAAATATGGCCAAAATATCTGATAGTATTTCTAGAATATATTTCTAGAATATAACTCATTCAAATAATTTTGATACTTCAGTTATCAACAAGTTCACAAAAACACAAGTATGCACATGCACTATAGAAAAATGCTTTAGTGGTACTCATTGACAATGTCTGTCTTTCTTTTCAATGACAACAATTGGTGGGGAGGGGTTCCTGGCTGGCTCAGTTGGTTGACCAACTGACGCTTGATTTCGGCTCAGGTCATGATCCCAGGGTTGTTGGATTGAGCCCCACATCGAGCTCTACAGTGAGTGTAGAGCCTGCTTAAGATTTTCTCTCTCTTTCCCTCTGCTCCTCTAACTCGCTTGTGCTCTGTGTCTCTAAAATAAAAAATAAAAAAATAATAACAGACAGTAGTAATATACAATATAATCATAAAGTAATAGCAAGAAATGATTGCTCATATAGTATATTATTTAGCTGGACAAAAATTATTTTTTACAAGTCAAAAATGAAAAAAATAATGCTGAATAACAAAACGTTTTAGAAAATAGTATTTTATATACTATTTATATATTTACATTATATAATACATTAATAATAGTTATATTATTAATAATTATATATTTATAAAATATACATATATTATTGTTTTATATTAGATATTATAGTATATTTTATATATAATATAATTTATATTATATTTCATATTATAGTATTTTTATATAATGTATCATATAATTATATAATTAATAATATATAATTTATATAATATAAACATATATAATTTACATATATAATTTATATTTTTTATGAACTACTATCTTTTGGATATTAGTTTTTAAAATTTTCAAACTGTCACATTTTTATATACACTGTCTTAAGATCTTTGCTCTTTTGCCATTCAACTTTGTTCATATATTTATTCATATAAACGTACCAAAAATGCTGATAATTATTATTATGCCTTTTTTTGCTCTAACCATCATTTCCAAAGATACCAAGAAATGGGTATAATTTCATAATTACATCTTTGTGACACCTACTTCTTTATACATACATTCTTATGAAAAATCCATATAGACAGAATACTTAACCTCAGAGAATCAAATAAAGAGTTAAAGTAATTGAATAAAAAAAGCACTGTCTCATATCTGGAATTGAAAGCCTGAAAAGGATTTAGCCACATGAAAAGTCTTTCTCTTTTAATATGAGTTCTGTAAAAACAGCCAGTGATTATAGTTTTAGAAGTCGCTTATTCCTTGACCAGCTGTGTAAAAGAGAAAAGACAGACTGAATCTCTTCCAACAAATTTTTTTGTTTCATATGCGGCGTATCTGGGCATGCCATCTAAGTCTTTCTTCCACAGGCACTGTTGCTTCTTTGTTTTTTCTTTTTTGAAAAAAAAGATTTAACCTTTACTTATTTTTTTGAGACAGAGAGAGACAGAGCATGAGCGGGGGAGGGTTAGAGAGAGAGGGAGACACAGAATCCGAAGCAGGCTCCAGGCTCTGAGCTGTCAGCACAGAGCCCGACTGGGGGCTGGAAGTCACAGACAGTGAGATCATGACCTGAGCCAAAGTCAGACACTCAACTGACTGAGCCACCCAGGTGCCCCATCTTCATTGCTTTTTCTATCCTTTCCCTCTGGAGATGAGTTGCTCATCAGTGATTTATTTTGTTTTAAAGAATTGTGTCATTTTGGGGCGTGAGAGTAAAAAGGATTAAAGACATCTTCCTGTAACCTCAGCTACTTTCTTGAATGAACAGCAGATTAAGTCATACTGATACTTCAGGGCTGATGCAGGAAACATCAGTTCTTGGCATCTCAAAGCCTTTGATTCCTTTTATTCTCTTACTTTTTTGGTAACAAAAATAATTCTTTGCATTTGTATAGACTATAACATAGAACATAATTTTGTGTTACAAAAAAAAGTTATTCTAGTAATCCTACTCGAGGAGTAACCAATTATTTTCATTTCCCAATGAGAAAATTGAGATTTAGAGAAGGTAAATGATTTTCCCAGGGGCATGTGTTTACTTAGTTTTTTGTTTACTTTTGTTTGTTTATGATATTGCCCAGGCTGGCCCTCTACATATATTTTTTTAACATTTCTTTTAGAAGTTGTTCTCTATTTATTAAAGAATAAATATGTCAGATTAAATTTAGGAACAGTGGTAAATATCAGGGCACCTGGGTGGCTCAGTCGGTTAAGTGTCTGACTTGATTTTGGCTCAGGTCATGATCTCAAGGTTCATAAGATTGAGTCCTACGTTGGGCTCTCTGCTGATAGTAAAGAGCCTGCTTGGGATTCTCTCTCTCCACTTTCTGCCCTTCCCTACCCTCTCAAAATAAATAAATGTTAAAAAAAGATAGCAGTGTTAAATTTCAATGATCATTCCATATCTCCAACTCAGTTGTTCTCCAATATCCGTTACTGGCATCTGTTCTTTCAACCTCTTGGATACTAATCTCAAATCCATTGTTATTGTACAACCATGAAGATATCATGTTAGGTATTCTCAGTATATCTTTTTACATATTTATATGTGTGATAAAATAGTTCTATACAAATACATTTATACATTGTGAGACATATTCTCAAAATTTCAATTAATTAAATAAACATACAAAATACACACCTAAACGATTATTGTGCTCATTCCAATTGTCTCTAAATGTATAATTTGACCTAGATACAAATTATTTATTTAGTAATAGGTGAGACAGGGCAAAATAATTGATAATATATGAAGATGATAAAATGAACAAAGTGCACCTAATCATTGCCATGTAGACAGACGAAGTATAGAACTATATGAGTATACCCTTTTCAGCAACCCAACATTCTATCCTTTCACTATCTTAGCCCTATATACTGACCCTTCCTGTACATCAATACTTTCCATGTTTCCATCTGTTTCTTTTAGCATCTACAGACTACCCCACCCCAATTCCACCCCCTTTTCTTGCAAATACACTATTTAACTAATACCCACAAGTCTTGTTCTTTCTATTCTCACTACTCTTGTACTGCTTACCCTTATTGCTGGCTCAATTTGGCCACACCTTTCTCTGAGTTTAATCTTAGCTAAAACTGGAGGGCATATTAGACAGAAACATTCAATTTGTGATGTTGTGTTTATATGGTCTAACATTCAGCTGAAACTTCAGCACTTTTTAGCATTTATTCTTTTTGATGTATCTGATATTTTACATTTCTGTAGTTGTTATCTCAAAGATTCACCAGTTTCTTAAATCTTCTCTCTCCTTCACTCTCACTCATTCTTCTGTTGAAAATCTTACCTGCTACTTCACAGGAAAAATGGAGGCCATTATATATTACCTTTAATTTAACCCATCTATTTAGCAAATATTTATTGTGTTCCTTTCTGTTTTGGATAAACAACAATGGAAAAGTGTTGTGGTGAGCCCTTAAAATTAATGAGGAAAATTGATATGGCAGACTCCTAGCTGTCCTCACTATCTCCCTTTTCCATTATAATTGAGTTTAACAGGTGCATGGCCATTTAATGGTGTTTAGGGACACAGGGTGCCATAACTGGTGTTTTACATTTTATTTCATGTTTATTTTCAGACATTTGATATAATTGATCTGTATTTGTTGTATAATTCTTAAGTCTCTGAGAAACAGAAATTAGTGACTAATGTGTAACGTTCAATATGCTAAGTGCTGCACGTGGATTATGTTGTTTGATCCTGATTGCATACTTCTGAGAGTTTGGTGATCAATTAGGTAGACACATCTGAGTAAATACTAGTGAAAAACTGAGGTTTACAAGGGCTAAATATGTAGCTCAAGGTCAAACATCCAGTGATGATAAGGACCTATGTTATAAATATGGGAGAATCTGGCCAAGAGACACATATAATTAATCTTACAATAGTTAATAATTTCTAAGTATCATCGAATTTCTAAGAAATAAACTTATCCTTGACTACATCTACTAAAAGCTTAATTCTAACACTTTCATGTCTTACAAAGGCACTTAAAATTTAGAGCATAAATTTGATGTGTCCTAAAAGGCTCAACAAGATATGGTCACTATTTATTCCAACCAACCTCATATTGAATCCCCATCTCCTAGACTCTGAAACCCCAGCCACATTGGTTCTTTGTTCTGTTTGTTCAGTGAATACAACATGATCTCTTCTATGACAAGTTTTTTTGCATGTGATGTCCTTTCTATCTATGAAGATTTTTACAACCTTGGGTCCTTATCCTACTTTTTCTATTGTATACCATTAAATATATTGACATGATTATAAGATAAAATATTTTAATGAGGGGCTCCTGGGTGACTCAATTGGTAAGAGTCCAACTCTTGATTTTGGCTCAGGTGATGATGTCACAGTCATGAGATCAAGGTCTACATGGGATCCGTGCTGAGCATGGAAATTGCTTGGGATTCTCTCTCTCTCTCCCTGTCTCTTTGCCCATCCCCTGTTCGTGCTGTCTCTCTTTCTCAAAATAAATAAATAAGCATTTTTTAAAAATAAACTTTTTATTTTAAGATAATTATATATTCCCATGCAGTTCTCAGAGATAATAAATACAGAAATATTTTGTCAACTTTTCACCTATTGTTCCAATGATAACTTTTTACATAATTACAGTATACTATCACAACCAGGAAATCAGCATTTATACAAAATCGACCAACATTACTCAGTTTTCATTGGTTTTATATGTACTTATTTGTATGTGTATATTTATTTTCTTAATGTTTTGTTTATTTGTTTAGAGAGTGGGGAAGGGACAGAGAGAGAGGGAGAGAGAGAATCCCAAGCAGGTTCCATGCTGTCAATGCAGAGCCAGACCCGGAGCCCCATCCCACGAACTGGTAGATCATGACCTGAACTGAAATCCAGAGTCAGACCCTTAACCGACTGAGCCCCCCAAGTGCCCCATGTCTGTGTATATTTCTACACAATCTTATGTATAGAATCACATGACTATAGTCATAGACCATAGCCAACATACAGAACAATTCCATCACAAGGATCGTTTATTATACCCTTCTGTGGCCACAGTTACCTCTCTTCCTCCTTCCTTTATAATTTCTGACAACCATTAACTATTCTCCATTTTTAAAATATTATCATTTGAAGGATATTACATAAGTTGAATGTGTGCAAGCTTTAAATTTTTTTCTTTATTGTTTTTTGATAATAAACTTTTTAATTTTTTAGGATACTTGAGATTTACAGGGTAGTTATGAAGTTCAGAGGGTCCTGGTGTACCTGCACCCAGTTTCCCCTATTATTAACACCTTACACCTTATATTAATATAGCACAATCATTACAATTAATGAAATAACATTGATGCATTATCATTAAAGTAGAAGCTCTTTCATATTTCCTCAGTATTTACATAAATATCATCCACCTTTTCTGTTCCAGGATTCTATCCAGAATACCACATTACATTTAGCTGTCAATTCTCCTTAATATCCTCTTGGCTGTGACAGTTTCTCAGAAATTTTTTTTGATAACCTTGGCAGTTTTGAGGAGTACTGTTCAGGTATTTTGAAGAATGTCCCTCAGTTGGATTTGTCTGATTTTTTTTAATGTGTATTTATTTTTGAGAGAGAGAAAGAGACACAGAGCATGAGTGGGGTGGGGCAGAGAGAGAGGGAGACACAGAATCAGAGGCAGGCTCCAGGCTCTGAGCTGTCAGCACAGAGCCCGATGCGGGACTCAACCCCACGAGCTGTGAGATCATGACCTGAGCATAAGTCAGATGCTCAACTGACTGAGCCACCCAGGCGCCCCTGATGTTTTTTGGGTTTTGTTTTGTTTTGTTCTCATGATCAGACTGGATTTATGAGTTCTGGTGGGAAGATCACAAAGGTAAAGTACCATTTTCATCACATCTTATCAGGGGTTCATGCTATCAATATGACTTATCACTGCTGATATTAACCTTAATCATTTGAGATAGTATTTGTCAGGTTTCTTCACTGAAAAGCTGGCTTTTTTTCTTTCTTTCTTTTTTTTTTTTTTTTCACTTTCCAAACAGTATTCTTGGGAAGTCACTGTGTGTAGTCCACCCTTAAGAAGTGAGAAATATGCTCCACCTCCTTGATGAGAAAGTGTGTTATAAATTATACAGGCTTTTTCTCTGGAGATTTGTCTCTTCTTCCCCCTTTATTTTTTCATTTTCTTATTTACTATAAACTCATGGGTACTTGTTTCATGCCTTATATTCCAACAATGTTTGATTTTGTTTAAATTGTTTCAGCTTGGGTCATTGGGACCTCCTTTGGTTGGCTCTTGTGTCTTTTTCATATACCCCCATTATTGTGTGTGTGTATTTTCTTTCTTATTGTTGTTGATTCCTTATTTGCTGGCAATACAAGATATTTGAGGCTCATCTTTTATACTTACTTCATCAGTCGTAGAATTGGCCATTTATTTAAAGAGCCCTGCTTCCTCTTATTGGAGAATGGTATTAGAAACTAAAATCTTGATGCTAGGTTTACTCAGTATGTATGTAGATTTCAATAGTGTGTTCTGTCTTATTAGTGTGGAGTATCACATTGGTGTAGGCGTATCATAGTTTGCTTAATTATTCACCTGTTAAAGGACATCTGGGCTATTTCCAGTTTGGGGCTGTTAATAAAGCTGCTAGGAGAATTCATATTCTATAAACTAAATTCCCAAGAGTGCAATTTCTGGATCATATGGTTAGTGAATAGTTTTATAAGAATCTGGCTAAATGTTCTCTGGTGTGGCTGTATCATTTTACAATCCGTTCCCACTAGCAATTTATGAGTGATCCAGTTTCTTACATCATTGCCAGCATTTGATATTATTTTCTACACCATTTTGATGTGTGGAGATATTTTATTTTGGTTTTACAATAATATTTTACTTACATACTACTGAGAAATAAGGATAGATGGAAGGAAGAGCACTACAGCGAGTCTGCAACGTTAAAACCTAACAAAACGCACCACGAAATCAGTAATTGGTACTTAAGATCTCTTCCTTATCCATATCTTAGGTAAGAGGCCATTTTCTCACAGAAGCTTTGCCTGATCTTGCAAGCTGGCTGAGGTCACCCGCTCTAGGAGTAGTAGTTACGTGTTTATTTTCTCCATACTACTAATAACGCTGTGTAACTTTATCCCAGAGTATTTAATTGTTGTTTCTTTTTTCCTGTCTAAACTGGAAGCTTCACAAAGGCAGAGACTATTTCCTTTACCACACTACCTCCAATACCCATGCCAGGTTCTGGTGTATAGGTGTTTAAAACTATTGTTAAATTAATACATAGACATGTTCTTCACTAAGTAGTGCACGTTCTCAACCAAGTAAGTTAATGTCCTTCAAATTGCATTTACTTAGTTACACAACAGAAAATTGATTTAAATCAATTCTAAGACTCTAGACTTCCAGTTACAGAAAAAACGCGTGATAAACGACAAAGAGAAAAAGAGATGATTTTTATTTTCAAACTCAATACTACTAAAAAAAAGAAATACCATTTAAAGTTATCAATTGAGTATACTATCTTCATATATTTCCAAAAACAAAGCTAAACTATTTTTTCTTTTGCAAAAATTACCTCAATCCCCATCCTCAACCTGGTTGAATATGCTGAGACAGTTTTGACCAAGTTGGTCCGTCTTCTCAGGAGCCTTCAGTGTCTAATTATCTTGTGGAAGGAGGCTGGAGTTCCTGCTGTTTTTATATCAGTCTTCAAGTTAAGATGATACTAGAACACAAAAAATAAAAAAAAAAAATCCTTGTACCCAATAAATATTTGGTTTATAGAAACTTCCAACAAGGAAAAATTTGTCAAAACAGAGTGGTTTTGAATTTTGTTAGTTATGGATCTATAGTTATATTTCACAACTGCTCTTAAATACTGATGTCAATACAAATTAATTTCAGTATATTTATTGAAAACAGTTTCATGACACAAATATATTGCCAAACTTATGACTAGTGGAATAAAAATTAAATTATGTGCCATGGCTCAGGATAGCCAATGCATTAAAATCTGATGTGCTTGACATGTACCCAATAAAAGAGAATGTAATAAATCATACTCAATATAAAATATTAATAATAAATGACACATATGTGTTTTTTTATAGGAAAGTAAACTAAAATCATAGTAAAAGGGCATGGGTCATAATGAAAGTATTTCAAATTAAATATAGAATATTCTTCAGACAATTTGTAATGTGTTCCAGCAATTTTAAATCATTTGCCTTATATAATTGCATATTTTTCAATAAACATTAATAGAGTATAACTTAATATTTATATATAGAAATAACTTGAGGGATATGGCAATACTTACTAGTTTATATGATCAATGTAAATAGTTTAACTGGATAATTCAGGCCAAAGTGTTTCATATTTAAATACAAATTAATAAATAAACAAATATGAATTTAAACAATACAAAAAAATTCTACTTATCCACAATCCATATGCCTGGCTGATCTTTATATGGCTACATTATGTCCAGTTAGATACAGCTTCTATGTCACAGCCTTAAATAAAGTTGCCCTCAAATCTCTTTATTTCCACTGACTGGGAAAATAATGGTTTACACCTCAGAAGGAAAATGTGAGGATTAAATAAGATGTTGTATGTAAAAGAGTTAGAATAAAATCAATTATTATAAGTTATTGTACTATGATTATCCACATAATAGTTATTGTTTTTTTTTCCCCCTGTGAAACAGCACTAAATAAAGAATGTTATGTTGCAGCTTCAAGGAAAATGTAAATGAAATGAGGGCAAATTTCCTATGCATTACAAACTGTGTTCCCCAATTTGACTTTGAATCTCCTGATAGCCAAAACAAAATAAGAAAATGTGACTAGTTGCATAATTTTCTTTGTCCATGAGAAAATGATGTGGTAAGGAGAGACAAGGATTTTAAATACCTATATTTTAAAGTATTTGTGTCATGGACTTTTATTAAAGGAATAGTAAGTCTGCATCTGCTTTTATTCCTCTATCAGTATAATTTGAGCTAAAACTTCAAAGCTTAATGAACTGAAATCAGTTCTGTAGGAGTCTGTGACAATGTACAGGCAGTATAGTAGAGTAAGGAGAGTGACCTCGTTTTGAATCCAGGTTTTACCTCACTTGTGGATGCCCAAGCAAGTAACTTAACTCAAGCATATATAAATCCTTGGATTACCTTGCAGACTGATAATTCAAATTCATTCAGCATCCAAAAAAGTTAATAAAATGAAATGAAATTATTTGTATTTGTTACTTATACCAGTAGGTAGCCAAGTTCTCCAGAAGAGTAACCAAGATAGATTTATTTTTATAATGGCAAGGCAAGTTTCTTATGGCTGGAAGAATCTTCCGCAGACCTATGTTCTCATAGGAAACTGAGGACTTAGAAAGATGCTTCATGGTTCCTTATTTTTATAGTTGTCTTGGTAATTTTTCAGTTACTTTTCCATTTAAGAAGATGTGTATCATTTATCTTTGTCAGTTGACATCTTTCCATCAATCTTGCCATCGACCTCAAAGGTTGGTGTCAGAATATAGATTAGCACAAAGGCTTAGAATCTGAATATTAGTTTGATTTGAAATAGTTAGGAACAACAGCAGCAACAAAACTTGGAAAAGAAAATGATACTAGATGGCTAAGATTGCACCCAGATCATTCTAAACAAAGAGCTTATAAATATTTACCAGTGATGAAAGATTTTTTCAAAAGAATATGACCATTATTTCCCGTGATTTGTGACAGAATTACATGCTGGATTAAAAATAAATTGTCACCCAAATGATAAAGTTCTTATTTCTCCTTTTAGATTCTAGACTCTATTGACTTTAACCAACGAAGTAGAGATGCCTGAAAGTTTCCAACAGATTGAAACTGAGAAGCACTAGACCAGAAATCTAGTAGGTAAGCAAAACAACAACTGAAATTGTGGATTCTCGTGTTTTTGTGCATAAATATTTGGGGTGTTAATGTTAAAAATGTTGGTAGGTCAGAGGACCTCCTCAACCCCATCCTCTCTAAAATAGAAGTTTGGCATAAGTAAAAATATGCTGGAGTGAGAGGTTGTTTGTTTTCAACTCAAAGCACCACGCAGAGAGGAAAAGGAAGAAAATTTAAAGTATGGGAATTAGTATTAACTGTGTTCTTAAAAATTCTTTTGTTTTGTTTCATTTTTTGTGTCATAATAAGTGTTCCCTTTAATCCTCATCACCTATTTCACCCATCTCTCCCCACCATCCCTCTGGTAACAATCAGTTTATTGTTTCTCTCTCTCTCTCTCTCTCTCTCTCTCTCTCTCTATATATATATATATATATATATATATGTTTTTTCTCCTTTGCACATTTGTTTTATTTCTTAAATTCCACACATAAGTGAAATCATATGATATTTGTCTTTCTCTAACTTCTTTCACTTAGTATTTTAATCTCTGACTCCATTCATGTTGTTGCAAATGGCTTTTTTATGGCTGAATAATATTCCATTGTATTTATATCACCTCTTATTTATTTATTCATCAATCGATGGACACTTGGGCTTCTTCTATAGTATGGCTGTTGGAATTAATGTGCAATAAACATAGGGGAGCGTTATATTCCTTTGAATAAATGTTTTTGAAATTTGGGAGTAAATATCTGCTGGTGCCATTATTGGATCATAGAGTAGTTCTATTTTTAACTTTTGAGGAACCTCCATACTATTTTCCAGAGTGGCTGCACCAGTTTTCATTCCCACCAACAGTGCACAAGGGTTCCTTTTCTCCACATCCTTGCCACCATTTATTGTTTCTTATGTTTTTGATTTAACCATTCTGACAGGTATGATCTCATTGTAGTTTTGATTTGAATTTCCCTGATGATGAGTGATGTTGAGCCCTTTTCATGTGCCTCTTGGCCATCTAGATGTCTTCTTTGGAGAAATGTCTGTTAATGTCTTCTGTCCATTTTTTAAATGGATTATTTGCTTTTTGGGTGTTGATTTGTATCTGTTTTTTATATATTTTGGATACTAGACCTTTATCAGATATGCCATTTGCAAATATCATTTCTCATTTGGTAGGTTACCTTTTAGTTTTAGTGATTGTTTTCCTTCACTCTGTAGAAAATTTTTATTTTGATGTTTTCCCAATAGTTTGTTTTTGCTTTTATTTCCTTTTTCTCAGGAGACATATCTGGAAAAAAAGTTGCTATGGCCAGTGTCAAAGAAATAACTGCCTGTGCTCTCTTCAAGGATTTTTATGGTTTTAGGTTTTACATTTAGGTTGTTAACCCTTTTTGAGTTTTTTAAGTATGGTGAAAGAAAATGGTCCAGTTTCATTCTTTCTCTTGCTGCTCTCTAGTTTTCCCAACAACATTTGTTACAGAGACTTCTTCCTATTGTATATTCATTCCTAATTAGTTAACCACATAATTGTGGTTCATTTCTGGGTTTTTATTCTATTGATCTCTGTGTCTATTTTTATGCCAGTGACATATTGTTTTAATTATACTGCTTTGTAAAAAACTTGAAATTTGTATTAACTGTGTTTTAATATGCATGAGTATCTAATCTATGGTTATACTTTTTTTGAATGAAGCATGAACACTTAGTTTGATGACCTATGAAACTAATTACTATAATATAAATTATAATGATACAGACATACTTTTTTTTTTACTTTTTAATAAAATAATCTTCAGAGTACAGGATCTCAGAAATTATTTCATATGTGGACCATATTCATTTGAGAGTAGAGTCAGAAGTGCTTAAGTGACCTAAAACTTTTTTTGCTAAAATCTATATACCAGTTTTACCCTCAAATTTCTATTTGAATGATGAGTAAATTCATGATACATGGCCAGTAAGGAAGATTCAGAGAATGAATGTTTGCCTAACATGTCAAAGCAGTTTCACTACTAGTGGAGTGATCCGTGATTTCAATGTATTCTACTTGGTCTAAAGACATGATGATCAAAGGGTTAACTAACTTTCTCCTTCAGGCTAGTTGTGTTTGGGGGAAGATATTTTGTTACACTGGAGCCAAAAGAGATAAGTGGGGGAGGCTGGAACTATGCCCAGCTTCTCCAATACCAAGATCCTTGGGAAAATAACTTTTTCCTGTTCTCATCCCCTTGAGGTGTTTTGTCAACTATGATTTTTACTAAGGTTTCTTAGGAAGGGAAAGCATCTGGCAAGGAGCTGGAAGTCTGTCCCTCCTTTCTCCACTACTTTTACTTCTTTTTTTAAGTAAAAAGTATGTAAGAGGTGAAGTTACATTTAAAAATATTCAATAAAAATAAAATTATTATATAGAAAAGACAAATTTTCAAGTCAGTTATCAAAATGTTAAACTGCAGGATATCTGACAGTAGTACTATTGACCAGGATCAGCAAGAGAAGCTGGTAATAAGACAGTGGAGTAAAGATCAAGGCAATTTCTGGTTCTACATGTAAGGAGCTTAGAAGTCACCACTCTGTCCTAACAAGTAAAAATATGAACAGACTGAAAAATCAACAACTCTTCTTTGATCCATAAGACAGTAGAGATCACAAGACAAATCACTGTTCTCCAACTGGAGAGGAAGAGAGATAAATATAGGGAGGCATGGCTTACCAGAGCAGAGTGGCTCAAACAGAACCGCTACAAGAACCAGTGCTGGGGAACGTAAACCTGAACTGTAATTGACAAATTGCTGGAGGCTCCTGATTCCAAAGTTCATATGGAGATGCAAGACCCAGAAAAGCCAACACAGTATTGAAGGAGAAGAACAGAAGTTGGAAGACTGACTCTTCCTGACTTGAAGACTTACTATCTGGCTACAGTTATCGAGATAGTATGGTATTGTCAAAAGAATAGACAAATAGATCAATGAAACAGAATAGAGAGCCCAGAAATACATGCTCATAAATATAGTCAGTTGATCTTGGACAAAGGAAAGAGGCAATACAATGGAGCAAAGACAATTCTTTCCAACAAATGGTACTTAAACAACTGAACATCCACATGCAAAACATGAATGTAGACACAGACCTTATAATACAAAATATTAACTCAAAATGGGTCATAAGCCTAAATGTAAAATGTAACACTATAAAATTCCAAAAGATAACATAGATGGAAACCTGGATAATCTTTTATATAGTGATGTCTTTTTAGATATAACACCAAAAGCATGACCCATGAAAGAAATAATTGATAAATTGGATTTCATTAAAATTAAAAGCTTTAACTCTGCAAAAGACAAAGTCAAGATAATGCAAAGACAAGCCACATACTGGGAGATAATATTTGTAAGAAACACAATTAATAAAGAACTGCTATCCAAAATACTCTTAAATCCAAAGAACTCTTAAAATTTAATAATAAGGAAACAAACGACTCTATTTAAAAATGGGCCAAAGATTTTACCAGACATATCACCAAATAAGATGCACAGGTGATGAATAAACATATGAAAAATTATATGTAATCAGGGAATACATATTAAAACAACAATGGTACACCATTACACGCCTACTAGAATGACCAAAATCCAGAATACTAACAACACCAAATGGTAGTGAGAATGTAGAGCAACAAGAATTTTCATTCACTGATAATAGGAATGCAAGGTAGTATAGCTACCTTGGAAGATAGTTTGGTTGTTTCTTACAAAACTAAACATACCCGAGGTTCCTGGGTGTCTCAGTTGCTTAAGTGATTCTTGGTTTCGGCTCAGGTCATGATCTCACAGTTTCATGGGTTTGAGCCCCTCATTGGGCTTTGCATGGAGAGTGCAGAGCCTGCTTGGGATTTTCTGTCTCCCTCCGTCTCTCTCCCACCCCACTCCCACTGTGTCCTTCTCAAAGTAAATAAACTTAAAAAAAAAAACAAAAAACCTAAACATACTCTTGCCATATGATCCAGCTATTGTATTTTTGTCCATACAAAAGCATGCACACAGATGTTTATGAAAGCTTTATTCATAATTGTTAAAACTAGGAAACAAAAAAAAAATGTCCTTCAGTAGATGAATGGATAAATTGTTGTACATCCAAACGATGGAATACTATCTAGCACTGAAAAGAAATAAGCTGTTAAGCTGTGAAAAGACATGGAGGAAATTTAAGTGCATTTTACTAAGCGAAAGAAGCCAACGGGAGAGGCTTATATACTGTATGATTCCAACTGTATGACATTCTGGAAAAGATGAAACTATGAAGACAATAGAAACATCAATGGTTACAGGGATTAGGGGAAGGGAGGGTTGAATAGGTGGAGTACAGAGGATTTTTAGAGCAGGGAAAATACTTTGTATGATATTATAAGGATACATGTATGTCATTATACATTTACACCATGTACATATACATCATAGACGAGTTAGGGGGATATTGCGGAAGAAGAATGATATGATTTCAGAACCCAGAGTATCTTTGAAAGTAGTAAAGAGCGAACACATTCAAGGGAAGTTTGCAGTAGACAGATTTGGAGGAAAATATAAGGAGTTTAGGTTAGGAAATGTTGATGGGATTTGTGTTAGATGTCCTATGTATGTGTTGAATAGGCACCTGTGCTTTGGCAACGTGTTGTTTACAGATAGTCATTTATTATATGGGAACTAGCTATATAAAACATGAAAGCATTACTATGTTTTCTTCTTACCTCATATAATAGTACTATTAGATAATAAGAAAAGCTTATGTTCTATCTTAAGGTAGTGCATTTAGTACTTTGAGGCTTAGAGTAAATATTTCTCTTTAATTTCTGATCCTTTGATAATGATTTTGCCAAATCTACACTATATTAGGAAATAAGAATTTTAAAACTTGGGACACCCAGGTAGCTCAGTTGGTTATTAGACTCCTGGTTCGGCTCAGGTCATGATCTCATGGTTCATGGGTTCGAGCCCCACATTAGGCTCTGTGCTGACAGCATGCAGCCTGCTTGGGATTCTCTCTCTCTCCCTTTCTCTACACCTCCCCTGCTCTCTCTCTCTCTCTCTCTCTCTCTCAAAATAAATAAGTAAACATCTTTTTAAATAAAAAAAATTAAAACTTCATGGCCCATATTCTTTAGATTTGTGAAACATGCAGTATTTATTTTTCACTATGACAGTTTTAAGGTATATCTATCACATTAACTTTCTGGTAAAGTTTCAGGTATCCTGAAAATTAGCACAACAAATGAATCAGACACACAGAGATAATGCTTTTGCCAGCCCAGAAAATATATGCAGAGCTCCTATGCCTGAGTACCCCTTTATTCTTTTCATGATTTATCATGGAAATGTGAGTTGACAGTTTTATGTATGGAATGCAAATCTGGCTCACTTTATCAATCCAATGCATATTAATATGTATATATGGTAATTTTTGTTGCTTGCAGAATGGCCCTTAGATACTGCTTCCATTCTATGCAATTTAACAGGTGAAATGTTGGAAGGTACACATTTCATGGGCTGTTTTTATTAAACCAGTAAAATGTTTGTAGAAATCTGCTTGGTGATTGTAATTCTTTTATTATATTCCTATACATGATCAAAAAAGAAGTCAGATGCATTATCATATATATGCATGCATAATATATTTACCAATATAAATGTTTCTATTTATGGAACTAATAACTTTATTGAAGCAAGAGAGTCATTGAGGAAGAGTTGTTACATAACGAAGGAGCACATTTTCATCAAGTTCCAGAAATGATCTGAATTAGAGTAATTATGATCTACCAACTAATTTTTTAGCTTTCTAATATAATTATGAGAGAAAATAAAACTTCATAATTCCTAATTATTCTTTCCACATGTCATATATCATTATCCACTAGACTTGGTTATGATGATGAAAACGTCCCTCTATCTTTCCTGCCTTTCCTTGTCACTATACTTCAAAGATTTAAAGAGTTTTGCTTTGCAGTCAAGAAGTTACATTTGAATCACAGATCCAAGCACTTACTAGCTGGGTGATCTTAGACAAATGTTTTAAACTTCTAAGAGTTGGGGCCTTTGGGTGGCTCAGTAAGTTAAGCATCTGGCTCTTGGTTTCAGCTCAGGTCATGATCTCACACTTCATGAGTTTGAATCCCACATTGGACTCTGTGCTGACAGTGTGGAGTCTGCTTGGGATTCTCCAAAGGGGGAGTCTCCCCCTCTTTCTTCCCCTCCCCCATGCTCTCTCTCTCTCTCTCTCTCTCTCACAAAATAAATAAATAAACTTAAAAAAATTCTCTAAGAGTCAATTTCTCCAACTATAAATTATATAGTAATAGTAATAATAATTATTTTATATAGATTTTAAGGATACAAGTAATTAAGATAAAAGAGGTAAAATGTTTTCCTACAGAGTTAGCACTCAATGTGATTTCTATTAGAACTATCATTATCATTATACATATATTACTTATACTAAAGATATATCTTGACTTGTTTACAGGCAATAGCTCTACTTAAGAAGTACATAGATTATATATTTGCTCAGAAAACCTACACTTAAAAGTATTCTCTTTCTTTTATGTTCTGTAATTACACTGATCCATTTCTGTGTGTGTGTGTGTGTGTGTATATATATATACACACACACATATGCATGGCCACATTTCTTCCATTAAAGACAACAACAAAATACTCCTCAGATCCCTTCTTCTAACCTGCACTCCCCTCCTCCAGTTATATTCTACCTCTCTGCACTGGCACCATCCCAGTTTCTTGAATTGCTATGCTTTTTTTTTTTTTTTTTTTGGATTCCCCACCTCACATTTGCTTCTCCATGATGGATTTGACCCTCATCCCTTCCTTCAAGTCCAGCTGAGTAGTCCTTACTAATCTATAAATCTATATAATATATATATATATAATAATATATAATCTATAAATACAATAAATATTTTCTCAGTGTTTTCTTGTCCTACTTTAAACAGCATGTCACTGAATTGGCTACTTCCTCTTTTTTAACATCACATCCAATGACATCAGTGTGGTTGGTTTCCTTCTAGCCTTTGGCCTAGTCTCTTAGTCTTCTTGCCTCATCCTTCAACGCTTTTCATTAATTGTTCTGGTTTCTCAGCAAGTCTTGATCATTCACCAAAGTTTACACATGTTTTAAGCCTTTTAACTGCTCAGTAAATTATTAACAACAACAAAAAAATACAAACAACAGAAATATCTGATTGTTCGGGCTCAAAAAGTAGAGCACATAGTTGATGTATTTCTTTTCTTTGCCTCTCACATCCAGTACATCAATAAGTCCTGTCACTTCTACATTTGAAGTATTATTAAATCTGATGACTGTTCTCCATTTTCAGTATATCATTGTCTTCACTGGGGTATTGGAAAATAGCCATCTTATTTTTTTCTGTGTAGCTATAAAATAAACAAAAATAATAGTACAACATACAGCAAAGTTAGGTTTGTACGTTATGTTGTAACAAGTGCTGTAGGGAAGACTAAGAAAGGAATGAACTAAGTATGATCTGGAAATAGATATGGTTTAAATTTAAATAAGAACTTGAACGTAGACCACGTTGAAAAGGTGACATATGAATCAATGTTCACAATGTATTTATTCCAAATAAATGTACTTAAATAATTTAAGCAACCTAAAATTTTGTAAACTAAAATAAATATAGAGAGTTTACACTCTAGCACTTTACAAAAATATAATTCATTGTAAATCACAATGTGTGAAGAGGAAATATATGTAGCAAATGCTAAATGTGATTTAAACATTTTTTTCCTAAGTGTTAGCAGAAACGCATGAAGGCAAATGGAATAGGAAGAAATACTCAATGGAGTTTCTGTTTATGCAAACTCTAAGATATTGTGAAAGAATATCTGCCAACAGTAGCCCAAAAATTACCTGTGGTCTTTATAAAAGTAAGGGAAAACATGTAGTATAAAGTTGAAGACATTGTATTGGAAGTTTTCTTTAGAGAAGTAGAGTTGCTGATATACTGTGGGTTTCCTCAAACCTATGATGAGGTAGTGCCTCCTCCTTATCTCAAGCAAAATAGGAATAGACTCCAAGTGAACCAAGTCTGTATTGAAGTCTGAAAAGTCTAAATACAAGAGGCCAGAGTGGTTTCCTGGGATTAACAAGGTCAAAAAGTACTACTTGGAGAGAGATCTGCACTTCTGTTACCTGTCAAGCAGCCCTTTGTTTTTCATGCACTAGAGAAGAATACTGAACAAAAGAAGCAACAGTGAATCATCTCTAAAGGATACTTTCCATGATCCCAGGAACCATTAGATCATGGTCTGAGCCAAAATCAAGAGCTGGACACTTAACTGACTGAGCCACCCAGGCGCCCCAGACACCCTTTCCAGGAGGACTTCCAACCAGGGGTAGGGTATCTCCCAGAGGAAAGACTGGAAGTCTAGTATGGCCGAAAGGAGATGACACTTGAATGATAGGGATATAAATGACCACATATGAGAAGGAACACATCAACCACTTTAGGAATTCTAGGAAGCTATGCAACTGTGAAGAAAGTTTCACAAGAGAAAGAGGTAGCTTTTGGCATACGATTAACCCAAATGGTACTAACATTGGATTACAACCTTCCCAGGCAAGTGAGACCTTCTGACACTTCTCTTCCTGCTTCTGTTGGCTTTGAACTTGGGGGGTTCCCTAAAGATCCACAGTGTGGGGCAGGACAAAGCAACTATGCTTTTCCTTTTCTTTGATTGCTCATCAGCTGAGGAGAGACCGTTGTAGACTTGAAGAGAAGTTAAAGATTTGATGTTAAACTGGAAGGGATTTATTTTATCTGAAAAGAACCAGAAATCTATGAGATCTTCCTGAAATTTTCTTTAGACTTAAGGAAGAGAATCAGTATAAAGAGTGCTCTGAAAAAGGAAGTTAGTAGAAAGAAAGTTTCTCCTTGACTACATCCTACCTACCACATCCACTTTTTCATTAAACTGAATATGTGCAATTTTACAAATTTCATTAATTTTTCATTGAGCTATAATTGGTTGTGTTGGGAACTTCATTGATTAAATTAATTTGTTCTTTATCTGAAATTAGACAGAAGTTCACTTAATATGAGCAAGTTTGCAAATTATTCTCAATAATATAGTCAGGAATAATTGTGAATGACTTTGAAATTTGCAAAAAAAGATTACTGGGTGTCCTGTCTAGTTCATCCTTCAGTATCTTTGAGCTATGTTAACATTCTAAATTGTAAATAACTGACAGCAATGGATATGATTTTTCTCATAGGCATGCAAAATAATTTTCTCTAGTGGAGGTACTATTGATCTTCTTTTCCTCCCTCCCAAAGAAGTCAGTTTTCAATCTATCTATTGACCAAGTTTATTACAACAATCCTGATTACTTAATATGTGCCTCTCAATTCTCCCTCAAGCTGTTTTGCAGTATCTTACTGGTTCCCTCATTAATGTATGACTGTCATGATTTCATCCTCTAAGAAAAAATATTCTTTAAAATTGTGGAGTCCCCCTGGAGAACTCAGTTGGGTAGCCTGACAGAGTAGGCGCCAGGGGAATACATTTCATGCTGCTGGTCTGCTCATTTTTTGCTTGGCCCCAGAGCGAAATCCAAGTGGCAATAGAACTTTAATTGTGTTGATTTCGTATTTCCTTCATTTTTTTCTCTTCTCCTGATTTTATGATTTATTTTGGTTTTTGTTTCACTTGTGTATTTTACCTTCCAATGTAACAATGATAAGTGGGAATTTGGTTTTATGATCTGACTTTGGTGATCTTTGTAGATGGATCATAGAGATCTATTCCGTTAGGTGAGAGATGACATAGAATAAAGTTTGTTATTCTTTTTTTTATTGTTTTTCTTTTGAAAAATCTGAATTCAAGTAAATTAAGAAGTATGTACCCACAGGAAGAAAAATGGTTCTTTAATATCTGTGTTTTGATATTTACTTTTGACTGGTGGCTGAAATTATACATCTGAAGCCATAAGCATTCTATGTGTCTTTTTGTCTGTAATTCTGAAAGGTTTTTACTTTTCATTGTGTGAGTGTGAAATGTTTTACTCTCTCTAGAGGATTCCTCTAGAGGAACGAATTAAATAATAAAATATCTTAAGTTATAAGAACTCTGCTCTGATTCGCTTATAGAGATAATATATAAGCATTTATGTGAGTTAAATATTCTTAAAATTTCCAGAAAGTAAGAATATTAAAATGTTAATAGTTTATATGTCCTAAACTTAAAAAAAAACATTTCTTCTTAAAGAAAATAACTCAGAAATGTTCTAAGACACTAGATAATTAGGATGACCTTTGACAAGACTAGTTGAATAATTTTTGTTTTAAACAAATATAGCCATGTCTTATCTCTGATTTATTACTGTTAAGTACAATAAAATGATATATTTCATTCTACTTGGGTTTGTTTTCCTAAACTCTTACAAATGTACTGATCAAATAAGGTAATAGTTTCTCTCAAATAGTTTAAGATTAAAAAAAAACCTTTAAATTTGTTCAACTAAATTGAGTAATTATTTTGTCTAACTTTTTATTTCCATGGTAATTGTGTTTTGTAGTATGTCAGCTCAAAGGAAATTTTCTGAAATATTTATATAATTTAAAACCTCAGTCTTATGCTACCTTACATTAATTAATGGATACTCATTGCATACCTAAATAATTTTTAAGAAAGATAGATTATCTAAGCATGGTTACTAAGCATCATTTTTATTTTTATATGCCTTTTACTTCAATACTTTATACAGAAGCTGCATATAGCCTTGAGCCATAACTGTGTAAATAAGATGTGTTTGACCTTAAAAAGTTTTATTATGTGTCTATATGTAATTGCTAATCTGAAAAATTCTTGTGTAAAACAGACAGTTCTCATTAATCCAATACCTTGCTTTTACTGTGAAATAGTAGTTACTTTGGTTGAAAGTTATAAACCTATATATAGTAGGAGCAATGGTGGCAAAGGAATACAGTTGTGTGTGTGCTTTTGTTGATCAAAGAAAAAGTGTAGATTTTTCCTACCATGGCAGTTCTCAGGCTTCTTAGTCTCTGATCAGACATTATATATTTTTGTGGGCGCCAAAGAGCTTTTGCTTATGTGTGTTGACTATCTGCATTTACTGTATTGGAACTAGAAACTGGCATTTTCAACACGTCAGTTCGTTTGAAGATAGCAATAATGAACACAGCATAAACATGAATGAAATATCAGTATTGTTATGAAATTATTTTGACCTTGCAGATTCCCTGAGAAAACCACTGTCCTAAAGTAAAGTCTCCATTGGTTCTAGAAAATGAAGGAACAGGGGCGCCTGGGTGGCGCAGTCGGTTAAGCGTCCGACTTCAGCCAGGTCACGATCTCGCGGTCCGTGAGTTCGAGCCCCGCGTCGGGCTCTGGGCTGATGGCCCAGAGCCTGGAGCCTGTTTCCGATTCTGTGTCTCCCTCTCTCTCTGCCCCTCCCCTGTTCATGCTCTGTCTCTCTCTGTCCCAAAAACAAATAAACGTTGAAAAAAAAAATTAAAAAAAAAAAAAAGAAAATGAAGGAACATAATGAAGGATAACATTTGGAAAGTGGATTTTATTTGCCTTGGCTTATAATACCTGTGTTTGGAAAGGAAAAAAAAAAAGCTATAAAATATATTAAGATTTTAGCAAAGTCCACTCAATTTGGATGGGTTTGCTTTCATAGTTTCTAATTAGTGCCTTTAGCTACAGCAGGAGAGGTTATTTTTCAATTCGATGCAGTCTGCCTAGATGGAGATTCTATGTTGTATCAGATTAATTTTCTGTGCCTTATGCTGAATTTATGATCTTCTAAAGAAGATTACTTAAGGGCGCCTGGGTGGCGCAGTCGGTTAAGCGTCCGACTTCAGCCAGGTCACGATCTCGCGGTCCGTGAGTTCGAGCCCCGCGTCGGGCTCTGGGCTGATGGCTCAGAGCCTGGAGCCTGTTTCCGATTCTGTGTCTCCCTCTCTCTCTGCCCCTCCCCCGTTCATGCTCTGTCTCTCCCTGTCCCAAAAATAAATAAACATTAAAAAAAAAAAAAAAAAAAAAAAAATAAAGAAGATTACTTAAAAGGAGGAATCTACTTTAAAATAAAAAGGAGGGGGAAAAAGACCAAAGTTTCTGCATTTATGGAAGAGCTATAGTTTTTTTTACAATTATTTTATCTTCTATTTGTTCTTAAAATGTTTTGTCATTAAATTAAATATAGAACCAGCTGTTGCTTCTCATGAACCCAACACCTTATCCTAATTGAATGCCTTAATATCTGACAACTCTTGGTTTTGCCTTGCCAAAATCTACACTACACTTGTAAAAAATCCGCTTAATTTAAAAAAAAATTTTTTTTTCAACGTTTATTTATTTTTGGGACAGAGAGAGACAGAGCATGAACGGGGGAAGGGCAGAGAGAGAGGGAAACACAGAATTGGAAACAGGCTCCAGGCTCTGAGCCATCAGCCCAGAGCCCGACGCGGGGCTCGAACTCCCGGACCGCGAGATCGTGACCTGGCTGAAGTCGGACGCTTAACCGACTGCGCCACCCAGGCGCCCCAATCCGCTTAATTTTTTAAAAACATTTTCCAGACAGTTTCTGAAAAATCATGCATATGTCCTTTCTCTGTATATATAAAGGGAGATGCTAGAAATTATTAGGATGTTTATGTGTTACTGTTATAGGGGTCACACAGAAAATTGTCAGAGCCGAAGATATGCTTAGCCTTCCCTAAGTTTGTATAGGTTAGATGTTATTAATACAAATATTTTTTAAACTGTTACACTTTATGGGAAGACTGGGGATTTGTTAATATGCTTCTTTCCATAATACTAATTTATCCTCAGGGAAAGCACTAATCAAAACTCTTATGGTATAGTTACATACTATAATGCAATAGAGAATTTTTCTCTCTTCTGTACCGTTGGTTATAGAAATAAACTAACCACAGACAGGAATAAATCCTTACCTACAGATAGTTTTTATCTTACTATTAGGTTTTCCTGAAAGTTCTAATACAAGCTATAGTCCAAGGAATGTGTTTTTAAGAAAGAAAGACCATTTCAGAGTTTTGTGGAAAAATAACTGTATCAGGCATTTCAGGCTATTGACGCTAAGACACGCACAGAGTAAACTTGTGAGTATAGGCTCTGTGCAGACATCACTTAGATGACTTTTAGACCTTATCAGTGAACTGAGTTAGGATTTCCAGTACTCATTTTGGTCCAGACATCAGTCATCTGCAAATGGATGGGTAACCCAGGATCCAGCAAAACAAAAATTAATTACCTAGGACTGAATGAACTGATGAGAAAAATTACCTTGTGTTTATTTATTTCCAACATTGTTGATGTTGTTTTAGTGTTCTATTTTCCAGGTATAAACAGAAGTCCTTTTTCTTTATTCTTAAGCGATGCACAACTCACAACAATTCAATAACTCTGCTTTTATACATTGAAATAAGACATTTTAAAATGATATCTGATTTTCATTGATCCCTTAGAATTCATAAAATCTTACCGAGTCTCCTTACTTTTCATGACAAAAAAGGATAGACTTGTAAGAATCTGTTCTCCATTTCACCAGTACATAATTGACAAATTATATAATCACAGCCATACCTGCAGTGTCATATTTGAAAACTGATGTTCATTAACTCAGGCCTGACAAGATAGTTTTGAACAACAATGTTGGTTTTATTGACAGGCTCAGTGCCTACACAATTCTTTTAGGAAAACTTCCCTTACACCTGCTTTACAGGATTGGGCCTTTTAGATGGTAAGGGAGATAAATACCTGACAGGCCAGGACCCCTAGGAAATTTTGAGGATCTCTGGAAGAGAAGTCACTCAAATTTATAGGAACTGTGGTTGAAATCTGTGGAGAGAGTTTCATGGGTTTGTTTTCCTATCCTCCATATAGCAAATAAACAGAGGCACTTAAAAGCATGATCTGAGATTCTTTACGATCTTAGATTCTTTTGGACAAAAATGAATTTTGTCATTGTAGGTTGTTCAATACTCTACAGCATTTAATTTGCAAAAGAACGCTAAAGAAATTCTACAGGGTTAGTTAAAACACTTACTGAACTTAGGTAAATGACCAGACCAACCAGACCAAACCTAATGAGACCAGTGTATTTTGTCTTGAGCAATAATGGCTTTCTTTGATATTATGATGATCATAAGAGGGGAGAAGTGTCAGAAAAATAAATACAAATGGAAAACGGAAGTGGGCAAAAATTATTATTGGGTGCCTTGGTTAGTGCAAACATCCCACTTATCTCTGTCTTCTGTTAGTTTTGAGCTGTGTTACAATTTTGTAAGTAGTAGATACATGATACTGACGCATATAATTCTTGTCCATATATATATATATATATATATATATATATATATATATATACAGATGCATTTTGACTAGGGAAGGTATGAATGATTTCCATAAACTGTGGAATAATCAAATTCTTTTATCTATTAAACATAATAATTTCAGCAGCCTATTTCGTTATATATGTCTCTGGTTTTAGGATAATCCATTGACCAGATACAACATTTTTCATGCTTTCTTATTATTAATGAGTTAAACTACATATGTGAAATGGTGATCATATTATATTTAGATGACAGTCACAATTTACCTTTTAAAAATATATATCATTTCAATTTGCTTTTCGAGATTTTCACCATCCTTTTTTCTACTTCTACTATGTAACCCGTGCTATTCAAGTAGATTTACAAGACTCTTTCAAGTCTAAGAGCCACTCTACACTGTAGGTATTATTATGTTTATTTTAAATCTACTGAACTGAACTTTCAAGATAGTAAGTGGTGAAATTATGGTTTAAACTGTTTTCAAAGCCTGTGTGCTAAGTAAAGTTTTCTTAACTTTCAAAGTGTTTATCAAAGCTCCAAAATGCAAACAATTGCTTTACCACTCATTGTTTACTTCGATATAATTGAATTTGGTTTGTTTTGATTATCAATCAGGATGTGAGCTATGAAAAAAAATTATTCTGGATAAGTTCTCAGTGAGATAAAGGAAGTTGGCATCTGTTGCACACATTCTGTTGGCAAAACACACACACACACACACACACACACACAAAACCCTGGAGAAATAACCCTGGAGAAAAAGCTGGTATATCATTAATATACCTCTATAAAATTGGCCAACTTCCTAACTTCCAACCTTCCAGCAAGCCCATTAACCTTAGCTGGTACTGTTTTGAACAATTTTCAGACTCATCTATTTTATCACCAAAAGCCAAGAATTGCTTGTTCATTTTTATGTTGTTTTCTTTCTTTCTTTTTTTTTTTTTTTTTTGTATAAGGATAAAATCCTTGATGGAGGTGGCTTTCTCACATACCTCAGCAATATAGTTTGCCCATGCTTAGATATGAGGTAGCATTTTGAATGTCTTGCTATAAAAGTTTTTTGTCTGTCTAAATTGCAATGCCTTTGCATTTTGCTGTCTTTTCAAAGTTTTCCCTATTCTATAACTAAAGGTTTTCAGGAACTATTTTTGTGAGAACAATAAAACGTTACTTCTTCTTGTCCCAGAATTCTGTTACCAAATGTCTATTTGTCTTCATATATTCACAAGTTTTGGTTTTCTCCGAAATTAAAAAGTCCAGAACAAAAACTTTGTTTAGGCTTGTGATAGTTCTCAATAGTTTATATGTTAATTTCTGTTAATTTCATGATTAGATTTTGATAAGCCACAGAGAACCTGACTTCTGCCATCCATTTCTACATGTGCAGCAATATAAGACGACCCAATTGTAATTGTGTGGCCATCAGTCTTTTACTTAACCTATGCTTACTTCACAAAATTGTGAGAACCAAATACGTATAATAGCTAAGCCCCTTTTGAGCACATAGCAAATTCCAATTTCCTCTCTTTCTTCTTTTTCCTTAGTGTTTAATTTTGTCTTTACCATTATAGCACTAATTACCTCGGACGGCCTAGACATACCCACTACACTCAGTCTCTTCTCATCAGGATTAGTTCCTCTGCACATTTGAAAGTTGTCTGGCTCATCTACCTGGATATTTCTTTGGAAAAGTATGTTCATGCTTTCGTGATTTATTGATCTTCTTTCTCTGCCGGTTATGGGGTTTTCTGTTTGTTGTCTTACTGCGTGACCCCATATTTAATTCTTGAGGCAATGTGTTTTACATTCTATTCTCTCTTTTATAGTCTTCCCATATTCAAATACTTCAAATATCCTCATCCTGTCTGTATCCTGGGGCTTTCAGTTGTATCGGGATATCTCCGATTTTGTATGTCAGTTCTTCCTCAAAATTAGCAAGCCAGAAATATGTCATTTGAAAATTCTTGATTCAGGATCATACTATCTTAATAACAATCTCTATTCAAATGTGGAATGGGAAGCGTCTGGGTGGCTCAGTTGGTTAAGTGTCCAACTCTTTATTCCAACTCATGTCATGGTCTCACAGTTCATGAGACGGAGCCTGCGTTGGTCTCCTTGCTGACAGCGAGAGGGATGCTTGGGATTCTCTCTCTCTCTCTCTGCCTCTCCCCTGTTCACACTCTCTCTCTCAAATAAATAAATAAATAAATAAACACTAAAAAATAAGTGGCACTGGAAGAAAGCAACCCTGGAGTTACTGTGACTTATCCTCTCATGTACTTCCCGTGTGTTCATGCCCTCATTGACTGCTGCTTATTCTTTATCAAATAAAGATGTTAATTTATTCTTTTTTTCTACTTAAACAGGTAATATTTTAATCAAAGCCCTCATAATTTATGTCTGGATAATTGAAAATAGCTAATATTTGTGTTTCCCATTGTCACCTTGCTGTAACACAACTACACCTTATGAATTTCTTAAACAAATTTTACTTTCCATGTATTCGTCCATTCTATCATGTTTACTCCAAACTCTTAGCTCTTTCATTTAAAAGCTCTTCACTTTTCAATATTCATATACAGATTCATCTACTAAATTCTTTCCTTTTTTTATCACTGTCTACTTAATTTGGCTTATCAGTTATATTTTATATGCTTCACAACCATTAGAATTATATTGCTCAGACAAGTCCAGCATTTTGTTTGTTTGTTTGTTTGTTTGCCATGTAGGTAAGTGCTATAATTTACAATTCAAGTAATACAATAAAATGGAAAACAATTTTTTTTTTTTTACAGAGATATAGTCTAATACTAAAATAAGGTCTGGGAGGAATTTCTTGAGAAGTTGCCATCCATGTTTGAATTCAGAACCAGGGGAATTCTTTTTATCCATTCTGACACTGGCACTGAAGACAGAGTTTTCATTCTGTTCAGTATTATAAAGATGGTGTTGATCATATTTTTCTTCTTTCAGTCATTCTTTCATTCATTTACTCATTCATTAAACACTTTTGAGGATGAACTCTATATCAAAACCTGTTGAATGTATATCAAAAACAAAATGTCACTGTATTCAAAATGCCTAAGTGTAATGGGGCAAGAAAATAAATACAAAATTAACATGCAGTGTGATAAGTATCATGACTAAGGTATGGGGGAAATGCTATGGGAGAAAAACCTCCAGAAGTCTTGTAATGTTATAAGGGAAAATGAGAGGATTGGATTCTGTCTGCGAGGAGAGATGGCACAAGTCTTCCAGGCAGAAAGATCACTTGTAAAATGGTAGATAAATGTGGGAAAGGAATGTTCAGGAATGAGGAGGAGTTTGGTTTGACTTTGTACGAAATAATTGTTCTCTCCTCCTTACTGTTCTTTTCTTCCAGTATTTCATTAGAACTTTCCTTTATCACCCTTAAAGCTTGCAAAGGTCTTTAGGACCAATGCTAATCTGATGCTTTGTTTTCATTAAATGATAATAATGTTAAAACTAAATTCATAAACTCTATTGTAGCCATGCAGTTGGATATATTTTATTATTCTTTACAGACATAGCATTTGAGGGGGACTGTCAAAGTAACCTCTATTTAATAGATGGAATAGTCATGAAGCAAATTAATGAACATCTCAATATGTACATTTCTGCACCTTTATCTAGACTTTCACATGGACAGCTCTAACTGGTTTGGCTCAGATTCACTTCAGTTCATACACTCAAGAACACATTTATCAGACACCAGACAGCAAGCCTCCTTTAGACAGTCAATATACTGCAGGAGAGACACTGAAAAGTGAAATTCTAATTATTCTTGACATAGGGCATTCTAAGGGTGTTTCATGCCAAAATAATGAAAGTTATTTTTCTTCAGAAAACTGAAAGACGATGCATGAGGCATCTTCAGGTTTCCATAGAAATGGAATTAAATAAGAAACATGTGGCACCTTCTGATGGATACAGATCATCCTGAAATCACTTCACATCTGTTGGTTAAACAGAGAAATAGCTATAAATCTTTTTGAAAACAAAGGAGAGAAAAATGTAGCAAATATATCAAGTAATACCTTTATGGCATAATTTAGCATGACTCCATAAAGAAGGTTATTTATAATGGCAGAATTATTTGTCACATACCACTTTTTAAAAAGGAAATTAAAATTATAGATGGGTTATGATGTTTAATATAGTCTTGTAAACTCTAGATATTTCGCTTTGCTATTTACAAACCTTATTTTTAATCATCAGCAACATTGTGAAAATTTAGAAATGTTTGCATTATAACTTGGTGTAAGCATATATCATTAGGATATATTTTTTTTAACAGTCCTCTGTCAAAATTTAAATGAGTCTTTCTTGCTCTTACATGTGCATACGTATGAAAGGAGTTATTTTGAAGGAGTGTTAATAGTGGATCAACGTATGTTTCAGAATAAATTGTTTATAACTATATAAATACTTAGTGGGAAATGTGTATAAAGCTCACAGGAATTCAGAAACTTCCACCTTCTAAAAATGTTTCCAGGGGCGCCTGGGTGGCGCAGTCGGTTAAGCGTCCGACTTCAGCCAGGTCACGATCTCGCGGTGAGTTCGAGCCCCGCGTCAGGCTCTGGGCTGATGGCTCGGAGCCTGGAGCCTGTTTCCGATTCTGTGTCTCCCTCTCTCTCTGCCCCTCCCCTGTTCATGCTCTGTCTCTCTCTGTCCCAAAAATAAATAAAAACGTTGAAAAAAAAAATTAAAAAAAAATGTTTCTGGAAAATACTTTCCTCACCATGTTCCATTTCTAGTAACATACAATTTAATTATCCAACATAACTATGTAAGAATTTTTATTTTTTAAAGCCAACATGGGATTAATTTTTTTAAGTTTTTTTTTAAGTTTTTTTTAACATTTATTTATTTTTGAGACACACAGAGAGACAGCATGAACAGGGGAGGGTCAGAGAAAGAGAGAGACACAGAATCTGAAACAGGCTCCAGGCTCTGAGCTGTCAGCACAGAGCCCAATGCGGGACTCGAACCCACGGACTGTGAGATCATGACCTGAGCCGAAGTCGGACGCTTAACCCACTGAGCCACCCAGGCGCCCCTTTTAAAGATTTTTTTTAATGTTTATTTTTTTTTTGGAAAGAGAGAGACAGAGCGTGAGTAGGGGAGGGGCAAAGAGAGAGGGAGACACAGAATCCAAAGCAGGTTCCAGGCTCTGAGCTGTCAGCATGGAACCCAGAGCCTGACGTGGGGCCTGAATCCACAGACTGCCAGATCTTGACCTGAGCCAAAATCTGACGCTTAGCGGACTGAGCCATCCAGGTGCCCATGGGATTAATTTTTACTACGTTCATATCACTTATATCATAATATATGTATCCATGAATGTTAAAATATACACATTACTGAACAATTTATCATCATATAACTAGTCTTATACTTCAATTGTATAAGGAACATATATTATCCCTAGATAAGTGTTCTCATATGACAGATATAAAAATGAAAGCTTTTCATAGATATTCACATAGCGTAAGATAAGATTACGACCTTCAAAAAGCCCTGTTATAAATATTTTTATCATAATCCACAGTCTTGTTTCCGGTAACTTTTAGAAAAGAACTATTGATTTTTTTCATAAGAATCAAGTAAGAAACAAAGGAATGAAAGTGATCTTCTGTTCCATTCAAACTCAATCACATAAACCTGGGTATTGGTGGTGTTGCTGGAGGCAGGGATGCTGTGGGAGCTCTCGTCTAGCACACGGTCTTGTATACTAATAAATACCCAATTTGCTCCTTTGTGCTCTCCTTTACTTTTTCAAATAATTTTCCAATGGCCTCAGCTACAAAAGTGAAAGCTTCAAATTCAACTGAGAAAAATGAGAAAGGACCGCACCCTGGGTGAAGCAACTGTCTGATTTGAACATTAAATTGTAGTTTTGTATGCCATGCTTTTTTTCTCATACTCGAAGTTGACCCCTATTAAATACCAGGATCTGTGATAAAACTCTGGCCTAGTATGAATTTTCAGCCAAAGAAAAGAAAACCATTTCAGGAAACTGCTATATAAGATACTGAAATTTAATGATATAATTTAAGTGGTATAACATTTTGAAGGGATATTGGAGGTCAGAGTTAAACTTCTTCATTTTCCGATGTAGGGAGACTTAACGATGAGTTTTAATGACTTTTTCAAGGTCATTGTTAGCTTTCATTAGACGTAAATTGCGTATTTTATTTAGTTTCTTTGCTCTTATATGCCTAGTGGTACTTAACATTTTTTCCACTCCAATGTAAGATTATTCATGGGGATGGGGACTGCATAACAGGGACATAATCCTACCCCTCAAGAAAGAACCAACTGGCCATTAAGAGGTGCTGTGGGAGGATGGCTTCAGTTTGGAAATTTCCTTTTTTTCTTCTCGACATTCACGGTAAAAGGACATCACTTAATAATTGTTCTAGACTAGGGTTTTTATTAATTCCTAGAATTCTGAGTGAATTTACAGGAGTGATGTGTTATACTGCAACAAAGTCATTGGCCCTAAAACATCCTGCACCCTACACTCTTTACGGTATTGTCTTAAAAGAGGGAGAGGGAAAGGACGAAGGAGATGGAGATATCAAGTCCCTCCTGAACATCTCTTCGGCATTATGTAGAACGAGTGTCCGTCTACTTCATAGTAAGAAGAGATGTGGAGGACATACAGCTCTTTTGTTAAACCCCGATGACCTTTTTAAGAATCACTTTAATCATTTTGATGGGAAAAGTAAAAGATTTGAAAACAAACAAAAGCAACAGACGGGCATCTGGGTGGTTCAGTCGGTTAGGTGTCCTCGTAACCCCTCTCCCTCAAAAATAGACGAAAAAAGCACAAAAAGATGTGTCAAAGAGTCTCAAGAGTAGTGTGGTATGTAAAGAAGAATTTCTTACCAATTTCTCATAAATATATCTAGTCTCTTATTTTATACTTATAAAATGCCTAATCACAATAAGAGTGGTGTGAGATAGAAACTCTGTCCCACCACCACATCCCACAAGGAGGTGACCTGATTACTTTTGAATGGAACAGAGAGGTAAATGGGACAGAGAAAGCAAACTATTACAGTAGGTCTAATTCGCTGAGTGTCAAATCTTTGCCATCTGGTTAAAAGTGACAACCTCATTGTCTACTTTTCTGTACTTGTCTGGTTTCGTTCTGTCTGTGACAATTCAAATTTTGTTGCCAAAGTTACTCTATGATCTGTGGTCAAGTCAGTATCTTTTCTTGTACTTTTTGAGAATTGCCTGAGTATGGAGTATAATAATAATAAGAACCACATTTATGAAACTTTGGATGATTTGTCTGAAAATCACAGATTTTTGGCAGTGTACGGAAATTAGGTTTTAACTTTCCATTTCCATAGCCTTTCAACAGGATTTTATCTTAAAACTCCCAGGGAAGAGAAGTTGAAATATTTTACTTCAGGACTTAATATATAAAATGCTCACTATAGCAAAGCTACTCCTTAGGTAAATATTGAGACTGTAAGAGAAAAAAGTATAAATTTTGTATGTGCTTAAAACAAAGAAACTAGATATATTCAGCATGATAAATTAGACTTGGACACTTCTAAAAAATATATATATATATACACACATATATATATGTATATATATATACACACACACATATATATATACACATATATATACACACACACACACACATATATATATATATACACACATATATATATATTTTAGTGTTTATTTTGAAGACAGAGACAAAGCGCGAGTGGCGGAGGGGCATAGAGCGAGGGAGACACAGAATCCGAAACAGGCTCCAGGCTCTGAGCTGTCAGAACAGAGCCTGAGGCAGGGCTTGAATTTACGAATTTGCCAGATCAAGACCTGAGCTGAAGTTGGATGCTTAACCGACTGAGCCACTCAGGCGCCCCGAGACTTGGACTCTTCTAAGGCAATCTGAGAAGTTACAGTTCTTTAGAGCCTCTAATCTTTGTCATTAACATGTTTGTGGATTACCAATATATATTTTTATATAATTGCCCCATGACACGTCTCACCTTCTGGCTGTTATCTAAGAAAGAGTCAGGATGGAAAAAAAGGAATTGGCATTTACTGAGCATAAAAGCTAAGCCAGGATTTCGTGTTTCACATTTAAAAAAAAATTTAAACAGTGATTTTATGAGGAATGCATTCTTCTTCATTCTTTAGATGAAAAGAAAAACTCTGAAATTTAAGGAAATTGAACATGTATCACTTTCTAGGATATGAAATAATCTTTGAGATGTTAAGGCTCTTTATCTTTGCCACTTGTGAGCTGTGATCACTAGATCCTACCTGATTATTTAAAGTTCTAATGGAAGAGGCATAAGTTTCTGACTCTATCTTTGACCATTATCAACAGATTGCTAACATTGGTGGGAGAGGAAAAGAGAATCATTTCACAGCCAGTCCTTCTGTGATGCTGAAGGGTGTAGGTTGAGAAGATGGTCTTTGATTTAACCAAATGCGTCAATCACTGATATCTTTGCAATCAGAGAACACAGGATGAAGAGAGGGGGCACAACTGAATCGTTCTCAATTCTGTTCACATCTTTCCAGCTCTCGGGCAACCACCTTGCTTCAGGCAGCCATCTTTTCTTTCCTGGAGTACTGTGGTAACTTCTTCACTGAGCTTCCTACAACAATATACGTGCCCTTTTGATGCAGCCTTCATATAGCTATCCCCAATGATGTTCCCTGAACTCAATTCAGTCATGTTACTCTCCTACTTTCTAATCTTTTCCTGGCTTCTCATTTTTTGCATAGATGAAATTCAACATTCTTAAACTGTTCTAATAGCTCTTATATCATCTGGTCACTATGATCTGGAAAATTAGAATATAATTTTCAGGAGAAAAGTAAATGGGTAATAGATATCACCAGATGCAAAACAAATAATTCTATATAAATATATTGAACTTTATTTGCAATAAATATTCATAAGTTTTTACCTTATAAGAAAGTTCTCCTGCTCTTTACAGATTTTGAAGAATTTTAGGAGATGACAGAATTTTTTTCTCTCTAATCTTTGAAAAAGTATCTGTGTTGAGTACAAAGCTCAGGAAACAGTATGTGTTAGTAGACCTCAGACTATTATTTTGACACCATTTTATAAAACTCTTTCTGACTAAAAATTTTTCAATTATAAAATATAAAGGATAAATAAAAGAGTAAAAAATATATTCTGTTCTTGTGAGAAAGCTAGGTATCAGAGAGATAAAATTGTCCAGGGTCAGGCAACAGTTAGAAATGAGCTAGTCTTCAAAGTCAGTGGCACAATTCAGGTATACGATTCGTTGCTTTTTCAACCACTCCATAACCACCTGCTTTCTATTTAAAGATAGATTTCAGAAAACATTTAGAATCATTCTTTCTACCAATGCAATCCTTTCTCCCTAATGCAATATATTGCATTAAAGGTTATTTAAACAGTTTCTATTCAAATGAGCCTTGTTTTTCTGCCAGGTACTTTGGAGAAATGCTGAATAGGAAAAAACTTTACAATGTGCATGGTGCCCTACATTGCCATATTGTTATTTAACAATTATATATATATATATATATATATATATATATATATATATATGTTTGTTTTAAAATAATGAATAAAAGTGGCTGAACATTGAGTGGGGTACAAGTAAGTGAAACCACTGTAAATGCACTGGAAAAAAATTGTAATAGCTCATATGTTTCCTACTTAACCTGGTAAAATTTCATGAACTGTAGTAATACCAGTTCGTTTTGTATGTTTTTAAAATGCAATTTTATAGCTTCTCATCATAGAAAAATCACGAGTTCCTGTTGTTAGAATGGAAACAGGACAAATAATATTCACATGCTTTTCATGCTTGTGTTACATGTAGGAAGGGAAATTCAAAATCAAGGATATATAGGTAAATAACAGTACTGTGTAGGCCTAACCACTTTGATTTTTTTCAACCGTTTTTCAGTTCACGGTCTGTTTGTATCTCTGCTAATACACTTTGCGGAGGCAGAATTCTTCTCAGTGATTGGCATGACTTTGATTCAGCACAGCAAGGACAAGTTAGTTGGGACAGATGGATATTTAATTTTTTTGTATGCTAAAGATCATAGAGTTGTACTTGTGTGGTTCCAATTGAAATATACTTTGTTGTTTTAACATTTGTTTTCTATTTTAAGCTTATTTATTTATTTATTTTTGAGAGAGAGAAAGAGTGAGGGGGGAGGGGCAGAGAGACATAGAGAGAAAGAGAGAGAGAGAATCTCAAGCAGAATGTACACTGTCAACGTGGAACCCAACGCAGGGCTCAAACCCCCAAACTGTGAGATCCTGACCACAGCCCAAGGCAGATGCTTAAGCAACTGAGCCACCCAGGTGCCCCTGCTTTGTTGTTTTAAATAGCATCTTGGGTAGTCTATGTGTCTGCCATCAAACACCATCAGAAAAATGTTTAACATAATCTTACCTACTGCTTAATTATAAAAATGAGAAATTTTTTCTTGAGTCACTATATCCCCCAAACCCAAGTCACTCTTCTGTATAATTGATACAAGCATTAGGTTACCTATTTAACTGATGATGTTTTAGAAAGACTAGTCTGGAAACATTTAATGGAATCTTTGCTCTACTGCTTAACAACTGAATCGCAGATACTAAGTTGGTAAGTTATTTGAGCTTCAATTTCTCCAACTAATGCCTATCATTAGTTTTTGATAGTTCCCAAAGCATTAAAGTACATAATTTGTTTGAAAATATTTTATACAAGGTGAGCTTTTTATGAGAAATAGGGAATAATTTATGCATTTTTTTTATAATGAAGTGTTTTGGTCAAAAGATCCTAAGTTGTAAGTGCATTAAAATAGTTACAGAAGAACGATGTCATTTTAATTACAATAAACAACTTACATCACAGGATCATTACATACAGAAAGATTCACCGTATCTTTGCATTTCACAGTGCACTGTACATAAATGTGAAGTATCCACTGTAGCACTAAATAATCAAGGATTATTTTTATTACTGATGTATAATCTAAACTGTTTTCTAACACATTCTGTGAGAAATTTATTAAATTTTAGAATGCATACTATAAATGAAGTTATTAGTAAATATGACTATATTAAGACAAGACAGCATTGGATATAAATTCAAATGACTACTAAAAGACAATATGTATTAAACAAATATAAGGCAAAGAAGAATTTAAGCTTCAAGTATATTAGATCATATAAACTAATAAGAAAAAAAACTAGTAGAAGAATTAGTAAAATCATATCAACAAATGCAGAAATGAAGAAACTATGGAAACCAATACATTTATAAAAAAATAAATGGAGTACTAAATTGTACTCCATTCAAAGTAAATATCAGATATTTAGTTGTCAAATTGGAAATCAAATACTAACATTCTGAAAACACCAAGTGATTTCAAGGATGTAGAGCAGAGAATTCAGATTTTGTGCTGCTGAGCATTTAAACAATCATTTTGGAAAGTAATTGAACAAAATTTAGTAAGGTTGAAGATGTACATATCCCAACACTCATCATTTCTATTCATAGTTAAATCGCTGAGAAAGTTTTTACATGCTTTTACATTTATTAGAGCATTGGGTATAAGGGTAAGTATCTGATATGACCTAAATGTCCATTGAAAGCAGAAGCTTACTATATTTTCAGTATATGTTTACAAATAATACTATTTAGCATTTAAAATATTGACGTGAACTATATGTATCAACAAAGATAAATTTCACAAATATTTTTAAGTAAGAAAATTTTGGAATGGAACTTTCAGTATTGTGTCATATGTAAAAATATAAAAACATGCAAAATAATGGTATGTATTTTGTAGTGCCTCACATACATTAACTAAAATCATAAAATGTAAGGGGAATAAAAAGCACTAAAATTCAGGATAGTAGTTTTCTGTTAAAGCAGAAAGAAGGAAAATGGGACAGGGAGGAGAACACAAGGAATTTTAATGTATTTATAATATTTATTTATTACAAAGTAATGATGAGACCTGAGCTTCCAGAATTGGTACACTGGTTATTTTGATCAACAGTCTTGCTAAAAAAAATTGGAAAAGCTGGACAAAGCATGAATAAGCATATGTTTGAAAGAATTGACAAGTTAGCAAGACTGTGAAGAATTGGTAGACCAAGCATTGGAGAAGATGCAATTCAAGCAATTTAAATTTGGAATTTGAGTTTGCTTTAGCCTTGGGATGTTTGTTAATTCTGGAAGAAGTGACTGAGAGATTTATGTTCCAAGAACTACTGGACAATCTTGTGGGACTAAGGATACAAAAATTGGAATCCAGGAATTTCCATGAGGAAGATGCCCCAGATAACTCCACCATATTTAGGTTGGTATCTGAAATGTTTGGAATAAAAGAGAAAGTTTAAGCTAGAGGTGGACTGACTTTCTGAGAGCATCAGTTAAATATAATTACTATTACTTTATTTAGTTGATTTGGCTTTACTACCGTCTCCAGATCCCTAATAGGCATTGTCAAGATTGTGATTATTTTGGAGGGAAAAAGGAGGTGGTTAGTAATGGGAGAGAACAAGAAAAGGGCATGTTGTTGTTGGCTAATGTTTTGTTTCTTTGCTAGGGTAATGGTTACAAAGATAATATTGTGATAAATATAGGCTGTATATTTTTGTTTTATGCACTTATAGACTTGTTGAAATATTTTAACCGAAGTAAAGCCAAATATGGCTTTTAAAAAACTAGCAGGAGTTCAATAAATGTTAATTGATATTCAGCAAAAAAAAAGTCAAGCAAATAAGACAAAAGTATTAATATTTAATAAAGCTGATCCATAAGATCATGGATGTTTGCCTTATTGCCTTTTTGTAAGCATTATAAAAATGATACTCTCCACAAATAAATTTTTGTCAATGACACCTCAATAAAGCTGTAAATAATTAGTAAAAGAGTTAAAAAAAAAAAACCTGTCAACAGAATGTACATTCCAAGAAAACACTGATGAAAATAAATCATTGTCACATTCATTCCAAGGAAACAAAATACTATAACTGGCATATAAACAACTCAGAGGTGATACTTACAATAGTCTCGAGCCATTTCTGCACATTGTTTACAGGGTTCAGATATCTCACTTCATATAGTGTAACTTTTTCTTGAGGTCTTTTTGTTTTCCAGAGGGGGGGAAAAATACCACAAAGTCATTTCACAGCTTTTAGAAACAACAGTAGTTCATGCAACTGTAGCTCATTAAGTTAATTCAAGAATCCTGCAAAAAGACAGCTAGAAACCAGGATTATAGATTCTGCCCCTTGAATTATCTGGAATAGTTGCCCAGTAGAGTAAGTTTGGTAAAAGTAATATGAATGAAAATCACATTTTGGAATCATGCAACTTGATACCTTTTTCATTCCACTGCCAGAACATCTCATTTAGCATGCTATATATATTTTTCTTCAGTAAGAGGTCAACAAGGTTGAAACTTCCTTTCCTGTATCATTGATTTTGAAAAGTCTCCAGTTGAGTTGCTAGGGCATTTTTTTTTTTCCATTCAAGAGGAAAAGTTTTATTTTTAATGGTCAAGTATAGCTCACTCGGTCTAGTTGTCTGGGAAGGAACTGTGTCATATATTAGGAAATGTATCAACTCATTTCTAAAATAAACAAAACAGGTTATTGAGAATAACTAATTAAAAAAACACCTTAACAAAAATCACATAGATGCAAATTATACATCAACCTAAGCACACACTCTACATACAGAGACTTAAAGATGTAACAAATATTAAACTTTATGTATGAACTTCTAGTTTCTTCACTAGGGCATTAAGATGTTTATTTTGAGAAAGACAGAGCAAGTAGGAGAGAGGCAGAGAGAGAGGGAGAGAGAGAATCTCAAGCAGGCTCCACACTGCCAGCACAGGGCATGATGCAGGGCTCAAACTCACCCACCCTGAGATGATGATCTGACCCCAAGTCAAGGGTGGTGCTTATACGCATGAATCAACCAGGTGCCCCCTCCTGGGAATTTTTAAAGACAGGTGTCCTCTTGGTTTCTTCTCAGTGTTTCTAATGTTTAAAACATGTATACGTTTTATCCTCCCCTCACCCCATATTTATCTCATGTCTTGAAATACTGAGGCAACATTTACAGCCTCAATTGCTGAGCTCCTATTTCACTTGGCATCTTCTGCTGTTGCTATTTATTCCTCTATGCAAATCGTGATGTAAAAATCTGTTTCTTTAGGGTGTCTGGGTGGCTCAGTTGGTTAAGCATCCAGCTCTTGGTTTTGGCTCAGATCATGATCTCACAGTTTCATGAGTTTGAGCCCTGTACCCAGGCTCTATGCTGACAATACAGAGCCTGCTTGGGATTGTCTCTCTTTCTCTCTCTCTGCCCCTCTCCCACTCACTCTGTCTCTGTCTCTCTCAAAATAAATAAATAAACTTAAAAAAATTTTTAATCTTCGTATCTTCTCTCACTAGTAAGGATTCAATAAACACCAGATGATTTAGTCAATGAAGACGAAATCTCATATATATTTTATGTTATCTGCGACACAATCACTGCTTCCTGGAGATTGAGTGCACTTATTGGCTCTACTTGTATTTAGTCCTAGAAATGGAGGCAACTTTCCAGAAACAAATGAACCCCCAAAAGGAAAATCAGGGTTGTCAGTAGAAGAAGTGATGCCGGGGGGTGGAGGGGGGTAGAGAAATAAGGTGAAGGAAAAATGGAGATTAATTAGCAAGAAGAAAAAATTGTGAATGTAATTTCCTTTGGAAAACAGTGTTGTCTTTTGTTGCTTTTAATCACTGTTGACCAGTATGGAATTCACAGTATTATCTCATAAATTATGATTTCAACAAAAATTTCATAATAAATAAAACAAGTAAACATTTCATTATCTCCAAACTTTATTGTCATAAATATGGAAAACCTAACAGACTCTATAGACAAATTATGAAAATTAATAAATTAATACTGATTGGGTGCAATGAATGGATACTGTACCAATTCTGATGCAAAATCAATGTATAACAATAAATTGCACTTAAATATTAGCAACACATGTATTGTAATTTTCAAAAAATGCTAAATATACAATTGTGGGAAAATCCGAGCTTTACCCTAAATGTTGTTTATTTTGATTAGAAAATTAAAAAATAAAATTGTGTCCCTATTTTATACAGTATTTAAACAATCTCTAGGGAGATGAAAGTCTTAAATTAAAATCACAATTAACAAATTTTATCAATAAATTTGACTATTATTGGGTGTAATGAAAGGTTTCTTTTAAGAAAAAGTATAAACCACGAACAACAAAGGTTATTTTTAGGATAATATCATGTATTTAATTATTTACTTTCGTAGGAGGATAGTTGACACACAGTGTTAACACTAGTTTCAGGTGTACAACATATTTATTCAACAAGTTTATATCTTATGCTAAGCTCACCAAAGTGTAGCTATAATCTGACACTGTACTACATATAACAACATTGACTATATTCCCTACAAAGGTAGTTATTAATATATGTCATTATGACAAAGTCTACAATATCTATTCTGTACAGGACACCTCAAATACAAAAGCTGAGTCACAGAAAGAAAATCTTTGCATTGTAGTCTTGACCTGATTAGTATTTACATGATAGGAAACTTTGACAAATCAATCAGGGAAGACAACAGTACCAAAATAGACAAACGAAAAGGACGTTCAAAGAGAGATCATAAATAAACACTAGCCTGTGAAAAATTAAGCAATCATAAGAGTAATCACGAAAATACAAATTAAAAGCACTATGAGGAGTGCCTGAGTGGCTCAGTCTGTTAAACGTCCAACTTCAGCTCAGGTCATGATCTCACCCTTTGTGGGTTTGAGCTTCATGTCAGACTCTGTGCTTCGACTCAGAGCCTGGAGCCTGCTTAGGATTCTATGTCTCCCTGTCACTCTGCCCTTCCCCTACTCATGCTTTCTCTCTCCCTCTTTCTCTCTCTCTCTCAAAAATAAATAAACATTAAAAAAATTTTTAAAAATCACAGTGAGATATTACTTGCTACTAATCACATTGGGAAACTGTTAAAGTCTAACAACACTAAATGTTTTAGATGTGGTGCAACAGGGAATCCTAAGGACATGTTGAGCATATCTGATATAATCAATCACATTATAGAACAATATGGATATAGGGTAAATATTGAAGAGCAAATTTTAAGGTACAAGTCCGCCTCTTGGTTGCTGATCCAGAGACAGTTCTGTGTATGTATACACAATAACAAGTAAAAGCAAGATAATTTTACTGTTGTTCTTAGTGGTGAAACTTAGAACATATCTGATACCAATGTCCGATAACATGAAAACAGAAAAATAGTGACTGTATTAGTCACCTAATATTATGACCTCACATGACTTTATTTCTTTGAAAGCTCTATCCTCGAATAAAGTCACATTAAGGTCTCGGCATATGAATTTTAGGGAACATAATTCAGTCCACAACAGTGACGTTTTCATGCAATGGATCGTCGTAGACCAGTAAAATAAATGATCAATAAAGATGAATTTAACAAACAAAATAAATGATAAGTATACAAAACAGTATCATATTTACTGCTTAGGAATAATAATAATGTGTAGTAAAATTGTAAACAGCTGTATAGGAATAAATAACTCAAGAAAGTCATTTCTTCCGCAGGGAGAGGATAGATGATTTGATAGCTTATGGGTATCACAACATTAGCTCAGTTGGTGCATATGTTTGTTCAGTGGCCTTTTTTTTTTTCATTTGTATTAACACTTACATTCAAAAGTATGTATTACGCAACAATTTTGTGTCGAACATTTTTGTAGAATCCTGCGATACATTGCTGAGCACACTAAGGTTACCTACTCTTGTGGAGCTTACATTCTATTGCAGTACACGAAGAGTAAACATAAGAAGAAAGCAAAACAGAGGTGCCTGGGTTGCTAGGTCAGTTAAGCAGCTGACTCTGAGTTTCAGCTTGGGCCATGACCTCATGATTTCCTGGATTTGAGCCCCGCATCGAGCTCTGCGCTGACAGTGCGAGCCTGCTTGGGATTCTTGGTCTCTCTCTCTCTCTCTCTCTCTCTCTCTCTGCTCTTCCCCCACTGGCACTGTCTTTGTCTCTCTCAAAATAAATAAATAACCTTTAAAAAAAAAAAAACAGAATGTATAGTCTTTAAGTAAAACAAGAAGAAAAATAGAGCATATATTTTTTCAAAAGAATATTTGTTTTCTAATATTTATGTTCATCCACAAGAACTGTATTCTTTTTACTTTATCCAGTTTGCAAGTTTCCTACTTGATCAGACCTTTTTTTCCCCCCAATTTTACTGTCAGAGTTTAGATCCAACCTGAGTAAATATGGAAGCATTTGCTATGCTATGTGTTACGCATGTTAGACTTAGTCCTAACTTCTAATCAGATCTCTAATTTTAATGCTAATATTCTAGTAAGCTGCCTTACTTCTATATATAGAAACCTCTGTAATATAAGCAAACATAAACAAATGAATAAGGAAAGAACAGAAATCAGGTAATCTTCACATTGTCAACAGATTAAGTACAAAAGAGCAGCTGTTAGTTCTTTGTTTAGTGCATAATATATATTTTCTTTTTCAGTAATGTTAAAAATGCTGATCAAATACCAACCCCAACTTAGAAAAAAACAAAAACAGAGAACAGCCAATTCAAAAAACAAGTAATCTAGTGCCAATAAGTGATAAAATGCTTTATCACATTAGTTATTCAACAAATACAAACTAAAATATAATTTAATTTATAATACAGGAATATATGTATATCTATAGATATACATATATTATAAAATTGGAGAAGTAAGATAGCTTTTACTATGTAACATTAAATAAAGTATATCCATATAACATCAAAATTATAGTTTGGAAAAATGTTAAAGCACACAGAAAAGACACAGAATGTTTAGTGAAAAATAGAGGATACAAAATTCTATTCTGTGACAAATTCTTTGTTCCCAATTGTACAATATACACGTGTGCAAAGAAAGATATAAATAATGGTTGACATTTAATGAGTGTTTACTTTGTTTCAGACATGAGCTGAGGATTTTACCAGGATTATTTCACTAAATCCACATAAGAGCCGTATCATGTAGGTACCAATATTATCTGCATTTGACAGGTGAGATGAGTTTTAGAGAGATTAAGTTCATCAGGCTAGATATTGTGGAATCCAGGATATGAACCAAAGCAGTGAGATTCCAGCACCTTAATTACTATGCCAACTTGGAGGTAAACTGAGGTTACTCTTTATGATAAAAATATAATTAGTTAGAGATTAAAATTATAATCCTGCTTCTAATGGTAAGGACAATGCTGCCCCCAGTATTATGCAAATTTCCAGGGGCTTATATTATTTTCTTTCGATTCATAGAAGTGATATTCATCATAGCAACAGAAGCTGTGAATATGAGAAACCTCCTCCTTAAGAGTCTAGGTCATCCTGACACTGGAAAAATTGTTTCCTGCCTTTTCTTCAAGCTAGAGCCTCCTAATCCTGCTTTTCTTCCCTCTCTCCCTCCTCCTCTTTCCTCTTTTCTTTGCCCTACTTTATCCTGAGTCACTGTTCATTTCTTAGGCATAGTAATTTTAACAATCATTTTGTTGATTCCTTCCAAGTCATGTTGCCTGAATAACAAGACATTTTGCTAAGTGAAAACAGTGTCCAAAAACAGTGATGCTAAACTTTAATGGTTAATTGTCTGCTACATTACATAAATATGGTAATCTAAACAGAAAAAATATATATATATATATAGCAGGCCATATCAAAATGAAATACAAATGACCAATATGCATTAGAAAAATCTTTCAAGCTTACCAGAAATTAAAAAAAAATGCTAATATAGTCAGAATACAATAGTCACCTCAAAAATTGACTTTGAAACTTTAAAAAATAACTTTAGCTTTAAAAATATATTACACAAAATATATATTACTCAGTAGTATAAAAGGTGTTTTGGCAGTATTCAATGGTGTGAACTTTGCATTGCTACTTCTGGCCAAGTTCTTTGGCACTATATTAAAAGGAATCTTCACACTAAATTTATACATTTTTACCCTTTAATTATATGACTATCTTCTAAATGGAAGAATCTCCTTCTATTTTCTATATATATGGACAGTGATTCCTATTGTCTCTTGTCACCTTTATTTTTAATAGTACTTATATTCAGACAATGGAGTTAATATTCACCAGTCTCTATAGAGCATCTTTATAACGTAAAATTACATTATGCTCATTATAAAATTCTAGTGATCTATATGTGTTTCTATAAATAAGTACATAAGTATATACTAATTTTAATTCTAATTTTGTTCAAAGGAATTTGCCCCTACAGATATACACATTATTTCTTCTATATTTCATATATAGTTATACTTTCTAACTTCACCCCTGAAACCAATTATCTTCATGGGTTTGCCTACCAATTCTGCTCAGAGCCCCTTCTTTTTTTTTTTTTTTTTTAATTTACTTTGAGTGAGAGAAAAAGTACGAACAGGGCAGGGGCAGAGAGAGAGGACAGAGTGAGAATCCCAAGCAGGCTCAGCACGGACAGCATGGAGCCCAAAGTGGGGCTCGAACTCATAAGCTGTGAGATTAATAAGACCTGAGCTGAAGTCCAACACTTAACCAATTGAGCCACCCAGGTGCCCCGTTTTCAATACTAGAATCTTAGTATTTAGTGAAATTTTATTTCTCTCTCCCAATTCTCTTACCTGCAGTGTTTGGCACTGTGCTGTGTCTTGTTCGAGCTCCTCTTGCCCACATCATCTCATTTCTGCTTCTTCATGTCCATTTCCATCCCTAATACTTTCTTTATGTTAGTGGCATTTTTCCCTGAGGTATTTCTTCATTTATTATCATTGTTACAATTCTTTTTTTTTCTTTAAGGAGCAACATAATATTTTATAATTCTATTTTTGAAAAATTTCTAGAATGTGCACATGAATCTATATTGACAGAAATGAAATCAGTGATTGGGGCTGTTGTAGGAGAAACAAAAATGGGAATCACAAAAGAACATCAGACATATGGGGGGTAATAGGTTCATTATCTTTTTTTCCTTCTTTTTTATTCCTCATATTTTTTAATTTCATTTTTTATATTTATATCCAAATTAGTTAGCATATAGTGCAACAATGATTTCAGGAGTAGGTTCCTTAATGCCCCTCACCCATTTAGCCCATCCTCCCTCCCACAACTCCTCCAGTAACCCTCAGTTTGTTCTCCATATTTATGAGTCTTTTCTGTTTTGTGCCCCCCCCCCCCCGTTTTATATTATTTTTGCTTCCCTTCCCTTATCTTATGTTCATCTGTTCTGTGTCTTAAAGTCCTCATATGAGTTAAGTCATATGATATTTGTCTTTCCCTGACTAATTTTGCTTAGCATAATATCATCTATTTCCATCCATGTAATTGCAAATTGTAAGATTTCATTATTTTTGATTGCCCAGTAATACACCATTGTATATGTATATATACACCTATATATATATGTATATATATATATATATATATATATATATATATATATATATATATCTCATATCTTCACTATCCATTCATCCATCGATAGATATTTGAGCTCTTTCCATACTTTGGCTATTGTTGATAGTGCTGCTAAAAAACATTGGAGTGCATGTGTCCCTTTGAAAGAGCATACCTGTATACCTTGGATAAATACCTAGTAGTGCAATTGCCGGGTGGTAGGGTGGTTATATTTTTAATTTTTTGAGGAACCTCCATACTGTTTTCCAGAGTGGCTACACCATCTTGCATTCCCACCAGCAATGCAAAAGAGACCCTCTTTCTCTGCATCCTCGCCAACATCTGTTGTTGCCTGGGTTGTTAATGTTAGCCATTCTGAAAGGTGTGAGGTGGTATCTCATTGTGGTTTTGATTTGTATTTGCCTGATGATGAGTGATGTTGAGTGTTTTTTCATGTGTCGGTTGGCCATCTGGATGCCTTCTTTGGAGAAGTGTCTATTCATGTCTTTTACCCATTTCTTCACTGGATTATTTGTGTTTTAGGTGTTGAGTTTGATAAGTTCTTTATAGATTTTGGATACTAACCCTTTATCTGATATGTCATTTGCAAATATCTTCTCCCATTCTGTTAGTTGCGTTTTAGTTTTGCTGATTGTTTTGTTCGCTATGCAGAAGCTTTTTATTTTGATGAGGTCCCAGAGGTTCATTTTTGCTTCTGTTTCCCTTGCCCTCAGAGATGTGTTGACTAAGAAGTTGCTGCGGCCGAGGTCAAAGAGGTTTTTTCCTGCTTTTTCTCCTTGAGGATTTTGATGGCTTCCTGTCTTGCATTGAGGTCTTTCTTCCATTTTGAGTTTACTTTTGTGTCTGGTGTAAGAAAGTGGGCCAGGTTCATTCTTCTGCGTGTCACTGTCCAGTATTCCCAGCACCACTTGCTGAAGAGACTGTCTTTATTCCATTGGATAGTCTTTCCTGCTTTGTCAAAGATTAGTTGGCCACACATTTGTGGGTCCATTTCTGGGTTCTCTATTCTGTTCCATTGACCTGAGTGTCTGTTCTTGTGCCAGTACCATACTGTCTTGATGATTACAGCTTTGTAGTATAGCTTGAAGTCTGGGAATGTGATGCCTCCTGCTTTGGTTTTCTTTTTCAAGATTGCTTTGGCTATCTTTGTCTTTTCTGGTTGCATACAAATTTTAGGATTGTTTGTTCTAGCTCTGTGAAGATTCTGGTGTTACTTTGATAGGGATTGCATTGAATATGTAGATTGCTTTGGGTAGTGTCGACATTTTAAGAATATTTGTTCTTCCTATCCAGAAGCATTAAAACTTTTTTCCATTTTTTTGTGTCCTGTTCAATTTCTTTCATAAGCTTTCTATAGTTTTCAGTGTATAGATTTTTCACCTCTTTGGTTAGATTTATTCCCAGGTATTTTATCGTATTTTGTGCAACTGTAAGTGGGATTGATTTCTTGATTTCTCTTTCTGTTGCTTCATTGTCAGTGTATAGGAATGCAACCGATTTCTGCGCATTGATTTTGCATCATGCAACTTTGCTGAATTCATGAATCAATTCTAGCAGTTTTTTTGGTGGAAACTTTTGGGTTTTCCATATAGACTATCATGTCATCTGCGAAGAGTGAAAGTTTGACCTCCTCCTGGCCAATTTGGATGCCTTTTATTTCTTTGTGTTGTCTGATTGAAGAGGCTAAACTTCCAATACTATGTAGAATAATAGTGGCGTGAGTGGACATCCCAGTCTTGTTCCTGACCTTAGGGAGAAAGCTCTCAGGTCTTCCCCATTGAGGATGATATTAGAGTTGGGTCTTTCATATATAGCTTTTATGATCTTGAGGTATGCTCCTTCTATCCCTAATTTCTAGAGGGTTTTGATCAAGAAAGGATGCTGTATTTTGTCAAATGGTTTCTCTGCATCTATTGAGAGGATCATACGGTTCTTGTCCTTTCTTTTATTGATGTGATGAATCACATTGATTGTTTTGCGGATATCGAACCAGCCCTGCATCCCAGGTATAAATCCCACTCGGTTGTGATGAATAATTTTTTTAATGTATTATTGGATCCGGTTGGCTAATATCTTGTTGAGGATTTTTGCATTCATGTTCATCAGGAAAATTGGTCTATAGTTCTCCTTTTTGATGGGGTCTCAGTCTGGTTTTGGAATCAAGATAATGCTGACTTCATAGAAAGAATTTGGAAGTTTTTCTTCCGTTTCTATTTTTTGGAACAGCTTCAAGAGAATACTGGTTAACTCTTCTTTAAATGTGTGGTAGAATTCCCCTGGAAAGCCATCTGGCCCTGGACTCTTGTTTTTGGGGGGGAGATTTTTGATTACTAATTCGATTTCCTTACTGGTTATGGGTCTGTTCAAATTTTCTATGTCTTCCTGTTTCAGTTTTGGTAGTGTATATATTTCTAGGAATTTGTCCATTTCTTCCAGATTGCCCATTTTATTGGCATATAATTGCTCATAATATTCTTTTATTATTGTTTTTATTTTTGCTGTATTGGTTGTGATCTCTCCTCTTTCATTCTTGATTTTATTTATTTGGGTCCTTTCCTTTTTATTTTTGATCAAACTGGCTAGGGGCTTATCAATTTTGTTAATTCTTTCAAAGAACCAGCTTCTGGTTTCATTGTTTTGTTCTACTGTTTGTTTGTTTGTTTGTTTTTTGTTTCAATAGCATTAATTTCTGCTCTAATCTCTATTATTTCCTGTCTTCTGTTGTTTTGGGGATTTATTTGCTGGTTTTTTTTTTTTTTTTTTTTTTTTTTTCTAGCTCTTTAAGGTGTAAGGCTAGGTTGTGTATCTGAAATCTTTCTTCCTTCTTTAGGGAGTCCTGGATTGCTATGTACTTTCCTCTTATAACTGCCTTTCCTGCATCCCAGAGATTTTGGGTTGTGGGGTTATCATTTCCATTGGCTTCCATGAACTTTTTAATTTCCTTTTCACTTCATGGTTAGCCCATCCTTTCTTTAGTAGGATGTTCTTTAGTCTCCAAATGTTTGTTACCTTTCCAAATTTTCTTGTGGTTGATTTCAATTTCACAGATTTGTGGTTTGAAAATATGCATGGTATCATCTCAATCTTTTTGTACTTGTTGAGGGCTGATTTGTGTCCCAGTATGTGGTCTATCTGGAGAACGTTCCATGTGCACTGGAGAAGAATGTGTATTCCACTGTTTTAGGATGAAATGTTCTGAATATATCTGTTAAGTTCATCTGGTCCAGTCTGTCATTCAAATCCATTGTTTTCTTGTTGATTTTTTATAGATGATCTGTCCACTGCTGTGAGTAGGGTGTTGAAGGCCCTTACTCTTATGATATTTTTATCAATGAGTTTCTTTATGTTTGTGATTAATTGATTTATATATTTGGATACCGCCACATTTGGCACAAAAATGTTTACAATTGTTAGGTCTTCTTGGTGGGTAGACTCCTTCATTATGATATAATGCCCTTCTTCATCTCTTGATACAGTCTTTATAATAAAGTCTAGATTGTCTGATATAAGTATGGCTACTCCAGCTTTCTTTTGTTGACCATAAGTATGATAGATGGTTTTCCATCCCATTACTTTCAATCTGAAGGTGTCTTTCAGTCTAAGGTGGGTCTCTGGTAAACCACATATAGATGGATTGTTTTCTTATCCATTCTGTTACCCTATGTCTTTTGATTGGATCATTGAGCCCAATGATGTTTAGAGTGAGTGCTGACAGATATTGATTTATTGCTATGATTTTGTTTGTAGAGTTGGAGTTTCTGGTGATCTTCTCTGGTCTTTTCTTGTCTTTGTTGCTTTTGGTCTTTATTTATTTGTTTGTTTTCATTTTTTCTCCCCTCAGAGATTCCCCCTCAAAATTCCTTCAGGGCTGGTTTAATGGTCACAAACTCCTTTAATTTTTGCTTTTCTGGGAAACTTTTTATCTTTCCCTATATTTTGAAAGACAGCTTTGCTGTATAAAAAAAATCTTGGCTGCATCTTTTTCTGATTCAGGACATTGAATATATCCTGCCACTCCTTTCTGGCCTGCCAAGTTTCTGTGGCTGGGTCTGCTGCAAACCTGATCTGTCTTCCTTGTAGGTTATGGACTTTTTTTCCCCTGCTGCTTTCATGATTCTCTCCTTGCCTGAGTATTTTGTGAATTTGACTATGGTATGCCTTATTGATGGTCAGTTTTTGTTTAATCTAATGGGAGTCCTCTGTGCTTCCTGGATTTTGTTATCTGTGTCTTTCCCCAGTTTAGGAAAATTTTCCACTATGGTTTGCTCACATAAACCTTCTACCCCTGTTTTTCTCTCTTCCTCTTCTGGGACCCCTATGATTCTGATGTTGTACCTTTTTAATGAGCCACTGATTTCTCTTATTCTTAAATCGTGCTCTTTTGCCGTCATCTCCTTTTTTTTTTTTTTCTGCTTCATTATTCTCTGTAAGTTTGTCCTCTGTATTGTTGATTCTCTGTTCTGCCTCACCCATCCTTGCTGCCGTGCCTCCATTTGAGATTGCAGCTCAGTTATAACATTTTTTATTTCATCCTTACTAGCTTTTGCTTCTTTTATTTCCACAAATAGGGATTCTAATCTTTTTTCGACTCCAGCTAGTATTCTTATTATCGTCATTCTAAATTCTGATTCAGACATCTTGCTTGTTTCTGTGTTGATTAAGTCCCTGGATGTCGTGTCTTCCTGCTCTTTCTTTCCTTTGGGGTGAAGTCCTTTGTTTCATCATTTTGAGGGGAGAAAATAAATTAATGAGATAAAAAATGAAATTAAAAAACAATTAATATTTTTAAAAAATATTAAAATTAACAATTAAAAACAAACACACACACACATACAAATCAAATAAATGATGCTAGATCCTAAATGTTTTGGTCAGGTGTTGAAAGGGTTTGATAGATTAGAGAAAAACGGGGAAAGAACAAATAAAGAGGAAATGATTTGAAAATGTGCAAGAATGAATACATTGAAGTAGACTAAAATGAAATGATGAAGGTAAAATAGAATTTGAAAAAAAAATACAGAAAAGTAATAATTTTATTAGAAAAAAATTAAAGAAATATTTTTAATAAGAATTGAAAATAAAAATGAATTTTTTCTCCTTCTGTATTCAAGAAAAAGAAAAGCAATTAGGAAGAGAAAAAAGAAAAGAGAAAAAAAGAGAGAATGAAAAACTGAATAGATAGATGGGCGAACAGACTAAAATATGACTGAAATTACTTTGTTTTCCTTAGAAGTCGAACTATGAAGCGCTTTACAGAACTTAAACTAATCTGGTAGAGACACTTGTGTTCCTGAAGAGCGAGGCTGGCCCAGTTGTGCCTGGGTTAGTGTAAATGTTCCATTTTCCACTAGATGGCGCTGCTTAGCTTCTCGGGGTGGATTGTTGTGGTGCTGGTAGGTGCCTATGTGCATATGTGAGAGGGGTGAAAATCGCATCACCCAGCTACCCAGTCTCTAGTATTGGAACTCTGTTCTCCCTGATAAGCAATAATGCACTTGTCTTTTATCTTTAGCTTCTGTCCACTCTGCGCTTTTACACAATGCATGATGAAGCCCCAGGCAGCACCTCCCTCCTGAGTTTTGTCTCAGATGCGACTGTTTTTCCCAACCCCTTACTTCTGAGGGACTGTGGCTTTGACCCGTTCTGCCCCTCTGCAGGAGGGTGTCACTGAACAATGGCTGGGTGCTGGCTGCATCCAGGAATGTTTGTGGGTCCATGCTGTTGCCAATATCCAGAAACTCTGGCCAGGTGCCAGCCCGCCCCAGAAAAAATTTGCAAGATAGTGTAGCAGCAGCATTTCAGGGATTATGGAAAATCACAACACACATCTGGCACGAGGCTTCACCCTTAAAGACCTTGTTCCAGCACCAGCCAATGTGGTTGTTCTCCTGGGTCCACTTGGGCCTTGCATTTGGGAAACCCACACAGCCTCTACCAGGTGTCCTCCCAGCAGGGGAACCACCTCTCCCCGTGTGGCCTGAAGACCCCTGGACTCCACTCTGCTTCTGTGGATTCACACTTCCCACCAGAGTACCACCAAATATTGTGCTGCGGAGTTTCAGACTCTGCACTCCCCCTGTTTATGTCTTAATGGAATTTAAACCCTCTCCTTTCTCCTTCCTCCCTTTTTAGTTCAGTCCCTGTGGCTGTTTACACTATTCTACTTTCTCTCCAGCAGCTTTTATGGGGTGTTCTTTTCCTGTAATCTCCCCCCCAAACCCCAACTCCGTCCTCTCTCTACACACAAGAGCAGCTCCCTGCCCTCTGTGGCTTCTCTCTCCCCCAGTTCACCTCTCCACGCTGTGTACCTGCTGAATTCTGTGGTTCAGGTTGTACAGATTGTTGTGCTAATCCTCAGGTCAGTTTTCTAGGTGTACAGGATGGTGTAGTGTTGGTCTGGCTGTATTTTGTGGACGTGAGACACACAAAAAACTTTGATGCTGTTCTGCAATCTTGGCTCCTCATCTAAGTGGCATTTTTATTAGCTCTTTAGATAGATCTATAGCATATATGCTCGATGTAGCAGTATTGTAATGACATTTTATTTATATTAAATGCCCATTTATTTATTTATTTATTTATTTATTTATTTATAATGGTATTTTAAAGGTAAATATTCAATACTTTCTTTATTGCTAAAATATTCTGATTTTCAGTTTGGGAGATCTTAGCAGGGAAATTAGGGCCTTCAACTGATGTTTGGGAAGTGAAGGAAGAGGGAAAGGATGTGGGAGACTTCAATTGCAACCAACTTAGGTTGGTCTTCATTCAAATAACATTTAAATTCAAATTTTAAGTTCAAACAACAAAAAGTACTCCTAGATATGAACAGGAAGGAATACCCATCTGTAAGTTAAGCATTCACTAGTTCTTCAGAATTAAGAAACAGAATACAGGAAAATCTTGGTTTGTGAGCATAATTTGTTCCAGAAACATGCTTATAATCCAAAGCACTTTTATACGAAACCAAATTTCGCATAAGAAATAATGGAAAATCAGATGATTTGTTCCAGAACCCAAAATATTCATGTAAAATGATTATAATACTGTAATATAATACAAATTAATAAATAAAATACAAAACATAAAGAAAAAGAAGTAAGTCAACCTGTACTTATCTATGAAAACCTTCATGGCTGGTGTAAGGGAGACAGAGAGTGGAAGGTTTTTGTGTAGGACAACTTTTGCTATCACTAATGGAATCACTGGTATCTATTAGCTCAATGGAACCATTTTCTGCATGGAGGCCATTGTATATGCTTGCACAGATGTTGACTATAGTATAGTATTAATAAAATCTTGTCACATACCATATTTAATGTTACTGGCAATAAGTCAGCAGAGGAAAGGGTCTATATCTGCAGGCAGCCTGACCTAGAATGAAGCAAAGCAATCCTAAGCTTACTCTTTTACAGAAAAGCAAAGGACTGTCCATAGGTGCTTTGAAGTGACAAAAAATACACTAGTACCAGTTGTGGGCATCTTCTGATGTTCTGAGAAATCGCTGATTTCTTCCAAACACTGTGGCCTAATACTAAGCATCTGAGCACGGGAGACAATCACCCATGATTCCACAATGAGAGAGAGAGAGAGAAAGAAAAAGAAGAACCATTGGCTCAACTGTGATAACATTTGGCATCATGGACTACTCATATTGCAAGACATGACTCATTTGTTGTGTTAAAATTTATTAGAAATGTTTGCTTCTCTTAGGGAACATCCCAGAAAAAGTTACTAGCAATCCCAGGTTTTACTGTACAGTTCTACTTGGGTTGTAGAAAGAAAAATTCCCCCCTTGAATATTTTAATAATTATTTGTTTTTATGAATAACTTCTGCACCTCAAGTTTCATGTTCATGGATGTAAAAGAAGCTACATCTACAAAAATAATCCAAATTTATCTTTATGCTGCTATCTTCCAAGTGACTCACTGTAGGGATGCCAGCCTTAACCAGGGTCTTCTGCCTTCAAATTTCTGAAAATCTCCAACATTGCTGCCAGTGAGACAAAGCAGTTCACCAGCTTTGAATATGGTTGGTAAGTGAGATCCTCCACAGAAACTTAAAGGCCAGTGAGCCCAAGATGCTCTCACTCTAAATGTACTAACTGTCCCTTGTATGTCGGCTTCCCCTGTAATGTACAACTGGATGCCATTGGCCCTCCTCACTGGCAAACTCCTTACCAAGCCAGAAAACAACAAATGTTGTAGGTGTCTCAGTTAACACACACCATTTCTAGCTTTACTGTAAGAGGGTGAAATGCCATAGGTCTGTGTTTCACACAGTCAGGAAGCTTTCCACAACAAAATTGCATAGGGACAAAATTATAGCTATTAATGATGAATTCCTTTGAATTCATAGACTGACACAAACAGAAAGACACAGATATTCACCTCAAAGCTCCACCAGCACCATCACCAAAATGATGATCCAGTGACTAGATAGCATTTAGTTCTGATACTAGATACATCACTGTTTCTCTTTGACTTCCTTATTCTTGATAGAATTTCAGTCATCACAGCAGGACTCTATATCGTAGTTTATTTAACCAAGGTCAGTTTAGTTCACATCAAAAATATTTTATATGATGTAGCTTTATTGTGGGTTGAATCCAAATCTCTTTTATTTTCAAAAGACTCTACAGCTGATGATGTAAATTAGCAGATATAAATCGATATGTAGACACAAGGGAAGGAGAAATTCTGACTTGTTAACATCTTCTTAAGCGTCAGATTCATGTAGATATTGGAGGTTGAATATAACCAAATCCATATATGAATAATGATAGGTCTTAGGCCCAAACAACATGTCTTGTTATATATAGGTTGTTTACAGTTTGGATGCCTCTCAATCCAGAGTTCTCTATGTTTAGGATCAAAGGTAGAAAAATCCCCATGGTTACTAAACTTCCATCACCATCTGATGGTGACTGTTTTGAATTGCATCCAAAGATCCTAGAGGGCTAGTCCTGCCCTTTTTCTGGGCTGTTACACTAAAGTTCATGAGGAATTTTTGAAATGGGAAAAGTTAGTATCATAAACTTGTTCAGTAGCATTCTCATAAAATGTTGAATTTATATGTAAATCAATAATTAAGGAAGACATGAAGGAAAGTTTATACATAAACCCTTATGGTATAATTCTTCTGAATCCTATGAGGTTCTATGATCTTGTACACTAGAAAAATTAATTACAACACATTAGTTTCCAATAGATAGTTTTTCCTCAGCATATATTTATATACCAGTACACTAAATGCAAGGAGAAGTTTGTAAGTAGCTTATGGTTTATTTTTAAGATTGCAGGTGTTCAGTTCATCTGCATATAAATATGACACCCACACATGAATGTGAGTTTATTCACCAGAGTAAATGAGGCCCCTCTAGCTACATTCCTTGTACTTTCTTCAGAGATCAATTCAGCACAAACCACATTATTTATTCAGGATGGCATTAAGATGTTCGCTCTTCACAAGAATAAACACATTGATGATGTTAATGCCAACACTTCATTTTCTGTGGAACAGTTACACTTAAATACAGCAGAGGAGTGCATGGCATTTTCTTTGCATTTTTTATTTCAACATGTGATTATAGCTTTCTGTTTGTGCTAAGTCACGTCTGCAAGATTCTCCAAGTTTAATTTAAACTTTAAGATATTATACATATTTCTAGGCTCTCAAATAAGTAACCTCAGCATAATTTTATCATTGCAACTCTTTGGTGGAAAGATAGAGTAAAAATTTAAAGATATGCGAGGACACCAAATTCTATTTTTTCAGAAAGGCTCAAAAGGAAAAACAGAAATGGAAAGCACTGAACAAGGGGAAAGTCACAATAGTCATATAAAACTCCAGGTAAAACAAACCTCCTAAAGAAGGAGATGGGTCTTTTTACAACGAGCTGAGCATTTTTATGGCCCACTAGAGCACATACTATAAAGTGTCAACGAAGAAGTGTAGATAAGTCTATAAACTAAGATTCTGTCTTCGTAGGGGCTAGTAAACGACTCCAGGATGTGTCCTCAAAGGCTTTTTAAGCTCCAGCTACACAAACAATAGATGTAGAAGGCAACATGTGGTGCAACAACATCCATTTTTTCCCCTAGTTTATATGAAGACTGTGTTCCTGGGCTTCCGGCTCTAGAGGTTTGCTGTTGCCTGTTTAGGGTTAATCTCCTTTACACAATTAACTCTTGAGAATCTTTGCCCTGAGTTATTGCTGATCATTCAATTCTGTGTATTTCACTTTCTGAAAGACAAGAAGCGATTTCCATTTCTACTGCATAGCTTTCTTGTAAGATATACAGCCGCAATTTGAAAACCACTGGACAATTTCCAAATATCAAATTTAAGTAAATTTTTAAAACAAGAGGAAAAAAATGAAATAGATGTTCCTCAGAAATCTGAAAGAAAGTCAATAAAAGTCAAAGATCTAAAACATATCCCGGATAATTTAAGGGATAACTGATACCACATTGGTCAATGTTGAAATAAAAACAAGTAGGTCTCCAAAGTACATAATCATAAAAGAAAAATTTAACAGAAAGTATTTTGTTCTTCTAAGTAGAAATTATGTTAAACAATATAATCATACTTAACTGACTGAACAAATAAAACCCAATTCAATATTTAATAAAATATTCCAAATAATTATGGGACAAATATTATATATAACATATAATTAAGTCAACTTTAGGAAAACCTGCAAAAAAAAGAAGATAAATAATGGTTTTTTTTAAGAGAAAGAATTCCTACTTCTTCAGGAGCCATGTAACAGTAATCCAGTAAGAATTGCACCTTTCTAATTTCGAGCTGTATTACTGTTACATGGCTCCTGAAGAAGTAGGAATTCTTCTTCTTAAAATTAGAATTGCTTAAATTAGAAGCATGTTGTTATGGATATAATAGTTTCAAATAATGTATTTTTTACATTTTTTAATTTTTATTTACTTTTGAGAGAGAGAGAGAGAGAGACAGAACATGAGTGGGGGAGGGGCAGAGAGCGAGGGAAACACAGAATCCAAAGCAGGGTCCATCCAGGCTCTAAGTTGTCAGCAAGAGCCTGACGAGGGGCTCAAACTCACCACAAATGAGATCATGACCTGAGCTGAAGTTGGGCACTTAATTGACTGAGACACTCAGGCACCCCAATAGTTCTAAATAATATTTTAAAATATGTATTTGGGTACCTGAAAGGTAAAACTTGCAGCTAGAGGAAAATCCCAAGCAGGCTCTGTGCTGTCAGTACAGAGCCCAATGTGGAGCTCGATCTCACCAACTATGAGATCACAGTCTGAGCCTAAATCAAGAGTCAGATGCCTAACTGACTGAGCCACCCAGGTGCCCCAATCATGGTATTATTTTTATACAGTGTTTTTTGATATGCTTTTCTACATATTATTAAATTTTGCATGAAATTTTAACTACTTATTGTAATATATGCCATTATTTTGGGTATCATGAAGAAAGAGAAAAACACCACCATATAAATAATATACACCATCAATTATAAGATACACTTCAATTTTAGAGATCTTAAAATATATCTTATAATCAACAAAATATGGTAAGAGTATGTGCATCTTACAATCAATGAAATATTGTACTAAAAGTAACATTGCTAAGCCAAATTGCCAAATTGTTACCTATTGCAGTCTAAATAATTTAGACTCCATTGGCAATGCCGGACAATAACTGCTTCTTTTTTCTGAAACAGTGCGTATGAATCCTGGCCAATCTCATATGTTAAAAAATAGTATCTTTTAATATGTAGAAAAGACATTGGTATTCCTATTCTGAAGGATGCTCTAGATTTTTTTTTCATTTTTTTTATTAAAAAAATTTTTTAACGTTTATTTATTTTTGAGACAGAGAGAGACAGAGCATGAATGGGGAAGGGTAAGAGAGAGGGAGACACAGAATCTGAAACAGGCTCCAGGCTCTGAGCTGTTAGCACAGAGCCTGACGCGGGGATCGAACTCACAGACCGCGAGATCGTGACCTGAGCCAAAGTCGGCTGCTTAACCGACTGAGCCACCCAGGCGCCCCTAGATTTTTTTTTAAAGTTTGCAGCAAAAAATAAATGTGCTGAAACCCTGACAACCTTTGAGTTTATTTAGGGACCTTTCTAAAATTGAACTTTAGTTATTCAAAATCCTGTGTGATCTGGGGCCATTGATTTCATTATTTTAACCCTCAGTTTCTCTTTTTGTAAGCTGAGGATAGTAATATATTATTCATGGATTTTTTACAAGGATTAAATAAGATAATGAATGTAAAATATCTCTGGAACATAGTGGGTAATATTCATATAGTAGATATTATTATCGTTAATACTACAACTGCTATGATATCATGCTATGGACACACAGAATAATTTTAATGTATCACAACAATTTTTTATTCAAAGAGCTAGTTTTAAGGCAATGAATGCATATATAATGACCAAGGAAAAAAAAGACTCAGTTTTGGGGGATGCCTTTCAATAATAGTAAGTATTATATTCAGATATCCAAAGTGATATCAGAGGTAGTTTTAAAAATTTTTTTTTTCAAGGTTTATTTATTTTTTTGGGACAGAGAGAGACAGAGCATGAACGGGGGAGGGGCAGAGAGAGAGGGAGACACAGAATCGGAAACAGGCTCCAGGCTCTGAGCCATCAGCCCAGAGCCCGACGCGGGGCTCGAACTCCCGGACCGCGAGATCGTGACCTGGCTGAAGTCGGACGCTTAACCGCCTGCGCCACCCAGGCGTCCCAGAGGTAGTTTTAATAAAACAATAATTATCACCCTGCAGTCTTATGGCTAAGATATATTTGTTCCATTAAGTTCTGATGAGTCAAATCTAATATTAGTTTTACAGATTTGTTAAAATTTAGAAAAATAATATACATTTAGTTGCCTGAAACAAAATATCTTATTTATGCTGGTGTATATTTCATAAACCAGAATAGGAATTAAAAGCTTACCTGCTAGGAGCTTGAAACACAATTTTAGAATGGCTATGTATTGATACATATTTTTATGGCATTATCACTTTTTTCAAAGAAGGAGAGGTTTTAAGGATATATATCTATTTATAATTTGCAAGTTCTTACATTTGGTTGGACATTTTCCTATAAAAATAGCAATAATTGTTACAATGATAACAAAGGTCATAATTTCTGTGATTTATAGATTTGGTTAATGTGCTTTTGTTCTGTACTTCTGTATGTTGTTAACATTGATAAAAAAAATTCTAGCCTCTTGAGAAGTATAGGTCCTGATATCATTACATTTGTATTGTGGCTATATAACAGACACTCTAATAAATGATTTAAAGACATTTTGTTTAATTCTTCTGATAAACCTTTGAGGTAAAAAATATTATTATACATACTTCATACAGAAAGAAATGACTCTTAGATAATTTTTTTCCCTCAGTAGTGGACCTTATCTCACTATATATATGTCTTTTGACATACTATATATACTTTATATAAGAATATATAAATAATTACATATTCTTTACCTGTTTTATATAGTACTACTAGTCATTTCATTTATCCATTCACTCACTCATATATTCACGCCACTAAATAAGAAACTTTCATTTTCCAAAACTATATAAAGTGTTAAGGACACACTTGTGAGTAAGGGGGGGGGGGTGCAGTTTATTTTTTTAAAAAGGGAATTAAATTTAAAACTGATAAGAAATTATAATTAATGTTATAAAGTAGAAAGGACATGGAGTTTTATGAGCTTATCTGTTTTATAAGTCAAGTTTTTAGTCATCAATTAGAAAATCCATGTTAAAGGGTTTTACCAGAAGATTTTAGAAGTTTACAGTATTATAGAAGAAAATGAAACCAAGCTTGGATGCTACACATTTGAAAAAAAAAAAATGTTCTTGAGGCAAATTACCTTTAGCCTACTAATTTAGGATGTAGAATGGTGGGATTTAACACAGCTTTATCAGAAGAATACAATACTTCACCACACAATTTCATCTCCCTAATGTCATATTCCTTTCCATGATCATTTTCCATAAGTGGTCATATGAGAACCCCAGATTAAAGGGAATCCAGAAAACTTTGTGTCCAGGAAGTTCTTTGTGATTAGGTGACTTTTGATGAATATATATCTGAATTGAAGTAGGGGAGAAGGCATGTGGAAATTTAAGAATAGACATTGCAGACAGAGAGAACCACAAGTGCAAATGAAGGGGGGGGGGGGGAAGAATCTTAACAGTATTACAATGACATTGATACTTTGGAGGCTTATGGAAATGCATAGTCAATATTTATAGTAACATTGAGCACACACTAGGCAGGAAGGCAAATATGACCATCAACAGAATGTTGGAGTAACAATGGTTTTCTAAAATGATGGATGTAAGAATTATCTCCTTGTTTAAAATTTTAAACATTTTGAAACAAAATATATTGGTTAAAAAATGAAAGTGTCTAGGGGTGCCTGGGTGGCTCAGTCAGCTAAGTGTGGGGCTTTTGGTTTCAATTCAGGTCATGGTCTCACAGCTTCCTGGGTTCAAGCCCTGCATCATTAGGCTCTGCACTGGCAGCATGGAGCCTGCTTCGGATTCTTTCTCTGTGCCCCTCCCCAACTCGCGCTGTCTCTGTCTCTCTAAAAATAAATAAATAACCACATTTAAAAAAAAATAAGAGTGTCTATATCTTCTGGAGTCTTATTCCCTTTGTTTAGCTTGAGAGAGAGGAATAATTACCATAACAGTTTCTTACGTATGTCTTTTGAAATAGGAAAATAGCATATATTTCTTGCATAAATTAAAAAAAATCAAGCACATTAAATATTTGTAATAAAAATGAATTTTTGAGTTCCATACCTCCAAGTATCTGAGCACATCTAAGCTGGGATTCAGAAATTGCATTTTAAACAAGCACCGTAGGTAATAATGTTGCAGGTGGTTCAGGAATTGGATTTTGAGCGACACTGGCGAAAGCAGTGGAAAGCCAACAGCTATTTGAGGTAGAAATTAGCACAGAGAATAGGATTGATCACACTAGTAAACAATGGGCAATTGTGGTGAGAAAGGAAGTAGAGTGAACTGAAAACCAAACAGCTTTCATGGCCTTGGTAAGAAACCAGAGGAAAAAAAGTGAGTGGAGAGTCCTTCTAACCTCAAAATCTATATTCCTCCAGCTTTTTTTTTTTTTCAAGATTGCTTTGGCTTTTGGGTGTCTTTAGTGATTACCTACAAATTTTAGGATTATTTGTTCTAGTTCTCTGAAAAATACTATTGGTATTTTGATAAGGATTACATTGAATGTTAGATTGCTTTGGGAAGTATAGATTTTTTTTTTTTTTCAACGTTTATTTATTTTTGGGACAGAGAGAGACAGAGCATGAACAGGGGAGGGGCAGAGAGAGAGGGAGACACAGAATCGGAAACAGGTTCCAGGCTCTGAGCCATCAGCCCAGAGCCCGACGCGGGGCTCGAACTCACGGACCGCGATATCGTGATCTGGCTGAAGTCGGACGCTTAACCGACTGCGCCACCCAGGCGCCCCGGGAAGTATAGATATTTTAATATTTGTTCTTCCAACCTATGAGTATGAAATATCTTTCCATTTCTTTGTGTCATCTTCAATTTCTTTTGTGTTTTATAATTTCCAGAGTACAGGTCTTTCATGTCTTTGGTTAGGTTTATTCCTAGGTATCTTATTATTTTTGATGCATTTGTAGGTGGGATGTTTTTTTCACTTTCTGCTGCTTCACTATTGGTGCAATGAGATGCAGCAGATTTCTGTACATTGGTTTTGTATCCTGTGACTTTACTGAATTCATTTCTGGTAGTTTTTTGGTGGAGTCTTTCCAGTTTTCTACATATAGTGTAATGTCTCCTGCAAATAGTGAAAGTTTGACTTCTTTACTGATTTGAATCTTTTTATTTCTTTTTGTTACCTGATTGCTGTAGCTAGGGCTCCCAGGACTATGTTGAATAAAGGTGGTGAGACTGGGCATCTTTTCCTTGTTCCTAACCTTAGGGAAAAAGCTCTTACATTTTCACCATTAAAGATGATGTTAGCTATCATTTTTTTTTCATATTATGGGTATGTTTTCTCTAAACTTACTTTGTTGAGGGTTTTTATCATGGATGGATATTGTATTGTCAAATGCTTTTTCTGCATCTATTGAAATGATCATATGGTTCTTATTGTCTGATTGATGTGATGTATCATGCTTGTGAATATTGAACCACTCTTGCAACCCAGGAAAAATTCCACTAGGTCATGGTGAATTTTTTTTTAATGTATTTTTGGATTTGGTTTGCTAGTTATTGTTGAGGATTTTTGCATCTATGTTCATCAGAATTCTCTTTTTTTGTGGCATCTATTCAGATTTGATGTCAGAGTAATGCTGGCTTTATAGAATGAATGTGAAAGTTTTCCTACAATATCTATTATTTGGAATAGTTTGGGAATAATAGGTATTAACTCTTTTTTAAATGTTTTGTAGAATTTGCCTATGAAGCCATCTGGTCATGGACTTTGGTTTATTGGGAGGTTTTGATTAGTGATTCAATTTCTTGGCTGGTAATAGGTCTGTTCAAGTTTTCTATCTCTTCCTATTTCAGTTTTGGTAGACTATATGTTTCTAGAAAAGTATCCATCCAATTTATTGGCATATAGTTTTTCATAATATTCTCTTGTAATTGTGTTTATTTTTGTGGTTTTTGTTGGTTGTTATTTCTCTTCTCTCACTTGTGATTTTATTTGTTTGAGTCCTTTCTCTCTCTCTCTCTCTCTCTTTTTAAGTTTGTTTATTCATTTTAGGGAAAGAACATGAGTGAATGTGTGCACGAAGAGGGAAAGGACAGGGAGAAAGGGAGAAAGAATCCCAAGCAGGCTCTGCCCTGTCAGTGCAGAGCCTGACATGGGGTTTGAACTCACAAACCATGAGATCATTACCTGAACTGAAATCAATAGTTGGATGCTTAACTGACTGAGTCTCCCTTCTCTCTCTCTCTCTCTCTCTTTCTTTTGATAAGCCTGGGTAGAGATTTATCCATTTTATTTATTTTTTTCAAAAAAAAAAAAACAGCTCCTGGTTTCAATGACCTGTTGTATTGTTTTTTAGTTTCTATATCATTTTTGATTTAATATTTATTCTTTCCTTCCTTCTGCTGGTTTTAGGTTCTGTTTGTTGTTCTTTTTCTAGCTCCGTTAGGTATAAGGTAATGTTCTTTATTTGAAAATTGTCTTGCTTCTTTTTAAAGTTTATTTATTTATTTATTTTGAGAGAGAGAGAGAGAGAGTGAGGGGATGGGGATAGGAAGAGAGAGGGAGAGAGAGAGAATCCCAAGGAGGCTCCATGATGTGGAGTCCAATGTATGACTCGAACTCATGAACTGCAAAATCGTGACCTGAGCCAAAATCAAGAGTTGGATGCTTAACCTACTGAGCCACCCAGGTGCCTCGAAATTCTTCTTTCTTCTTCAGATAGGCTGGTATTGCTATAAACTTCCTCTTAAAAACTCTTTTGCTGCATCACAAAGGTTTTGGACGATTATGTTTCAATTTCATTTGTTTTCATGTAAATTTCAATTTATTATTTTATTTCCTAGTTAACCCATTCATTGTTTAGTAACATGTTCTTTAACTTCCATGTATTTCTGGTCTTTCCAAATTTTTTCTTGTGGTTGACTTCTAGTTTCATAGTGTTGTGGTCAGAAAAGATGCATGCTATAACTTTGATCTTTAATTTGTTGATGCTTGTTTTATGGCCTAACATGTGATCTATTCTGGAGAATATTTCATGTGCATTTGAAAAAAAATGTGTAGGGGCCCCTAGGGGGCTCAGTCACTTAAGTGCCTGACTCTTGATCTTGTCTCAGGTCATGATCTCATGGTTCATGAATTCGAGCCCTGCATTGGGCTCTGTGCTGTCAGTACAGAGCCTGCTTCAGATCCTCTATCCCCCTCTCTCTCTGTACCTCCCCACTCAGGCTCTCTTTCTCTCTCAAAAATAAAATAAACATTAAAAAATAAGAGTAAAGAATGTGTATTTTGCTGTTTGGGGTTAGAATGTTCTGAATATATCTGTTAAATCTTTCTGGTCTGGTGCATTATTCAAAATGATCGTTTCCTTGTTTATTTTCTGTTTTGATGATCTGTCCCTTGATGTAAGTGGAGTGTTAAAGTCCCCTACTGTTTTTGTATTATTCAAAGTGCTCCTTTTTTTTCATTATTCACTATTTTATGTATTTGAGTTTTTCCATGTTAGGTGCATAAATACTTACAATTGTTATATATTCTTGTTGGATTGTCCCCTTTATTATTATCTAATGTCCTTCTTTGTCACTTATTGCAGGTCTTTGTTTTAAAGTCTATTTTGTCATGTATAAGAATTGCTTCTCTGGCTTTCTTTGGACATCCATTTGCATGATGAATGTTTCTCCATCCTCCCACTTTCAATTTCCAAGTGTCTTTAGGTCTAAAATGAATCTCTTGTAAGAAGCTTATAGATGAATTGTGTTTTTTATCCATTTTGACACCCTATGCTTTTTTTAAAGTTTATTTATTTATAAATTTTTTAAATATTTGTTTTTGAGAAAGAAAGAGACAGAGCATGAGTGGGGGAAAGGGTCAGAAAGAGAGCGAGACACAGAGTCTGAAGCAAGCCCCAGTCTGTGAGCTATCAGCACAGAGCCCCATGTGGGGCTCAAACCCACAAACTGTGAGATAATGACCTGAGCCGAAGTCGGACTCTTAACTGACTGAGCCACCCAGGCACCCCCCTTTTTTTCTTTTTAAGTGTATTTATTTTGAGAGAGAGAAAGGGAGAGAGACAGAGCATGAGTAGGAGAGGGGCAGGGAGAGAGGAGACACCGACAACCCTATGTCTTTTGATTAGAGCACTTGGTCCATTTGTGTTCAAAGTAATTATTGAGAAATGTTATTTATTTTCATTTTATTAGTTGTTTTGTGGTTGTTCCTGAAGTTCTTCTCTAATTCTTTTTTTTTTTTTTAATTTTTTTTTTCAACGTTTTTTATTTATTTTTGGGACAGAGAGAGACAGAGCATGAACGGGGGAGGGGCAGAGAGAGAGGGAGACACAGAATCGGAAACAGGCTCCAGGCTCTGAGCCCGACGCGGGGCTCGAACTCACGGACCGCGAGATCGTGACCTGGCTGAAGTCGGACGCTTAACCGACTGCGCCACCCAGGCGCCCCTCTAATTCTTTCTTGTCTTCCCTTTTTCATGGTTATATTTGGATTTCTTTCTCTTTATTCTTTGCATATTTATTAGAGTTTTTTGATTTGTGTTTACCATTAGATACGTGTATAATCTCCTGCATATAGCTGTCTATATTACATTGATGGTTGTTTAAGTTTGAATCCATTCTTTACTCCTCTCCTACCCACATTTTAGTTTCGGTGTCTTATTTTACACCCTGCTTTTGTGTTTCGTACCTTCATACAGTCACTTTTGGTCTTTCCTTTTTGCTAAAAGTTCCCTTTAATATTCTTACAGGGCTGGTTTAATGGTCATGCTTTCCTTTTGCTTGTGTTTGTCTCTCCTTCTTATCTGAATGATAGCCTTGCTGGATAGAATATTCTTGGCTGCAGATTTTTCCCATTCAGCACTTTAAATCAATCATGCTACTCCCTTCTGGCTTAGAATGTTTCTGCTGAAAAATCTAATAGCCTTATGGGGTTTCGCTTGCATGTAACTGTCTTCTTTTGTGTTGTGGCTTTTATAATTTTTTATCTATCACTATATTTTGCCATTTAATTGTAATATGTGTTTGTGTCAGTCTGCTCTTACTGATTTTGTCGGAGGTTCTCTGTGACTCCTGGATCTGAATATGTTTCCTACCCCAGATTAGGGAAGTTATCAGCTACTATCTCTTCAGATAAATTTTCTGCCTCCTTTTCTCTCTTATTCTTCTTCTGGGACTCCTATAACGCAAATGTCATTACATTTGATGTGGTCACTGAGTTCCCTAAGTCTATTCTCGTTTTAAATAATTTTTTTCTCTCTTTTTTTCAGCTTGATTACTTTACATTACTCTCTCTTCTAGGTCATTAGTTCATTCTCTGTTTCTTTCAGCCTGCCCGTCATTCCAACCAGTGTGTTTCTCATTTTGCTTATTGAGCCCTTATCTCTGCTGCATTATTCCTTATCCCTGTGTAAAGGGTCTCATCGATGTCGTCCACTCTTTTCTCAAGCCCAGTGAGTATCTTTATGATCATTACTTTAAATTCTCTATCAGGTATATTAATTATATCTGTTTCACTTAGGTCTTTGGCCATGGCTTTTCTTCTGTTCTTTCATTTGGACAAATTCCTCTGTCTTCCCATGTCACCTGGTCTCTGCCTGTTTCCCTGTATTAGGAAAGTCAGTGTGTCTACTGTTCTTTTTTTTTTTTTTTTTTAATTTTTTTTCAACGTTTATTTATTTATTTGGGACAGAGAGAGACAGAGCATGAACGGGGGAGGGGCAGAGAGAGGGAGACACAGAATCGGAAACAGGCTCCAGGCTCTGAGCCATCAGCCCAGAGCCTGACGCGGGGCTCGAACTCACAGAGTGCGAGATCATGACCTGGCTGAAGTCGGACGCTTAACCGACTGCGCCACCCAGGCGCCCCAGTGTGTCTACTGTTCTTGAGGGTAATGGCCTTATGAAAAGATATCCTTTAGTGCCTTTGAAGTGCAGTATCTCCTATTCCCCAGGTCCTTGTGCTTCAGGGAATGTTTCCAACGTGTACTGCGTGTGCTTGGCTTTTGTGTTCTGGCTGCTTTATCCTTCAGGCCACTCATCTGCAGAGGCCTGTTGTAGCAGTGTTTGGTCCTTGATCTGAATGTGGCATTTTAACTACGTGTGCTCTGTCTACTTGTGAAATGACACCTGTCACTGGCACCACTGGGAGCAAGGCCCTGCAAAACTTCCTGGTCAGGAGATGCAGTATGTGTGGAGATTTGGACTGGTCTTCTCAGGAAGGGAACACACTGTGCTGGGACTGAGGTGAGTGTGACTGAGAAGGTCAGTTTCACCAGAGAGTGGGGTGCAGAGCTTAGTGTAAACAAGTTAGGTAGCAAGTGTCAGTGCTGCACTGGTTCCCACAGGTGTCCCCGAGGGGAGTGGGAGGGAAATGGCACTTGCTAGTTCTTTGTAACTGGAGGGGTCTTTCTGTGAATGCTTCTTCTCTGGGACATGATCTGAGATGAGCAAATAACCTCCCCACTGTGTGCTCCAGTTGCTCTTTAGATCACTGTTTCCACACTATATGCCTGTAAGATGTTTGCTCTGCCTTTCCCCCAAGAGTAACCCTAATGCCTCAGCTAAGCCCTCTGATCTTTAGAACGTCAAGGTTTAAGCCCTGCTGGTTGTAAGAACAGGAAATTCAGCCCCACTCAGTTTCTAAGCCAGTTGCTACGGGGATTCATTTCCCCGGTGAACTCCCCTGTGTGCTAACCTGTCTCTTGCTCTTCTGTAGGATGGTCGCTCCCTTCCCACTACGGTGGCCGTGATCCATTTCTCTCCCAAACCATGTCTCTGCATTTCCTACCTTCTTTGATGTGGCCTCTTCCTTACCGTTAGTTGTGGAGGTTGTTCTTCCAGTCTTCAGGTCAATTTCTGTGGTACTTGGAATGATATGATAGTTATCTATCTGTATTTGTGGGACAAGGTGAGCCTAAGGAGCTCGTATTCCTCCACCATCTTCCCCCCTCTCTTTTAAGACTATATTTTAGAGAAGTTTTACATTTACAACGAAACTTGAGAGGAAAGTATAGAGGTTTTCCGTATGCTCCCTGTACCTGCATAGCCTCCCCATTATCAATATCACTTACAAGTATAGTACATTTATTATCAAAGATGAGCCTACACTGACACATCATACTCACCAGAAGTCCATAGTTTGTCTTAGGGTTCACTCTTGGAGTTATACTTTCTGTGGATTTGGACAAATATACAATGATAATATCATACAGAGTAGTTTCAATGTTCTACAATCGTCTGCACTCTGCCTATTCATCTCTCCCCTCCCCTACAACAACCATTGGTATTTTTATTGTCTCTATAATTTTGCCTTTTCTAAAATGCCTTTTCTAGACTCTAGTTAGAGTCACATAGTGTTGTAGCCTTTTTTAATTGCCTCTTTCACTTCTTAATATGCCCTTAAAGTTCCCTCATGTCTTTTCATGGCTTGATAGCACATTTCTTTTCACTTGTGAATAATGTTCCATCATCTGGGTGTGTCACACTGTGTTTACCCATTCAGCTCCTGAAGGGCGTATTGTTTGATTACAAATTTTAACAGTTATGAATCAGTCTGCTATAAATATCCATGTACAGGTCTTTGTGAGGACATAAGTTTTCAACTTCTTTTGGTAAGTGCCAAGGATTGCAATTACTGGATCTTGTGGTAAGAGTATGTTTAATTTTGTTAGAACCTGCCAAACTGCCTTCTAAAGTGGCTGCATCATTTCGTATCCCCACCAGCAATGTGTGATATTTCCTCTTGCATCACATCCTCACCACTGTTTGGCATTGTCAGTATTTCAGAGTTTGGCAGCCCTAACAGGTATATCTCACTGTTGTTTTATTTGCATTTCCCTAATGACGTATGATGTAGAGCATTTTATATGTTTATTTGGCATCTGTATATCTTCTTCGGTGAGGTATCTCTTAAGGTTTTTGGCCTATATTTTAAATAGGGTGGCTTTTCTTCTTATTGTTGAGTTTTAACCGCTCTTTGAATATTTTGGGTAATAGTCCCTTATCAGAAGTGTTGTGCAATCGTTTCCTTCCAGTTTGTGTCTCGTGTTCTCGTTCTCTTGATGTCATTACAGAACAGTTTTTAATTTTAAGGAAGTTCATTCAGATTATCAATTCTTTGTTCCATTGGTAATGTCTTCAGTGTTTCCTGAAAAAGGCATCACTCTACCCAAAGTCACAAAGTCATCTGAGTTTTCTCCCTTGTGATCTTGTAGCTGTTTTATAGTTAGGTGTTTCACATTTGGCCTATGATACATTTTGAATTCATTTTTATGAAGTGTGTAATGTCTGTGTCCAAATTCATTGTTTTTGCATATAAATGTTCAGTGCTAACACCTTTTGTTGAGAAGACTGTTTTTGATCCATTGTGTTTTCTTTGCTCCTTTGTCCAAGATCAGTTGACTCTATTTATGGTGGCCTATTTCTGAGCTCTCTAATCTTTTTTCGTTAATATATTTGCTTATTCTTTTGCCTGTACCATGCTATCTTGATTACTGTAGCTTTATGGTAACTCTAAGGCCTTAATTTTCTGCTATAAAAATAACAAACAGTATAAGTACGTTCATGTGATGTTTATTATTGTAGACGAAATTCAGAAGTTTTTGAAAAGAGATAAGATATTTTATTACATACAATATTTAAAAAATTGTTTTATTTGAAGACAATGTAGGATCACCTAAGATCTTTCTAACATGTCCTGGATAACTTTTTCAGAATTTGCTCAAAGTATTTAACCCGGGGGGGCGGGGAGTGTTACATTCAGTGGTCCAGGTCACATATAATTACTCCTGGAGGCATGCTAGAAGTTTGTGATTTATCGTTCCATAGATACAAAATGTAAATATGAAATATTCCTCCATCCATCTGTTACGCCTCTAGAAATGGTGAAAAGACAATTAGAAGCTCTAGTCTGAGGGCCAGTGTTTGAAATCATGGCAGAGCAACTGGCATTCCACTGGAAGGCTCCAAAATCTGAATTTAAAAAGATAATTCTCAAGGTGATTTACTTTTTATTCTGAAAAATATGATCTAGTTTCCTTCCTACATGGTATAGGTTCTCAGCCCAGATACGTTTGACACTTAGGAGTCACTGTATTGTTAAGGTGATTTCTCCTTCTTCTGCTTTGGGTAAGGAGGTTCTCCTTTGTTTCATCTCTGCCCAAAGTTCCTGGAGCTGGAGGCTTTCTAACGTGGTTTCCGCAGAACATATTTTCTGAAGTGGGAGAAAAGATATTACCTAGAGAAATGCAATGGAGAACATGGCCTATCATAAATAATCCTTATAACAATTTTCTTTTCAGTTCTGCCATATGAACTATCTTGCTTCGTGCCATCTTCCCCTTCTGTAATCAGTTGGCATTCAGCTTTCTCTGTTCCTGTCCTTGTTATTCTTCATTTAATCTCAAACACCGTTGAAATCTCATCTACTGTAGTTGTGTTCAAAATTCCATGTTTAATCTAAAATTATATTATAAATAAAATACATATTGTCTTTGTACAGTCCCTTATTTTTGTGTGAATATTACTCGTATCATTTCAGATTAGTTTATCAAAACTGCCTAGTGAAATTAGTTTACCAGTTATTTATTTCATTAAATTGTGTTACATTAAAATAGTTCAGAATCCTAAATAAGGCGATGTGTATTTAGCAAATGAATTTTGTGAAAAGTCTCCTGTAATCTGACTTTCATAAAGATACTAAGCAAATTTTTACTTTTCCAGTTTACTATTCTTTTTAGGTTTCTCATTTATAAAAATAATATTATTGTGTGTAAACCAGTGCCACAAATTAATTAAATTCTTTCACTATGTGTTTCTCTTTTATGTATCAAGAACTCTACATTTCCCCAATTTATCTATGAAATTTCTGACTATCTTTAAGATAAATCTAAAACACAATTCTCTTCTTTTCTTTATGTGTTTTCTTGCTTTAAAGCGCCAAGACAAGTCTTCACTTCATTAGGTATTTTCTTTTTTTTTTTTTTTTTTAATTTTTTTTTCAACGTTTTTATTTATTTTTGGGACAGAGAGAGACAGAGCATGAACGGGGGAGGGGCAGAGAGAGAGGGAGACACAGAATCGGAAGCAGGCTCCAGGCTCTGAGCCATCAGCCCAGAGCCTGACGCGGGGCTCGAACTCACAGACCGCGAGATCGTGACCTGGCTGAAGTCGGACGCTTAACCGACTGCGCCACCCAGGCGCCCCCATTAGGTATTTTCAAATACCACTATCAATACCCTATTTTGTATCCTCATTGTCTATTTTCTGAATTATAATAGATTTCTAGATGGTTTTCTGCCACTAATCTCTCCCGTTAAGTCATTCTCTGTATTTGCATGAGAATTATTTTCTCCAAAATTTTCTTAAGTAATTTCTTTTCTGAAAAACTTCGCTGTTTGTTCATAACCTCAGATAAAACCAAGCAGTATAATAGAGATGCTTTTCCAGTCTTGCTGTCACCTGCCCCTCTGACCTCTTTTGCTCTTCTGGCTTCCATTTCTGTTTCTACAATAGGACCTACATTATGAAATATGCATGTTTAACATCAAAATAGGTAAGCTCTCATTAATAGAAGATTTAATTTTTCTTCTGGCAGTACAAAACAAATATTGAACCAATATTTAAATTAGGGGAACACCAGATTATCATTCTTCTGGTGGACTCAATAGGATTAGTTAATCAAATAAATAATGCTGACAAAGAAAAGAAAAAGTTAAACATGACTTTGATATTTGAGCCTGGGTGATTGGGAAGATAGTGTTGCTGGTAGCAAAATTCAAGGAATATGCTAGAATGTAAGTTTAGAGAAAGCTAGTGAGTTCAGTTTGGAAATGTATATATGTACACACACACACACACACACACACACACACACATATATATGTCTATAAATATAATTTTTAAAACATATTTATAGTTTATTTTTTAAGAGAGGAGAGAGAAAGTGCATGCGAGTGGGGGAGGGGCAAAGACAGAGGGAGAGAGAATCCAAAGCAGGCTCTGCATTGTCTGCACAGAGCCTGATGCGAGGCTCGAACCCACAAACCCTGAGATCATGACTTCAGCCAAAATCAAGAATCAGATGCTTAACTGACTGAGCCACCCAGGGCCCTCCAGTTTGGAAGTATATTGATGTACTTATGAGGATACTCCAGTGGACAGAACAAAGCACAGTTGGAAATGTTCCCATGAAGATTTGCAGAGGGGTTATATTTAGACATGTGCACTGAGAGAAATTTACATTAGGGAAGATATCGCAAAACTGTTTAATTCACTGAATATTATATTCATTTACATCTTTATTTTATACAAAGGAAAATCTCCTACTGTGGCATATTTATGCAAATCATAAATTTTAGAAAAATCATGGAATTCCTTAGAACATTTCATTTGTTGTATATCTGTATGTCTTTTCTTAAACCAACTTTTTGTGCTAAAATGATAATAAATACATCTATTTAACAAAACAAAGGACTAACTTATTAATATATAATGTAGTAGATTCTTTCTGATATTCAAATCCCATTTGAATAGTGGTATGCAGTGTTGTGCTTCTTGGTTGTCATGGCAACTGCATCTCAAGTTTACAGCATCAAATCTTTATTTTCTATGCATTTTTAAAAGACAAGGATGTATAAAATAACAAGTTATATAATGGCTCCTTTATGTTTTATATTGATATAACAGATGGAAATGCACCTCTGGTGATGTAAAATATACTTCAATTATAGAGAGAACGCACTTTAATGGTGAAAATGTAGAATTGGGCTAAGAGGCTATTATTGATAAATATACCAACATTTAACAACAGAGGCTTGAAAAAAAATGTTAGCTACCGGAAAGTCATTTCCATCTTCTGCTAAATATTAGCTATGTATGAAATAATTGTTGAGATTTATGAAGATGCAGTAATTGTGATTTCGTCTAGTTCTGTTTTAGCTACAATAATGTTATATGTTAAGTGAAAACTTAATAGTCTCTTATTTTGCAGCTTTCTCTTTGACACACAGAGAGTAGAGACTATAAGTACTCTCTACGGTTAGGGTTCTCTACATAAAATAATTATCTCTGTAATAGATAAATAAAAATTGCTTATGCCAATATTTTATTTATTAGGTCAAAAATATGGTAATTTTCCAACTCGAATAAAGTGCCCTTATTTTTAACTTATAGCAAATCAAGTGTATTTTTGCATTTAAATGAAGACACAGACCTCTTTAATGGTAAATACAGGTGAAAGAATTGAAGTACGAGGAAAGAATTAAAAATTTCAAAAGTTAGTCAAAGGGTCTGTTTGTTATATAGATAGAAATTACCTTCTTACTTGGAGCATCCATATAGAAGTTGAATTAATATATAATGGAGATAATTTCCAAGATAATTCTTTGTTTAATGCACTCATGTGGATGTTGACCCTGGTGAACTTTAATACCCTCCTTTAACCTGAAAGCTTCAATAATTACATGCAATTATTTGCCTTGATACAGAGTTGTGAAAAGAAAAGCACAGCACAAAGCTTGATGTATTATAAAAACCAACAGTGGCTAAAATACTATTTTTATTTTTAAGGATTATTTTATTCAGAAAACACAAATAATTTATAGGTAAGCAATTAGAATATTAAAATTTATGCCTCAAAATTGACCTTCTCGAAAATAAATTTCTATGAATATTTAAAGCAATGCTGGGCAAAAAGTGGCAGCATTGATTTCCCTCTCGGGAAGGAAATAGGTAATGCATACAGGAAGTGACAATGTGCTGCCTTATGTTGATGGCGATAGCTCTCTCTTCTATTTGTGACTGCATGCAGCTAGGGAATGAACCATCTGGGCTGAAATGATTGGTTTTGTTGCCCTTCTGATTTTGCTGAACTCACTATTTAAAAAAATCTGAATCAATAAGCTATTCAGACAATTGTGCAGATAGGACTTTTTATTCTTAAGTTGATTTGGCATGTGGTGGAGTTTAGCATGAATCTCATCAGAGGAGAGGCCCGTTTCCAAGCAGGGAGCTTCAGGCTAAGATTTCTGTTGCAAGTAAGTCCAGAAACCCACGTATTAAAATATGACTCTGTCTTAAAAACGGAAAAAGACATGTTGCTGGCGCCCCAAAAGTCAAGACTTTTAAAATAAAATTTGCTTAAATTGTCCGAGTACTATAGTCCATCCTATTTTTAAACTCTGGGCCTCAAAACTTTCTAATTTCTGTTTTTTTTTTTAAGTTTATTTATTTATTTTGAGAAAGAGGGAGCACGTGCAGGGGAGAGGCAGAGAGAGAGAGAGGAGAGAGGGAGAGAAACCAAGCAGGCTCCTCATGGTTAGTGCAGAGCCCTACACAGGGCTCCACCTCATGAACCATGAGATCATGACCTGAGCTGAAATCATGAGTCGTATGCTTAATAGACTGAGCCACCCAGGGGCCCCTGTAATTTCTGTTTTTCTTTTTAACAAATATTTTGTCTTGAAGCCACTGATGCTTTAATTATTATTCTCTTATATATTGGATAAAGCAGGAAGTTCGAGTCCAACTATTCAAATGTGATTCCACCACTTTGTAGTTGTGTGATCTTATACAACGAGAAACTATACTAAGCTACTTTTATCTGAAATATCAGAATAATTGTTGTAACTCAAAAAGCTGTTGTGAGGGGAAAAAATAGTAAACCATCTGCCACCTGGCGTAAAACGGGCATCTGATAATTAGTAATTCCCTCCCTTTTCCCACTCTCAATTCTGGTCTTTTCAAATGGTCATTTACCTTGAACTCTGTCTGTCATTAATGTACAGGTTCCACTGGACAATAAGAAACAAATCAGTCTAAAGGATACTTTGAATAGAGAAGTAAAATTTCTTGGAGCAAGCATTCAATTAGGTTATAAATATCACAAAGAAACACATGTAATGATAGTTTTTGGAACATCTGCACAAACAAAATAACCATCTAAGTAAACAGAAGAGTAGGAAATGGTGATTTTTTTTTCGGCAGATATTTGGCTCCAACAGCCACTCTGATTTATGTAATTTTATCATTATGCTGCAACTGCTTTCATTCTGAATTATTCATTCAACATAAGCTAGCAATAAAGGCAATGTCTTTCTTCAGCTAAAAATTCTCTGACATTAAGAAGGCTGTTTAAATGAACCATGGAGCTTTCCTTCCCCCCACCCTCCATTTTATGGTCTAAATAGATGTTGCTCTTGGACAAACCACATTCGGGGGGGAATTTATCACAGCTTTAAGAAAAGCTACACATACACTAATAGAATAGAATTGTCTTTGAGCCATGTCCTTGAATGGCCACTAATTTCTTTTCTTGGCTTCTTGCTTGTCTGGAGAGAGTTTCGTTGAAAGGCCTATAATGAAAATAACAGCACAAATATTGGCTTCTGCTGCTAAAGATACTCCAGATGGTTACATGTTTTTGAAAACGCATGTGCTCCTATGATTAGTTTTCTCAGCTTACACTTTCAAATATGAAATCAAGAAATAATGAATCATTAGTGTAATATTTTGCATCTTTATCAGTAGAGCTCATATTAATACACGTAGCACATTGAAACTCAACCAATTGTTTTTTGATTATATATGTTATACCGAAATGTTTACAGAATATGCAATACATATTCTTTGCACAAGGCAGCCCTTGGCTGTACCACATTGAAATTATGTAAGTTCTATTATTTAGTACTACTTTTTTACATTACTAAAAATTTAGATATACTCTTTAAACTGGAATTTTTTGTCTGTGTGAAAGACATAGCAATTTTCTATTAGTATTCTGTATTTTGATCTTTCATCTATATTTTATTTTTAAATTTTTTTTTTTTTTCAACGTTTTATTTATTTTTGGGACAGAGAGAGGCAGAGCATGAACAGGGGAGGGGCAGAGAGAGAGGGAGACACAGAACTGGAAACAGGCTCCAGGCTCCGAGCCATCAGCCCAGAGCCCGACGCGGGGCTCGAACTCACGGACCGTGAGATCGTGACCTGGCTGAAGTCGGACGCTCAACCGACTGCGCCACCCAGGCGCCCCTCATCTATATTTTAAAGGTGGTCCTATCAAGTTCATTTTTATCAACAGTAACTGACACAGGATTTGGAACAAAGACATGCTTACCTATTGAATCAATTAACTGTATGAGTCTCTGAGACATAAATCAAATATGTACAAAATGATGTAATGTGTTAAATAAATTAACTATTACTTGAGACAACACATACCAAGCTTCATGCTGAGTACCTAATACAGTATAAGCACTCAAGTAAAAGCTCATAATTACTATTGTTTATATAAAGTTTCTAATTATCCAAACAAAACATATGCTACAATAACAAACATATTTATTTATTATCTACTATGTTCTATGCATTAGGTTATATGCTTTATATTTAATCATAATCTCATCACATGCTGAAAAAAGAATAGTTATCTTTAGTTTTTAGGTAAGGTAGCTCAGAAAGTGTAAGTAATTTGAACAGGACACAGAGAATCAGAATTCAAATCTGATTTCACCTAACATCCACTGATATCTACTGATCAACCAATCTCTATTGACCAATTGAGTTACTATTAGCAAAGTTTCAGTTTAACATACACATTGAATGAAATTTCTTTCTAAGGTTTGAATGAATACATTTAATTCATTTATAAAATTTCAAATGTTAATGGTATAAAACATCCATTTATTTTATTCACAGATTCTGTGGGTCAAGAATTCAGTCAAGGCACACTCCAAGGGACTGGACACCGAAATGTTTCAATCAGACTATAAGAAGGCTGAGCTGAAGACTAGAATTAGCTGAGGGCTGGCTCACTCACTTTTCTGGCAATTGATGTTCGCTGTTGTCCAAGGTCCACCTGGGGCCTCTCCAGTAGCCTGAACTTTACAGTAAGTAGTTGAGTTCCCAGAGTAAGAAAGAGAGAGGGTCAAAGAGATGCCATGTCCTTTTGCTGACCTGGTTTCGGATGTTACAGAGCAGGGGCACCTGGGTGGCTCAGTCGGTTAAGCATCTGACCTCGGCTCAGGTCAGGATCTCACAGTTTGTGAGTTCGAGCCCCGCATTGGGCTCTGTGCTGACAGCCTGAAGCCCAGAGCCTGCTTCAAATTCTGTGTCTTCCTCTCTCTTCCCCTCCCTTGCTCACACTCTGTGTCTCTCTCAAAAATAAGTAACCATTAAAATTTTTTTTAAAAAGGTTACAGAGCATCATTTCCTCCATAGTCTATTGGTTGGAGCAGTCACAAGCACACTTAGGTTCAAAGGAAGAGGAAATAAACCGCGCCTCTTGAAAGAAAGTGGCAATGTTCTGAAATAACGTTTGGAACCAGAAATAATCCTGTAGCAAATTTTGGAAAAATACCGTCTGCCACTCTTTTATAAGTAGCCATTATTTTAACCAAAGGAATGAGATATGCGTATAAACACTAAGTGAAAATGCAATGGCCTAGTATGCTGAAAATGTATGAAGTTTTCCTGAATAAAATCTATGTTTAAAGCTTTGCCTTGTACAATATAGTAGACCAGTGCTGTCTAGTAGAATTTATATTACACATATCTAATGAATATACATCTAATAGAAATGTATATCTAATGAAAAATGCTGTTTAGTTGTGTACAGTAAAAGTAAAGGGTAAGCCTTAGCTTTTTTTTGTAAACTGAGCTTTCCCCAAATGATTTTTGTAGGAAGTTATACGTGGCAATAATTAAATTATTATGATTTATGGAGATCACTAAAAACTTTAAAAAGCATGATCCAAATTGGGCTACTGTTTTGCTCTTTTTCCAAATTGATAGAATGGAATACAGAAAACTAGTAAATTTAATCTTTAAACAGCAGAAAAATCCACATAGGAAAATCCAAGTTGAATTTCTGTTTCAATCTTAATTCAAGTAACTCTTCTGATTTAAAGCCTGCCATTCCTTTGGAAAGACGTCATTATCTGTCTGTAATTTACTACCACAAATCCACAAAAGTGATCCCATCCGTGGATTTAGTAGGTGCAGATTTAAAGACAAATAATGTGGTTAATCTAACTATTGACTCAAATGATTAGTTTAAGTTACTATATCTGTTCATATAAGTAACAGAGACCAAATAAGAGTAGGTCATCAAGAAAGGGGTTATCATCTCTTTAACAAGCATACTGGAAGCAGAGGGTTTCCTGGGCTGGATAAAAGAAATCTAGCTGTTACAGACTATAGCTCAACTTCTCTGCTCTTCCTTTGTCCTCTCCTAATGGTCTCAAGAGGGTTGTGGTCATTGCAGATGTTATTTGTGGAATGAAAATATCCAGAATCTACGAGGAGACATGTTCTTGTTTTGCACACCTTTTTGAGAGTGATGACATTTTTTTCTATAAGCCCCCCAAATGTTTTCTACAGTGCTTTTTTAAGGTTGCATTACACGCCTGTACTTAAACAGTCAGAGAAAAAGGAAGTTAAATGATCATGTGTGGCTTAGTCTAATCAACCTTTGTTTGCCCAGGGCTAGGAAGGGATCATGGTTAACATGACCCCTCAAAATGTGAACAAAATACAGGTCCTGATACCATTGAAGAAACAGAAGGAAAGTTATCGCATAGACGAGACAGTCCTCTCAAATTATAATGGTCATACAGTCATTTGGGAATCTTTGAAAATGCAAATTCTGATTTTAATACACTCCCAGGTGATGTTGATCATGCTAATTTGTGGATAACACTTTAAATAAAAAGGATACAAATTGCAAACTATATCACCTATTAATCCCTTTTTTCTTTTATTAGTGATGTCTTCAAGTGATGCAGAATGTTGATGCTGATACAGAAAAGTAAGAATCAAAACATAATATGATAAGTCTTTGTTAAAATAGACCCACAAATCAGACCAAATGGATATATTTCAATATGTGTAATATCATCTCATAATTAAATAGCACTTGTGTTTGTTATCCACACAGGTATATAAACTTACCCTTTACCAGCAAGCAATGGAATGGAATGTATAAGCAATAGCATAACATAAGAATGAAAAATATTTATGAACTTTTCACTCATAGAAGATTTTTCTATTGTATGTATCAAGTATAAGCCAAGACATAGTCAGAAGTGTTTTACACTTAACTTATCATGAGCTTTATAGGCATTCTATTATCTTTCGAACTATGTCTTTCAATCACTAAAATATATTGACTCCTTATGTTACCAACTTTTTAAACATTTATGTATTTATTTATTTTAAGGTTTATTCATTTTTCGGAGACAGAGAGAGACAAAGCGTGAATGCGGGAGAGGCAGAGAGAGAGGGAGACACAGAATCTGAAATAGGCTCCAGGCTCTGAGCTGTCAGCACAGAGCCTGATGTGGGGCTTAAACTCACAAACCGTGAGATCATGACCCGAGCTGAAGTCGGAGACTTAACCGACTGAGCCACCCAGGTGCCCCTTATGTTACCAACTTTAAAAACTGACTCCTGTCCCCAGAGTAGGTTTGTTAAGGGATTTTTCACTTTTAAATTGCCTAATAATTGTTAATTATGACCAAAATGTGTATAAGTCATGAATCAAAAAGCCATGGTTACTTTCCAGAAATGTAACACGTCTTGACTAAATTCTTATCAGAAACCTGGCATCAACTTCATTAACCTCTAAATATATTACCCATCATATGCCAGAAGGTAATTTCTTCAAAGAAAAATAATTTTAGGATTATATATTTGGCCACTGGTACATTTTCATAACCAAAAGCCTTACAGTGGCTTATTCTTTTAAATTTTTTTAATGCTTACATATTTTCAAGGGAGAGAGAATGCACAAGTGGGAGAGGGGCAGAAAGAGAGGGAGACACAGAATCTGAAGCAGGCTTTAGGCTCTGAGCTGTCAGCACAGAACCCCATGTGGGACTTGAACTCAGAAACCATGAGATCATGACCTGAGCTGCAGTCAGCCGCTTAAACGACTGAGCCACCCAGGCACTCGGTGGCTTATTTTTTTTAAAGTCTGTAAGTATTTCTCAAAGTCCTAGTGCTTGGAAACACGGTATGTTCAGGGGCATTTTCTTACAAATGTGCTTCTTCTTTTGCTGGTTCTTCCTCTGTATGGTAGAGTTGGTCCTCACCATTTAGTACAATCCCTCTGTTGGAATTGCTGGCTATTGTAATTAATCTTGTCCACTTGTATTTTTACTCCACACCTAGTGAAAGTGCTGATGTTCAAAAGGCAACCCAAGCAAATTCATTCCTCACAGGCAGCTTCCTGATTGTGTATAGTATTTCTCAATTTGTTGCTTAAAGGAAGTGTTCCAAGAGTGCCTGGGTGGCTCAGTCGGTTAAGCATCCAACTCTTGATTTTGGCTCATGTCATGATCTCAGAATCCGTGGGATCAAGCCCCACGTTGGGCTCTGTGCTGACAGTGTGTAGCTTGCTTAGGATTCTTTCTCTGACTCTCCCTCTGCCCTTCCCCTGCTTGCTGGTGCACTTTAAAAAAAAAAAAAAAAGAAAGAAAGAAAGAAAAGAAAAGAAGGAAGGGAAAGAAAAAAAGAAAGAAATAGAAAGAAAAAAGAAAGAAAGAAAAGAAAGAGTTCCAGGTTTATAAAATAAAGGAAAAGTGGGCAACTGGGGAAGTCATGTGTTTTGTCCCATGCTGTATCCATAGTATGCAGAACATCCATAACAGTGCCTGGCACCTAGTAGGTGTTCAGTTGGTGGTCGGCTGAATAAATATCTCTGTTTATATAATACAATATTCCTTCATTTATTCAATCAGGATTTTAAAACAATTTCAGGGGCGCCTGGGTGGCTCAGTCGGTTAAGCATCCGACTTCAGCTCATGATCTCACGGTCCGTGAGTTCCAGCCCCGCGTCGGACTCTGTGCTGACAGCTCAGAGCCTGGAGCCTGTTTCAGATTCTGTGTCTCCCTCTCTCTCTGACCCTCCCCTGCTCATGCTCTGTCTCTCTCTGTCTCAAAAATAAATAAACGTTAAAAAAATTAAAAAAAGATAAATAAAAAATAAAACAATTTCATCTTCTTGGTAAAAATCCCACAAGATACTGTGATGAAATTTCAATAATTGACACATCAGCATGAGGGATATTTTTCCTATAGTACAGCATCTTCTTTGAGTAGCTTCGTGGAGTATTTTTTGAATAACTTTGTAATACTTTATATGCAAAGAATGTAATTTTCCTGCTGCCTCAATAATTGAGTATAGATGCAAAGGCCTTCAAATGTATACTTAGAAAAATATTTGTGCTGATTAATGAAGAACTTTGGAATAAGTTTTGCAAATACAGCTTTGAGAATTTTTAGCATCCTCCATTTCAATTGTATTCTGCACAAACACTGGTTCATGCAGCACAGGCAGTTCCCATTTTTCTACTGTTTATTCTGCAGGCAGCATAAAACAGAATAATGCTTTTTCATTATCATGATGTATGCAACCAAGGTGCCAAATTCCTAAATGAAGACTCAGCACCGAAATCACTGATCTTCTTAACAATGTCATATTTTATAATAAATTTTTAATACTAAATAATGATTGTAAAAGGAAAAATGAAGTGCTATATCCTATAATTAAATGTAAATATATTGACCAACATTATTGTGTGCCTCATACAATAATCTAACATTTTCTCCTTTCACACTGTTCAGTTTAATGAAGTCCTACCTATTGAATTACTAAATACCATTAGAACAAAGAGACACCATGAGACAACAATAGCCATCTCAGTTGAATTCACAATTGCTGGGTATTAAGTTTCCTCATTTGTGAATGACAATATTGGATTAATGTGACTGAATTTGCTAGCTATTGACCAAAATTTATGGTCCTCTTTCCAGAACGCAGAATTTTCATTGAAAGGCAGCTAGCTTTACACATGCATGTGTAGTCATGTGAAATGTGAACAGAAATAATAAGTACCCCTTTCTGACAAGAGCATTTAAGGAGTAGATGAGGCTTTTCCACAGTTTCTACTGTCTGGTTGCAGAGGACTCTGAGGCCTGTAGGACTGGGAGGTCACCGGATGTTAGGGACCTGAGTCTCTGAGTCACTCTAGGGGGAAGTAAGCCAGCCACCCACTAACCAGGAAGATTGGGCTGCACTGGACTAGGTTAATAAGTGAAAAATAACACTGTTGGTGAGGCTACTGATATTGGAGTTTGCTTGTTCCAGCCTCAAGAATTACACCAATGAAATGATTAATCACTGTATTCTACTTTATATAACTCAAACTATTAAATGAATAATTGAATATGTAAAACAAAAATAAAACCTCACCCAGTATAACACATACATAGTTAAGAGGCATCAATAACATAGCATTTGGTTTTCAAACCGTGGATAATTAGTACATAATGATAAAATACCCTATAAACATTCACTACAACGTTACAAGGATTTTGTGAATTACTTATTATTATTCTCCAATGTATAAGTGTATTAACTGAAGCTCAAGAAAGGTGATTATCCCACATTTGTAGACTTAGTAAGCATTGGAATTTGGAATTAAACAGAAATCTTTTTACCACCAAAACAGATCTAGTTCCATTATTATTTGCTCCCTTCTAAAATAGCTCTTCAAGCAATTGTCTCATTTTGCCTCTCTCTTTTACCACCACTACTTAATGGTAGTCTACCTAAGATGCCTCCACTTTCTGGTCAAACATTCAATTCCACAGATCCTTGCAGTCAAACTATAACTCATTATTTGGCTAACACCAGTCAACTCAACTTTCATTTTATATAGATTTAAGAAGAATGTAAGTCAAGAACAATCTCAGAGAGAGATGTTTAAAATCACAAAGGGTAATCATATGTCTTATGCTACTATTAAAGTTAAAACAGGGATTAATGATGTATATACTTATGTACACAGAATATATTTGGAAAGCTATATAAGAACCTTGTGACTGGATTCTTTGACTTATAATATAAGGGGAAAGGTCTTACATTTCTCAGTAGGCTTTTTGTTACTTTTAATTTTTTTAAATTTAATTCAGGAAATAAGATAAAGGCACATTTTTCGCAGAAATATATCCACATTTGTTTTTTAGTTTGCACTATAATAGATATCCATGACCAAATTTCTTTCTAGACAATATCTTCTGCTCATGTTCATGCTGATTCTTCAACCTGGAATGCTTTTTCTCTGCCAAAATCTAATTCTTCTTTCAAGGTCATTTGAAGTCTTGTCTAAATTTTTTTCCCAATTTCCCCCACAGGAACAGAAAAATAAAATCATACTCTAATGTGTAGTTCTTTCCTTGCATATCTCTTTTGATACTGAGTTATTTTGTTGTAAGATTTGGATACACGAATTATCAGATCATGAACCCCTTGAAATTAAGAATTATCTTATATTCATCTTTGTTCCACAAAGTCTGGTTCTATCTGGGATAGAGTAACACAATCAATTATTGACCTTTGGTTGAGTCATTCCTTGGTGACATGTGAAATGATATCTTCCAATTTACCCAACTACATTCAGATCTCAAAGGCTTCCATACACTTACTTTTCCCTCTCAAATTAAAAAGACACACAAATAAGAAAATTGGCATGCTTTCAAACCATAATAAAATCCCTAATACATGTCTTTTTCAGTGGGATTGGCAGTGGCCTTACTACATACCAGCTACATACCAGTTCCTAGATTGATCTTAAGTCAATCTCTTTCAGCGTTTAGTTTCATTAGCAGTGATGTGATAAAAGGAATCAGTTAGTAAGATGCACATTAAATATTTCTATCACTTCTGGGTATAGAAATTCTTTGGAAAATGAGAAAAATACATACAGTGTAAAAAATATTACCAGAGTTATTTTTAATAGTAACCAATAGTAATATTGTGCTTGAACCATTTATAGAAGGTAAAATCTTTAAGGCAAGGTAAAGAGGTAAAGTTCTATTTTATTAAGAATATTTATTAAGTGTAACACTTTTATAAACTTACCTGCTAATTCTGAAACCAGGAAAACACTACAAACAATAATATGCCGAGTACTGAGCAGATTAATGAATGAATATAAATAAAACACTTGGGGGCGCCTGGGTGGCTTGGTCGGTTAAGCGTCCGACTTCGGCTCAGGTCATGATCTTACAGTCCGTGAGTTTGAGCCCCGAGTCAGGCTCTGTGCTGACAGCTCAGAGCTTGGAGCCTGTTTCAGATTCTGTGTTTTCCTCTCTCTCTGCCCCTCCCCTGTTCATGCTCTGTCTCTCTGTGTCTCAAAAATAAATAAACGTTAAAAAAAATTTTAAAAAATAAATAAAACACTTGGAGCTTAAAGCCGTTATATAAATTTTATCATGATAGACTTCAAAGCAGGAAGAAGAAAAAACTTGTCCACAACTTGAGTGAATGATGTAATAAATGGCTAAAGCAGATGACTTAGGTCATAGCTTAAAAATTTGCTAATGATAATGGATGAGAAACTATGGTTAAAACAACTTCCCAGACAAAACTACTGAGATGTGAAAAACACTGAGAGAACTACATACAACAGCGGCACCAGAGCCATAAATCTCCTGCATCCTCCCAGATGGCTGTGTTGTCCAGTATAAAATATGTATGAGAGATTTATATGCATTCCTTTTATGCAGTGTTTATGTAGCTTTAGCTGGGAACCTATGCCACATCATTAATCTTCAGGGAGGCCTTTCTGTTAATTATTTGCCAAAGCACTTCTGGAGAAGTCAGTGTGAGTATTCAGCTCATATTAAAGATAAACAATATAGCATAGGTGTGTGTATGGCTTGACTACAATCACAGAGATGAGGTAAGGAAGACAAAGTCTGCACATTAAGTGTTGCCTTTTCACCATTCGCTCAAAATAATTGTGATTTTTACCTTTCACCCTAAAAGTCCATCAAAATGTAGTGTAAATCTAGTAATACTCTCTGGACTACTTGTGTGTCCACTGCCTTCAGTGTTTTTTCTCTTGTTTAATTCTTGAGATTAAAGGAGGAAAAACTAAAGTGTAACCAGCATGGTAGAATCCTGATGCATTATCTTGCATTGTGGATGGAGGAGGAAACTACTTTAAAAGATTTTCCTGAGTTTAAAATATACCTTTTGAAAACGTTTCTGAAAAGTTCTCAATTTTTGGAGAATTCCTCTGGGTTTGGGCGTATAAATTAAACCAATATGAATAACTCTACTAATCTTGCTAGATATGGTTTGGATAATTTGTAGGGTGATTTTTGTTTTGTGTTTTCTTTTTTCTTTTCTTTTTTTCCTCATCATGTTGAGTTGTTTGAAATAAGTAGAAATGTGTGATATTAAATTCTCGCTGTTATATAGTAAACTTACTTCACAGTATATACAGTTAGCAGCTTTTAAAATTCCCTTTACCTTTTCTCTACTATGGTGTTTTCATCAGGCAAAAAAATAAGTTGAGAGTAGAATGGGTCTCGGGGGATCTGTGGCAAGATCCATGGCATTGTTCTGGACCCAATGACTGTTGCTATTGTTCGTGTTGCTGACATGCACCTCAGTATGCACCCTGCCCTCCTAGAACCAGGGCTATAGTAATTCAGGTCAACATCAAAAGGAAAAGTGTCATCCTCCTCCTTTCCCTCTGTGCAGCAAGTCATTGACTGGTGGTCTCAGTTCCTGAGAGAGGCCAATAACCTGCCCACACCTATGACATTCCTGAAGAGGCTTAGGCAAGGTCCAGGAGTGTTGACAAGTTCAGCCAGTTTGGGATATGTCATGAGTTTACATCACCCAAAATGTCATATAAAAATATATCTTCTAGGGCACTAGAAAGTATAGCATGCTCGCTAGTGACCAGAACACGATGGCCAAAATCTTTGTAAATGGTGTCATGATCTGCTTTATGTTGTCAAGAGCAGAGGTGCATAATTTCAGCAGTGTTATCCTTACTGAATATTACCTAAAGATTATTTTGTTTATGTTGCTGGTTGAGGGGTCAGCAGCTGCATTGGGAACTAAGTTGTTGGAAATTGATGGAGTAAACAAGGGGGTAAAATCTTGGAGGAGGATTGAAACTAGCCTATATAAAGATAGAAAAGAAGCTCCTCAAAGGCTTGCCTATTGAAATGTTTTGCATATTGAGAACTCCAGAATTTAAGTTTCTCTGGAGTATGAGTTTGTTAAAAATGATATCATAAAGAGTAGCCATACTAGGCTGCATTGGCATGGGTAGCAGTGTCAACCTTAAAAGTAAAATAGCCAGTTATTTTACCACCAAAATGGGTCTATTCAAGAATAGCAGAATAGTTGCAATTCAGGACATCTAAAGTATGGAAAACCATAGGCAGGTCAGTAGATCAAAAAAGAGGAATGCTACTTTATAGAGAAAAGGAGGAGATTGGAAGGAGCTGCTTTGAACAAAGTCCATTGGAGGAAAATGAGAGGTTAGGGTGGTGATAGTTTCTCATTGGCTCAGTTGCAGTGTTTTCTTATTGGTTGAGCCTGTTGGGCAAGGAGAAATTTTATCCTCTTCCTGCTGAAGTAATAAAATAGGTTTCTTCCTTTTGGAGTTGGCAATTGACCAAGAGTGGTAGGATGGGAGAGCTCCTCCTTCTGGCCTCCTGTCCACATTTTATTAAAAAAAAATTAATGTTTATTTTCTTGAGAGAGGGAGAGACAGAGACAGAGAGAGAACAAGTGAGGAAGAGGCAGAAAGATATGGAGACATACAATGCGAAGCAGGCTCCAGGCTGTGAGCTGTCGGCACAGGGCCTGATGTGGATCTCGAACTGCGAGATCATGACCTGAGCCGAAGTCCGAGGCTTAACCGACTGAACCACCCAGGTGCCCCATCCTGTCTGCATTTTAAATGAGGTTTATTCAGTCTTGGAACAGATAGGTTCTGTTATAGCTGGAAAAGATTAAGGTAATATTTAGAATAATAACTTATATAACACTTAGTACCTAGGATAAATGCTAGTGCTCGTGAATAGAGTCTGAATATCATCTCTGGGAAGCATGAACAATTTCCCCCCAAATAAGTGTTTGTTGTTGTTGTTGTCTTTAATATACAATACCATTTTACAGCCTGTATAAAATGTTCTGCTTGTACAATGAACATATTATAAATACCTGGCAAAGATCTATGATTCTTAGGAGACATTTGTTTCCTTGATCTTGTGTTTTCTTATAAGAATATTTTGCCTTTTACATTTGGAAAATCTAATTCATAAAATAACAGTTAAGGGGAAAAATAGTACAAATTTACAACCAAGTTTTTATTTTATTTTATTTTTATTGAGGTATAATTGACATACAACATTATATGAGTTTCACATGTACAAGATAATGACTTGATATTCGTCTATATTGTGAAATAATCATCACGATGAGTCTGGTTAACATCTGTCACCATACACGCAGAATTTTTTTCTTATGGGAACTTTTCTGCTCTCTTAGCAACTTCAATTATGCAATACAGTATTATTAACTATAGTCATCATGCTGTACATTACATATCCAAGGCATATTATCTTACACCTGAAAGTTTGCACCTTTTGACCCCCTTAGTCCTTTTACCCATCTCCACCTCCCCCCCAGGCAACCACCAATCTGTTCTCTACATCTATGAACTTGGGTTTGTTTTTGTTTTTGTTCAAGTTACACATATAAGTGAAATCATACAGTATTTGTTCGCTTTCACTGTTGGACTTTTTTCACTTAGCATAATTCCCTCAAGGTTTATCCAGGTTGTCATAATACAATCAACTGTTATATCTACTAGGAATCGGAGGGAGAAACAAGTAATTAGGGACCGCTTGGGAAATGAGTAAACATAAGACCTTGGGAAAGAAAAAAGGACACTAATAAGTTATAACAAAAATCTTGCTGCATAGCCTTATTCAGTATATTACACCTAGAAAATAACAATAATATGCCATATAAATAATACATTCTTTGCTTTGATAAAAATATTTTTTATTGTGAATATGGCACTGTTTCAATGGGCGTCTATTGCATATTGCAGTTCTTTATAGATACCAGTTACTAAGAGTTACAATATTTTATTATTTTTTGAAAATTAGAATTCAATAGGTAATATTTCCTTTCTTTGCTTAATTGCAAAGCTTGGTACAGTATCTCTGTAAGAAACTGTTTTTAGCAAGGGCTGTATAAATTTCATAAGAATATTATCTGTTTCACTGCGGATTTAGTTGCACACACCAGAAATTGCAATTAGTAGTTTAAGCTTACACGTACTTATTGTCACATATTAGGTCTCTCATGAAATTGTTGGAAGGCCAGAATAGTAGACTACAGCCTGTGCTTCTAGAAATAGCTTTCAGGCGCCAGTGTCACTCTGCCCCTGTAAGGTGGTTAAAGCTTTCACAACCCCTGCAGGAAGGTGTGAAATCTCCTGACGTGTGTTGAGAGCAAACCATGCCACTTCTACCACTATCCTTGCCAGCAAAGCAATGCTTCACATCCTGCTCTCATGCTTCGCCGCATTTCATAGCCAAATGCCCTATGAGAGTACCTGATTTGTGGAATCTGAATTAGATCCAGGATCCTGGCTACATGTGAGTCGGGGAAAAATGGTGACGAGCATTCCAGAATTTGCAACGCTGGAAGGCATATTTACTGGGAGTTGGAGTTGTCTTTGAAGGAACCATTCCCCAGGTTCTGCCCCAATTTACCCATTAGGGAGCTCCACAAACAGACTTCAGAGGCAGCAGAAATGGCAAGAATAACTAACATCCTCCTACCTAACATAGTGCAACCATCACTCTTACAAAAGATGCATTTATCATGTGGTGATGATCATTCTTCCTCTGGTTCAGGTACAATTTCAACCTGATATCTTGTAGCTTATAAATTTAAATTTTATTGCCACCACCATGGCATATTGAACAAAGGAAATAAGTGTGTCGTTATCATAGTCCTTTTTAAAAATGTTTAATGTTTACTTATTTTTGAGAGAGAGACAGAACATGAGTGGGGGAGGAGCAGACAGAGGGAGACACAGAATCCGAAGCAGCCTCCAGACTCTGATCTGTCAGCACAGAACCTGACGTGGGGCTCAAACACACGAACTGTGAGGTCATGACCTGAGCTGAAGTCGAACGCTCAACCGACTGAGCCACCCAGGTTCCCCATCACAGTCTTTTTAAGTTGTGAAATCGTAGTTTAGGAGTTTCCTTTGACACCGTGTTCTATGACTAGTTTTGTGCTCCAAGTATGTGCCTTTTATATGAGTTCAGTGTGAGTGGTGCCTGAATAGGGCCCTGGGGCTTGTACACTGCAGAGGCTCTTCTAATCTTACCATGATTATTTATGTCTTCCTCCTTTCACTGACCCCTACAGTTTCCTTTATTTTCATCTAAAAGGTCAACTCAGGTATCTGTGCTTGATAGGGTAAGTCAAAAACATTATCCCTGAAAAGGTTGGGCTTCAGTACTCCTGCCTGTATTAAGTTGATGTAGCTTTCCACCAACTTTAACCTTGGATATAAGATCCCAAAAGATACCCTAAAGAATTCTCTAGAATTCACACATGTCCTTCCCCCCATTATGTAGCAGAAACGCTAACTCCTCTTGATAGTAAGGATCGGTCACCCAAGCCAGTAGAGCAAACTCTTCTCTGACCCTTGGCTCAGAGACTCAAAGAGCCCAAATGACTAGATGGCACTCTTAACTTGCAGCTAAATGGAACAACTATTGTATACCTGGACAGAAACACCACTCCCTTAGACTAGCTCTCTAAACTAAAAGACTTTAAATAAAAACAAGGGAAAAATGAATGTGAAGGGTCTTTGAGTACAGGTTGGGAGAACTATTTTGTCTACCTCTTGGTTCCCAGACCTATGTATTCCAACTAAAGGTTAATTGATATCATGTATTGTTCTCAACTCAGAGAAATATGTGCAGCCTTTAAGAAAGGTTTCAGACCCTATTAGATCTTATTATCTAACTGGTGCTATGACCAATGCTTCACTAATAAATAGTCTTGAAAGCAGTAAGTAGCCACGTGGTAAAAATAAAATAGTATACATTACTCACCAAATCTGTTGAGATAAATTTCAAATGGGTCAGGGTTTTAAAAACAAATATATAAGTATTAAAATAATAATAACAAAGTGAAAGTTTTTACAACTTTTATTAAGAGTAGGGAGAATTTTTCTACCCATAATTTTATCCCCCCTAAAGGAATTAAAGAAAAGATGGATAAATTTGACAATATAGAACCTAAGAAAGGCATTACTACAGGAAATGACATTCTAAGAAAAGTACACAAAAGCAAAAGTAAAAATTGACAAACTGAAAAATATATTTCCATATTGTACAAAAAGGTTGAATATTCCTAATGTGTGAAGAGAGTCTACAAAAAAGAAAACAAAATGTGACACAAAAATTTGCAAAGAAAACCCCAATTACCAAGGAAAGATAAAGAAATGCCAAATTTTATGTTATTCCTGCCAGCCTAAAATGGGATAATTATAGCAAAATAAAAATGAATAATTACTGAAATGGATTTTACCCAATCATATATACAAAGTCCATGAGGATTTTTTTTTTTTTAAGAGAGAAAGTGAGAGAGTGCGAGAGAGGGAGAGGATGAGGGAGAGAGAGACTTTTAAGCAGGTTCCACGTTCAAAACAGAGGTTGATGCAGAGCTCTAACTTATGATCTCCCGATGAGATCATGACCTGAGCAGATATCAAGAGTTGGACGCTTCTGCTCACTTTGGCAGCAAGTATACTAAAAAAAAAAAAAAAAAGTTGGATCCTTAACTGACTGAGCCACCCAGGCACCACCGAAGTCCATGAGTTTTTAATGACACAAAAGATAAAACTTTATTGGCTATCAGTGAACATTTTTGGGAAACCAAATGTGTACTTTTAACCACTATACTATATAGCCACTAATTAATAGAATATTCTCTTTTGTATGGACTTCCGGGAAATCAGAAATAAATTTGCAACTTGACCTTAGCAATTTATCTTCCCTGTGATCCAACTGACTACTTCTATTTGTTTGCATCTGTGGTTTATAAAACACTTACATTTTTTTTTTTTGCAAGCCACTTCCATTCCTTTATAGAAGAAGATAAGGCCCTATAAAATAATGTTTTTCTCAATAAATGTGACTATAGAGCCTCACTGATATAAAGAAAGAAATGAGAGGCTGAACGACAGAGATTCTGAGGAGAAACCAGAATAAAATTCTTCCTGAATGTAGGATATGATTATTTGTGCCACAGACTAAGAGATGGGCTGAAGACTGAGGAAAGACAAAATGGAAGGTCAGCTTTGGGAGTTGAAGACAAAGCTCATGTTAGCTACCAATGATGTGTTGTAGTAAGTGGCCAGGGAAAGCCAATCTTCCAAGATGAATGTAATGGAGCCATGACAGATTATATTTAGCCTGAATGTTATTAGATGCAAGCAAAGTAGGAAAGACGAAATAAATGAATTAGTATCACATTTAGTAGAGACGTAATTCACCACATCACTCTCTGTGTAGGACAAACTGATTAATCAGATTTATTTAGTAGTTCCGCTCTTTCTTTATCTCTCTCATTCAGTACAGTGGCAATTTATCTACAATTTTCAAAACTGTATTTAATGGAATATACATCAGAAAGGTGATAAAATACATTATCTTCAGAAAAGTATATGAAAAACTACTAAAAAGTATTGAAGTTAATGTTGCTAGAAGCCGATAGATATAAATAGGTGACCTATTAATAGGTATAAGTGTTAATGAACCACAAATATTGTAGCAAGCAAAAGGTAATAAAAAAGAAAGTGTTATGTAAGGCTTTTATGAAGAAGACTGAAATTAATTTTCAGTGCAATCTAGGAAAGGAGGTGTAATTTGAATACAGAAGATCAAAGGAGAAGGTAAACATACACCCTGGACCTTAGAATAAAAAAAGAAGAAAATGGGGATGTTAATGCAAGAAGCTCATCAATCACGGAGCTATGATGATTTCATGAGATTATTGTAGATCTGGAGACATAAAATAGACTCTTGAAAAGATGTAGAGGAGATGTGAATAAGCAGAATGGAAGGGAGAGGATAAAGTAAATGGATTCTATTATGGGATATAATCAACTGTTTAATTTAAATCCCATATGCCCCATTTGATTATCTTGACAAGTGAAAAGCACATTCATCTAAATTTTTAAAGTATTTAGACATTAACCAATATAATATGAGTCATCTAAATGGTACATTGCAAATAAAAATTAGATCAACCATTTAAATTGAAGCAATAAGAAATGACATTAAATTATTCAATGACAAATAACTCTATCCAGTTAAATGTCATACACATTTTTAAGGAATTCACTTGTCAGAAAGATAGCTAACTGCTGAAATGATAAAGAGTATGGTAAATGCAGAAAAGGTCAATTAGTAATCTACTGTTTTTGAAAGCAACATCTTCTGGCATTTATTCTATTATAGTTGTGCTATTCTGTTTTATTTATAGAATGAAGATGGATAACTTTCATGACATATGCATCTCTCAAGCAGACTGAAAAGAAATTATGTTTAATATTTACATTTAATGAAATCATAATACACTGCTAATCAAATTGTTACCTTTTAAATGGCTGGATGGAAAATCAGGGCTAAAACACTTGGAAGGAAAAGAAAATAACTTCTATAATATTTGTGACACAGACCTTAAATTAGCAAATTAAAGAACTCATTGCAATAATATATAGCCCAGTCAGTTTTGAATATTTTTAGCAATTGCCAAACTATTTTTGAATTCACTTATATAAGTTCAGGTTGTAATCACAACTAATTCAAAAGAATCATCCAAAGATAACAAGAATAGTATGCTATGTTATTATCCAGAAGGGACTGAAATAATCCTTTTTTTTAAATGTTTATTTTTGAGGCAGAGAGTGAGTAAGGGAGGGGGACACAGAATCTGAAGTCGGCTCCAGGCTCAGAGCTGTCAGCACACAGCCCGACGAGGGGCTCGAACTCAAGAATCGTGAGATCATTACCTGAGCCAAAGTCAGATGCTTAACCAACTGAGCCACCCAGGTGCCCCAAGAGAGGACTGAAGTAATTCTAAATGATGGCTTTTTATTTTCAGTGTTAAAAAAACCTCCCTGTTCCCACTTTATGACTTTTAGATTGTTAATGAAATTGTTTCTGTTTGACTGAATAATACCCCTTATGGACAGAACATACATTCCAAGACCCCCAGTGGATGCCTGAAACCACTGATAGTACCTGTCAGAAAACACTATGTATATACCACTGAACAATATATATACTATGTTTTTTCCTATACATACACACATGTGATGAAGTTTGCTTTATAAATTGGGCATAGTAAGAGATTAACAATAATAATAATAAAATAGAATAATCATAAAAATAGCACTAATAAAAGTTAAGTGAATATGGCCTCTTTCAAAGTGTCTTATGGTACTTCACTCACCCTTCTTATTCTTGTCATGATGTGTGATGATAAAATGTCTCCATGATGAGATGAAGCAGGGTAAATGATGTTGGCATTGCGTGGTAACATTAAGCTACTATTGACCTTCTGACAACACAAGTATCATCTTCTTCCTGACCAGGGTTGATGGGGTAACTGAAATTGTGGAAAGGGGAGGACTACTGCATGTAATATGTCAAAAAAGGACTTCACGGATGTGATTAAGACAATGGGATTTGAGATGGGTTGACTTATCTTAGCTATCTGGTGGCCCTAGTCTAATCACAGGAGCCCTTGAAAGTGACACACTTTCCCTGCTGAGATTAGAGAGAGATGCCTCAGAGGAACTGGAGGCAGAAGAGATATAACATTGTGAGAAGTATTCCACCTGTTCTTGCTGGCTTTGAGATAAACCATTACCAGGAAGGAGGCCTCTGGGAGTTAAGGTGGGGCTGGGGTGACAGCCAGCAAGTAAACAGGACCTATGCTGCATGCCAACAACTTGAATGAGCCTGGAAACAGATTTTCCCCTTGGATCTCCAGAGAGGAATACAGCTCTGGCGAAACCTTGATTTTGGCCTTGTCAGACATGAGCAGAGAGACCAGCTGAGGACATGGGACTTCTGATCTACAAAACTGTGAAAAATAAATTCGTGTTGTTTTAAGTGATGAAATGCTGAGTAATTTGGTACAGCAACAGAAAACGAATACAATGTTTTCTCAGCTTTTCTTATGTGAATTTTTATATGAAAATATTTTTCCTACTAGCTGGAGTTAAAACTCTTAAAAGAGGGTATTGGTACATATGATCTTGGGTTACTTGCTCTAAAATGCCCTCTATTTAATTGTCTATATAACATGATTTTAAAGGAGTTGAAGGGTAGCGTGACAAAATAGAAATAAAAGCTTAAAAACTTTTCAACAACTGATACAACTTGTTAGCTCTGTTAATTATGTTACACAAACTTCTAATCTTCTACTTACCCTTTTATTATTTGGTGACAATGTCTATACAGAATTGAGAGAATCTATATAAAAGTAGCATAACACAGGATTTGAAACATATGTATTTAATAAAGTCAGTTTCCTTATCATCTGCCTTTCTTGGACAAAATTGCCTGCCCTACTTTTCTACACATAACTCCTGATGACTTATTTGGGTTAAGAGACCTTATTTATATATTTATTTATTTTGTGTATGACTTATTTTCTTCTAATAATAAGAATGTCTTTGTTTAAATTAATACATAAACAACTCCACAGCCATCACTGTCATTGTTTGCATTCTTACGGATTTATGTGATGAATATTTTTTTTTATTTTATGAATTTTTTCTGGGCATATTTTGGTGGAAGTAATGAAAGTTAACAGTGGGAGTGCCTGGGGGGCTCCATCCATTAAGTGAACGTTTCTTGGTTTCCGCTCAGGTCATAATCTCACGGTCCAAGAGTTCGAGCCCTGCATTGGGTTCCGAGCTTCCAGCACAGAGCCTGCTTCAGATCCTCAGTCTCCCTCTTTCTCCGCTCCTCCCCCACTTTCGCACTCTCTCTTCCTCTCTCAAAAATAAATAAAATTTAAAAAAAGAAAGAAAGAAAGTTAACAACAGTTTACTACAGGGAAGTAATACCTAACATTATATCTGGGACAAGCAGTCATAGTTCTGGGAAATCTAGACAGGTGGGGCAGAAAGAGAGAAGAGTATTCAGCAAAGGAAAATGAGAAAAGATGATTCAAGGATAACCTTTATTTACTTAGTGATTTTTTCCTTAAGTTTAACCATACCTGAAATTACACATTTCAGGTACTCCATTTTCTTAGGAAACCAAGCAGAACTTGTAATAATTTAAGGTCTTTAGAAATTTGAGAATATTATATATATTTCTCTTTTTATTCCTCTTATGAAGTCATGTTGTAATACTCCTCTATTTCCTTCATATATGTGTAATTCCTGTGGGCATCTATATAGTATGTAATATCAGGAAATAACAGATGATCAATGTGTGGTTTTATTATCCACTGATGACAAACTTTTTAAATACATGTATTTAGTCTAAACAAAGCAGAAAAAATAGGAACAGTAAAGTTTCTACTCTGTCTTGGAAAAATGTAGGCAATTATTTTCATCTAATACTATATAAGCAACTTAAGTATAGATTTCATTTTGGGAGGGAGTGATTTCAACGTTTATCTTTTATTTTATTTTTATTTTCTTATTGCTAAATCAAGCAGTGATTCTCTCCAGTATTTATTTCGTGCTGTGGGAAATAGAAAACAAATGCCGAATATGATTTATGTTTGCTCTAGGATCGAACGGTGACTTTAAAAACTGTCCTGAGTAGATCTAGTGTCCCAGAATGGGCCTCTATTAGCCACAGCCCGTGAGTGTCGGAAGCTGAGACCCTTACCTCAACCACATTTTGTATAGAGTAGGTGCGAGACTAAACTTTTTGTTGTTATTGTTAAGCCACCAAGATTTGGGAGTTATATTATCACAGCAGAATTTAGCCTATGCTGACTGATATGAATGAACATTGGTAGGTAGAGTTATGGTCCTATTCCAACAAATTTCTAAATATGTGGTATCTCCGTAGTGGATGGAGAATGGTGTTGGCAAAATGGTGAGTGTGGTACATAGCGACAAAACATCCGGTAAAACTGTCCAGCAGTAACTCAGGGAGTAGATCACATAACAAGTGGACATTAGTGGTGTGTGCTAGATGCTTTTGACTGCTTTTGTCAAGATTTTACATGAAAAAGATGAGCTCAGGGAAGAATTTCCTGGAATAAGAGAGAACAGAGTAAGAAAGAAAAGGCCTTGAGGGCTGGAAAGGTCAACTGCTTCAGGACTTTAAATAATAGGACATATATTTGAGAACGTAGTTGAGATATGAGAGCCAATTAATTCTGGCCTGGCAGCAAGGATCGAATCAAGTTTATGGCTGTCAAACATTGTTAAAATCTCCTTGGGGATTAATGTGGTGCTGAGTAAATTCTTTCAGTTTAATAAACGGTTGCTTAGTCTTCCAATATTCTACATAGTCCTGTTCAACTCAATTGTGCCTATTAGACCTGCCATGGACAGAATATTTGGATTCCACCAAAATTCATATGTTGAAGTCCTAACCACAATGTAAGGGTATATGGTGATGGGGTCTCTGGGAGATAATCAGGTTTAGATGGAGATCATGAGGTTGGGACCCTCATGTTGAGATCAGTGTCCTGATGAAAAGATATATCAATGCACTCTCTCCCACACTCTCTCGGTCTCTCTGCCACATGAAGACACATCAAAAAGGTGATCATCTGAGAGCCAGGAAGAGCTTTCACCAAAACCTGAGCATGTTGTCACTGATTTCAGATTTCCTGCTACTGAAACTGTGAGAAAATGCATTTCTGTTGGGTAAGCCACCCAGTCTATGGTATTTTGATACAGTAGCCCAAACAAAGACAGATCATTAAAAGATTTTCTGTTTTACCATCACCAGAAAATACATGTATAGGTTGTTTTTTGTTTTTTGTTTTGATTTTTTTTTTTTTTGCATGGAATATATGGTATATACTCTAAAATTCTAAACGTCTTCTTCAGTCTGTATTTGTTTGCTATGGCTGCCTTAACAAATTACCACAAACTGGGTGGCTTGAACAATGAAAACTTACCGTCTCCCAGTTCTGGAGACTAGAAGTCCAAGGCCAAGGTGTCAGCAGAATTGTTTCTTTCTGAGGGGTGTGAAAGAGAATCTTTTCCATGCCTCTCACCTATTTTCTGGTAGTTTGCTGACAGTCTTTGGGATTCATAATCTTTGGCTTCTAGAAGCATCGTCCCAGTATCTGCCTTCATCTTCATATAGTATTTTGTGTGTGGGTCTTTGCGTCCACACATATGGGTGGTGTGTGTGTGTGTGTGTGTGTGTGTGTGTGTGTGTGTGTGTGTTGAATCATTTTTATTTTGAAAAGTTGAAAAAAACAGTTCGGAGAGTTCCTGTGTATTTTTTACTCAACTTCTCCAATGATAAAGATCCTACATAACCCTAGCACAATTACCAGAACGAGGAATTGACATTAGATCAATACAATCAAATAAACTTTAGATTTTGTTCAGATTTCAGTAACGTTGACATGCGCCTCTTTTTGGTGTAGGAATTCTATGAACTTTTAAAATATGTTTAGATTTATATGTTAATGTTTGTATAATAAACTTCACACCTGATATGTAGAACGGTTCTACCTCACCAAAGACACTCTGCCCCACCTATACTCCCCCTTTATAATCATACCCCTAACCCTAGGTAGGAATCACTGCTCTGTTCTCTGTAATTTAATTTTGTTATTTTAAGAATACTGTATAAAAATCTTAATAATATGTAACATGTTGAGACTGGCTTGTTCATTCAGTGCAAGGCCATTGAGCTCCATCATAAGTGTACCATTTATTAGTAGTTGTTTCTTTTTTCACTGAGGAATATTTTATTGTATGAATGAACTGCATTTTACCCATTCGCCAATTTTTTCCATTTGGACTTATGATCCATTTGAGTTGATTAATTTTTACTCTTATTTTTCTGTTCTCAATTTTGTTGATTTATCTTATTTCCTTTCTTCTGCTTGCTATGGGTTTGCCTTGCTCTTCTTTTCCTAGCTTTTAGAGGTAGAAGCTTATATTCTTGATTTGATATCATTGTTACTTTCTAATTTAAACATTCAGTGCTATACATTTCTCAGCACTGCAGTAACTACATATCACTAATTTTGACAGGTTGTACTTTTTAAAATTTTTATTGAGTTAAATTTTTCTTTCATTTCTATTGAGACTTTCTCTTTGGTCCAAAGATTACTTAGAAGTCTATTGTTAAATTTCCAGGTGTTTGGAGATTTTTCCATTACCCTTCTATTATTGATGGCTCAGTTGATTTCATTATATTCAGATTTATAGTCTGTATGTTTTCAACTCTTTTAAGTTTCTTGTGGTGTTTTGGAATTCATGATGCGATCTATCTTATTAGTTGTTTCAGTGGAACTTCTAGAAAGAATTCTGCTATTGGTGGGCTAAGTGTTCTACAAATGTAAGTTAGATCCTCTTGGCTAGCAGTGTTGTCCAACTCTTTTATATCCTTGTTGATATTCTATTAAGTAATTCCTGAGTGAGATGATTTGATGTTTTTAACCATAATTATGGATTTTAAAAATGTCTTCTTTCAGTTCTTTCGGTTTTTGCTGTAAGTGCTTTGAAATTTTCTGGTTGATGTTTACATGTTTAGGATCACTATGTCTTCTTAGTTGATTGACTTATTTTTACCAGTATGTAATGCCACTTTCTGTTCCTGGTAATTCTCTATGCTCTGCAGTTTATCTGGTAATATTATGGCCGCTCATGTTTTCTTTTGGTAGTATACGTGTAATATATCTCTTTATAACTGTTTATTTTCAATTTACCTCTACTGTTATATCTGAAATGAGTTTCTTACAAATAGTATGAAGTTGGTTAATCGTTGTTTTTTACCCACTCTGACAATCAGTCTCTTTTAGATGATGTATTTAGACCATTTGCATTTAATTTAATTAGTGACATATTAGGGCTGAAGTGTGCTTTTATATTTTTTGTTTCCTCTTTTCCTTAGTTCTCTCTGTGTTCATTTCTTATTATTTTTTTTTTTGCCTTAGAGTGGATTGCTTAAATATTTTTTAGAATTATATTTATCTATAGCGTTTTTGAGTGTATCACTCATTTAGTATTGCTCTAAATTTTTTATTTTATATATACAAAACTTATTAGAGTCTACCAATCATGACATTTTAGTGGTTGCCATGTCTGAAGAAAGGGATGGGTTTCTGTGGTTATAAATAGTAGCATATGGGATATTTGAGGTGATGGAACAATCCTTGTCTTGATTTTCATAATAGTTACATGAGCCATATCGTCGTGATTGACTTTAAGTCGGGAGAAAATCTTATAAAATTTCAAGTAATATAAAATGTACTAATTTAAAAAAAATGGTATCTGCCATACAATGGTTTTAACTGGACTTATTTGCAAACATGATTATCTCTTGGTAATTCTTAAGCTGTTTAATAATGTAAATATCCTATGTGTAATTAGTATTATACCTTCTCTTTTTGGCCTCTGATCTAACAAGTCATTTTTGTCCATAAGACATGATTAATATCCTTTAATTATTCAATAGACATTATCTTCATTGATAATCAAACGTGCATTCTAGTTCAGTGATCATGGGCAACAGTAAAACAAACTTTTTAGAAACTGAATAACTTTTAACTTTCATTTCTGTAGAAATTGACAAAAGTAGAAACAAGGAAAAAAAAACACCCAGTGCTTAAAATAACCATGTTATACTGTTTAAAGATTATTATGTTTCATATTGGATGAAATGTTTCACAGAAAAACACTTGATACTACACTTAACTTATATGGTAAATTTTGTATCAATAAATGTATTTCCAAGGAGGGAGAATAAAGCAATATATGAGTGATATATATCTCTTTTCATTCAAAGGTTCATTTAGTATAATTTTTTGTTTTCTTTGCAAAAATAATTATTATTCGAAATTTAAGATAGGAAAATACTTTCAACACTTGAATGGTATTATCAAATAATGTCATCAGAGGGTAATTCAGCAGTCATACATTTCAAATTGGAAATAGCATTACTCTCCATTCTGAATTTATGTAAATACATGATTATCATAAAAAGTTCAACTAATAAAAAATTTATAGAGAATGAAATGAATATTATGCTACTTTCTAGACTTAAGAGTTTTTAATATTTTAGTAGTTATGCGCTCAGAAACCTTTCTTTTATAGTTTTCTTTTTTCCTTCTTTCCTTCCTTACTTCATCTTTATCTTTCTATCTAAATACATACATTTATATACACACATAATTGTACACACTTATATTTATCTGTGTGGGACAGATAAATGGGACTCTCCCTACATCATTTTTGTGTCAATGCTATAGACATTACATCCCGAAGTGAGTATAAAACACTCACTGATTTTGTCTAGTGTTTCTATCAGTTCCTGAAGGGATGTTGAAGTCCCCAACTATAATTGTGAATATGTTTACTTTCAGTTATTTCAGTTTAGTGCTTCATGTGTTTTGAAACCTTGTTAGGTGCATCCAAATTTAAGATTGTCATGTTACCTTGTCTAATAGATTTATATATAAGTGTGTAATTTTCCTGTTATTCTCTGGCATTGTATAGTTTTGCTTTTAAGTCTACTTTGTCTGATATGAATAGAGCCATTCCAGCTTTTTTGATTAGTGTTTACATAGTATATATTTTTTATACTTTAATTTTAAATACATGTGTATTGTTATATTCGAAGTAACTTTCTTTTGGACCACATATAATTGAATTTTAACATTTCATCCAATTTGACAATCTTGGTCTTTAAGTTGATATATTAAGACCATTTTCATTCAATGTATTTATTGATATATTGGATTAAATTCTTCATTTTAATATTTTTTCACATTTTTTTCTCCCATATTTTGATATTTTCCCTTTTCTTGACTTCTTAAAGGTAAGATAAAATTCTTTTAGTATTCAATTTTAATATATACATAGTATTTTTTATATATAGCTGTTTACATAGTTTTATTTTTATGCAGTTGATCTAGAAATTATTATATACATGTTTAACTTAACATACTAAAATTATAGTTTATAATTTATAGTTTATAAATTGAGACCTCTGGGGATATTGGGATGGGATGGATATATCTTGCACATGGAATGGAGAGCCAGGAAATAGGATAACGGGTTGAATGATGGTCCTTAAAAGGTTATCTACTGGGGCGCCTGGGTGGCGCAGTCGGTTAAGCGTCCGACTTCGGCCAGGTCACGATCTCGCGGTCAGGGAGTTCGAGCCCCGCGTGGGGCTCTGGGCTGATGGCTCGGAGCCTGGAGCCTGTTTCCGATTCTGTGTCTCCCTCTCTCTCTGCCCCTCCCCCGTTCATGCTCTGTCTCTCTCTGTCCCAAAAATAAATAAACGTTGAAAAAAAAAAAATTAAAAAAAAAAAAAAAGGTTATCTACTAATGCCTTGAAACTGTGATTTTACATTACTTTGAAATTAATTTTGATAGATATAATTAAATTATCTTGAGAAGATCATCCTGAATTATCCAAGTAGACCCTAAATCCAATGATCTGTGTCTGTGTAGGAGTGAGGTAGAGGGATATTTCACTATCCTTGGGAGCCATTTTGAATAGCAAAACAATCAAGAGAAAGCACAAAATATAAGGAAAAAAGGTGGCACCAAATTGACACAAATGAAAAAGACAATTGTTTATAATATAAGAGTTCAAACAAGAAGGGAGAGCTTTGCCTCATTTGATCTCAACTGGGAACATACATAGCAGGAGAGACCAAGGTTTTGCTGCACTGTGAATGGCCACAAACGACCACAAATACCGTATTAATTTAGGGGTTATAAATGTTAGTGATAGGTGATTTTCCAAATACAGAATCCATGGAAAATAAGATCAGCTGTATATTCCTTGAGAGTAAGACAAGGCAGCAATGACGTTTCTTGGCACTGGCATGGCACCCATTTAGCTGTCAGTTTTGTTTAGCACCATCCTATTACAAAGTTGGCGGGGCCATCGAGGTCCTGCATTTGAATCACCAATACCAAGAAAGATTCTGTATATAATTTATCTGACACACTTCACATAATCTTCAGTTTTGGCATCCCACCGATCCAGAGCCTAGTAATTCATGAGGAAGTATAGTCTATTTGTCAAATAGATTATTGAAATGAAATTTAATCAATAATTCATATCCATTTAAAAAGGAAAAGCAACAAATCAAACAGTCTTGTGCCAGCAGCTTTAACATTTATAATATCACTTAATCTCAACACAGCTCTGTGACATATTATATTTCCGCTTTGCCAAACATGAAGTCAAGACTCAGAATGGTTTGTCAACTTGCCCATGATTTCACATATAAATATGATGGAGAATGAGTAGTAAAACTCCTATATGTCAGGCTGAAAAGTTCATGACTGTGCCTTGTATCATCGTCTGCCTTTTGCCACTTTACTTGCATCAATTTATTTGATTCAACAACAAAATACTTTAGCTCCCTATAATTGCAAGGTATTGTGCTACCTCCTGATATCACAGCTTACTCTGCCAGCTCTGAAAAGTATAAGACAAACCACCTGTTCATTCTCAAAAGTCTGGTTTCCTGAACAAACTTCTGGGAGATACTTCAATGGAACAGGTCTTTTGCTTGAAGTGTGAAATATGAAATCACATGTGCAACATAAAACAATAGAACAGTTTTGAAATGATTAAGTATAGTCTTTTTTTCTATCTCTGCACTGAGATCCAGCTAAGTGACATTTTTTTTTTTAATTAGGAAAAATATAAAGAAATACTCTTAACACATCCTTAGCTTTTTTCTCTTTTCATATATATTATATCCCAAACCAGAAAGAGAAAGAACAAAGTCAATGGTCATGGCTCTGTGTTTGCTAGTGTGAAATCAGCAAGTGATTTTGTTTCAATTAAAGAGAAATTCTTCCTTTCTATAAAGATATATGTGTGTTATTTTAATCTAAGAATTATTTTTTGCTTGCAATATATATGTAATATACTTTTAAATTATTTGAAATAATTTTGAACTTACAGAAAATTTTCAAGCACAACAGAAATGAGTATATTTCCCTGTACCATTTGAAGGTAAGTTACCAATCTGATGCTTTACAAACAACAACATTTTTGTGTCAAACTTCAGTATAACCATCAAAATCAAGAAGCCATTATTTTTATTTAATTATCATTTTTTCTCAAATTCTTCAAATTTCACCAGTTGTCCCAACAGTGTCCTTTACAGTAAAATGGCTCAGTTTAAAATCACCTGTTGAATTTAGTTTCCATATCTTTTCAGTCTCCTTAAATTTAAAGCTGGATCTTAATTTTCCCTTGACTTTTAAGACCTTGACAATTTCAAGGATTGTTGTCTGGAAATTTTGTAATTTAGAGTTTTCTAGTGTTCTCTTTTGATTAGATTCCACAGGAATATCATAAGGAACATTTGTTCTACATGCTGCATTTGTTAAATGGTGTTCTATATCAATCTGCACCATTATGGTGATATTAATTTTGATGATCCTATGACAGTGGTATTTGTGGTTTTTATCCAATTAGTCTCCCTTGTACTCAAAAAAATTTTTGGGTGCTGGGACCTAATCATCTAATATGCTGCTTCATATTGAGCTTTAAAATAGTTAATTTCAAAATTGATACCCATATGGACTAAACCTTCCCTATTTTGTTCAGTATGATATAATGCTACTCTCATTACTTGTTTGGGTACTGAAATATCTTTAGATTTAGACAGTGAAACCCTTCAATCTGGCTTCTGAGTCCTGTGTTACATACAATCATTCTTTGAACACTCCCTTTTTTTCTGATCAAGTCATTTCAGTTTAGCGTGGAAAATTTTCCTGCACCAGCCTTCGAATCAGCCATTCCTCCAAAGACCGCTAATTCCTTTTAGTGGAAAATGGCATTTAGAATTGAGACCTGAGCAGCAGAGGTAGGGCGGTGTTACTGGTTCCAGGTCTTTTCAATGGAAAGAGCTAGAGAATATTTCTTAGACAGTTATAGTGAAGATTAAGTAATGCAATAACATATGCTAAGTCTCTTGTTTGGGGTATGGGACATTTTCTTGATGTTTGTTGTTTTTCTTCTTCAATGTATAAGCACGTGCTCTTTGCTTATTTCATGCTTTCTCTGTTTCTTCCTTATATGCACTGTTTTCAATTTATTTCTGCATCCGTTCAGTTGGGTGGGATAGCCAGTATACTTATATATTTAAACGCTGATTCTAAACGCAAGTCCTGAAATCTTATTCTTTATTAGTAAAGCATATAGGTCAAGGATATAAGAGAAAAGGTTCCAATTAAATATTTATACCAACTGACATCTCTCCCCAACCAGAGAGAGAGAGAGAGAGAGAGAGAGAGATGTAATTAAGGTAAATAGGTCATTTGGAAGTCTGGAAAACTGAAACACAGCAGCCTCTGCTAAATAGGTCAGTTGCCACTCATCTCCAGCAAATTTCAGCTATACATGAATATTTGCTCCGTACTGCCAGATATGTTTCCTACTTTTAAAAAGACTTTGGAAATTAAAGTCTACCAATTTTAAATGTTGGCAATGAATTACTTTATTTGACTTAACATTTTATGTTCCAAAGTATACATATCTGCATGACAATAATTTAAAGCCTTTTATTTAAATAAAGATCAGGAAATATTTATAACTGAGTGGGTTTATGTTAGACGAAGAATAGCTGCTGTTTTCAGGGGCTCCTTTGTGGTTCAGTTGGTTAAGTGTCTAAGTCTTGATCTCCGCTCAGGGTATGATCTCATAGTTTGTGAGATCAAGACCGACCTTGGACTCTGCCTTCTTGGCGTTCTCTCTCTCTCTCTCTCTCAAAATAAATAAACTTAAAAAAATATAAAAAGAAATAGCTGCTGTGTCATTCCTTTAAAAAAATAATGTTTATTTATTTTTGAGAGAGAGACACAGAATGTGATTAGGGGAGGGGTAGAGAGTGAGAGGGAGACACAGAATCTGAAACAGGCTCCAGGCTCAGAGCTGTCAGTACACAGCCCGACACGGTGCTGGAACTTGGGAATGGTGAGATCGTGAACTGAGCCAAAGTCCAACTCTCAAATGACTGAGCCACCCAGGTGCCCCTTCATTCCTTTCTTCTTACAAAGGACTATATGTCAGATCTGAGGTAACTGTTCTCATTTATCTATTTGAGCAACATTATTCAGACCTTACTATGGGCAACGAACAATGCTGGACAAGGCGACAGGCAGACAGACAAAAATGCTGGATTTCCTTTCCTTATGACATTAGAACATTGTAAGGGGAAGGATAAGTATGAAAAAAAAAATAGGAAAAAAAATAAAGCCCTTAAACTAAAGCAAAATACATTGCAATAATGATACAACAGAGAACTACAGAATTCTAAATTAAAGAGAGAGATTAAATTGAAAAGATTAAGCTGGGAAAGAAAAGATAATTTTCATGCGCTTAGTAATGAAGCTGATTTTTAAACATTTAATAAAATGGATGTGGAGAATAGGTCAGCAAATGCAAACACATTGAGTGGGAGGTGGGGAATATGGGGAGGGTCTGTAAAATAAAGCTATTTGTGATAAGCCTGGGAGTATATAAACTAACATGAAGATCACAACTCTCAAATCTATTTCAACCTGACATAGTGGGGATTAGATGGTGTAGCACTACAGAAGTGTAAATAGATATAAGAAGAATAAGATAATGAGAGAAATCGTTTAGAAATATAATTGTCTTTTTGTTTGAATGGAAGTTGAGAGATAAAAATCAGCTACAAATGACTCCAAAATTTCCATTCGAAGTGATAAGGAGAATGCCCTTAATATAGCAAGAGTGGAAAAAAGCTGATTTGTGAGGGGTGAGATGGTTAATTTGTATTTGAAGCACATTTGAAATATAGGTATAAGTAATTCATCTATTTTTCAGAAAGTGATTGAGTAACTGCGGGGAATAAGCTTAGAAATTCCCTGGACTTACACCAATGGGTTACCAAGGTATAAAAAATTACAAAGCCTTAGGATGCTCTCACCCAAACTTGGGTAAACAAGATAAGACCCCCAGAATAAAGTAGGGAGGGGCCAGGGCTCCCAGAACCGAGAGGGAGGGGCAAAGTCCCCAGAATAGAGAGGGGGGAAGGCCCCCAATACCAAGGTGTATAACGTAAGGAAGATTAGGCATGCAGGGCAAAAACTTGCCCCAATTAAATAACAATAGCAGAAATCTACTTTTATAGGAGGGAAGGACCAAGTAGGTCCAAGCTATAGACTGTTGTGCTGCTGGTGAAGCTGCCCAGAGAGCAGCTAATTAGCAAAAGAAAAGGTGCCTTGTTAACCCTGAGGTTGCTTGCTCTCTCTGTCTCATTCCCTAGACTAAGATAAACAGACACATGCCTCATGTCTGCTGTAAACAACCTTCTGCCTGGCCGCCAGGTGCCAGGATTTTGTTTTGTATTAACCCAAACCCCTAATCCACAATATCTTCAAGACCCCCTTTCCCTCACATCCATGACTTAATGTTCACAGATTTATTGTCTCTTTGTGCACATCCATTTCCATGTTTGTAAGCCTTCTGATCCTAATAAGAACGGGGCAAGGACACTTATTCTGGGCTCTTGTCTTTTCCCGGCCATTAGCCATCTCTCCCTTTTAATCCTGTGTCCCGTCTCTTGCTAGACAAGAAAGAACTTTAGCCTCAGAGTCCATGACAAGTAACTATTATATGAGAAGTGTCAGATCTTAGCAACAAGAGGCAAATAAGCACGGGTGTTTTCCAAGAAAATTCCAGTGTAGTAAAAGCTATCCTAGAGGTATGCATAGGGTGCAGGTGGAGTACAGAGAATAAACAGGTAGGTTACAGGAAAAAGAGGTCTAGTGCTCTCTGGGGGAGTCAACCTTTAATATTTTTATTGTTTTTAATTTTTTAAATTATTTATTTAATTTTGAGAGAGAGAGAGAGAGAGAATGAGCAGGGGAGGTGCAGAGAGAGAGGGAGACAGAAAACCTGAAGCTGGCTCCGGGCTCTGTGCTGTCAGCACAAAGCCCTCTTGCCATGGGGCTCAAACCCATAAACAGGGAGATCTTGACCCAGCCAAAGTCAGATGCTCAATGGACTGAGCCACCCAGGTGCCCTGGCGGGCTCAACTTTTAGAGTTGTAACATCTGACTATGAATTGTAAGTGTTGTATCCTAAGGCAAGGACTTTTCCTTTATTCTAAAGCCTAGTCAAAATGTCTGAAATAGTTTTCACTGACACTGAAAAAATCAGATGTATATCTTTGGAAGATATCTCAGGTTATGTTGTAAATAATTGATTGCAAGTGCAGATATCATTTGCTAACCCCAGATGCAAATGCTCATAAAATAGAATATTTTCTTATTACTCAATATGTACTAATTATCATCACTTTCAATTGATAAGTAAACAAGAATATAAACAAATGGTTATTAATTGTGAAACTATCATGAATTAAACATATATGTGATACAAAATAATAAGAGAGTTGGACCAATGGGTCAAGCCCCTACTTGGTCTATGAGAGATCTCTGAGAAGGTAAATATATGCTTAGACCTGAAAGATAAAAAGGATCTAGTCATGCAAAGAGAGAAGTATATTCTAGGAAGTAAAGATAGCATGTGCAAAGATCCTGAGGTTCATGATATTTATACTGTATTTTGAAAATTTCATTATTCTTCAGATAAGGCCACTTTCTAGAAATTGGCCTTATTTGAGGACCTTGGAAGTTGACACTGCTCACTTGTAGTCCTTAAAGGGTTGTTACTTTCCCAGCAGCAACCACCCTCTCTTTCCTTTATTCTTCTTCCTCTCCAACCCCAAATTTAACTACAATAAGCAATTTTTTCCCAAAATTTTCAGCTTCCTGATAACCCTCAAATAAAAGAAACAAGCTATCTTCACATTTAGGTAGGAGCATTTAATCCTTCTTCCCAAATCTTTTTGCTAATGGGATAAATTCTAGACACTCACCAAAAAGAAGAAAAAAACAAACATACATATACAAACCCTAATTTTGCAGATAATTTCCATGGATTGATTTAAACCTGTACATGGGAATCTCAAATGACATCTTAAAATCTACCATTAAGAGTTCTATCACTTATTATTATTAAAGAGTTCTATAATTATTAAAATGACAAGTTTTCATTATTCCAAAACTTGAGGTATTTTCCACACCTTACACATTTTTCTCTTAACATGTTTCTAATTTCAAATCTAAGACTTAAAATCTTGGAAGGAATATGTAAATAATTACATACAAATGTTTCATATAAGTATTCAAGCTATAAAATCAAACAATCAAAATTCTTTCAGCTAACTAAAAAAAAACTTATTTATTTATTTATGTATTTATTTATATGTTTATTTATTTTTGAAAGGCAGAGAGAGAGTGTGTGAGCAGGGGAGGGGCAGAGAGAGAGGGAAACGCAGAATCTGAAGCAGGCTCCAGGCTCTGAGCTGTCAGCACAGAGCTTGACACGAGGATCGAACTCACAAACCACGAAATCATGACCTGAGCTGAAGTTGGAGGTTTAACTGACTGAGCCACTAGGTTCCCCAAAATTCCTCTAACTAATTTTACAGTGAAGGTGAAACAACCTAGAGGAATTCTAGAATATAAAGTTATACGAGATTCCCAGTACGGTGTAACTGAAATAAACTACCTTTAACATTCTTGGTTTTTAGTTCACTCATATAAGAATTAAATAGTATAAAATATACAACTTACATATAAAACACTTTTGAAATGTCATTAAATATTTTTTTAGGTGTGGGGTCAAATAGCATGTTATAAAATGAGAATAGTTATGGAATAATCAAATAGATCCATATAACAATAGTTACAAGATCTATAATTACAACTAGTGCCAAGTAGTTTTTATAATATTCTATTATTCTTCTGAAGTACATAAGAAATATTAAAATCATGTAACTAATCATAAAGTTAGTATTATGGACTGAATTATGTCTCTGCAAAATTTATATTTGAAACTCCAACCTCCAATGCATCAGAATGTAGACTGTGACTAGCTTTGGAGATAGGGCCTTTAAAGTCATAATTAAGTTAAAATGAGATGATTAGGATGAGTCCTAATCCAATCTGATTGATGTATTTATAATAAGAGATTAGGACACAGAGAGAAACACGAAAATTGTGTGTACACTGAGGAAAGAACATGTGAGTATTCAGAGAAAACGTGGCCATCTGAAAGCCAAGTAAAGAGACCTCGGGAGACACCAAACCTGCTGAAACCTTGATCTTGAACGTAGCCTCCAGAACGATGAGAAAATAAATTTCTGTTCTTTAAGTTACCTTGTCAGTGGTATTTTATTAGAGTAGACCTAACAAGTCCTTTTTATAAAGGATTTGTTTCTATAAATAACAGAAACAATGTGTTTCCTACAAAATACATAAATTTTCCACTAAATAATTAAAAATAATTTGAGATATTAGAATTTTATGTTTCAGCTTATTTCCCCTATTATTTTGACCCTAATACAATTAAATAAAGAAGTTATTTTTCATAATAATTTCAAACAAAATAATATTAAAGTACAATGATAAAAGACACGAAAGGAAGACTACTTTTCTATAAGTTAATAAACTCTATGAATAATATATATTTGTATAATATATATTATTTTGCAGGTGTCAGACTTTGACTAAATATGTAGCTCACTTAACATATTATGCAAATGAGCAAAATCCAATAGATAACTTGACGCTTATAATTGGTAATGTATACAACATTGTCAACAATCTAGAATATGCATGAGATAAGTCTGTGAAATACGTAATGTGAACAATAAAATATGTAAAATCAAGGGCTAAAGTATATAGCTTAGTCAGTAAAATTTGGCAAGCATAATAATTAAACAATTTACTGAAACAGCAAAATATGCAAAAAGGAGCAAGGAATCTTATTTATTAAACTGTAATACTGGATCGTCAATATATAGTTTCAGATGATTTAGTTGAAAAAACAAGTTGCTATAATGATCTATGCTGCTCTATCAGCAAATTACGTACCTCAGTCATCGAGCTATATGAAAAATTAATTGGCTAACGATGGAATTTTATGATTGCAATGAAGGAAATTCATTGAGATACTAAAGAGTTTATGTGCATAATTTTTAAATCTTAAATGGCATCTTAGAGGTTTTTGTAGCATGCTTCTATTAAATTCCTTTCAGACATTCCCACACACGCTTTTTCAGCAAATGTTGACTGACAGATTATTATGGGCTACAAAATTAAATGATTAAATAAAAATAAGTAATGATGAGCTTCTTTGAGGGCTTCACATGATTATGACCTAGTAATGAGTACCAGACTATCTCTTCCACCATATAACCATAAAACTGGAGAAAAAAACATGAAGCAACTGTTTTCAGAAACTGGACTATAGGGAATCTAAGACTTATTCCTGAGAGATAGAAACTTATGCAGTGAGTTCCATGGTATCCCTGCCTCTAGGGATAAGGACTGTTTTTCAACAACAGAGTATTAAACTAGGAATTAAGAAAAACACAGTGGCTTTACTGAGCTAAGGAAGTAGAAGTCAGAGTTCAAATCAGTTGGATCTGAGCACGGGAGAAAAAGTAGTCATGCAGAGAGGAGACCCTAAATGCTGTGTATGGCTTTCTGTGAGAAATTGAGTGAGAACTGTGTTACATATTTTCAGGGTGAGACTATAGGAACCTTACAACAGAATAAATGCTACAGTTTTAAAAAGTAAACAGAAATACTAGGGATCGAGTAGTCCTGGGGGCATTAGTCCTGATAGGCAAGAGTAGAGAGACCATCTTAACTCCTCATTAACATTCCTGCATGTACCTGATATACAAGAAAGGTCACGAGTCATAGGAGTAAAATCCAAGCCCCAGAAAAGACCTACTATATGCCACCCTTAAAAAAAAAAAGCCTAAAACCAACCCTAAAACAACCTGAAGGTATTTGAAATTAAGTTCTGACAATTTTCAGGACTTTGGGGGAACATATTAGACTTTCCACAAAGTTATCCAACAAACATAAAACCAAGATTATATAAGATTATTCGAAAACCCTGCATATTTTCAGGAGGAAGCAACATAATATAGATTCCTTATAATGTATCATTAATAATGTCCACTACATTTAACACATTATTAGGCATGCAGAAAACTGAAAAATGAGAGCCATAAGTTTTGTTTGTTTTGTTTGTTTTATTTCGTTTTTAAAAACAGAAAGTGGGGTGGGGTGGGGCAGTCGGTTGAGCGTTTGATTTCGGATTTTGGTTCAGGTCGTGATCTCCCAGTTTGTGAATTCAAGGTCCACATGGGGCTCACTGCTGTCAGTCAGCTTGTCAGCACAAGAGTCCGCTTCAGATCCTCTGTCCCCCTCTCCCCACCCCTCCCCAACTTGCACTCTCCCAAAATTTAAATAAATCTTTAAAAAATAATAAAAAAGCAAAGAGGGGCACTTGGGTTAAGCGTCAGACTTCAGCTCAGGTCATAAACTCAGGGTTTGTGAGTCGGACTCAGGTGCTGACAGCTAGGAACATGAAGCCTGCTTCAGATTCTGTATCCCTTTCTCTCTGCCCCTCCCCCACTGGTTCTCTCTCTCTCTCTCTCTCTCTCTCTCTCTCAAAAATAAATAAACTTTAAACAAATTTTAAAAAAAGAAAGAACTATGAGATGGCCCAGGTTTGAGATTTAGCATAAAGACATTGTAAATCAGCTGTTATAAATATATGGTTGAATTAAAAGAATATACAATCAAAGGAATATATAGAAAAGAAATATAAATAGAGAAATGAAAATCATGGAAAAAAATTAAAAATTAAAAATTAAATTAAATAATGTCATTAACTGGGCTTCATAGAAATTTCCATATGGCAGAAGAAAAGTTCAGTGAACTTGAAGACAGAGAAATAGATGGTTAATTCTCCATGAGAAGTTTTGCTACCAGTGGAACAGTCTGCATTATGTGAATGGAGGTCCCCATTCTTGGATTCCCCATGAAAAGATTTACATGAATATATATGCTCCAGTAAAGATAGCAGTAAGGAAAGTAGTAAGCACAAAACAGTTTATTTGAGGGAAAGTATACTCTCAAGGTGGGAGAGCAGATTCCACTAGGTGGAACCTGCCCCTAGGTTGTTTTGGAATTGGATGTTATTGGGTCTTTCTTGGCTGGGAGGGGCTAGGATCTACAATGGGATGGTCTCTAACTGAGGCTGTTTCCAATCATTTGGGAAACCCCTCCCAAAGCTTGGGAGGTGGAGTGTTAGACCTTGAAAGGTTTGCACTGGGACATCATGGCAGCTTTTCTCCACTGGGCCAGGGGGGAGGCTGGGGGTGGTGGTGGTGCTGTAACTGCAATGCAAATGCATTATGCTGAGTCTAGTGGTTACCCTGGGGCAGAGGTGAAGAGGAGAGCCCATTTTTTGCACCTGTGACTCTTTGTCTGTCAGTCCCAAGGTCTTGGAAGCCACAAGATCAGGATGCTGTTCTCCCTCCCCAAACCCCGCCCCCCCACCCCACCCTGCTTCTAATGTGTAGCCTATTTATCATTGTCCTTGCCTCCAGCTTATGTGTCTATCATTCCCCCCTCTAGAACTTGGGACTTTTCCTTGGAGCATTTCTTACACTGTTCATATCTAGTTTCTATCTAACAGTTTGATATGAGTCTTCCTACTATGTATGGATAGGAGAGGGTAGCTGGTAATAAGACTTAGATAGGAAGCTGCAGCCATTCAGTATCAGATTTGAAGGCTTACACAGTAGAGCATGGGATAGCATTGGAAGTAGAGACTGAGGAAATTTGTTCACACAAAAAAACAAATGCTCTGGAGACTCAAAACATGAAGTAGAAATGGTGAAATCATTGTGAAGGATAAAATCCGTTGTTTGGGACAAAAGCAACAGAATTTCCCAGTTCACTGAATATGGGACAGAAGAGATTTGAGAAGGAAGAATCCAGGAGGTAATGACTTAAATTTCTTAAATTTACTCATAGGATGTATGGGAAAATAATTTATAAATCTGTTTAGCAAACAGATTTGAATATCTATCATGTATCAGACACTGTTTATGGTGTTGGAGATATAGCAGTAAACAACATAGTCAGAAATTGCTGACTTTATAGACACTTGATGTATATGACAGAAAACAACACATAAATGTATGAATCATCTTAAAATGTTAATTTTGTGTTGAGTGGACTGAAATTCGGTCAACTATCATGCTGAGGAAAAGTAAAAATATAAATATAACATCAGTAAAAATTCTCTGAAATATTATTTAAAAGTAACTAGCATACACTTACATTTATTTTAGTCACTGAGCGTACATGGTGGAGATTATGTAACAGAAAAAAGAAGTAATATTTAGCAATACCTAGTAAATAGTGTAACAATTCCACTTGTAGAAATTAACTCAGGAGAACAGCCAGTCATGTGTACAAAAGATTATAGTTTTCAGTTTTGAAAAACTGGAGAGTTTAAGTGTCTGAAAATAAAAGATGTATTTAAAAACACATCAGTACCAGTACACTAGGAGTTCTCCTCAGATTCTGCCCACCAAAATCAATTGAGGAGCTTGATAAAACTATAGATTTTTCTATTTCACTCAAAATAAATGAATAGCATTTCTGGAGGTGGATCTCAAAAATCTATACTTTTGATTAGCAATTAATTATGTCTTGGATACACCTCATCAGCTATGATACTGCCACCTTGCAAAGCTTGAAAACCTATACTTTTAATTTTTTTTTTAATTTATTTTTTGAGAGAGTGAGAGAGCAAGCCTGGAAGAGTCAGAGACAGAGGGAGAGAAGGTTCTAATCAAGCTCCGCTCTGTCAGCACAGAGCGTGACGTGGGGCTCGAACTCACAAACCATGAGATCATGACCTGACCTGAAACCAAGAGTCAGACCCTTAACCAAGTGAGTCATCCAGGCACCCCGAAAACCTATATTTTTAAAGCAGTCTCCCAAATGATTTTTATGCAGGAGAAGCCATTGATACATATGATAAAATGCTGTGTGGGCATAAAAAAGTTTGTGGCAGAATAATAAACCACATATAGGGGCGCCTGGGTGGCTCAGTCGGTTAAGCGTCCGACTTCGGCTCAGGTCATGATCTCACGGTCCATGAGTTCGAGCCCCGCGTCGGGCTCTGTGCTGACAGCTCAGAGCCTGGAGCCTGTTTCAGATTCTGTGTCTCCCTCTCTCTGACCCTCCCCTGTTCATGCTCTGTCTCTCTCTGTCTCAAAAATAAATAAACGTTAAAAAAATTAAAAAAAAATAAACCACATATAAAACACCTAAAATATAATATACTGTTAAGCAAAAGAGCATATCAGAGTATGTGTACCATAATATAGTTTTGCATACATACAACACACACAAACGTACAGAAACACACACACAGTTTCACAGAGTAGTTTTGTAACACTAAGCAAAACCTTTGAGCAACGCCTTTAAATAGTAATTATTATTATGATTGTAAATTATAACATGACTAATATTTAACAGCTTACACTTAGAAACCTACATCAAAATATGTAGATACTTCTGTTTTTCTTGTTTTAACTTAAAAAAAAACTTGAGAGAAAGGTATTTGATTTTCTTTCTAAGAAATCCATATTTTGGAATTATAAACAACTGCAGGAGCACACATCCTAAAAATAGAAGACTGAACCACAATTATAATACCTTGAAAGGTCAGACTTTTCGAGTAATACGCTGGTAATTCGAGCTACTTTGTGTGGTCTAGTACCATAGCTAAATGAATGACTCTAAAGATGATTCAAATCCCTGCCCTTAGTAAACAAGCAGAATGACTACACATTTCTTTATTGTTTCTCTCAACCTTATAGCCATTAACTTATTCAGAAAGTCCTCACAGTATCAAAATCATTAATTTCAGATTGGAAACAAGAAAATTTTAAAGAAGGTAGAAGAAAGAATTCAGAGAGAGGACGCCAGCAGAGAGCTAGAGAATAACCCTCAAACCTCCTGACCAGCAATAAGTTAATTGAAAAGCATTTTTACTTATGCTTGAAAAATGACTTTACCATTATGGAGGAAGTATTTTGTAACCTGTATAAACCAACTGATGACAAATATATGGCAAGTATAGTATTCCTGTTTAATATTTTGTTCAACATAGTTTGGCCTACAGAAGTATGTGTAAATATAATTTCAAATATTATCATACAACAAAACCTCCATAGAGGGAAAATAATGATGAATATAATTATATTTGGGATGAGTAAAACTTAGTTGGGGGTCTGCAATGCCTCACATCATTGTTATGAGTCTTTGCTCTCCCCGCATAAGTATTGCTCCTAGAATGAAATAGAGTGTGAATGAGGACGATTAAGCACCTATTACGTATTCAGAGAAGGAATTAATAGGTTTTATTGTTGTTTACTTTTGCTCATATATGTTTTGTTTATAGATTTATAATAATTGGGATAGGATATGAATGGAATTTTCTTATATAGAGAAAAATATGTTCATTGTCTACCCAAAGATATGGTTGTTGATGGTTTCCCATTATCAGTTGACCAAAATATTGACCAGTTTATTTTGTGGAGTGGAAAGACAAAACAAAACACCCAATAGGACTCATTTTCTCTGAAAAATTATTAAGGCTATGAGAAAATTCCCCAATCCACTTCTCTCTGAGCTCCTGTAAAGAGTCAACAAAGGTGAATCACTGCCGTGTGCTTTGCGACTCTAAATGTTAAGGTTTTGTTAATTGATATTTGAGCATATTACCAGTATTTCCTCAATAGTGAATGCTAAATAAATTATGTTGTCCTATTTGCTGAAGTAGGCATCGAGTGAGTTGAGAAGCGTATAGAATAGGGATTGAAGACAAATCTGAAGTTTTGGTTGTTTGACCTTAGGTAAAGTAATTTAACTTTTCTAGATATCACTGTCTGTCTTTGAAAAGAAAAAAAAAAAAAAAGCAAATGAAACAAAATACAGGATAAAGGACATTTAGTTCACAGAGTTTTGTGATGAGCAGTAATGATTCAGAATTGGCTGTCAATAAATAAAAGTCTTACCTTCTTATTTCTTGTAAGCAGGGTGGTGTGGTAGGGATGGAGACTTCTAATTTCAGTTCTAAACCTGTATGACCTTTTGGGGAAGTCACTTAACTTCTCTGAGCCTTTATTCTCTCACATTAAAGGCAGAAGCAATACTCATACTTCAGGATCTCAGCTGTATAATTTTGCCATTCTCAACTGCAATTTTTTTTTTTTAATTTTTTTTTTTCAACGTTTATTTATTTTTGGGACAGAGAGAGACAGAGCATGAACGGGGGAGGGGCAGAGAGAGAGGGAGACACAGAATCGGAAACAGGCTCCAGGCTCTGAGCCATCAGCCCAGAGCCCGACGCGGGGCTCGAACTCCCGGACCGCGAGATCGTGACCTGGCTGAAGTCGGACGCTTAACCGACAGCGCCACCCAGGCGCCCCTCAACTCCAATTTTTTATGCCTAAGATGAAAAGGTTTTACTAAGTTCAGTACATATTTCTGAGGATCAAATTTGAAATTATGCATATATATTATAATTTAAATTGTGCATATACAATTTATATTTGAACATTTAAATATATACAATATTTAATACAATATTAAGAATATACAGGTACTTAATAAATGGGATTTTTTCTATCTTTTTTTTCTTTTTAATATTGACTTTCACAGTGATATAAATACCTTTTGGAGTACAAAAGCTAGAAAATGTGATGACATATACAATTTTCAAGTTGGGTTTCAGAAAAAAAAATATGTTGAATTTCAAGAACTATCCAAAAGTTTTGCAATCTCCTAGAATTTTAGTAATATGGCATAAAATATAAAATTTTACACTCATTTATATGCCTAAAAACATAGCCTTCGATAATATTGATATAGATGGATTTTGATGTGAAAAAACATTGGTAAGAATGAAGGATTTGAGGAATAAAGCTGGTGTAAAGTAATCTTTCTACACTGTTTGATTGGAGTTCTGACTGCAATGCTGAGATGTTTCTGTTTAGAACTCTGCTTTATATGGGACGGTCCAAATCAAAATGAGACATTCTTCTTCAAACCATCGTTAACGATTAAATGAGTAATCATCTCAGAAAAAATTAGAACCACCAAACTTTGTTACATACTAGACATCCCAAAGGAAATAATTTCACACTGACTTGCAGAATAAACATAGCTAACCATCACTCTGGTTAAAGTGTCTCCTGTTACTCTTAATATTCTTATTCCAAACTCAGGGCAACTCAACTGCAATGATATCATATTTTTCTGTTATAACAAATTGATACATTATGCTGAATCTTCTGAGTGAAATAAAACTGGATTATTCATTCTATATGATATCATAACATTGAGTGGAAAATTCCTAGGTTGTTGAAGAATTTTATAACACCAAAAATAAAGTTTTCTTGTTCTCACTCTTAAGTGAAGGGAATAATTTGCTGTATGTATGCTATTTTAATTTGTAATTGCCTGTCATTAATTGTGTCTGCTTACTATATCCTTCCAAAACCTTCAACAAAGAAGCAAACTGAAAAGAGTGAAGTTTTTGTTTTCTTGTTTTTTTTTTTTTTAATGTTTTTTGAGAGAGAGACAGACAGACAGGGCACAAATGGGGAAGGGGCAGAGAGAGAGGGAGACACAGAATCTGAAGCAGGCTTCAGGCTCTGAGCTGTCTGCACGGAGCCTGATGCGGGGCTCGAGCCCACGAACCATGAGATGATAACCTGAGCCAAAGCTGGAGGCTTAATCAACTTAGCCACCCAGGCACCCCGAGAGTGAAGATGTTTTGAAAAGTATTCTATCCCGAAGTTAAACAAGAATGGTGGACTAAAGTTACAAAAGTCTGATAGTGTTGCTTAATGATGATGAAATTATCCCAAATACTGTAAAAAGGCCTATATAAATGTAAAGTAGTGGCTGCAGTAGTGACGGGAGAACAAAACTGAATACACCTTTTACTTTAAATTTTTTTTACTTGAGTTCTCAGTTATTTTTTTAAGTGTTTATTCATTTTTGAGAGAGAGAGAGAGAGCATGAGCAGGGGAGGGACAGAGAAAGAGGGAGACACAGAATCCAAAGCAGGCTCCAGACTCTGAGCTGTCAGCACAGAGCCTGATGTGGGGCTCAAACTCACATATTGTACATTCATGACCTGAGCCCAAGCCAGATGCTTAACTGACTGAGCCACCCAGGCCAGGCACCCCTTGACTTCTCAGTTTTGCAGTACCTGGCTCTCTTTAGCCCAGTTGACATCAACATCCCTGAGTATTGATGCTTACGTGGCTCACAGTTCATAAATGGCATGCCACTCTGCTCTGCTGTTAACATGGAGTTCTTCAGAGATTGCATGGCCACCTTTTAACCTTCAGCTATTTTTTTTAACAATGAAAATAGTTGGAAGGAAATGTGGGATTGATGTCACTATTGCTCCAGACTCTTCAATGCAAGGCTGTAATGACTTCGTCCTGCAAGCTGATGAAAATGTGGTTGAGACTGAGAGGTGTAGCTTTGCCACGGATTGATGGATAAAGACCATTTAGAAAGACCTCAAAAAACCCAAGACAATTTGGAGAATGCTTAAACTCTTGGATATTAAAAATATGTCTCGGTTTTCTGTAAGACAACAGCAGTAACAAATTTTATGAGTATATTCATAACCAAACTTCAATGATATTTATTTTCTTTGCACTTATTAAAATACAACACTTAAATGAAAATTGTCCAGTTATCAATGTTTATGTTCCAAAATTATGTTAAAATCCATCTAATCAAGGGGCACCTGCGTGGCCCAGTCGGTTAAGTGTCCAACTTAGGTTCAGGCCATGATCTCGCAGTTTGTGAGTTCAAACCCTGCATCGGGCTTGTGGCTGTCACTGCGGAGCCTGCTTCAGATCTTCTGTCTCCGTCTTTCTCTGCCCCTCCCCTGATTGCTCTCTCTCTAAAATAAAATAAAAATTGGGGCGCCTGGGTGGCGCAGTCGGTTAAGCGTCCGACTTCAGCCAGGTCACGATCTCGCAGTCCGTGAGTTCGAGCCCCGCGTCAGGCTCTGGGCTGACGGCTCAGAGCCTGGAGCCTGTTTCCGATTCTGTGTCTCCCTCTCTCTCTGCCCCTCCCCCGTTCATGCTCTGTCTCTCTCTGTCCCAAAAATAAATAAAAACGTTGAAAAAAAATTAAAAAAAATATATAAATAAACCCATCTAATTGACATATTTTGGTGCTACCAGTCCTTTAATTACCTGGCAATGATTGGCCTCCTTTTCATCCAGCCCCTCCATAGTTCTGCATAAATCTATTGTATTTCTAATGGAGAAATAATCTTCGATTCTTGTAATAACTGAAAAAGTCACTTTAAAAAAATCTTGGGGTTATAAATAATGTTTAAAAATGTCAACTTATAATACTGGATGTGAAGGACAAAACTGCTTCCCTTTGGCTATGCAAGTATCACTGTCTTCCCTAAATTTGAAAACTGAAAATCACAGAGCAATCCACATCCTTATTATTTCCTAAAATAAATCTGATTTTGCATAGAAGGTAGAGATTAAAATCATACCAAAGAGAGGAATATACTTCTCAAACGATTAGATCTGCACCTCTGGTTCCACCTGGGAATATTTTGCTTATTACTAGCTTCAGTAATCACAAGAGATGTGCTGCATCCTGAGCAAAGCTGGGACCCCAGATATGTCAGGACAACAACCATTAAAAAGGGTCATTTAGGACCTTGCAAAAATGAGGTCAGCAGACATTTTCACATGTCAGTCACAATTGCATGTTGCATAATCTCTGACTTTATTACACTGGATAGCAAGTAAAGTCTCCCAAGATGTGCTACAAGCAAATGTGTATATAATGAGTGGCCCTATAGGCTTTCAGATTAGTTCTTACTTCTTGACTGAGAAGGGGCCTTTCAATTCACTCCAAGATTCTCAATTGTTAACTTAATTTTTAACAACTGCTCACCTAAAACTTAAAGAAAGGAAAAAAAAAAAAACACTATGCTCTTCCTTATTATGATCCCTGCAGGATCCATGCAGGAAGGAGTTTTTCAGGGTACTCAATGACTTTTTCCCCCCAGTGTGGCTTAAAATTGCTTAGCTGATTACAATATGTGTCAACAAAACCCTTACAAGACTAGCCCCACCAAAGCCATTGTTTGAAGCTTACTATTTTGAAGTGGCCCTGAAACATGCAGCAAGTAGCCCGGAGAAAGGGCAGGCAAAGCTGGTAGCATGTGAATCAGGCCAAGGTACCCACCGAAGAAGAAAAGAATAATAATAAAATGAGAGGGAGTAAGGCTGTCAAAGGAGTCCATCTATACCAATACTTTTAACCTGCCATTCCTCTTTCAGTGTCTTCTAACTTCATGTCCCAAATGCTGAAATTCACCTCCCAGTGGTCCTGCTACACATGGCTTTGTGATGGAAATGCCTCCTGCAGTTCTCCTCATATTCAGAAACTTGGTTCACATTTCAATTTTCCTTTTCCTTTCTGTTATCTATTTGTCAGGAACTCAGGCAGGGATCTTTCTTTAAAATCAGCCCACCCTGATGGTCCAAGTTTCTCAGGTTAGGTTTCTCATCTAAAACCTATTTGTCTTCTACCTTCTGCAGTCACCAGAGATGGTTATGCTATTTTATCTTTTCCAAACAAATGTTGAATTCCACTTCTTTAGATACCTTATCCACCGCCATGCTCTATTCACGTTGTCTTTGCTGTGATTGATCCTATAAATATAATTTTGTCCATAAATATGAAAATAAAAATGAATTTCAAAGAATACTGTTCATTATGTTGATATCATACAGTTACTAATATATACGTATTAACATATTTAATATATACATATTAACATATAACATATCCATCTAACATATTTGGACTTCTTAACCTGTAGAAAATGGTCCCAATTTGTGTGAAAGTATGTTTTACCATGTTCTTTGATATGGTCGGGGTTTTTAGACAACCTAGGAAAACGGTTAATGATACTACAGTACATTTTTAAATTTATCAGATTTAAATTTAAATTTGCCAGTACATTTTTAAATTTACCAGATTGATGTTATCCATCAGAGATTCTCCGCATTTTCAACACAGAGAAAGATTCTTACCTTCAAAATTATGTGTTCTTATCCCTCATAGTCATTATAGTGTCTACTTGAAATTCTGATTTCAGCATTAAAACTTACATTTTATTATATAGACTTGAAAATATAAAAGATCCAAAGACATTGTTTGTTCTATGGGTAGTTGGGGCACATATATGTAGGTTCATGGACTCTTACAATATTTTTCACCCTACTCTATAATTCTGTGCCTCAGCAATAAAGAAAATAGCTCACTTTTGAAAACTTGCAGCTCAGGTCAACTCTTTCTCTGTCACACAACTCAAACACACTCACACACACACCACACACACACACACACACACACACACACACACACACACACACACGTCTTTGCTTGGCCATTTTCACCAGTACTGCAGGTCTCAGCATCAGAAAACTTTCTGCTGGTCTTTCAGTTTCTACAGGAATTTGTCTCTCCATGACTGGATGTTGCACTTCCCCTAGGCAATGTTGTGGAAAACTGTGTTTTTATCTGTTTCCTACAAAAACAGATGAGCAGCTCAATGTCAAAACCTTATCAACACAATTGTGCTGTTTATCATATATATTCAATGAAACAATGAATGAATCAACTGTTCTCCCAGGTGCCACTATCCATAGGATCTGAGTCACTGCTATAACAAAACTCTAGGTTAAAATTCATAAAAATGAACTTTTTTTTCCCATTACTCAAATTTCCATGTGATACATAAAATTCTTTTCATTTCATTTCATTTCTTTAATTTACATCCAAATTAGTTAGCTTATAGTGCAACAATGATTTCAGGAGTAGATTCCTTAATGCCCCTTACCCATTTAGCCCATCCCTCCTCCCACAACCCCTCCAGCAACCCTCAGTTTGTTCTCCATATTTAAGAGTCTCTTATGTTTTGTCCCCATCCCTGTTTTTATATTATTTTTGCTTCCCCACCCTTATGTTCATCTGTTCTGTGTCTTAAACTCCTCATATGAATGAAGTCATATGATACTTGTCTTTCTCTGACTAATTTCGCTTAGCATAATACCATCTAGTTCCATCCATGTAGTTGCAAATGGCAAGATTTTATTATTTTTGATTGCCAAGTAATACTCCATTGTATATATACACCACATCTTCTTCATCCATTCATCCATCGATGGACATTTGGGCTCTTTCCATACTTTGGCTATTGTTGATAGTGCTGCTATAAACATGAAGTGCCCCTTCGAAACAGCATACCTGTATTCCATGGATAAATGCCTAGTAGTGCAATTGCTGAGTTGTAGAGTAGTTCTATTTTTAGTTTTTTGAGGAACCTCTGTACTGTTTTCTAGCGTGGCTGCACCAGCTTGCAATCCCAGCAGCAATGCAAAAGAGATCCTCTTTCTCCACATCCTTGCCAACATCTGTTGTTCATGTTAGCCATTCTGAGAGATGTGAGGTGGTATCTCATTTTGGTTTGTATTGATTTGTATTTCCTTGATGATGAGTGATGTTGAGCATTTTTTCATGTGTCTGTTGGCCATCTGGATGTCTTCTTTGGAGAAGTGTCTATTCATGTCTTTTACCCATTTCTTCACTGGATTATTTGTTTTTTCGATGTTGAGCTTGCTAAGTTCTTTATAGATTTTGGATACTAACCCTTTATCTGATATGTCATTTGCAAATATCATCCCCCATTCTGTCGGTTGCCTTTTAGTTTTGCTGATTGTTTCCTTCACTGTGCAGAAGCTTTTTATTTTGACGAGGTCCCAGTAGTTCATTTTTGCTTTTGTTTCCCTTGCCTACGGAGATGTGTTGAGTAAGAAATAGCTGCGGCCAAGATCAAAGAGGTTTTTGCCTACTTTCTCTTCTAGGATTTTGATGACTTCCTGTCTTCCATTTAGGTCTTTCATCCATTTTGAGTTTATTTTTGTGCATGGTATAAGAAAGTGGTCCAGGATCATTTTTCTGCATGTCTCTGTCTAGTTTTCCCAGCACCACTTGATGAAGAGACTGTCTTTATTCCATTGGATACTCCTTCCTGCTTTGTCAAGGATTAGTTGGCGACACATTTGTGGGTCCATTTCTGGGTTCTCTATTCTATTTCATTGATATGTCTGTTTTTAGGCCAGTACCATACTGTCTTGATGATTACAGCTTTGTAGTATAGCTTGAAGTCCAGGATTGTAATTCTCTTGCTTTGGTTTTCTTTTTCGAGATTTCTGTGGTTATTAGGGGTCTTTTCTGGTTCCATACAAATTTTAGGATTATTTTTTCTAGCTCTGTGAAGAATGCTGGTTTTCTATTGATAGGGATTGCATTGAATATGTAGATTGCTTTGGGTAGTATTGACATTTTAACAATATTTGCTCTTCCTGTCCAGGAGCATTAAATATTTTTACATCTTTTTGTGTCTTCTTCAATTTCTTTCATTAGCTTACTATAGTTTTCAGTGTATAGATTTTTCACCTCTTTGGTTAGATTTATTCCTAGGTATTTATCATTTTTGGTGCAACTGTAAATGGGATTGATTCCTTGATTTCACTTTTTGTTGCTTCATTGTTGATGTATAGGAATACAACCGATTTCTGTGCATTGATTTTATATCCTGCAGCTTTGCTGAATTCATGAATCAATTCTAGCAGTTTTTTGGTGGAATCTTTTGGGTTTTCCATATAGAGTATCATGTCATCTGTGAAGAGTGAAAGTTTGACCTCCTCCTCCTGGCTCATTTGGAAGGCTTTTATTTCTTTGTGTTGTCTGATGGCAGAGGCTAAGGCTTCCAATACTATGTTGAATAACAGTGGCAAGAGTGGACATCCCTGTCTTGTTACTGACCTTAGGGTGAAAGCTCTCAGTTTTTCCCCATTGAGGATGATATTAGCGTTGGGTCGCACATATATGGCTTTATTGATCTCAAGATGTGCTCCTTCTATCCCTACTTTTTTTTTAAATTTTTTTAACGTTTATTTATTTTTGAGACAGAGAGAGACAGAGCATGAACAGGGGAGGGGCAGAGAGAGAGGGAGACACAGAATCTGAAATAGGCTCCAGGGTCTGAGCTGTCAGCACACAGCCTGACGCGGGGCTTGAACCCACGGACTGTGAGATCATGACCTGAGATCATGACCTGTGAGATCATGATCAGACGCTTAACCGACCAAGCTACCCAGGCGCCCCATTCTATCCCTACTTTTTGAGGGTTTTTATCAAAAAAGGATGCTGTATTTTGTCAAAAGCTTTCTCTGCATCTGTTGAGAGGATCATATGGTTCTTGTCCTTTCTTTTATTGATGTGATGAATCACGTTGATTGTTTTGGGGATATTGAACCAGCCCTGCATCCCAGGTATAAATCCCACTTGGTCGTGGTGAATAATTTCTTTAATGTATTGTTGGAGCCGGTTGGCTAATATCTTGTTGAGGATTTTTGCATCCATGTTCGTCAGGGAAATTGGTTTATAGTTCTCCTTTTTAGTGGGGTCTCTGTCTGGTTTTGGAATCAAGGTAATGCTGGCTTCATAGAAAGAGTTTGGAAGTTTTCCTTCCATTTCTATTTTTTGGAACAGCTTCAAGAGAATAGGTGTTAACTCTTCTTTAAATGTTTGGTAGTATTGCCCTGGAAAGTCACCTGGTCCTGGACTCTTGTTTTTTGGGGGAGATTTTTGATTACTAATTCAATTTATTTACTGGTTATAGGTCTGTTCAAATTTTCTATGTCTTCCTGTTTCAGTTTGGTAGTGTATGTGTTTCTTGGAATTTGTCCATTTCTTCTAGATTGCCCATTTTATTGGCGTATAATTGTCCATAATATTCTCTTATTATTGTTTTTATTTATGCTGTATTGGTTGTTATTTCTCCTCTTTCATTCTTGATTTTATTTATTTGGGTCCTTTCCTTTTTATTTTTGACCAAACTGGCTACGGGCTTATCAATTTTGTTAATTTTTTCAAAGAAGCAGCTTCTGGTTTCATTGATTTGTTCTACTGTTTTTATTTCATTTATATAGCATTCATTTCTGCTCTAATCTTTATTATTGTCTTCTTCTAGTTTTGGGTTTTATTTGCTGTTTTTTTTTTTTTTCCCAACTCTTTAAGGCATAAGGTTAGATTGTGTATCTGAAACCTTTCTTCCTTCTTGACGAAGACCTGGATTGCTATGTACTTTCCTCTTATGACCACCTTTCCTGAATCCCAGAGGTTTTGGGTTGTGGTGTTATCATTTTTATTGGCCTCCATGAACTTTTTAATTTCCTTTTTAACCAGTTGGTTAGCCCATTCATTCTTTAGTCTCCAAGTATTTGTTACCTTTCCAATTTTTTTTAACATTTATTTATTTTTGAGACAGAGAGAGACAGAGCATGAATGGGGGAGGGTCAGAGAGAGAGGGAGACACAGAATCCGAAACAGGCTCCAGGCTCTGAGCAGTCAGCACAGAGCCCGACACGGGGCTTGAACTCACAGACCGCAAGATCATGACCTGAGCTGAAGTCGGACGCTTAACTGACTGAGCCACCCAGGAACCCCTCAAATTTTTTCTTGTAGTTGATTTTGAGTTTCATAGAGTTCTGATTTGAAAATATGCATGGTATGATCTTTTTGTACTTGTTGAGGGCTGATATTTTTCCCAGTATGTGGTCTATTCTGGAGAACGTTCCCCATGTGCACTGGAGAAGAATGGGTATTCCACTGCTTTAGGATGGAATGTTCTGAATATATCTGTTAATTCCATCTGGTCCAGTGTGTCATTCACATTCATTGTTTTGTTGTTGATTTTTTGATTGGATGATGTGTCCACTGCTGTGAGTGGGGTATTGAAGTCCTCCATTCTTATGGTATTACCATCAATGTGTTTCTTTATGTTTGTGATAAATTGATTTATATATTTGGGTGCTCTCACATTTGGTGCATAAGCGTTTATAACTGTTAGGACTTCTTGGTGGATAGACCCCTTAATTATGATATAATACCCTTCTTCATCTCTTGGTACAGTCTTTATTTTAAAGTCTAGAGTGTCTGATATATGTATGGCTACTGCAGCTTTCTTTTGTTAACCATTAGCATAATAGATGGTTCTCCATCCCCTTATTTTCAATCTGAAGGTGTCTTTAGGTCTAAAGTGGGTCTCTTGTAAACAGCATATAGATGGATATTGTTTTCTTATCCATTCTGTTACCCTATGTCTTTTGATTGGAGCAATTAGTCCATTGATATTTAGAGTGAGTACTGAAAGATCTGAATTTATTGCCATTATGATGATTGTAGAGTTGGAGTTTCTGGTGGTGTTCTCTGGTCCTTTCTTATCTTTGTTGCTTTTGGTCTTTATTTGTTTGTTTGTTTGTTTTCATCTTTTCTACCCTCAGAGAGTCCCCCTTAAAATTTCTTTCAGGGCTGGCTTAGTGGTCACAAACTGCTTTAATTTTTGTTTTCCTCAGAAACTTTTTATCTCTCCTTCTCTTCTGAATGACAGCCTTGATGGGTAAAGAATTCTTGGCTGCATATTTTTCTGATCCAGCACATTGAACACATCCTGCCCTTCCTTTCTGGCCTGCCAAGTTTCTGTGGATAGGTCTGCTGCAAACCTGATCTGATCTGTCTTCCCTTGTAGGTTAAGGACTTTTTTCCCTTGCTGCTTCCATGAGTCACTCCTTGCCTGAGTATTTTGTGAATTTGACTATGATATGCCTTGTTGATGGCCGGTTTTTGTTGAATCTAATGGGAGTCCTCTGTGCTTCCTCGATTTTGATGTCTGTGTGTTTCCCCAGGTTAGGAAAGTTTTCTGTTATGATTTGCTCACATAACCCTTCTACCCCTATTTCTCTCTCTTCCTCTTCTGGGACTCCTATGATTCTGATGTTGTTCCTTTTTAATGAGTCACTGATTTCTCTAATTCTTAAATTGTGCTCTTTTGCCTTAATCTCCCTCTTTCTTTCTGCTTCATTATTCTCCATAAGTTGGTCCTCTGTATCACTGATTCTCTGTTCTGCCTCATCCATCCTTGCTGCCGTGGCATACATTTGAGATTGCAGCTCAGTTATAACATTTTTTATTTTGTCCTGACTAGCTTTTACTTCTTTTTTCTCTGCAGAAAGGGATGCTAAACTATTTCTATTCCAGCTAGTGTTCTTATTATTGTGATTGTAAATTCTGGTTCAGACATCTTGCTTGTATCTGTGTTGGTTAAGTTCCTGCCTGTTGTTTCTTCCATCTCTTTCTTTGGGGCTGAATTCCTTCGTTTTGTCATTTTGAAGGGAGAAAAGGAATTAATGAGGTAAAAAAAATAAAATAAAATAAATTAAAAAAATATTAAAATTTAAAAATCAAAAACACACGCATAGAAAAAATTGAATAAATGATCCTAGGTACTAAGTGTGTTTTGGTCTTGGTGTTGTAAGGGGCTTGATAGATTAGAGAAAAAATGGGGAAGAAGAAAAAAAAGAAATCATTTGAAAAACTGAATACACTGAAATAGACTAAGATGAAATGATGGAAATAAAATAAATTTGAAAAAAAAATACACAAAAGTAAAAAAGTACAATTGAAAAAATAAGGAAAATATTTTTAATAAAAATTGAAAATAAAATGAATTTTTTCTCTTTCTGTATTCAAGAAAAAGAAATAAAATGGAAAAGAGAAAAAGAAAAAAGAAAAAAAATAGAAAAGAAAAGAAAGAAAATTGAATAGATGGACCAGCAAACAGACTGAAATACTCATGAAATTACTTCATTTGCCCCTAGAATTCAAACTATGAAGTGCATTTTAGTCCATAAACAGCAGGCAGTGAGACTTGTGTTTCTGAAGAGCAAGGTTGACCTGGTTAGGCGGGGCTTAGTGTAGCAGCCCCATCCTCTACTAGATGGTGCTGCTTAGCTTACTGGGGTGAATTGTTGTGGTACTCGTAGGTGCATATGCGCATGTGCGGGAGTGGAGAAAATGGCGTCACCTGGCTACCAGTCTCTAGTAATGGAAGTTTGTTCTCTCTGATCAGCAATCATGATCAGGCACCCATCCTTTGTCTTCAGCTTCCGTCCACTCCCCGTTTTTACACAGTTTGTGACCAAGCTCCAGGCAGCACCTCCCTCCTGATTTTTGTCTCAGATGCAGCTGTTTTTCCCGACCACTTACTTCTGAGGGACTGTGGCTTTGGCCTGTTCTTCCCCTCTGCAGGAGGGTCTCACCGAGCAATGGCTAGGTGCCGGCCACACCCAGGAACTTTTGTGGGACTGTGCTGCTGCTGATGCCCAAAGACTGTGGCTAGATGCCAGTACCCCCAGAAAAAGTTTATGAGATAGTGTAGCAGCAGCATTTCAGGGATTAAGGAAAATCACAACACATATCTGGCACCATGCTTCACCCTTAATGACCTTTTTCCAGCACCAGCCAATGTAGTTGTTCTCCCATGTCCACTGGGGTCTTGCTTTTGGGGGACCCACACAGCTTCTACCAGGTGTCCTCCCAGCAGTGGAACTGCCTCTCCCCACGTGTCCTGAAGACTGCCGGATTCCACTCTGCTTCTGGGGATTCACCTTTCACACCAGAGCTCTGGTAAGTATTGTGCTACAGAGTTTCAGACTGTGCTTCCCCTATTTATAGTCTTAATGGAATTTAAACCTTCTCCTTTCTCCTTTGTCCCTTTTTAGTTCAGTCCCTACAGCTGTTTCCAATTCTTCACTTTCTCTCCAGCTGCTTTGGGGGGTTGCTTTTCCCATATTCTCCCCCCACCCCGTCTCTGTCCTCTCTCCACACGCAAAATCAGCTCCCTGCCCTCCGTGGCTCTCTCTCCCTCAGTTCACCTCTCTGTGCTGTGTACCTGATGAATTCTGTGTTTCAGGTTGTACAGATTGTTGTGTTAATCCACAGATCAGTTTTCTAGGTGTGCAGGATGCTTTAGGTCTGGCTGTATTTCAAGGACGGGAGACATACAAAAAAAACTTCCATGCTGTTCCGTCATCTTGCACTATACATAAAATTTATTTTAGACATCCTTCATCTTTCAGGTCTATATGGTTCTGAGGAGGGTCATAATACACCACTCCAAAATACGCATATTGATTATTTTGAATTAAAGTTACTTAAGAAACAGCCAGTGCAAGAAGAGCACTCTGAACTACCTTTGTCCCCTGGAAAAAAGGACATAAATTCTCCATGTGAAGAGTATCCTTCAGGCACCTGGAGAGTAGAAGGCACCCTTATTGCCAGAGATAGGAGTTCAAGGCTGAGAGAGCTATGTAAACAAACCTTGCTGCTTCTTCACTAACTAGTTACCCAAGTCCAAACCCCTTTGTTTTACAAATTAAATTTGTCTTTTTCCTGTTAATCCGGCTTCCATCAATGTAATTATTAAGCAAGCAAAGGAACATAAGAGGGAAGAAGGGAAAGGTTTTCCTTCCCTATAGTTTCGATATGTTCTTTGAAAATATTACCCCCCTTTTTTGTAGTAATTTATTTTTCCTCGTGAAAACTGACAGTAGAGCACACTTTCCTACTCACTTTTTCATCAATAAAAATAAAATGTTTACTAAGCTATTCACATTTGAGGATGTATTATTTGGTCTTGGAAATTAACGGGGTTAACTATTTTACTAAGCCACCACACATTAAGCCACTAAGACTACCTGAAATTCAGAAATAAGTCCTTAAAGTTCACATTATGTATTATGTTTATATTGATTCAGGAGGAGAGTACATTCACTCATTCATCTGGCTATTAAACTACATCCAATTGTGAAAACTCTAATCTAAAGAAGTCAGAGAAATCTGACAAAATAATGAGTTTTCATTCATTCCTTGTTTATTTTTTTTATATATTTCACAAACCAGAGTTAATGTTGAAATGGTCTATTGGTTTCCATCTTCTTTAATATTTTCAAGGAAGGAAAAATAAAACACAAACACTCACAAAGTGTATAGGGCTTCTTTCGTTAAAAATTAGGATATCAGCTTAAATATATCACCAAAGTATCTGTTCTTTCGAACCTATCGCTTCATGGTTGTTCAAAGAAAAATAGTCATGCTACGTAATGCTAGCCATATTTACAATTTCCACATGTGTAAATTAATGATTTTTTAAGTGATTGCTTCAAAAATTCTATGTATTTATTATAGTATATATTTCATGTGTTAAAAGCTTCTTTCAAGCTAACTTCAAATTTAGTTTTCATAAGTTCCAGGTCTTGTTATTCAACACATTAGTGCACAATTAAAATTAAGTAGGTCTATGGAAAAAATAAAAACACCTTATTAAACTTTTTCCTTGTACTGATTGAACCACTCCAAAGGTTTTTAATCAGGTTAAAAAAGAAGCTTAAGCTTGCCATATTTATTATATCTTTACCTAATATTAAATTCAAAGAGATTTTAGGAAACCAAAGGAACTAAATTCTAGTACTTTTTACTTTTCTTACTCTATGTTCACATTTATGAAAGATGGAGGCAAAGTAGAATGACTGTAAGTTCTTCTCATCCATGAACACAGCTAGATAACTATTAAATCATTCTAAATACCCCAGAAATAGGCCTGAAGACTGGCAGTACAAACTCCACAACTAAGAAGAAAGAAGAGGTCACCTCAAAGAAGGTAGGAAGTGTGGAGACAAGATTTAAGGGAGAAGCAGACCCCAGGTGCCATGGTCCATAGTGAGCTGTGGTCTCAAGAGAAGGGCCAGAGAGAGGAGCACACAGGGGAATACATAGGGAAAACATTTCCCCAAAGCCATTGGCTTGCAAAATGAATGGGACACCATTTCATGAGTTCTTACAATCAGTGGAGTTTAAAGCCTGGAGTTATAAAGATCAGTGGGCTTGACTAAGATAGAATCCAGAGAAAACTGCTTTGCTATATGTTTGCTACAAGAGAATCATTTTAAATCTAAAGAATCAATTTTAAATCATTTTAAATCAAATTAAATCTGCAGATTGAAAGTGAGGAGATGGAGAAACATTTTCATGTAAATGGAGGTCAAAAGAAAGTTGATGTAGCAATAACTTATATGGAACAAATTAGACTTTCTTTTGTTCTTTTATTGTTTTTATACTGCTTTGTTATGAGGGTACTACTAGCCTCGTGGAATGATTTTGAATATTTTCCCTCTATTCCATTATTTGTAAGATTTTGATGAAGATTGTCATTAATTATTTTTTGTTAATGTTTGGTAGAATTCACCAGTGACACCGTGTGGTCTTAGGCATTTCTGTGCTGGAAGATTTTTGATTTTTAATTCAACTCTTATTGTTGTTATGGTCTAAGAAGATTTCCTATTTCTTGCATTCAAGACCCATGATTAAATCATGGTAACTTGTGCATTTTTAGGAATTATCTGTTTTATTTTCTAAGTTATCTGATTTGTTAGTGTATAATTGTTTATAATAATCTGTTATCACACTATGTATTCTTGTGGATATCTGTTGTAATTTTCTCTCTTCCATTTCTCATTTTGGTTTTTGAGTCTCTCTTTTTTCCCCCCTTAGTTATGTAGTTAAAGCTTTGCTAATTTTGTTTATTTCTTTTTTCTGAAAACACAGGTCATTACTTTCAAGATTATGTTATTGCTTATTCTAGTCTCTATTATATTTATGTCTGATTTTTCTTTGTTATTTTCTTCTCTACTAAATTTCAATTTTCTTTTTTTTTTAATAGTTTCCTGTGGTGTAATGTTATTTATTGATCTTCTTTCTTAATACAAACATTTGTAGATAAATTTCTGTCTAAAACCTGCTTTTCTTGAATCCTCTAGGTTTTTGAATATTATGTTTTATTATTCTTTTGTTTTGAGATATATTATTATTTTCCATTTTTTCTTGTCTTATTGCTTGTGCAGTAGTGTGTTATTTAATATTGTATTGTAGATTTTCCAGCTTTATTTTATTCTTTATCTATAATTTTGCACCACTGTGGTTGAAAATATACTTGGCATGATTTCAGTCTTTTTAAATTTGTAATATTTGTTATGTCTCTTTTTATGTGATTTAACCAAAGATTCTTCTATTTGTACTTGAAGAAAATGTGTATTCTATTTTTCTTGGATGGAATGCTTTATATAAAAGCTAATAACTTTCACTCAGACTACTCATTTAAAATAAAGTAAAGGAGGGGCGCCTGGGTGGCGCAGTCTGTTAAGCGTCCGACTTCAGCCAGGTCACGATCTCGCGGTCCGTGAGTTCGAGCCCCGCGTCGGGCTCTGGGCTGATGGCTCGGAGCCTGGAGCCTGTTTCCGATTCTGTTTCTCCCTCTCTCTCTGCCCCTCCCCCGTTCATGCTCTGTCTCTCTCTGTCCAAAAAAAAAAATAAAAAACGTTGAAAAAAAAAATTAAAATAAAGTAAAGGAGAGGGGAGGTGGATCAGTTTATGGGTGAAATAGGTGAAGGGGATTAAAAGTACACTTATCATAATGAGCACTGAGTAATGATGTATAAAATTGTTGAATCACTATATTGTACACCTGAAACTAATATAACACTGTACGTTAACTGTACTGGAATTAAAATTAAAAAACTTAATAAAAAGTTGTGATATATATATATATATATATATATATATATATATATATATATATAGTGGAATATTACTCAGCCCTAGAAAATAATGTAATCTTGCCATTTGGGACAGCACAGATGGACCTAGACAGTATTATGCAAAGTGAAATAAGTCAGGCAGAGAAAGACAAATACCGTATGATTTCACTTATTGTGAAAACTGAAAAACAGAACAAACAAATAAACATAATACCAAAGACAGATTCTTAAATACAGAAAATAAACTGATGATTGCCAGAGAGGAGGTGGGTTTGGGGAGGGTGAAATACTAGGGAGTAAAAGGCACAAACTTCCTGTTATAAAATAAGTCCCAGAGATGAAAAGTACATCATAGAGAATATAGTCAATAATACTGTCATAATATTATATGGTGACAGAGAGTGACTACTCTTATCTGGGTGAGCATGATTAATATATATAGAATTGCTGATTCAATATGTTGTATACCTGAAACTAATATAACATTGTATGTTAATTATACTTCAATATAAAAAAGAGAGAAAGCTTAAAAAAAGAAAGATAAAAGAGAAAAATGTATCAACTCTATCAGCTACTAAGAAAATTTGTATGTTTTTATACAAAAACTTAAATTTATTATCAAATTTATAATATGAATGTTTATAATTTGATGATATATTAATATATGCAGAAATATGGTGAGCAATAAAACACAAAATTACACATTACTTAATTTTCTTTTATTATGCTTGTTTTTCTTACTTATTATAACAACTTTGTCATATTTAGTTCAGAAGTTTTTGTTAAACAAATATAAAAAATCCATCAAACTAAATACTCCTGTTTACTTTTCTCAAATTTCATTTTCTATTTCCTTTTCTCCTTCTCCAGAGCTAATCACAATTATGAATTTGATGTTTTCCCCTAACTATAGTGCATTTGTATATGAAAGTAAAATATAATATTGTTTTTCCTATTCTTAAACTTTCACAAAGTATCTCAATTTTATGGTATTCTCAAGCTACTTTTCCTGTTTGTGTAACTTTAATTAATGAGGCTTGATTTATTCTCATTGATATGTAACTGGATTTCATTCATTTTAATTGTGGTACAATATTCTATTTTATAAATATACCACAGTGTTTGCTGTCTACAGTAGTGAGACATTTGGGTTGCCTCCAAGAATTATAAATAATGCTGTAATAAATTTTATTTATAAAGCTTCTATGCATATGTGAGAGAGAATTATTAAGTATTGAGTTAGAGCACATGCAAAATTTCTTGCTATTGCCAAATTGTTTTATAAAATGATTTCACCAATTACAATCCCACTGGGATGCATGAGAGTAGGCAATTTACTCAATGCAAATTTTCCTCATGTTTCCTAAGTTTTTTTTAATTATTTTTTTCCTTCTTGGTTGGTAGGTTCTCTTTCTCTATTTCTCTTCTCTTCTCTTCTCTTCTCTTCTCTTCTCTTCTCTTTTCTCTTTCTCCTCTCCTCTCCTCTCCTCTCCTCTCCTCTCCTCTCCTCTCCTCTCCTCCTTTCTTCTCTTCTCCTCTTCTATTCTCTTCTCTCTGCCTCTCCCACTCTCCCTGTTTGTTTAACACTTTGGATACTCTTTGGATTCTAGCTCACTGTTAGCTACATGCATCACAAATATCTTCCAGTCTGTGACTGTTTTTTCATATTTTGGTGTATTTTATTAATAGATTTCATATTTAGAACGGTGTTAGATTTACAGAAAAATTGAAAACATAGTCTGTTGAGTTTTCATATAGCCTACACCGTTTCCTCTATTAGTAATATCTTATGTGAGTATGGTGCATTGTTTAAAATAATGAATCAATATTGATACATTGCTATTAAATTCCATATTTTATATACATTTACTTTAGTTTTAACCTCATGTCCTTTCTCTGTTTCAAGATTCCATCCAAGATACCGCATTACATTTTGTTTTGGTGTGGTTTTAGCCTCCTCTTGATTGTAGCAATTTCTCAGCCTTCTCCTATTTTTTGATGACCTTGACAGTTTTTTAGAGTACTGGTTAGATATTTTGTAGGAAGCCACTATTGGGATTTCTCTGATAGTTTCCTCAAGATAAAAATGGGTTATATGTTATTGGGAGGAAGACTGCAAAGTAGAGTGCCATTTTCATCACATAATATCAAGGGCACATACTATCAACATGATTTATGACTGTTTTTTAAAATTTTTTTTTTCCACGTTTATTTATTTTTGGGACAGAGAGAGACAGAGCATGAACGGGGGAGGGGCAGAGAGAGAGGGAGACCCAGAATCGGAAACAGGCTCCAGGCTCTGAGCCATCAGCCCAGAGCCTGACGCGGGGCTCAAACTCACGGACCGCGAGATCGTGACCTGGCTGAAGTCGGACGCTTAACCGACTGCGCCACCCAGGCGCCCCATGATTTATGACTGTTGATGTCATCTTAAACACTTGCTTGAGGCAGTTTTGTTTGTCAGGATCCTCTACTCCAAATTTACTATTTTCCCCCTTTCATACTGTACAAGTCACTATATGCAGTCCATCATTTGGAGTATAGACACCATTGTTTTTAGTCGTAATTTAAATGTGGATCAACTCAAGTAAGACATCTTTCAGTCTTAAAGATAATACTGCCTTAAAACCTTTGATGTGTCCTGCATGAATAGTATTTATTCAGAATGAAAAAGTCAAGTGAAAAAGTATAAAGTAAGACAAACTAATATATACACTTAACACTCAATAGGGGTTATGGAAATGTTAAAAAAGTAAAATTGATCTCTGCCCTTGGCAGTTTGTACTCTATTTAGTGGGGAGCCTGAGAAAACATATACAACCCCAAAATTAGAATACATAGGTTTTTAAAAATGGCTTTGTTCTTGATGTGTATATTTATATAAAGGGAAAAAAATCCTTACATAATGACTCCTTAATTTGATATTTTTCAACAGAATTAACAGTGATTATTTTATTTAAAAACAAAACAAAGCAAAACATGCCATGGTTATTTCACCAAAGATTGTGATTAGAAGGCCTGGAATTGTTCCAGACACATATGAGAATTAAATAAACAAACAGTGCATATAATTATAATAAAACACCCAATGTTGCAAGGTGCAAGTATCATCACTATTTTAAAAGAAAAAGTATGTTGGGGACACAGAGACAGAATGAAACCTAAAAGCATAACATTTATGGTATGCTCTTAGGTTAGATTTGAAAATATATACAGGACTTGGATTGAAAGAGAGAAATGGAGTGAGAATTTCAAGCAAAGCAAATTACTAGAAACAGGTCTCAAATATAGGATGCCTATGTGTCTGGAGAGGGCTGTAAGTAGAGTAGTAATTAATGACACCAAGCGTTTAGGTTTGAGTAAGATAGTTACTAAAGTAAAGCCAAACAATATACTTAATAATGTGCAGCCTCTGTTTAAAATCATGGTTATTCCCCATTCCTATAGGATAGAGATCGAAGTCTTCTGATGTGGCAAAAGGTTCATCAACACCTCACTTCTACCCAACGTTTCAGATTCATCTTCCACAGTATTGTCATTTGTATCCTACTTGTCAGCCATAGAATCCATTTGAATTTCCTCGAGCTCATCATTTGTAAGACAATTGTTTCCCACACCAACCAGAAGCCCCTACACCTACCTGCATCCCACTTTCTCTAAATATTATCACTCCTGGGAATCTTTCCTACACAGCCTCTCCCCATCTCTTTGTTCATGAGATTTCCATATGTCAGTTCCCAAATTTTTTACCTAGTACATATCTCTATTAGCATTCCCTCTTTCCATAATATATTTGTAATCTTTTCCCTATATATCTTTTTCTCTGTCCTTTTGAGTTCTCTGAGGGTGAGATATTTGTTTTTTGTTTTTATTTATTTATTTATTTTTATTCAGTGTATCCAGCATAGAGACTGAAGCAAAGTATTTACTCAGTGTTCATAACTGGAAGACTATGGTGGTATAAGACCATCCCCAACTTAGGTAGAAAGCACATGTGACAACAATTAGCTATGTACAATTACATTTTCTTAAAAAATAGGCCACTATGTCTTCCAGTGTATAAATGCCATGCCTCAGGTTTATAACTTATGAGAGAAAATAGGGAATGAACCAATGGCACTTACCTATCAATCAGTCAGAAGCAAGGTCTTAGAATAATATCCAATATGTATGTCTTAAGTTGAAAATTGATAAAGGGACATAATCACTGCTCATGATATAACTTGTGTTTGTAATAAATGTCCATAATCTTTAGTAGGGAGAAAATAACCAGGGTACATATGCTGTATTACAGTAATGGCAAAGTTACTCGTGTATCCTGATGGATGTTTGAATTCTCCATGAGACCTGCTGAGACATTGTCCTTTTTTTCCCTCATTCAACACTGTGTACTTAGAATATTTCATCACCTGTGTTAACCAGAGTAACTTGACCTCATTCACCTTCGTCTTGGAAGAACCAAGATAATGTTAATAAATAAATAAAATAATGTAGAAGAGTCAAAATTCCATCTTCTGAGAACAGAAAGCAGATCTAAAATTTTCACAAGATTTAATCATCAACATGGATCTATGGCCGTAATACACTCTTGCCTTATAACAATAGTTTCAACAAGTATTGCTTGGCTATTTCATTAATTTTAAAAACTACAAAATAATTGTATAGAATGTTATCCATTAATTTCCTCTTCTCTTTTAAGAAGAAACTGGATATTCCATATCAGGTCTAAAATATTTGCACATGTCCTCCACAAAAGCTTGATCATTTAAGATCAAAGCCGAGAGTAAGTCTGAAACTCTGAAAGGAATGCAATTATTTTTTCACAGCTGTTTGCTATTTCACCCATGCAAGAACCACAATACTTCAGTAGAAATATTTTTAAAGCAAAGAAAAAGTTTAAATTGTGACTGAGGGCATGTGTTGGTAAGGCTGAACTACTTATGTTAGCCAGTCAAACTAATCCCCGGACTTGGATGATTGGAGGTGTCTACAGATTCTTGGGAGTTTCTGTATCATGATTTTTGTTTCTTTTAATCAAGGTTGCTATGAAAAGTAAATAATCCCTTGAATAAAACTCCAAGCAAACTCTAGTTAAATGACATGATTTTAGGCTAAGACATAGGTTCAGATGGCCAACTACATGATGTAGTGCTCTTGTCTGCTTTGTTTTCTTGATAAAGATGAATATTACTCTCTAGTTACATGTAGCCAGGAAGTCAAATTTCAGGTGTTGTTCTTGAATTTCTCTGTTTGCTTTGCCTTGTTACTGTATCTTCTGTTGCCTTGTCCTGCTTGATCTCATCTTATTCTCTTTTAATTAAGTTTATTTATTTATTTTGAAAGAGACAGAAACAGTGCAAATGGGGAGGGGCAGAGAGAGAGAGGAGAGAGAGAATTCCAACCGGGCTCTACTCTGTCAGCACAGAACCTGACATGGGGCTCAAACTCACAAAACCGTGAGATCACGACCTGACCGGAAACCAAGAGTTGGCTGCTCAACCAACTAAGCCACCCAGGTGCCCCTGCACCATCTCAGTTATTGTTTTAGCCTTTTAGTGAAGGTTGTGTGGATATTTCCCTCTGCCTTTACCTTGTGCTTTTTACTGAGAAACAGTGAAAATGTTGTCCTTTATTTCAGAAACCAAACATTCCAAACAAAAGTGCAAACAAACAAATGCAAACACAAAAATCTCAAATGCTTGCTGCTTCTGGTTTCAGCTGGGACTTTGCACTCTTACTTTCTGTATCTCTTCATTGCTGTTTTACCAGCATCAAAAGAAGGCCGAATTGAAAAATAGTTGAAGTTCCTCACTTTATGAAGACTGCTCTGATTGTTTCTATGTTGACTAATTCAAATTTGGAAAGGAATTTTAGTGGAAATTTGAGATCTTATTAAGGAAAAGAGAGCTTCTAGGAGTCATTCTCTCTGCAAGATTCATCTCTAATATTCAATCACCACTGAATTAAGCTATTTACTTTCAGTCTCCCATTTGATCTTGAAATGACTTTTGGGTTAAGTAATTAAAAGTAGAAGTGACAGGTGAGGGGCTGGTGTGGCACTTGGGACATAAATACAGTTAGAGGAAACAATTGAGGTTCTCTTCAAGAAAACTATGGCCAAGCTACAAGAGCAAAAGCATGTTCTGCTTTCTATGTGCACTGGGTCCTACCCAAGCACAGTGCAATGTTATTGTCACCAATATAGGTGTGCATGTAGAGACAGGATTAGCCCAGTGGTTTTAAGGGCTCATACAGGTCACCATTCACAATCTCTGATGTTTCTGGGATTTGTAATCATTTTTAGAAAAAACTGGGGTGAAAGCTAGCTTCTTGCAGAAGACTTATTTTTCTTGTACTCAATTTTATGAAACTTTCTTACTACATATTATTGCACCTAGGTTCTTAAAGCAATCACAGTCTCTTATTCATTCTTTTTTTTTTTTTTTTAAGTTTACTTATTTATTTTGAGACAGAATGAGAGAACAAGCAGGGGAAGAGCAGAGAGAGGGAAAGAGATAATACCAAGCAGGCTCTGTGCTATCAGTGTACAGCCCAATGGGGGGTTGAACTCACGAACCATGAGATCATGACCTGAGCCAAAATCAAGAGCTGGACTCTTAACTGACTGAGGCACCCAGGCATCCCTTTTCCACCATTCTTTAATAGCTACAATTTTTTTCTTTCTTTCTTTCTTTCTTTCTTTCTTTCTTTCTTTCTTTCTTTTTTTTTTACAGAAGATAATTTGGAGGCTGCTTATTATTTGATGTGTAAATGAGCAGATGTGTTAGAAAAAAAAAATCTTCCTAGACTCATGCTAGAGACCCCACCATTACTACAATTACTGTAATTTCTTAATCTTGGAAAGGCATTGAATTTCAGAGTTAGGCTTCATGGTTTCAAGAAACATCCCTTGCCATATGCTACCTTCATGATTCATACACAGGAGGAGGTATTTTTTCAATCCTCAGGTGTTTTATATGAAAAATTGAGAACAGATCCTGATTAATCAGACCTTTTCTGTGTCCACATATTCATCATTCCCTTTTAGAAATCCCATTTTTTTAATGCATGCCCAAGATAGGAAATCTGAGATATTTACTCCGAGTCTTACACACATTCACAAAGTACAGGTCGTTCCTAGGCATAGTTATTTTATTGTTATTACTGTTGCTTAATGCTGTCCTGCACATATTTTTCTGTAAAACATCTGATAAAAGATAAAGTAACAAAATTAGTGCGTGAAGGCAAGTGCATTTGACTGGTAAGATCTTTCTAAAATCATGATAGCTTATTGTAGTACTATAAAATATTCTTCTTGGTAACACTAAGAAAGAAGATATCAATTCATATCTTCCAGGGTTGGAGAAGAAAATCATGCTCTCAGTTGATACTCTAAGGCTGACTTGGCCTCGTAGGTTTGACTTATGAATAAAATATATATATTTTTTGCTATCCACTCGGGAAACCTCCACTGTAATTTCTACCTTTTGAACTCTACTTCATTTGTGAGAAAATTAGTTCTTGCAATAATTTCTTCTTTTTAGCAGACTTCATGTGATACCACATCATACTTTTTTTTTTTTTTTTTTTTTTTTTTTTTTTTTTTTTTTTTTGCAGGGGGAGCTTCTTTGATAAGCACATGGCCTAAACTGCATGTAGGACACAGCCTTTCATACTGAAGAGCTACGAGAACAACTTCAAGCAGCTCTAGCAGGATTGTCCACATGTACAAGACTCGAGGTTTATAGTACAATAGTAGATATCAACACCAAACATGAAACAGACGTTTTCTATTATTGTTGAGAAAGAGAGAGAGAGAGAGAGAGGGGTAGGGGCAGAGAGAGTGGGGGGGACAGAGGGTCTGAAGCAGCTTTTATGCTGACAACAGACAGCCCGATGTGGAGCTTGAACTCACGAGCCATGAGATCATAACCTGAGCCAAAGTTGGAGGCTTAACTGACTGAACCACCTAGGCGCCCTGAAACAGACATTTTCATATAGACCAAAAAGAAAATGGTTTAAGAACCTACAGCCAGCTCAAATATATAAAAGAGGGGTAATTGGATTAGGGAGAAGCTTTCTTTGCAGGGAAGGATTGCCTGCTCTGAGTCTCAGAGTCGTGGGAATGAGCCCCTAATGAGGGACTAGCCAATGGAACTATTCGGTAAATGTTGACCTACTTGTTGCATTTGGGAGAGAAGAAGAAACTTGTACCTGACGAAAGTATGAAGACTGGAGCAGACTTTGGCCCAGAGATGGATTCGAGCTGGGAAACTTATAGGGCTGGCTTGGGTAGCAGAGCCAGGGAGTGTGGGTGCATTCTGAGAGGTCTACTGTATCAGGTTGCTCTAGCAAAGGGTAGCTGAGTGTTTTACATGGGCCATATTTCAACTCCAAAGAAGAGAGCTGGTGATTTGAGGTTGCATTGCTTTCTCTTGCCTAGATCCCCTCATGAGTAAGGAGTCCTCAATTGAAAGAGCTTGCATATGCATTGCTGGACACAGAGGAACTAAAGAAAAGGTCGTGAGTGACCACTAAAGATAGAGATACAACCTTCCTAGCCAAGAAACTTTGGGAGAAAGGTGCCCAGCAGGTACTACTCAGGAGAAATCTATCCTGTCAGACCTAGCTTGAGATGGCCAGCCAAGTGACTCAGCCAAGAAAGAATCCTAACACTATCATATCTCCTCCTTCTCCTGACTTGGAGTTGACTCTCAATGAATGACAATGAAAAACAATTAAGGAAATAATGAGAAAGGCGAGAATGGAAAGAAGACCATTTCTCTTTTCCTGACAAGATTAGTTTGAAGTGGGTGCTAGGGAAGAGGAAAAATATTATCTCTAAGTCAAGTTCTAAGTTTTAACTTATATCTGGCATTGTCCATTCTAATTTCAAAATTGGAATAGAAATGTGATTTACGATAGGACCAATTATTACCAAGAATGAAGGAAAAGCCATGGGTCTGCCACAACTTTCATTCAGGGACAGGTGAAAACTATCCAACTGAATATATTTTAAGGAGTTGTAGTGAGTGTGTGGAGACACAAAAATAAAGTTGTGTTTCAGGGCGTCTGGGTGGCTCAGTTGGTTGAACATCTGACTCCGGCTCAGGTCATGATCTCAGGCTTTGTGAATTCAAGCCCCGCATCAGGCTTGCTGCTGTCAGCATAGATCCTGCTTCAGATCTTCTGTCCCCTTCTCTCTGTCTCTCCCTCTCTGCCTCTCCCTCTCTCTCTCTCTCTGTCAAAAATAGACATTAAAAAATTGTGTTTGTTTTCTTTGCAAGATAATCTGGTTGTACATATTTCTCTTTGCTTTTTTTAAAAAAAATTCTTGGCATTGATGTTATTGGACTATGTGGTTATTGCTAGACAAATGGGGTAAAGATTTTACAGTGCCATCTCAAACTTGCAGCTCCTAAAAAATTACTTGTGGGTCACATTAGGTTGCTTAGAAGTAATTATGGCTATGGTAGCTCTCTCATTTTCTTTTTGTTTCTTACTTTATATCTTACAAAGCTTTATAGTTTACATATGCTGTCATAATTCTTAACTCATTTGATATCCAAAATAATCCAGTGTTGTGGCAGGACATTGTTTTTCCAACTTAAGGAAAAGGAAAACAATACCCAAGAGGCAAAATAATTGCTCAAGTTTATGTTGCTAATAAGTGGCAAAACCAACAGTCTAACTCAGTTTTCCGAATACAAGTATCACAAATCTGGATTCTATATTCAATGCCAATGCACTCTTCTGTTTTAAAACACCATCGTAATCCATAGTAGCTGACAATTTCTGAGCATTTTCTATAAGAAAGACACCTTTCTAACTGCTTCTCATTTCTTGTTTTTAATAAGAGCCCTGTTAGGTGGGGATGACTGTTTCCATTTTGCAGATGAGAAAAAGGAGGCCTTGATACATATTTAACCTAGATCATATATACTAGACAGTAAGTAGCATTGAGAGGATTTGAAATCCAGGCAATCTGACTTCAGAGTCTAAAAAATCAACCACTGCACTCTCTGTGTTTTTGAAACGAACATTTCATAGTAAGTATAGGTTAAGATAGATACACAGGATTCTATGTGTTAGAGATCTAAAGTGTGCATAATCCTAAGAAATAATTGCTACTACTAAACTACTACTTTTCTTAGACAGATGGAAAGAGCACTAGGCCTGAATTCATTAGATTTATTTTTCATGTGTGCTTTTGTTTTTGGAGAATTGTGATATTCATGAAGTCACATAATTTCTCAATATCTGTTTCCTTATATGTCTATCATAAAGAAACCATGTTAAATTCATTTTGCAACTGGAAAGGAATTATGCTTAGGCTCACACAGTAATAGTGAATTAATTTCTAAAGAAAAAAAAAACATAGATATCATGCTATCTTTGTTGGAACTAATGTAGTAACAAAAATAACCATAGATTGGGTGACTTATAAACAATAGAAATTTACTCCTCATAGCTCTGGAGGCTAGCAAGTTCAAGATCAAGGCACTGGCTGATTCTGTGTTGGGTGAGGACCTGCTACTTGATTCATAGATGATAATCTTTTTGCTGTACCCTCACACAACAGGGGAGCTCTCTGGCATCTTTTACATAAGGGCACTAATTCCATCCATGAAGGGACCTCCTGAAGGCTCCACCTCCAAATTCTATCACATGGGGGATGAGGTTTCAACCTATGAGTGAGACAAAAATATTAGGTCCATGGCATATGCCCTCAGTAATGTCAATGTCAGAATTAATAATAAAGCAGATATTTATTTGTCATTTGTTATCAGAGCTGATACTCAGCTGGCAGAAATGGAGCTAGCACATAATTGGTGTCTGTGCTGTTCCATGTGGTAAATATTTTCCTTGTACATGTGCCTCTAATAATCTCAAATCAAAGTGTTCCATGCATGCAAAAATATTAGTAAATCATCACATGGCACTTGAACAAAGGAACTTGTCGGATAATAAATATTCCAATCAAAATGCCAGAAAGTTTTGGGGCACCTGGGTGGCTCAGTCAATTAGGTGTCTGACTTCAGCTCAGGTCATGATCTCACAGCTCGTGAGTTCGAGCGCCGTGTCAGGCTCTGTGCTGACAGCTCAGAGCCTGGAGTCTATTTGGGATTCTGTGTCTCCCTCTCTCTCTCTCTACTCTCCTCTGCTCATGCTCTGTCTCTCTCTGTCTCAAAAATAAATTAATATTTTAAAAACTGCCAGAAAGTTTTTACCTTTTAAGTGTATATTTACCATGTAACAATGAATCTTTTAACCAATGGGCTAAAATGTTGAATTGGAATAAAATTGTATGCATTGACATTCATTTCAATATGCTAAATTCTATACAGCAGATATATTCATAAATTAAACATTGACAATCTTTATTATTTTTGCACTAAGTTTTGACTTTATATTCTAGCTGATGAATGATTATTTTGAATCATGAAATGACACTACTGCTGCTAGCTATCTTCATACAGCAGGATTTGTACAATTATTTGAATATTTCAGTGCATTTTATGTTATTACTCATAAAATGAGTGGATAATGGGATAGTGATAAGAAGCTTACATCTCATAAACTGAATTTCTTTGAGGCAACGTTAGAAATGATTATCATGCTTCAGGTGATGAATCTTAAGATTCACTGTATTCACAGTTCTTAAGCTAGTTTGTGTTCCATTGAGAATGAAAATAATAAATTAAGTACATGTATAAAATAATAGATATTTCAAGAATATACTGTTTAAAAGGCAAGATTTATTTAGGGAATTTCTAACATTCTGTTTTCTAGATTTTTCAGATAACATGAATTGTAAAATGCATCATCATTTAAAAAGTATCTCATACTATAAGAAAAAAACACAAATGAGCAAAGGGGAAAAGAGAGAGAGAGAAAGAGACAAATCAAGAAACAGACCCTTAACTACAGAGAAAAACAGATAGGTACCAGAGGGGAAGTGGGTATGGCAATGGATGAAATAGGTGATGGGGATTAAAGGATTAAAGAGTGCACTTGTGATGAGCACTGGTCATTAAAAACTTAAAAAAAAAAAAAAGTATCTCAAAAAGAAGGCACCGTGCTGAATGCAAAGTAAAAAATCCAAGATGTACACTGATCTAAGAAATGCCAAAATGTGAGTCTTGGAATCAGATAAATACATTATTTTTAATACTGATTTTTTTGTCCAACTTTTAAATTTTTGATTCTTAAATGCTTATAGAATGTATTATCTATAAAAGTTGTGATAGAAACTAGATCCGTTTTCTCTCCACAGAAAAGCCTTTTATTATTTATTTATTTATTTATTTATTTATTTATTTAGAGAGTGTGAGCCGGACTGTCAGGCCACATTTTTGGCTTTAGCTTGAATGGACGCAAAAATCAAAGGGCAAACATTATTTTATTACACAGTTTGAAATGCAGACCCTTCTGAGTTAAACCTACGTTCCTGCTAACAATTATTTATATTTTTTTACATTTTTTGTCTTTTTTCTTATTTTTTATTGAAGTATAATTGATATACAATTTTTCCTACTATTTCTGGTGCATATAATAGTGATTCAATATTTTTGAGACATTATGAATCGATCCTTATGATGTCTAGCTACCATATGTCACCACACAAAGTTCTTATAATAACATTGATTATATTTCCTATGCTGTTCATTATGTTCCCATCAGTTATTTATTTTATACTTGGATGTGTATACCTCTCAATATCCTTCACCTATTTTGTCCACCTCTCAACCTCTCTTTCTTTTGGTAACCAACTGTTTGTTTCTTGTATCTATGGTGTCTGTTCTGTTTTGTTTTGTTCGTTCATTTGTTTTGTTTTGTTTTTAATTTCTACGTATAAGCAAATTCATATGGTATTTGTCTTTCTCTGTCTATTTCACTTAGCATAATGCATTCTAGGTCCATCCATGTTGCCACAAGTGTCAAGATTTCATTCTCTTTTTATGACCAAGTAATACTTCATTGTATGTATATACCACATCTTTATCTATTTATCTATTTTTGAACACTGAGTTTGATCTCATATCTTGGCTATTGTATATAATGCAGCAAAGAACATAGAGGTGCATACATCTCTTTGAATACATGTTTTTGTTTTCTTTGGGTAAATACCCAGAAGTGGAATTGCTGGAACAAATGGTAGATCTATTTTTAACTATTTGAGGACCCTCTATGCTGTTTTTCACAGTGGCTGCAGCAGTATATATCCTCAGCAGCAGTGTAGGAAGTTTCCCTTTCCTGTACACCCTCATCAACACTTGTTATTTTTTGTGTTTTTGTGAATAGTCAATCTGACAGGTGTGAGGTGGTATCTCATTGTGGGTTTGATTTCCATTTCCCTGGTCATGAGTGATGTTGAGCATCTTCTCATATGCCTGTTGGCCATCCGTATGCCTTTTTTGGAAAAAATTCTACTCAAGTTCTCTTATCACTTTTTAATCAGGTTGCTTGTTGGTTTGCTTTATAATATTAGTTTTGCCTAAGTTCTTTGTACATTTTGGATATTAATCTCTTATCAATGTATGATTTATAAATATCTTCTCCCATTCAGTAGGTTAGTAGGTTGCTTCTTTGTTTTGTTGATGACGTCCTTCACTATTATGTAGCATATATCAAATTTATATATGTTGTGTTCCTACAACAAAAATCAAAAGTAGTAGATAATTTATGGGGCAAATGCACATTTTTTCATTTGTTATTTTATTTTCATTTATACTAATAATTTTTCCTTTGCTTCTTGACTTTCATATTTTATTGCTTGCTCATCAAAATTAGTACACTGTCTGCTAATGACTAGGAATTCAAGCAGTGTTATTCTCAATAAAGCTTAGTTTGTAATGCAAAAGTTATAAATATTTTGGACCAGGCTATCAAAAAGGAGTTAGAAATTAATCATAGTTATTTTCTTTGTTTATACTTGGCGATGGAACTTACTTGGAGATGGTGCATAACTATTTTTTTCTCTTTGTGAATTATTTAATAGTCTTCCCTAATTTTAACACTAATGATAATTTTTAAAGATGTGAATATGATGGAGGAGTGATTTATGATATTCAGCTTTTGATTGGATAGATAGATCATTATACAGAGAATAGGGAAATTTGTTTCTCTTTGAAGAATAAAATGCAGGTAATAGAGGAGAGGGAAAATTGTGAGAAATATGATGATGTTAAATTTTAGCCATCTGGAGGATTCTTTGGTCTATTGGACTTTTATGTAGGGCTACCCAACACACAGTTGGGCCTGGCATGGGATGGTGAGGTTTAGAAAAGATATGTAGCTTTGAGAGCCATCGGTGTTCATGTAAGGAAGGGTATCAGTGATGATTGATCAACAATTGAGTTGCCTATACATACAGAAGGAGAAATATAAAAGACTAACTAGACTAATGAGAAACTCCAATTACTTTCTTCCTTCCCATACCTAATGCAGTTGCTTCAGGTTTGATCCTCATTATCTCCTGAATTAACTATATACTTTCTCTTTTGTCTTTCTGCATCATTTTCCACATTGCCTCTATATTCACATCTTTAAAGCAAATAACCTATAAAAAACCCAAACAAATCTTTATTGTGTCCTATTGTGCACAGAAGAAAGCCTGATCATCCCGTGCTTGGTATTCGAGATCTTCCACTGTTTGGCCAAAACCTGGATTGGCTGTGATTCCAGATAAAATTTTGGTAGAACCCCAGATAAAATGAATTTCTCCCTTATCCTTCAATAATAACCTGGTTGTTTTCCTGTAGCTCTTTTTCAATCTGAATTTCATGACTTTACACATGACTGATCATTAGGGAATAAATCAAGGGCATAAACTGACTCAAAGTCACTGACTAATAAAGACTTTGCATGTAATAGATTCTCAACAATTTGTTTGCTGGTTAGATTTAGGTAAAATTGTAAAACTTTGGATGTGTACTGCGTGATGACACTCATTCAATTAAAATTCCAATTCAATCAGGTAGTATGAATGTTCAGAAATATCTTACTTTCAATATTTGTCCCATATTTTTAGATCTCCACCGTTGTTTAGTGTTCTATATTAATGCAGTGGTAGGTCTTTATTTTTATACTTTATGTGCTTTGTTAGCCCCCTGTATAAATCTGAAATGTTGAAAAAACATGGAGCATATATTTCCTTTGCTTATGATTATGTATCTGTCACTGAAAGCAATTTGACATTATTTTTATGTAATAGACTATTGCTCTTGACTTGCTTAGAAGGCATTAATTATGATTAGGTCAAACATGAAAAGTAAAACCTTCCCTAAACTCTGAGTCTACAAGTAGCCTTATGAGCAATGCCTTTTGTAAATTTAGGTGTGTAGTTTCAAAAGCAAATAATAATAATTATAATAAACAAATAATTATAGACAAATAATAAACACATAATTAGACTGGATGGATACTTGAAAAAAAAAGTTTCTTACAGTTTACTTCTATTTTAACTTTAGATATTGACTTTTAAAAAATGATAGGGTTTGGCACACTGGAATGGCTCAGTGGTTAATTGTCTGACTCTTAATTTCAGCTCAAGTCATGATATCTCATGGTTCATGAGATCGAGCCCCACATTGGCTCTGTGTTGACAGTGCAGAGCCTGCTTGGATTCTCTCTCTCCCTCTCTCTCTCTGCCCCTCCCCTGCTCACACTCACACACTTCCACTCTCTCTCTCTCAAAATAAAAATAATAAATAAATAAAATAAATAAATAGATAAATAAATAAGTAGGGTTTGGCTGACCCTTGTTGTTTCCCCCAAAATGAATTTTGACACCACATATTTGCTCAAGGAAAACACATTCTCATCTTAAATTTTTATTTCAAGAAAAATAAGTCAAGGAATGGGGTGAACAATATACATTATTATGTTTTTTGCTAATCAGCACTGGGGAACAATAAATTATTCTTTGTTTATGTCTGATCTCAGTTGTCCTACACCTGACAGTATCTGAAAAAAAAAAGTATATGCTAATGATTCTAATCATAAAAATATAGCGAAAGATAAAGTGAAAATGAGGGGAGGAAATAATGTGGAAGACACTTCTGATAGTTTATAAAGATTAAAGTATTTATTTCTGCCATATGTATGTATTTACTTACTGAAGAATAAAACATGTATCACTTGAATAAATAATATGCCCAGCGAAAATAAAATATAGTGTTTGTCATTTCACTTCTCTCCCTATTCTTAAAAATCTAGGGTTTTAGGGGCACCTGTATGGCTCAGTCAGTTGAGCAGCCAACTTCGGCTCAGGTCATCATCTCACAGTTTGTGATTTCGAGCCCCACGTGGGACTCTGTGCTGACAGTTCAGAGCTTGGAGCCTGCTTTGGATTCTGTGTCTCCCTCTCTCTCTGCCCATCCCCCACTCACACTCTGTCTCTAACTCTCAAAAATAAATTTCAAAAAAATCTAGGGTTTTATAAATTTATTATATAGTTGCATTTCCAGATTTTTATAAAACGTGCAAGATCTGTTTTATGTAGAAGCTTTATGAAGTGTAATTAAGAATTCTCTGCATAAAACTCTGGGTTATTCATCACAAACCAGATTTTATTTTGATTACATAATGTCAGAATCCTTCCATCTTGAAGGACATTAGAGCTTTTCTTAACACCTCTATTAATGTATGCTTGCATTGAGCAAGCATCCCCCTATCCCTACCTTCAATAAGCAACATGGGAATGTGAATCAGAATAATTATTCCATGTTTTATTCTGAAATTCTACCCATGAATCAGTTAATTTATATGGAGATCTGCTAAGCTTATGGTGCCATTTGTATGTTTAATCCTTCTTTTATTAGCTATACTTATGAGAAAATTATACCATTATTTTCCTACAAGCCTCAAGCCTCAACTAATTTGCGTAGTCAATATTTTCAAGTGGCCTTTCCTTCCAACCTAAGAATTATTCATACTGTGTGTCTCAGTTTGACTGAATATGTCTCATTATTCATACATGTGCACTTTACTCTGCTGGTAAGAATAAGCACTCAGGAAGCATAGTATTAACAGTACTTGAGGCTTGTACTAGTCAGTTGTTCTTGGTCTTTATTTATCTGTCATTGCTATGGCCTTTCTCCGTTTGTGTGTTTGTGGTTTTGTTTCTTTTTTTGTTTGTTTTGCTTTGTTTAGTGCTAGTCATTCATTAACATTATTTTTATAAAGACGGTGTTGATTTATGAGTAAGGGGAGACAGACACTTTCTCTTCTAAACTCTGGGATTCTGGCAACTGATCTGACAGTTGCAGAAGTTTTCCAGCATTATATGGTAACAATAGAAAGGGTATTTGGAAAACAAAATTATGCCCATCAATTATTAATCTACATGCTTTCTTTCCCCCTACACACTGAGTCTCTAACCTTAAAATTTCATTTCCATCAATATTTGTGAAAGGTAAAATTTACAGAGTTTTGTTATTTCAACTCTTCTCCTTGAATTCTAATTTTATAAAACCCCAAGCTTCAAATAACACTTAAAACAGCATTTTATTATTTCATTGAAGTTGTTAAGTCATAGCTTTGAAGATATTTAAATTCTGAGTCTCAGTAAAGCTGCAGACGCATACACTTTTAAGGAGGTCTGAATGTGAAAAGTGGATATTCATGAGAGGATTGTCAAATGGAATCTGTAGATCTCCAGGGGAAAATTCCAGGCAAAGGCATGCCCATTCAGCTCAAGAAGATGTTGCCTGTGATGAGGAAGAACATAAGGAAGAAGAGAATAATAGAAATTGGAGGCAAAATGGTTAACTGGGATCCAATTTTTGAAAGCTTTTTAGAGTATTGCAGGATAGTTTGGCTTTAATAAATCATACAGGAAGATGTTAACAAGTTTTTAGGATGCACTAAATTATATACTACCAGAATCCTTATAGGTTGTGAATGCTGTGATGTTGGTCGACTCTAGACCAAGCAAAATATTGCTTTAAGATATGGCAATAGTCCAGGTGAAATGATGGTGGCTTTTAGTGTAGAGGTGACGAGAAGCGGTTGGGTTCTTGGTAGTTTTGAAAGATTTGCTGATAGATTTTCTGTGAAATATGAAAAAAAAGAAGTATCAAGGATGAATTTAAGAATGTTGCCCTGATGAACCAGAAGAATGAAATTGCCATTTGTGTAACAGGAAAGGCAGTAAGAGCAGATTGCATCTGGTAAAGGTGAGAAGTTCAGTTTAGAATATGTTAAATTTAATTGGCCTGTTACTTAACTATGAAAGTATGTAGGTATAAATGTTGGCATATATGTATATATATATATATATATATATATATATATATATATTCAGGAAAAAAGTCTGTGGTAGAGTTATAAATTTTGAAGTTATCTGCATAGATATGCCATTTAACTGGAGCTGTACGATATCACTCAAGAAGACTATATATATATATATATATATATATATATACACTATATATATAGTGTATATACACTATATATATAGTATATATATATACTATATATATAGTGTATATACACTATATATATAGTGTATATATATATACTATATATATATAGTATATATACTATATATAGTGTGTGTGTATATATATATATATATATATATATATATATATACGATATATATAGTGAGAGAGAGTATCTGCGTGTAAGAATTGAGTCCTTGAACATTCCAATATTAACTGGTAGGAAAGACTAGAGACCGAAAGGAGTGGCTGGTGATGTTGGAGGAAACTGAGGACAGTAGTGTGATTGGAAGTGATCAAAAACAGTTAAGTCAAGGAAGGGTTTAAAGAAGAATGGAGTGATCTTTGGGATGAAACAATGTATACACATTAAATACGTTGGTGACAGAAAATAAATTACTATTAGACTTAGCAATATTGATAGTCCCTGATGACTTGTAAAGAAGTCACACACACACATACACACACACACACACACACACACACACACACACACACAAGAATTTTGGTGAACATATGGCTAATAGAAGCTATTAGAATGGTCTCAAAAGAAAACAAGAGAAGAGCAAGTCACATAGAGACAGTATAAGTGACACTTCATAGGAAGTTGACATAAAGGGAAAGGAGAAAGTGATGTCAAGGGATTTTTTTTTAATCTAGAAGAGAAATAATAAATAATAATGACATGTCTGAACATTCATGAGAATTACTCATAGAGAGGTAAAAAAGAAACATGAATCACTGTTCTTATATAACAAGATAAGGTGGAATCCAGAGGACACAAGAGTATTAGGAGCACAGAGTTCATCCATATCCACAGGACGGTTATCAGAATTTTGTGGACCCCACTTCTGGCAGATGGATATATAAAGTGATGCAATTTAGTGGCAATTTTTTTAATCTGCTTTCATTTTATCAGCACATGAAAAAGTGTGTTCCTATATACATTAGGAATATATAATGTGTACAATAAGTTGAGCTCTTGCTTATATTATTATATAGGCAATAAATATCTGGAAAGAGTTGAACCTCATTTAAAAATAAATATATTCAGGGGCGCCTGGGTGGAGCAGTCGGTTAAGCGTCCGACTTCAGCCAGGTCACGATCTCGCGGTCCGTGAGTTCGAGCCCCGCGTCGGGCTCTGGGCTGATGGCTCAGAGCCTGGAGCCTGTTTCCGATTCTGTGTCTCCCTCTCTCTCTGCCCCTCCCCCGTTCATGCTCTGTCTCTCTCTGTCCCAAAAAAAATAAATTAAAAAAAAAAAAAAAACGTTGAAAAAAAAATAAATATATTCAGTAAAGAAGGAGCTCTTCCATCAGCGTTGCTGACGGAAAGAACTGGTACGGGGGTGGACTCACAGCGAAGTTAATAAAGTTTGAACTTTAGGACTCTTTTCTTGTCATGGGCCCTACTGTGGGAGTGGCCCTATTAATTTTGTATTTGCAGTTTTATTTATTTTCCTTAAAGAAAAGTTTACTTACAAGAAGCTTTGAACATCCTTTGGCCCATTTATCATCCTTTAACTGACTTGGGAAAACAATCCTCTAAGCCTTTTCTGTCTTACAAATCTCAAGAAAACATCTCTTGTTGACTGATTCCAACCTGGAATCTGGAACTATACAGAGAAAGAGATTCTGGGAAATGTAGTTCTTTTGCCTTTGAAGAGGCTACGGATGATGCTGATTTGACAGGAGACTATCCAAGCATATCACTCTAAGGAAGAAAATGCAATTAATTGATTAGCAGATTAAGGAGACTTTAAGCCATTCAAGGGACTAGAGCTTAAAATAGGAGAGCATTTGTATATTAACACATCTGAAAGTGGATAACCGTGAAATAGTAATCGAATCCTGGTTGATGCTAAAAGGACACAGAAGGGTAAGAGTTAGTTTGGAATAAAAAGGCAGAGGAAAAAAAGAACAAAGGATTTTCAGGATGTCTCCAGAAATGTTCAGGGAAGAGGGTACCCTGATTGTAAGGCTTGTTTGGCATTCACTAATAATGTATTCAACGCATTTATTAATAATTCATATTAGATACTATCATTTAAAACAAGACATGAGTCGGGGCGCATGGGTGGCTCTGTTGGTTAAGCGTTGACTTCAGCTCAGGTCATGATCTCACAGTTTGTGAGTTAGGGCCCCACATCAGGCTCTGTGCTGACAGCTCAGAGCCTGGAGCTTGCTTTGGATTCTGTGTCTCCCTCTCTCTCTGCCCCTCCCCTACTCATATTCTCTCTCTCTCTCTCTCTCTCTCACTCTCTCTAAAATGAATAAACTTAAAAAAAAATTAAAACAAGACTGGAGTGGACCCTTTCTTTAAAGGGCATATAGTCTAGACCATCACTGTCCAGTTGAAATAGAATTCCAGCCCTAAATGTGAGCCACATATGTAATTTCAAAATTTCTAGCAGCCATAACAATAAAGTAAAAAGAAGCATAAAATTAATTGTAATAATTTTACTTGACCTGATATATCTAAAATATGTATTATCATTTCAATATTTAATCAATATAAAATTATTAATGATATACATTTTACATTCTATTTCTTTTCTGGTACTGTCTTCAACTTCTGCTGTGTATTTTACACTTACAGAATACCCCAGTGTGGACTTGCCACATTGGAAGTGCTCGGTGTGGTTAATGGCTACAGCATTGATCTGCACAAGTCTTCTAGACAATTGGAAGTTTATCCTGAATAATACTTTAGGAGTCCGTTATGAAAATGTCCTGTACTTGCAATCTGGACCACACAACAGTCTGTGGTGGTCCCTCAAGATAATGCTACCTGTTAGGCTGGCTTGAGCTTCCTTTATGACATAAGAAATTCAGAATTTCTTAACTCTGAAAACTATGACAGTGTTTCCTTTAATTCTCTAATGTATTGTGATAATTGGGGACAGGGTGCTTTTCAAAATCAGTGAACACTGGTGTGTCTTATGTTCTAACATCATCAACTAAATATGCCACAATTGGAAATAAAGTGATAACTTGAGTAGGTAAATAAGCTAACTTACAATATCCAATACAATTTATAATTTACAATATTTACAATATTTACAATATCACCTTAAGCCGCCATTGCCTTTGCAAATGTACAATAGTTTTTAATCTTAATATATACTGGCATACCAAACTAAAAATATAAGCCTCCTTCCTTTCCATTAAGGCAAATATGAGTTGGGTGGGAGATTAACTATGACTCAGCCCTTCCCTATGAGAAGCTGGATTGGGGTTTCAGAAAACGCTGCATTTCTGCACCTAAAGTTATTAAGGGTAGGGCAAAAGCAATTATTGAGAAGTTTAAAAAGCAAATTTAAAAAACCTTGACTAATTCAGCAATTTGTTGATTTCATATAAAAGTTCCACCTTCTGAAAAAAAAAGTAAATAAATAAAAATAATGTGAAATTGGTTCTGATGAAACAATTATTGAGATTTTGGAATGGCTAAATCTATCTTACATATTTATAAAATCAATTGCTAAAAATTCCTTTAAAATCTCAAAATATACAAAGTGTCTGGGCATTATTTCATTTAATTGTCTAATTTATTGTGATAATTGAGGACAAAATCTGTGGAACACTGGTGTGTGTTGTGTTCTACCATCATCAACTAAACATGCCACAACTGGAAATAAAGTGAAAGCTAGTTTTGAAAAAACTATCTGTCATCTCAGGCACAAAAGAAAATGGGGTGAATACATAGGAAAAGAAGCTAAACTTAAATGTAATTCAATTTTATTTTATCTATAGTTGTCTATCTATCATCTACCCATTTACTAATCTCTTCCCCACCCTCTCCCGGTCTTTTGTTAGAAATTTAAAACTCCAGATATTTCAACTAGCATGATTTAGGCATGTGTGTGCGTGAAGTGGTTGATGTAGATAATTAGTCTTCCAAAATCATTTATTTTCTGTAGTAAACTGAAGAAATTATATTTAAACTTCTTTGTGGGTGTACATTTATAAAGATTGCAAGGTTACAGCTCACTGCCACTTGCATTTGCTTAGTAATGCTCACGATTTAGGATAGAAACTCCATCTGTTTTAGTATGTCAAGGGCATAGACAAATGCAAGCGTTTATAAATTAAAAGAAGAAATGAGAGCCAGAAGTCTGGGAAATTGTAGAAAGATTAATAATATCATTGGAAATCCAATTTGCCTGAACAGAAAATCATATTTTCTGGGAGAAATATTAATACCAGAGATGTCTAAGTGGGTTATTTAAAGATTAGATTTCAAAGCATGGGGGAGTAAGAACATAAACAAGGTCAAACAAATAAGGACTAATATTGTAGAAACTTGAGATCTTACTGAGGATTGATTGCCACCTATTTAAATACCTTTTGATGGTGGTAAAATACAAAAATTGGAAAGCATTTGTGGAGATCATTAAGTACATTTTGTTCAAATTAGGCCAGAGATGTTTAAGATACCATATGGTGTCAGATAATGGGCAAGTATTAGAATAGAATGGTATGTGAACTTCATATACAGTTTCTCAAATCCTGGCTCTACAAGAATGACAGTGGAGGACTTCATTGCTACAGAAAAGACAAATGAATACAACCATCTACCATTTCGTGGGATTTCATTCTTCTTAAAATGTTAGCATATTTTCAGGAAAATTTATGGAGATATTAGATGAAATCTGTCTCAATGTTCCCATATATTGTAAATATATAAATATGGCATCAACATTCATGTTAAGACAACTCTGCAGCAAATTTTAAACACTGGGCACATTATGTTTTTCTTTTTATAACTTCTAAGTTGTTAAAGAAACTCCATCTCTGCTCAAATATATATTTTCAGGAACTGTGTTCATGATCAGCTTATTTTAAATGTAAGGTGGAACTTCATTTTGTAAGTATTAGTGTGATCTTTCATTTTTCTGATCAGTATCATCTAAGTATACCAAAACAATTCATGAGACCTTGTTGAAAAGTTATCCAGAAGATCCTCTGCTTTCAAATCTGCTCAAAAATAGAATGGTAAAGATACTATTCCATAGATAAACAGCATGGAGGGCTGGTTTTTCTACCATACCTTAGTACATATGGCATTCTTTTCCAGGAAAGTTTTTGATTATTATACCCATGCAACTTCTACCTATATTTTAAGGCCAATATCAAAACCTTTGCTAATTGCATCAGATTTAATTAGAATGAGCTTCCACTTAGTAGCTCTTATTTCTTATCCTTATTCACTCTTTTTGTGGTGGTGGTGGTGTTTTTTGAAAATTCTATTCTATTTGTAGTTTAGTATATTTGGATTTTTTTGTCTCTTTACCTAGATTTTAAACTCCTTGTATCTAAGAACTAAGTTTTTACATTGTATTTTTCTTTATAGCTTCCAATAGCTAGAGTCAATTGATTAGCTATCAGGTTTTTAGGTTTTATTTTTTTATTAAAAAAATTTTAACATTTTTATTTATTTTTGACAGACACAGAGAGACAGAGCACAAGTGGGGGAGGGGCAGAGAGAGAGGGAGACACAGAATCCGAAGCAGGCTCCAGGATCTGAACTGTCAGCACAGAGCCCGATGCGGGGCTCGAACTCACAAACTGTGAGATCATAACCTGAGCTGAAGTCGGACGCTCAACCGACTGAGCCACCCAGGCGCCCCAAGGTTTTTAATTAATATTTGTTAAAAAATTAAGGCTTTGTATCAACAGGTATGTGTGAGGGGATAATGAACTGCATGTGATTAGTTTTGCTAGTATGGAGAAAATGAAATAAGATATTGCAATTACAAAATAGCATTTTTAGTATAGTTGATGCATAATGTTACATTTGTTTCAGATGTACAACAAAATGATTAATCTACACTGCATTAATCTGTCACCAAACAAGGCTATTCCAATGCAACTGACTATATTCCTTATGCTGTACTTTTTATTCCTATGATTTATTCGTTCCATAACTGGAAGCCTGTATTTCCCACTCCATTTCACCCATTTGGCCCACCTACCTCCCCACTCCCTTTGACAACCATCAGTTTGTTCTCTGTATTTACAAGTCCTACTCTGCTCTTTATTTGTTTATTCATTTGTTTTTTAGATTCCATATACAAGTGAAATCATACGGTATTTGTCTCTCTCTTATTTCACTTAGCATAATCCTATAGGTCCATCCATATTGTTGCAAATGGCAAGATCTCATCGCTTTTCATAGCTGAATAATAGTCGTGTGTGTGTGTGTGTGTGTGTGTGTGTGTGTGTGTGATCTCTTCTTTATCCATTTATCTATTGGTGGATATTTGGATTCCTTCCATAACTTGGCTATTCTAAATAATACTGCAATAAACATGGGGGGGGTGCATATATATGTTTGAATCAATGTTTGTTTTCTTTGGGTAAATACCCAGTAGTGGAATTATTGAATCATATGGTGGTTCTATTTTAGGTTTTTGAGGAATCTCCATACTGTTTTGCACAATGGTTGCACCAATTTACATTCCTACCAGCAGAGCACAATGGTTCCTTTTTCTCCACATCCATGCCACCCCTTGTTATTTCTTGCCATTTTGATTCCGGCCATTCTTACAGGTATAAGGTGATCATTCATTGTGGTTTTGATTTGCAAAATAAAAACATAAAAAAATAAAAGCACGTTTTTATGAGGATTTAATAAATGTAGTAATTAAGGAAATGTAGTAATTAAGGAGAGTTACCAGTAAAATGATTTCCAGAGTGTTTTGGGGTTTGGAACCTGGAAGAATAGTGATATTGCTAACTTAAATGATTTGTGGATGAAAATTATTTTATTATTTTTGTCTGTTGAGTTTTTGGTGCATCAGAAGGATCAGAATTGATTTTAAGGTTAGTAATCACCAGCAAGAAGGACATGTTAAAGTTTATATTAAGTCACAGCAACATGTGGAGAGAAATGAGAGATAAAAGCTACTGGAAAGGATTATGAAGCTCGCCTATGGTATGAGGCCAGGTTCCAATCTCCTCATTTGAGATCTCATTCTTTTTATTAAAATAGTTGTAAAGTCATCTACTGAGAATCCACAATACCATCATGAGAATATGAAGAAATGAGAGATTATGACAATCATTTATATTACAAATATGAAGCTTAATTAGAAATACTAGATACAAAACACTACCATCATCAACACAGTATTATTAAAATTAACATTTATTGCCTGTCATTCTGCTAAGATTTATTTTATTTCATTCTCGCAGTGTAATCAAGTAGGTATTGTTGTTTTCCCCATTTTATAGATGACACGACTAGGAAACAGACTACTGGAGAAATTGTCAAATGTCTCACAAAAAGCAAGGGATAAATTTTTTATTTGAATTTCAGTTAAACTCATGCTTTCACTTTTAATATCCATAAAATATTGATATAACACAGTTTACAAATATTATCAGTTTTTTTCCCACATTTTAACTGTTTTTTACTCTGTACCCTAAATTGTGAAGGTTGATTATTATTTCCTGCAACCAAAAAAGATAAGTTAAATAAATATAGATGTTCCACCTCTCCCTCCCTCCCACCCTCTCCCTCTCCCTCTCCCTGTTTCTCTCTCTCTCTCTCTCTCTCTCTCTCTTTTTCTACCCCTGTCCCTCTCCCTCTCTCCTAATCTCTCGAATGGCATAAAAGGAAAGGAAATTAGGTAAAAGTGTTTAAAATCACAGTGCAAATGTCTCTTTGGGAATACATAAACAACATTATAGGTATACTTTGATTATTTACCTTAGACATTCCATTGAACACAAGAAAATTTTACGTATATTATATGTGTTTCTGTGACATGTCTTCTTGACTAAGAAGTAAAAATGTAAGAAATAAATGAATGCTACTTTAATATTTATATCTAGGCAGAGAGAAGTCTATATTTAACAGCACAGTGTAATTTAACTGTTCTATCAGAGATGCTAGTGATGTAGAAACTTCTGAAGTTTTATTTTTACTGATATTTTTGTTTGTTTGTTTCTTTTGCTCTGGTCTATGCACATGAACTTGCAAAAATGTTTCCTTTAGATGATACAACGGGTTGATCCATTTCTTCTTCTTGTAACTTGTGTTAGGGTTTAGTACTTGAAAGATTGTAGTTTATAAGGGTTAAGAGTGCAGGTTTTGGAGACAAATTGAATGGGTTGGAATTTCATCAGCATCATTTACTTAGAAAACCTGAAGAAAATGTCTTAGCTTCTACTACCTTAGTTTCCTCACTTTTAGTTTTTAATGTTTTATTCTATTTTTTAATTTATTTATCTGAGAGAGAGACAGAGAGAGAGAGAGAGAGAGAGAGAGAGAGAGATTGAGACAGAGAGAGAGGGTGACAGAGAATCCCAAGCAGGCTTCTCGCCGTAAGCACAGAGCCCAACTTGGGGCTCAAACTCATGAACTGTGAGATCATGACCTGATAATGATACTACTTACTCTACACATTGCTATAAGGATTAAGTGAGCTAATATAGGTGTTATACGTAGTGTCTGGCAGATACTAAGCTTTAAATAATCAAAGGAATATTTGGTCATGAATAATGGATGTGATCAAAATAGAAAATAATGCTATACTAAAGGTCCTGAATAGTACGTCGCAATAAAGCAGTCCTTTATCCCAGCTTTGGTAAATCTCCTATGGACTGAGATTCTTTCTTATTACTACATCAAAATGTTCTGTTTGCTTTCTGCTGGCATACACGCCCAAGTGATAGATATGCTGTGCTTTGCAAGCCACACAAAGTGGTATAACCTTTCTCATGAACCAGATTCCTAGGGAGGAGGGGCCAGCCAACTTGACATATGTTAATGAGTCGCAGCAAAATAAAATTTAGGCCTTGAAGAGGAGTCTCTATTTTTCTCAGGATTTCAGTCACAGTGGCAGATGCTAATTTATACACAAGTCTCACGTTCTGATGCCATGAGATTTTATTTCAGGAAGATAGGAGGGTGTTGAAAGGGTAGGTCATCTTTCAGTGTGGGAATCAGCACCCATGTTGCATTCTGTGAATTGTATGCAAGAATATGGTATTTGCTGGTCTTTCCCATCGTAAAGCACCTAATAGGATAAACAAATAGTATTTGTTGATTTGAATTCATCTTTGTATACTGTATCTAATCTTAAAAGGAATAACGAAATGCTATTATACTTTTAGAAACACTTAAGGTAGCGGAAACAATTCCAGACTAGGGACACCTGAGATAATGACACGAAGAAGGAAAGATCTTTCTTGTATAGATTAACAAAATAACAGGTAATTTTTTTTTCTTCTGGAATCTTTTTGGTTTTTCTTACATTCTTGTTATTTCTCTTCCAGTATATGAGGGTGAGGCCAAACCACGAGTGAAGAACTTGTCTGAGTTCATTGGAGAGCCGTAGTTCTGTCGACACACTGTTGTGCTTGTTTTAGAAAAGTTGATGGTATGCAAGGATGGCAGTGAGTGAAAAAGTGATGTGCAGAGACCTCTAGAGACTGGAACGCTTAACTACACTTAATACTCTGCAGATATGGTTCAATGCTATACAGTAATTGAATTACTTGGGGAGCTATAACACAGCTATAAAGAGAACAAGGTACTCTTCTATTCCTAGTGATGTGGTTAAAATCATTGTTCTCCAAAGCCTTATGCTTTTGGCTATTTTCCCCTTAATGAGTTAATTAAGGTAAAATATGCTTTGCATTTGCTCTACTGTAAAAACAATGATTAAACAACAGATGCTCATACCCCCCCAAAATATAAATTATCAATGTGTGCAGAATATTTATTTTTAGAAAAACATAGTCAGCATTTACCTGCTGCCATGACATGAGGGTATTTTATTTACCTCACCGTTTATTTGTTTTGAAAAAAAAAAAAAAAACTGGTGTGACTCACATTTATTTTCCTTTCCTGATGTATTGGACTGTCCCTTTTCATACCTTTGACTTTGGCTGGAAAATTTCTTTAAATGCCTATTACTAGTCCTATAAAATTTATTAAAATGAAAATTCCAGGTTACAATATTATAAACATACTGTATAATCAGTTGTGTCCTCATGTTAACTGTTTTTCCTCTGTAGAGTAAGTTGTGAATGGTGGCTATTTCTTATTACAAAGAAATAGATCAGTTAAACAAGTATAGCTTCTCCATAGTTCATTCTCATTCTGTCTCTCTCTTCCTCCCTCCCTCAATCTCTCTCTCCCCTCTCCCAGCAGATTTCTGTGTACTAGTGTATTAGTTATAGTCCAAAAAATCAGAATCAGTAGGAAATGTATGTGTGTGTCTAAATGCATCACACACACACACACACACACACACACACACACACGTGTGTGTGTCTGTGCTCATGTGTGAGAGAATAAGTGAGAGACTGATCGATTGACTAATTAATTTTAAGGGATTGGCTTACTTTATTATGGGACTAGCATGTCCAAAGTTTGTTGGACAGACTGACAGACTGAAGACCCAGGAAAGAGTTGATGCTTTAATCTCTAATCCAAAAGCAGTCTGGAGACAGAATTCCTTTTTCTCTTAAATCTTTAAGTCTTTCTTCTCTAAAGACATTCAATTGATTAGATAAGAACTGTCCACATTATGGAAGGCAATATGCTTTATATAAAGTGTGCCAATTACTTACATCTAAAAATATCCTTCCAGCAACATCTAGCCTGGTATTTGACAGGTATTAAGTTGACACATAAAACTGACCATCATACTGGGTAATTCTATAATTATTTTATGCAATTTGACTACTCTAAATAAACCAAAACAAGCCAGAGCGGTCAAAACATGAACACAAACATACACACAGACACATACAATTGTGTAATGAGTAGTGATTTTTTAGTTTATTTGTCTTATAAATTCTATATAATTACAATAAAATGTTTCTCACGATGAAGTGCAGAATTGAGGAAATATCTTACAGTTAAAGTTTGCCGGTACTTGATGCTCAGTCTACCCCAGTGAAAATATTCTCTTACAACTGATTTCACTAAAAATAAATCAGAATTTAAAATTCAATTATTGTTATAATTCATACACAAGTGCTGGTTTTTGAAACAAGACATTTTTCATTGGTTACCGTTTCCCCCCACCCTGTGGAAATGTAGATTGAAGTATATTTCCTCTATATTTCAAATAAAGTTTGAAAGATACCAAATGGCAAATATGTCACTTATTACTGAATAGGTAAAATAAGAATAAGAAATTTGCTAACACTCTTTTTTTAAACCTAATTAATATAACAAGAATTTTTCTTATATTGATACTAAACATGGTGTCCTCTTAGAGATTAGATTTTAGTTGATAACAACTGTGGAAAATACTTAAACTATATAAAGAGGTGTCTCCAGCCACCAACATTTATTTATTTATTTATTTATTTATTTATTTATTTATTAAATGTTTTTTATTTAAGAGAGAGACAAACAGAGCATGAGCAGGGGAGGGGCAGAGAGAGAGGGAGACACAGAATCCGAAGCAGGCTCCAGGCTCTGAGCTGTCAGCACAGAGCCCGACGCGGGGCTCGAACTCACGGACTGTGAGATGGTGACCTGAGCTGAAGTCAGACGCTTAACCGACTGAGCCACCCAGGCGCCCCTACCGACATATATTTAAATATGAGCATAATATAGAATACTCACTGACTTGGCTTTTAAAGTTTGTTAACACTATTTGTAAATCAAAGTATAGCATATTTCTAGAGTACTTTCATTAGCATTCGCTTTTGGAGGGGCATTTACATTCTCTTCATATGAAATGAATAGGATATGACTGCTGAGTCATTTGGCTAATTAAAAATTATTTTTTCATACACAGGAAGTAGTTTATACAAGGTCATAGCAATTTAATGGCACAACCAGAGATAAAATCTACTTTCACTAGTTTCCAATACAATGCTATATAATCACTTGAAATTTACTAAATAAGGATCAGGTAACTGGGGAAAAAAGTTTATATAATTTAATTTCACAAAGACTTAAGAAAATGGCAATATAATCTTTAACTATATATTGTTGACACTAATATATTATAATCTATATAGATATTTTATACAGCTTATTTAATATATCTAGAAAAACCCATAAGATAAACATCTGAACAACAGTTCTGTGTTTCATTTTGTTTAAAAACAATGTAGATTAGTTAAAGGGTGAATTGGATTCATGATATATGGTTAATAGTCTGAGTTTTCTTTCTTTCTGAATCTAAATGTAGTAATATCTGAATGAGAAGTACTTAAATGGAAAATAAGCAGGAAATCAGCATTAGATGGCTGGATGAATCTGAATACACAAAAATGTTAATTTAGAAACTAAAACAAAAAAATACATAGAAGAGAGCACAGTGAAGATAAAAGCAATAATAAAAATTATTGAGGCACTACAATTTGTCAACGTGACAAAGTAGATGATCAGGAAATAGACCAGTTGTGAGGGATTAGGATCCAACAAAATGACAATAACAAAAACAGCTTTCTCTTTCATACAAAAATAAGATGTATTAAATTAGCTATGGAGTATATGCCCAGAGTAACTGATAACTGGAATAAAGAATCATCAGGAGAAACAGTTTGCAATAATCACATGTTTTATGATAACTTAAATCTGTTTGGCATTGCTCAGGCAAAAAATACTGAATTTGAAAGAGTTCATCTTGATATAAATTCAGACAAAGGTATAAATGATAAAGAAAAATTCATTTCTGAAATCAGACACATGAGAGAACACAAAGAGGTCTTCCAAGGAATGAGGGAACTAACAGGTGGTTCCTGATGGTGGAAATAAGAAAAACTTTCTTTACTAACCATGTTGCTTAAGCTTTCCCTTCCTCAGAGTGACATGCTGCTCCCTTTCAGGGAAGATCCTCAGATGTCTTATCTGCATTCAAACAATTTGTTTGATTTTCGTATCTGGTACAGAGGGGAAAAAATTTAAAAAAAAAAGAAGCAGGAAGAAATTTATTTTGAGAGATATTAGCCAGATTCTAAGTACACACATATACATATTTTGGAGAAATCGTAACTATGGTTCTCATATGCTGACATCTCCAGAAAATTCCCATCCTGCTGGAAACACACAGAACAATTCTCACCCTCCAAAGTAAACATTTTTATGTGACGCCATTGACTATTTTTCACTCTTCTTGCATTACGAATTAAAGATGTAATGATGTTCCAGTTTCTATTCATTTATCAGCTTCAGAGGTATTCAGCAACTATAATGTCTAACAACCAACCAACCAAAACAAACAAAAACTAGGATAACTAAAAGGGGTGCTTCTCAAGTTATACTATCAGAAGAAAACAAGGAGGCATGATCAGGAGAATAAGGGCTATCACAAAAATAGAAAGTCATGGTTTCTTGTTGAGTTTCCAGATCTGAAGAAGTTTTGGTCCCATTATCCACTAATTTATTTATTTATTTTAAAAAATATTTTAATGTTTATTTATCTTTTTGAGAAAGATTGACAGAGTGTGAGCAGGGGAGGGGAAGAGAGATAGAGGAAGACACAGAATCTGAAGCAGGTCCAGGCTCTGAGCTGTCAGCACAGAGCCCGATGCTGGGCTCAGGCTCATGAACCCATGAACCGTGAGATCATGACCTGAGCTGAAGTCGGACACTCAACCGACTGAGCCACCCAGGCGCCCCTCATTATCCACTAATTTAAAGAGAGAATAGATTCCCAGGAGAAAGAACCTACAACACCATAGCATATATGCACAATAATGATTCCCCCAGTTGTTCCCCAAAGGTGCCTGTATTAATTTACTTGAATAAATACACACTGAATGAAAGGGACTACTCAAATATTTTGAAGACTATGGATTACAGGGTCAGAGTTGACATTGATACTCAGCTACTCCAAGAATTGTCATGACCCATTGGTTAGAGTGAGAGCATATAAGAGGCAGGTAATAAATGGAGTCCAGGTGAATCCTGGTGGCAGCATTGAATCTACAAATTACTCTGACCCCTGAATGAATAATAGGTACAGACATGCTTTGATGTTGGTACAACTCTCACATTCGTTCTTTGGCCTGTGGGGTAGGAGCTATCATAGTAGGCTAAGTGGTAGCCTTGGGAATCGACTTCTCTATCTCCAGCTAGAAGAGTAATTCATAAATAACATCACCTTTCATAATAAGGTGTATTATAGAAATTAAGGCCACCTTTAAAGACATTAAAAAAGACTGGCAAGGGTGATAATCCCTATCATGTCTCCATTTAACTTCCTAGTCTGACTCCTGCCAAAACAAGAGAGATCTTGAAAGATTTTAGACTTTATGCAAACTTTGTGATTGCAAACTCTAGGTGTAGGCTCTGTTGCAGTTACCATGTTAGATGCAGCAGTATCTTTGCTAAAGCAGGTAAATAAAACCACAAGTATATAATATGCATCCATTGAAGTGGCAAATAATCTTTTAAAATTTCTGTCTGAAAAAAGACTCTGAAATAATTGGCTTTAGTGTGAAATAGACATGGTTTGCATTAATGTTTTTGCTCCAAGGCTATGTGAAATCTCCTATTATGTCATAACATGGTTCAAAGAGGTTTGGAATCTCTGAACATCCTGTAGACTTTCACATTTGTCCACTACATTGAATACATAATATAATCAGGATGGATAAGCAGGAATTACCCAGTATTTGGAAGCCTTGAAAAGACACCACACATTTTGGTTAGTAGGAGACCCAAAGAGGACATAGGAACCTTCCATATCAGTAACTTTGTAGAGGTCTAGTTGTCAGGAGCACACTTAACTTATCATCCAAAGTAAAACTATACCATTTTCCACCAAATCATGAAGCATAACTCTTATTAAGCTTATCTGGTTTCTAGGGACAACATATTCTATCATATTGTTCTTGATCATAAACCAGGTTAGTAAAAGGCTACAAGCTTTCAGTGGGACCCAGAGTAGGAAAATTTCTGCATCAGATTCATGTTGCAAAGTCAAGAGCCCTTCAACTAGGTCCCTAGAACTTCACAGATTCTACTGTATTAGAGAGATTAGTGGTTGATAAAGTTGCCATAGGGAATCTATGACCTGCCCCAGCACAGAAATCACAATGCTTTGGAAACAATGGAATGCCACTTGAAGTAGAGAATTATACATGTTTTGAAAACAACTTCTGTTTTTCGACTAGGCTTCTTGAAATTTAGAACACTTGGTCATGGGATACAGATTTACTATGGTTCTGGGATTGTCCATCATGAAATGGGTTCTGTCAGCTCCATCAAGTCTAGGTGGGCCCAAGAATAATACATTGAAAAGTGGGAGATCTACATCTAACATTGAGTATGAGCAAGACCGGAAGGCCCGGGCAAACTGCATGTGTAGGAAGCCCAGACTCTGCATGTAATCTATCCCTATTTCCTTAGCTTATACCTACCTATGGCCAAACAAAAGGCACATCATAACCAGTTGACTGAGGAGGAAAATGATCCATCTTGTTTTATACACGAATTAGCTGAAATGTGGGAGCAAGGTAAAAATAATCAGCAACTTCACTACAAGTTCATTCAGGGTCAGCCTTGAAAGACAGAAGCAAGGGAAGTATATCCCAATGGGTAGAGATTTAGGCTGCACATGCAGTCATTCATTTAGTGTGGAAGAAGTGCTTAAAGGTTAGAATATATACTAACTCATTATTAGTAGCAGATAGTCTGGCGGGGGCCTGGAAAGAGAGAAGTTAGGTCAGAAGCAAAGTTGTTTTGTTTTTTGTTTTTTAAATATTTATTTTGGGGAGAGAGAGAAAGAGAGAGAGTGAGCATGGATGGGCAGAGAGAGAGGGAGACAGAGAATCCCAAGCAGGCTCCACACTGTCAGTGCAGAGCCAAACACTGGGCTCAATCTCACAGATAATGAAATCATGACCTGAGCCAAAATCAAGAGTCAGATGCTTACCCGACTGAGTCACCCAAGTGCTCCAGGGATACAGCTATTTAAGGCAAAGTCATGTAGATGGACATACGGGGGTAGAAAAGAAATGTGAAGATGCTTGTATATTATACTTAAATGGAGTCAGTCAGCTTTTGTCATCATCAATCCTATGTCTGACATGACATGGTAAACACATTTTAAAAAGTGGTCACAGTGGCAGATATGGAGATGATACTCAAACGTAACAGCATGGGCCCTCACCTGCCAAGACTGTTCTAGCTACTGCCACCCCAAATGTTTAGCCTTTCAGCAACAGAGAACAATACTAAAATCCTATAATAGCATCATTCTTTGAGGAGGTCAATAAGCCATTTTGTGCCAAGTTGACATTTGGGGTTACTTCCAACCTAGAAGCTCAGAAATTTATTCCAATAGGAATAGATACAATTTCCAGATATGATTTTGCCTTCTCTATACTCAGTTTTTCAACCATCACCAGTGTTTGAAGACTCATGAAGTATTTGATTCACTGGCATGGGATCCCCCATATCATTGGGTTTATCCAGAGAAGTCACTGTATAGTGAAGAATATGGTGAATTACCCCACAGTAACGGAATCCCCTGGCTTTATTTTATACCACACCAGCTGAAAGTTGCCACATCGATAGAGCATTAGGAAAGCATGCTGAAGTCACAGCTGAGTTGTCACCTCTGAAATGATTATTTAAAAGGAAAGAGTCAGGGGATTCTGGGTGGCTCAGTTGGTTGAGCGTCTGACTTTGGCTCAGGTCACGATCTCGTGGTCTGTGAGTTCAAGCCCCATGGCGGGCTCTGTGCTGACAGCTCAGAGCCTGGAGCCTGGTTTGGATTCTGTGTCTCCCTCTCTCTCTGCCCCTCCCCCGCTCATGCGCTGTCTCTCTCTCTCTGTCAAAAATAAACAAACATTAAAAAAATAGTAAAATAAATAAAAGGACAGAGAGTTATTCTTCAGGATGCAATATACTTTCTCACAAAGACCTTTATGTAGTTATTAGACCAAATAGGAAGATTATACAGGCTTCCATATTAATAATTAAAACAGTAGTAACCCTAATTATAATCAGTATAACCAGTCCTAATAACTTTCTTAACGAATTTGTCTTCTTGTCTTCACAGCATTAAAGGTCCTAGTTTCCAAAGGAGGGACTTTTCTGCCTGGAACACAACAAAATTCCGTTGAGCTGTGGCTACCGCTTGAACAGAGGCTCATTTTTGTCCATAAGCCATCAGGCACCAAGAAGAATGACCATTTTCAGGAGAAGACTTGCTAGAAATCAATGGAGTCAGGGAGAAGTATATCTGTACCCAGACAATCTGCTTGTGTACTGCTTAATATCCCTTCTCTAATTTTGATAGTAAATGTACAATTGGCATGAGGATGACATGGTGGCCAGAGTCCCAGACCCCTCAGGGATGAAGATCTGGTTCAGCCCATCAGCTAAGCCATCAGCGGTGGTAATGGAAGGTAAAGGGATAGTAGAGTAGGGCGAAAATAAGTATCACCATGCCCCTGAAATGAGCTGTCATCATGCGGAATGTGGTTCATCCTCCTTACTTGTCTAAGTTCCCTTCAAGAAGACTCAACAGTCTTAGAGAACTGCTTCCTGAATGTATACGTAGAATTGGATCTGAGTGGAGTAAACCATGGAGGACACACAGATATACTACCCAAGATCCCCCTTCAAGGAAGGGTTTGTTGCCACAGCTTCAGGGAGTGTTGGCAGCAGAAGGTGGTTAGCTACAGTCTGTTCAGGAATTACTTCAGTTGTAGAGAACCATTTTACCCTGTCATGACTGGAGGTGGTAGCCCAGATCCATCGAGTAGTGGAGGTGGGAGTATAAAGAATACCTTAATAGGGACAACTATTAAATGCTATTTCAACTTCATAACCTCTCCCCTGCCCCCATGGTACTGGCTGAAGCTGTAAGGCCTGAATCTAACTTGACTTCTTTGCCTATTTCAGCTTTTTCTTCCTTCCTTCTAGGGTCTTCCTTAACAAATATTCTAAACACGAAATTATTTCAGAATCTGCTTTGCATTGAACAAAACCTGCAACAAATCCTATTCTTTGATCCATACATTTTTGCCTCATATATTTTGAGGTTATGTTATTTAACCTCAATTTTATGAATAGTATATACTTAATGGGAATTACAAATTTTATCCTTATTAAATGGACATCTTTATTCTCTCTGGTGATTTTATCTTAAGTTGTGCTTTGGCTGAGATTAATTTTACTACCTATGCTTATTCTTGTTTATGCGTATTTATCCTTTTCTTTTTGAATACACATCTCCATTTTTTTAAATTAATTTATTTATTTTGAGAGAGACAGAGAGAGTGCCAATGGGGGAGGGGCAAAGAGAGGGGTGGGTACAAAGAATCCAAAGTAGGCTCTGTGCTGGCAACAGAGACCCCATGTAGGGCTCGAACTCACAAACCATGAGATCATGACCTGAGTCGAAGCCAGACACTTAACCAGCTAAGCCACCCAGGAGCCCCTTACCTCCATTGTTTTAGGTGTATATTTTGTAGGCAGCATATATTTAGATCTTTACAAAATCCAATGTAATAGTGCCATTTTAAAGGGGGAGTTGAATTTTTTTTTTATTTTTACAGTTGTAATTTACATACTTGATATTAGTGACTTTATAATTGTGTTTCTTAGGGCACTTGGGTGGCTCAGTCAGTTAAGTGTCTGACTTGGGCTCAGGTCATGATCTCGCAGTGTGTGGGTTGGAGCTCCGCGTTGGGCTTTGTGCTGACAGCTCAGAGCCTGGAGCCTACTTTGGATTCTCTCTCTCTGCCCCTCACCCACTTGCACTCTGTCTCTGTCTCTCTCTCTCTCCAAAAAAAAAAAAAAAAAAAAAAATAAATAAATAAATAAATAATTGTGTTTCTCTTATTTATTCCTTTTTATTCTTGGATTTATTTTTTTTTCTTCTATCTCTTGTTATGTGACTTATGTTTAAATTTTGTTCATCTTCTCCAGTGCTTTGAGAGGCATATGCCACTCTTATATTTGGCATCAGTTAACATAAAGTTTAAAGTAGGCACCTCTGCTTTTCAAAGCCTGGCAGACAATATGTGGGGAAAATAACTTCATAACCAAAAGAGCATAAGCATTATATCTCTGGTGCATTTTAATTTACACTTGATCCTAAGAAACTCATTAGAGGAAATGAGTTTTTAACAGTTCTTTCTCAGCAACATAAGGCAATGAGCAATTTAGATACACAAGAACATTTTACATTTTTGGATCCAAATTCTGTGATTTTAGAATTTTTTGTTTACATTTTAAAAATGGCTAACACTGAACTAACTCAAATGTAGTTTGATGTTGAAAGGAATTTAGTTCAGTTTGTGAGTATTTATGCAGAATCCCTCTTGAAACCAAAATAATTTCACTGAAATCAACCATAGTTTACTTAACAACACATTTAGAAAATACTGTGTATGTTTTCCCAGCAAACAAACCATTCAAAACCCACAAATTTGATGTTTCTGCTAACCTTTTCATCAAAAGCTGTTTCAAAGAAGATGTGAGAAGATTAGCAAATGATTAGTTTAAAATTTCTATTTTAGTGTAATCAAATAGTTCACATTTCTAGATTCCTTTTTTTTTTTAATAGAGCAGTATTATTTTCTTACTCAGCCCAGATGTTTTTGACAGACAGAATAGTGCAATTTGGGAAGAAGTGGCAAGGGAAGTTTATAATCCGACTACAGAGATGGAAAATTACCTCCAGTACCAAATACGTGGGGAATCTACAAAATAGAGGTGAAGTGATATGCCAAAATTCCCAGCAGTGGCATGTAAGAACTGGACATGGGGAGCACCTGAGTGTTTGCTTTGACTCTATCACGTAGTGCATTCTAATTCATTTTTGAATTAAGAATTTGAAGTTTGCAAGTATATTATACAATATAACATGTGTTTCTGGCATTATCAACTAAAGACTTATGTCTACCTATTCCATAAGTCTAGTCAATATCATTTCTGTCTTTATTTATTACTCTGAACATTACGATAATCATTTGATATGCTCTAGTCCAAGTCATTAATAACAAAAACGGTCAGACATGGAAATAATTGATTCAAAGCTATCATCAGTTATTATTTCTCTAAATTTTTATAGTATTTTATTAAAATATGTCTGATTATATGTTTTCTATTTATTTTCATATGGAAGTCAAGCATAAAGTCATGCATAGAATTATATTGAAATCTATTTTTCTGTCCCATCAATAAGTAGAAATAATTGCTACTAATAATTGCTAGTAATAATGTTAATTTTAGGGTCATTATTGACAATTCTATCCAAATCTTATTTCCTGCCAAAATGTTTTTCAACAGTTAGATGTGGAGTTCCATATTTATACACAAATCAATATATGATTTTTCAATTATTTTATTGTGGTGAAATACACTAACATAACACTTATGATCATACCATTTATAACTGTATAGTTCAGTGGTATGAAGTACATTCATATCACTCTGCGACCATCACCACCATCCATTTCCAGAACCATTTTATCTTACAAACCTAAAATGCTGTATCCATTAAGCAGCTCCCCATTCTCCAATGCCCCAGCTGATGGCCACCACCTCCACTTTCTGTCTCTGTGATTTCACTGCTCTAATTACATCATGTACGTATTTAGATCAGGCCATATTTGTCTTTTTGTGACTTGCTTATTTAACTTAGCATTTTCAAGGTTAACCCATGTTGTAGTTGAACATGAGTGCATAAATATCTTTTTTGAGACCCAGTTTTCAATCTTTTGGTATATAACCAGAAGCAGAATTGCTGGATCATATAATAATAATTCTATTTTTACTTTTTTTTTTTTTTTTGAGGACCCACCACACTGTTTTTTGCAAGGTTTTGCCATTTTACATTCCCACTAATAGTGAACAAGGATTCCAATTTTTTCACCTCATAACCAACAGATTATGTTGAAAAGACTATCCAATCCTCAATGACTGGCCTCGGCATTCCTGTCAAAAGTAATTTGACTATATACGCAAGGGTTCTTTTCTGGGATTTATTTTCTATTCCATTAGTCTATATATCTATCTTTAGGACAGTAGTATTTGTTTTGATTATTAAAGAGAACTGTCTAAGTCCTTTGCTTATTTTTGAATAGGTTATTTGTTTTTTTGCTGTGGAGTTTTAGGTGTTCTCTATTCTGAATATTAATATCTTATCAGATATATGATTTGTAAATATTTTCTCCCATTCAATGGTCTCCTTTTCATGCTGTTGATAGTGTCCGTTGATGCACAAAAGTTTTTTAATGATTATGAGGCCCAATTTCTCTAGTTTTTCTTTCGTTGAAAGTTACTTTGATATCACCTCTAAAAAATTATTGCCAAATCCAATGTTATGAGAATTTGCCTTATGTTTTCTTCTAATAATTTTATAATATTAGGTGCTACATTTAGATCATGGACTAATTTTGAGTTAGTTACTGTATATTGTGTTAGGTAATGATTCAATTTCATTGTTTTCCGTGTAGATATCCAGATTTCCCCAGATCATTTGTTGAAAAGACTAATCCTATCCCCAGTGAATCGTCTTGGCATTCTTCTCAAATATCATTTGACCATATATGTGAAAGTTTATTTCTGGGCCTCCTATTCCATCCCATTGGTCTATATGTCTATCTTTATAACAGTACTACACATTGTTTTGATTATTGCAGGTTTGTAGCAAATTTTGAAATCAGGAAGTATGAAGCTTCTAGCTTCGTTCTTTTTCAGGATGGTCTGGCAATTCAAGGTCTCTTGAGATTCCATGTGAATTATAGGATGAGTTTTTCTATCTCTGAAAAATATTTCATTGGGATTTCGATTGAGATTTTACTGATCTTTGGACAATATTGACATCTTAGCAATGTTAAGTTGTACAATGCATATACATGGCTTTTTTTTTCATTTATGTCTTTAATTTCTTTCAGTAATGTATTTTAAATTATGCATCTCTTACCTCTTTGGCTAATTCCTGTTTTATTCTCTTTAATAGTATTGTAAATGGAATTGCCTTTCTAAATTCATTCACAGAATTTAAACAAGATAAAGAATGAAAACAAGATAAAAGGACATTTTTGAGGGCCTTACAATTTTTAATAAGTTTTGACCCTACGAAGTATTTTTTTTTAATGTTTACTTAGTTGTTTTGAGAGGGGAGAGGGGCAGAGAGAGAATCCCAAACAGGCTCTGCACGTTCAATGCAAAGCCCAATGTGAGGCTCCATGTCATGAGGTGCGAGATCATGAAACTATGAAATCAAGAGTTGGATGCTTTAACCAACTGAGCCACCCAGGTGCCCCAGCCGATATATTCTTAAATTTTATTCTTTTTCTTCTTTGCATTTTCCAATAACTAACATGCTAATATATTTGTTTATTTTATTCTCCCTAACTAGAACAAGAGGTCTGCAAGGAAAGGATTTTTCTTTCATTCACTATTGCATCTCCATGGATTAGGTTCTGGGAAGATATTTTTAACGCGTGAATCTAAAACAGGTACACTTACTCAATTCAGTGTGTTTATACACACACACACACACACACACACACACACACACATATATATGTATATGTATATATATATATATATATATATATATGAAATTTAACTATTATTTTCTGTTATAAAGTTAATATTTTGTTGACAGTGGAAGAGAACCAAAATTCATAAATCATTTTTTTCTACCCTAGATTTTTTTCCATTTTATTATTATGTTTATTGAATATATTTCGCTTACATTTATGTTAAAAGAAACACTGTTTCCATGAACTAGGTTTAAATAAGGGAAAGGATGTACCAATAAAACAAGTGACACGGGTAGAGAACTTTCCCTATTTTTCTTATCATATGAAGACTGAAATGTCTAACAGGCAATTTCTCATTCAATATGGAGGATTACCACAATTTGATAAATGTCATATCCTCAGAGGTTATATAAGAGTTTTTAATAGTATGAAAATTAATTATTAATTTAAAATGTATTAAAGATTAAGAAAATGCAGTGTTTTATTCCACTTATAGAAGTAAGAGATTGTATTGTAGGTCTCTCATATCATGCAGAATTGAAATCGTGTTTATTTCTTCATTAGGCACCAAATGCTACAATTTCTTCTTTAGAAAAAGAGAAATTAAGGGAGCCTGAGTGGCTCCATCGGTTAAGTGTCTGACTCTTGATTTCAGCTCAGGTCATGATCTCATGGTTCGTGGGTTCAAAGCCCCACATCAGGCTTTGTGCTGACAGTATGCCAAGCTTGCTTGGAATTCTCTCTCTTCTCTCTCTCTGCCCTTTCCCCCATTCATGTTTGTACATCCACTCTCTCCTCTCTCTCTCTCTCTCAAAATAAATAAATACATAAAAGAAAAATGAAATTATTTGTGTTATATACAGAGGTCATATTAATAAAAACATTTTCAGAGTATACTGGGATAATTAATATGATTATCTAGCATACTGGAAAAGATTGAGACAGATTGCACTTTGATGAACATCATTGAAAGATTCACATCCAGAAACTCAATTCAAAATCAAAGTGTGAACACGCACTGAGAATGTCCTTTGAAAAGAAATATACTAAAGAATTGTGTAAGACTCATATATGGTTATTATACTGTTTTCCACCAATTGCAAAAGAATCACTATTTTATTTCATTCTCCCCTGCTGAAGCTCTATTTAATGTCTTTCAATTAAAGAAATACATAACAGTGAAAGACTAAAGAGACAGGGTACGTTCAGATTTTACATTACCCCTTACTGAGTAACATCATATTTGAACAAGTTTTTATATCTCTCCACTTGTGGGAAAACTAGCTCATGCATGTATTAGTGACAGAAAGGAAGTTGTCATACTGAGAACAAATAATTTCGTGTGAGACTCACAAAAAATAATTTATTTAATGAAGAATTTAAAGGTCACCTGTAAGTTTGAGGTTTTTGGAAACTTAAAAGTAATTGCAGTATGTAGCATTTATATTTATTTGATTATTTGAATACGTAGAAAAACCTTTATGTTGGTTGTATAGTACAAAATCACATCTACTACAAGTCAGACTCTGCTTTAGAAAAAAAATAACTAGTATAAATGATAAAAATGATTTGGAGGTTAGCAAAATAAAAATACATATACACATGGTCGATGACTTATGATGGTTCAACTTACATTTTTTTTTTTACTTTATTATGGTGAAAAAATGATACACGTTCAGTAGAAATTATCCTTCAAATTTTAAATTTTGGTATTTTTGTGGGCTAGTAACATTTGGTGCTTTCTCATGATGCTGGGCAGTGGCAATGAAGTGCAAAACCCAGCCAGCCATGTGATCATGATGGTAAGCAACCAGGACACTTAGAAGCTTCCATACCCACTATGTGTTTCACTTTCAGTATGGTATTTAACAGATTACATGAGATATTCAATACTTAATTATTTTTTTAATTTTTTAATGCTTATTTATTTTTGACAGAGAGAGAGAGAGAGAGAGCATGAGTGGGGGAGAGGCAGAGAGAGAAAGACAGAATATGAAGCAGGCTCCAGGCTCCGAGCTGTCAGCACAGAGCCCAATGGGGGGCTCGAACTCACCGACTACGAGATCATGACCTGAGCCAGGTTAGATGCTCAACGACCTGAGCCACCCAGGCGTACCAACATTTGATAAAATAAGTTTTGCATTAGATTACTTTGCCTAACTATAGGTGAATGCTAACTGTTCTAAGCACAATTTAAAGTAGATTAGGCTCAGTATGGTGTTCAATAGGTAAGATATAATAAATGCATTTTTGACTTTGGGTACTTTCACTTACTATGTATGGATTTCTTGGGATATAACCCTAATGTAAGTTGAGGAAGATCTATATACAATTTTATTTTTGGTATTTCATAGGCTCATGGAACTGAAAGGAACAATAAAGGTTACCAAATTCAAAGTTCTAAATTTTCAAATAATAATCAGAAAAGTTTACATAAATACTAGAAAATGTGCTCACTGGGGCACCTGGGTGTCTCAGTCAGTTAAGTGTCTGACTCTTGATTTTGGCTCAGGTCATGATCTCTCCCAGGTTGTGAGTTCGAGCCCTGTCAGGCTCAGCACTGACAATTCAGAGACTGCTTAGGATTCATTCTCTCTCTCTCTCTCTCTCTCTCTCTCTCTCTCCTTCTCTCTCTGCCCCTCCTCTGCTTGTGCTGTCTCTCCCTAAAATAAATAATTAACATTTCATAATCATATTCATAATAAAAAATTTGCTCACTGATGGAAGCCATATCCATAATAACTTAAATACAAGCAAAATTTGTGGTAAATTTGTAGTTTGTGAAGTATGCTTTAATTTGTGTGTTTTTCTACTATAGGTAATTTTTTTATTTTAACAGAGTTGTTCATCTAGTTTTTGTTTTTAAGCCTCATGTTGTCTGCTGTGTGGAAACATTCTTCTTCATTGCCCATGCAATTCTTATTTGTCATTGGAGGACCAACTCCTATGTGTCATTCCCGCCTACCATAGGGAATTAATTGCTTCCTGCTCTGGGTTGCCATGGAACTGTGCTTAAAACCATAGAATAATGCATGTAATTTTTTTTTAAATAGAATGAACAAAATTTCATATTTTTTGTTTTAGATAATACTTAAAATTATGAAAGCTAAAATTTTTAAATTTTAACTACGTTGGCTGAGTTTTTATATACATTATATTTACACAATAAAAGAAAATTAAAGGACACCTCAGTGGCTCAGTTGGTTAAGCTCCTGACTCTTGATTTCAGATTGGGTCACACTCTCATGGTTGCCAGATCAAGCCCGAGTTGGGCTCATGCTGTGTGTGGAGACTGCTTAAGATGCTCTCTGTCTCTCTCTCACTTTGCCACTCACCTGCTCTCTCTCTCTCTTTCTCTTTCTCTTAAAAAAAAAAAAAAGAAAAGAAAAGAAAAGAAAAGAAAAGAAAAAAAAGAAAAGAAAAGAAAGAAGGAATTTATGACCCAAGGATTTTAAATCCTAATGTTATAGGCAAAGCCTCATTTTTATGGAAAATAAAACACTCTTTTTCTTCCACTTCTAATAGCTCATTAAGAGAAGCCACTACTAAATCCTGTTCCTGCTGCATTTCTATGTAGCAGGACGCAGCTCTCGCAATCCTTCCTAAACACTGTTCAGGAGTGATGGAGTGATGAGCTTCATGTCTTGTACTTCTGGCATTGCACTTATTCTAGGGATCAGGGCAATCTGTAATGTGATCCCAGGATGATTATCCTGTTCTGCTGTGGTTATTTGGGAAGTTGCTGTAAACTGTTCTCTTTTAGAGAAAGACAAGACTTTTCAGATTCTGTCTTATTGGCCAGCTACTCTATTGATGTTATGTTTGTTTTAGTAACTAAAGAGTCAAAGGTAACTTCTTCAGTGATTCTGTTTGGGTTTTACAAAATATTAAGAACAAATTCTCATGACTCTTGTATAGTTGTTGCCCTATTTCTAATGCCCTCTTTGTACGGCCCAATAAAATCAAAGCTATCATTATTTGCCAACAACTTGGTTTTGCCGATCCAGAATTTAGCAAATTTTTTGGCCTCAGGAATACTGGACAATATGGTAAGTATATCATTAGAAAGTACACTCCCTTCAGTGAACTGCAGACATAATGTTAGAGTGTTGTTAATTTTATAGGATCATCCAAGTTGTGCTTTCTTTTCTTCATCTTCTCTTTCCATAGTCTTCCAAAATGAAATATTCATTTCCTCTATTATTTCTATTTTTGTTTTAAGTTCCAAAGGATGCTATTTATAGATTTTCCCCTTAGATTTCAGACATGCTTCCAGTTGTTTCCTTTGATTCTCTGCTGTGTTCTTCTTAATAAATGGATTAGTTTGGGACTTTTCTTTCATTTATGGTTTTGTCACCAGCCTGAGTTTGGGAAGGTATCATATTGAGAAAATGGTTCTGGGAAAGAGTCTTTTTCAACTTGGAGTCCAAAGTCTGTGCATTTTCTTGATAGCTGTTGCTGCATTTATTCCCTTCGGTTCCATTTACTGTTATGTTAGGGTGCTTGGAATGACTGAATTCAGACTACGAAGTGTCAAGTTGGGCCTTTGGATTATGGGTTTTGCCTTTGGCAGTGCACTTGATGTCTGACGTCTAAAACAAGGTTGAGTGGATTTCTGATCTTGCTTAATGTTTGGATGTCTGTTGTTACAGCCTCCCAGAAGCACACTGGGGCATGTCCAGGGTTTGGTTTGTTCTACTTTCTGTTCAGTACCAGTGGGTGACTGTAACTTAGTTTCATTTGGTCTTTCATATTTATCCTTATCAACCCTTATAACCTTTATGTCCTTGACGACAGGTTTCTTTGATGCTTCAGTCCTACTAAGGTTCTGAACTAGTGAGAGGGAACTGCCCTTGGGAGTTTTTCTCCTGGTCTTGAAAGATTTGTTCCTCTAGAAAGTGGCTGTGACTTTACTGGTGGAATCTTAATTTGTGTTTCTCCAACAAATTGTTTATTAAGTCTGTCTTTCAGAACAGCACTATTCCCTGAACTTTTGCCCAAGGTTTCTTTAGGAGTCAAACTGCTTTAGGTTTGATTATAAGAATTAGTCTTTGACTTACCTATTGTCCACAATTCAGAATTCAGCTTCCTTTCAGAGTCTGGTAAAGTTTGGGGCAAATTTTCCTTGTTCATCAGTTTCAGAAAGCTACCCAAGTATTCATTTCAAACACGATTATTGTCTACAGGGTCGGTGCATTTAGCATTTCCTTGATCTGCTACCTGTTGCTTTGCAGTTTTCAGTTCTTGTATATTAAGTGACCCCACAGTTTTTCTAGACAGTTCTTTGGTTATGTATGATCCAGCTTCATGCTTTTGCTGACTGTTGCTGGAAGGCTTACTCTTTGAGTTAGAAGAAATACCTCCTGAAGTCAGCCTTTTGCCTAGAAGTTTTGGTGGCTCCAACTCTGGCTTCTGGGATCCTGTGATATTGGCAGGCCTGGGCTGGAGTTTAATGCTGATGGGTCTTGTTGTTGATACCAAGCAACATGATTGGTAACATCCTTTCTGGGCACAATAGTAGATTTAGAAGGTCCAGGATTCAGACAATTACTCTTGACTTTTATTTTTTTTATTTTTTTTTTAATTTTTTTTTAATGTTTATTTATTTTTGAGACAGAGAGAGACAGAGCATGAACAGGGGAGGGTCAGAGAGAGAGAGGGAGACACAGAATCTGAAGCAGGCTCCAGGCTCTGAGCCGTCAGCACAGAGCCCGACGCGGGGCTCGAACTCACAGACCGTGAGATCATGACCTGAGCCGAAGTCGGACGCTTAACCGACTGAGCCACCCAGGCGCCCCTACTCTTGACTTTTAGATAAGGCTTAGGGGCGCCTGGGTGGCGCAGTCGGTTAAGCGTCCGACTTCAGCCAGGTCACGATCTCGCCGTCCGTGAGTTCGAGCCCCGCGTCAGGCTCTGGGCTGATGGCTCAGAGCCTGGAGCCTGTTTCCGATTCTGTGTCTCCCTCTCTGTCTGCCCCTCCCCCGTTCATGCTCTGTCTCTCTCTGTCCTAAAAATAAATAAACGTTGAAAAAAAAATATTAGATAAGGCTTAGTGTTTTGACACTTCAGTTTTCGCTTGACTGCTAAGTAGTCCTGGAACTTTCTCTGCCACTCTTTACTGCTTTGAACCACTCTTCAGTGGTAGCACCATGAATTTTCCATGACAGTTTTTCTTCCACTATTTAAAAAAAAAAATTAATTATGTAGTGTATCCTCCATGGTACCATCAGAAGGATCTTCCTGAAAAACATTTGATCCTTACTTTAAGAACCAATTTTGTTAATTTTTTTTTTAGACAGAATAAGTTTAAAAAGGACACCTGAACTGAACCTGTTTAAAAACCTGTTTTTGGTGCCCAGCATCCTACAAAACAAACTTGTAAATCTTTGTATGTTATCAAATATTCCATATCTGTTCCATCTTGGTTTCTGATTTTTCTTGTACAGAAATCCTGTTCCTCACATTCCATCTAGTCATGTTTTGATAACTTTAACATGTTATTTCCTCTCAACTCTGCCTACATTCCTTTCTCTAGAGATTGTGGTGAATGGGCTTTTACTAACACTTCCAGGCCCAGATGAAATGTGTCTTCCTTGTTGAGAGTGACCTCATACACTCAGTTAAAGTCACAGTTTTGTTCCTCATATTTCCTGTTACACTTTTAGTGAAAGTCAAAATCTTTATAATGGTCAATGGGACCCTACGTTATTTGCAATTTTCCTGTCTTCTCCACACCTTTGACCTCATGATCTTATCTTAAAGCTTTTCCTCTAGTTACCCCTCCATCTTCAGTGACCTTAATGCAAATAGTCACTTGGCTATCTTCACATCCTTTGAAGGTTGTTTAAATAACATCTTCTCAATGAGGCCTGCCATGACTGCCATGTTTAAAATTGCAATTGCCCTACCAATCATCTTTATGCTATATATATATTCTTTGTGGTATTTATCATCTTATAAAAAATTATAAACTTTATTTATTTGACTTATTTTTTTTAAATTACTATACCCACTGAATGGAATGCAAGTCCCCATGATGGCAAAATTTTTTATTTTGTTTTGTGTTTCCATTCATATGTACCAAACATCTAGAATAGTGCCTGCATAATAAATGTTTATTAACTCAGTGAAAAATAAATCTTGAGCAAGTCACTTTGCCTCTTTAACCTCTACTTCCTTTTTTGTAAAAAACAGAGGTCAAAAGAATTCCTAAATGAGAAAGCTACTGTGATTAATAAATGAGATGATGCATGCAAAACAGTTAGCATAATGCCTTACTCATCATGCTCAATTAATAATGTCAACTCCCATTATTAATTGTTTTATCATTTTCTTGGTTTTTAAGATTCAAAAGCTGAACTGTTATAACTATTAAGTTTACAGAAGTGAAAAAAGAAAAGTTCTGGAAAAAGAACCCAGGAAGAGAGGCACCACGTGGCTCAGTCAGTTAACTGTCCGACTTCACGCAGGTCATGAGCTCGCGGTTTGTGAGTTCAAGCCCCGTGTTAGGCTCTGTGCCGACACCTGGGAGCCTGGAGCCTGCTTCCGATTCTGTTTCCCTCTTTCTCTGCCCCTCCCCTGCTCAGGCTCTGTCTCTCTCTGTCTCTCAAAAATAAATAAATGTTAAAAAAAATTTTTTAAAAGAACCCAAAAGAATGTTTGTAGGTGGACTTTATTATATAGTTATATATTTTTTAACTTCAGAAAAATGATAAATTACATTTTATAATATAGAAATAACCTGAAATATTAAAACATTAACAAAAGTATTTTCTAGATATCTTAATTATTCTCTTCTGAAAGCAATATAATGAAATTTATCAATTTTTAAATATTCAGAACTGTTAGTTTAACACCATTTTTACCGAATCTCATCTACAATAAATAAAGTGCCATTAAAAGTTAGGTCATTTTTTTTAAAACTTATCAAAAATAGATCAAAGTGATACACATAGCTATAAAATAAATATAAATAAATAAATAAATAAATAAATAAATAAATAAATGCAAATGGTATTGATGGAGTTAAGACAAAAACTCAGCAATATCTTACCCTGACCTTCTGCATGCCCAACTGTACCCACTAAGACTTTAATGATTCCTGTTTAAAGCTTTTCGGGTGCTTGCCTTTAGTCATTTAACATACATGTGTGTACTGCCATTTTTTAACTCGTCAAATGTAGATTTTTAAATTGTCTTTTAGATATGATATATCAGCTATTAACTTATTTCTCCACCTCCAACTCTCTCACCCTTTTCCTTCTTCCAATTCTTGGTAGTTCTAAGACTTTAAAACTTTTCAATTGATTGTTGTTGTTAGTTGTTTTAAGTATTGAAATTTCTAATTTCAATGTAAATATTATCTTTTGAATTTCCCTTTTGTAAGATGAGCATGTCCTTACCTCTATGCTTCCTTACCTTTACTTTCTTTCTTTTTATGTTTCAATTTTTTATTTAAATTCTAGTTACTTGGGGCGCCTGGGTGGCACAGTCGGTTAAGCGTCCGACTTCAGCCAGGTCATGATCTCGCGGTCTGTGAGTTCGAGCCCCGCGTCAGGCTCTGGGCTGATGGCTCAGAGCCTGGAGCCTGTTTCCGATTCTGTGTCTCCCTTTCTCTCTGCCCCTCCCCCGTTCATGCTCTGTCTCTCTCTGTCCCAAAAATAAATAAACGTTTGAAAAAAAAAATTCTAGTTACTTAACATGTAGTGTAATATTAGTTTCAGGAGTAGAATTTAGTGATTCATCATCTCCGTATAACACCCAGTGCTCATTGCAGTAAGTGCCCTCCTTATTGCCCATCACCCATTTATCCATCTCCTGCCCACCTCTCCTCCAGGAAATTTTAGTTTGTTCCTCTTTTATGGTTTGATTCCTTCTCTTCCTCTTTTCTTTTTCTTCCCCAAATGTTCACTTTTTTTTAATTGCACATATGATTGAAGTCATATGGTATTTGTCGTTTCTGGTTGATTTATTTCACTTAGAATAATACATGAGAGCTCTATCCACATTGTTGTAAATGGCAATATTTCATTCATTTTGAAGGCTGAGTAATAGCCATTATATATATATATATATGATGATATATATACTGATATATATATCAGTAATCATATATATTATATATAATTTTATGGATACATATACCACCATTCATTAACCATTTATCAGTCAATGGGCATTTGGGCTCTTTCCATAATTGGACTATTGTTGATAATACAGCTATAAACATTGGGGTGCACATGCTCCTTTAAATCAGTATTTGTGTATCTTTTGGGTAAATACCTAGTAGTGCAATTGCTGGGTCATAAGGTAGTTCTATTTTTACTTTTTGAGGCACCTTCCACTGCTTTCTGGAGTGGCTGCATTCCCACCAACAGTGTAAGACAGTTCTGCTTTCTCTGCATCCTTACGAACATCTGTTGTTCTTGTGTTGCTAATTTTAGCCATTCTGACAGGTGAGAGGTGGTATCTCATCATAGTTTTGGTTTGTGTTTCCCTGGTGATGAGTGATGTTGTTTCATGTATTTGTTAGCCATCTGTATGTCTTCTTTGGAAAATTTATTTTCATGTCTCTTTCCCATTTATTAGCTGGATTATTTGTTTTTTGGGTGTTGAGTTTTATAAGTTCTTTATATATTTCGGATACTATCCTTTATGCAGAAATGTCATTTGCAAATATCTTCTCCCATCACAAATGTTGTTTTTTAGTTTTGTTGATTGTTTACTTCACTGTGCAGAAGGTTTTTATCCTGATGAAGTCCCAATAGTTCATTTTTGCTTTTGTTTCCTTTGCCTCAGGAGACATGTCAAGTAAAAAGTTGGGGCAGCCAAGGTCAAAGAGGTGTTGCCTGTTTTTTCCTCTAGGATTGTGATTGTTTTCTGTCTCACATTTAGGTCCTTCACCCATTTTGAATTTATTTTTGTGGACAGTGTAAGAAATAGCTCCAGGTTCATTCTTCTGCATGTTGCTGTCCAGTTTTCCCAATACCATTTGCTGTCATTTTTCCATTAGTTACTCTTTGCTGCTTTGTCAAAGATTAGTTGGCCATACATTTGTGGGTCTATTTCTGGGTTTTCTATTCTATTCCATTGGTATATGTGTCTGTTTCTATACCAGTACTCTACTGTCTTGATGACTACAGCTTTGTAAATATGGCTTGGCGTCTGAAATTGTGATGCATCCAGGTTTGTTTTCCTTTTTCAAGATTGCTTTGGCTATGTAAGGTCTTCTGTAGGTCCCTTCAAATTTTAGGATTATTTGTTCTAGATCTGTGAAAAATGCTTGTGGTATTTTGATAGGGATTGCATTAAAAGTGTAGATTGATTTAGGTAGTATACACATTTTAACAATATTTGTTGTTCCACTCCATGAGCTTAGAATGTTTTTTTATTTCTTTGTGTCATCTTCAATTTATTTCATCAGTACAGCTCTTTTACCTCATGGTTAAGTTTATTCCGAGGTATTTTATGGTTTTGGGTGCAATTATAAATGGAATTGATTCCTTGATTTTTCCTTCTGCTTCTTCATTACAGGTGCACAAAAATGCAACAGATTTCTGTACATTGATATTGTATCCTGAGATTTTACTGAATTTGTGTATCATTTCTAGCAACTTTTAGGTGGAGTCTTTCAGGTTTTCTAGAGTATCATGTCATCTACAAATAGTGAAATCTGACTTCTTCCTTGGTGATTTGGATGTCTTTTATTTCATCTTGTTTAATTGCCGAGGCTAAGACTTCTAGTACCATGTTAAATGACAATGATGAAAGTGGACATCGCTGCTTTGTTCCTGACCATACAGGAAAAGTTCTCAGTTTTTCCCAGTTAAGGCTGATATTTGTTTATCATATATGGTCTTTATGATGCTGAGGTATGTTCTCTTTATCCCTACTTTGTTAAGATTTATAAAGCATGGAAGCTGTATTTTGTCAAAGACTTTTTGTGCATCTGCTGAGAAGATTATATGATTCTCATGCTTTTTTTTTTTATTAATGTGGGGTATCACATTGATTTGTGTACATTGAACCACACTTTCATCCCAGAAATAAATCCCACTTGATGATGCTATATGATTCTTTTAATGTACTGCTGAATTTTATCTGCTAGTATTTCGTTGAGAACTTTTGCATCCATGTTCATCAAGGATATTGGCCTTAATTCACCTTTTTAGTGGGGTCTTCGTCTGGTTTTGCAATCAGGGTAATGCTGGCTTCATATAATGAGTTTGGAAGTTTTCCTTCCATTTTTAGTTTTTGGAATAGTTTGAGAAGAATAGGTATTAAATCTTTAAATGTTTGGTAGAATTCCCCTGGGAAACCATCTGGCCTTGGACTTTTGTTTGTTCAGAATTTTTAGATTGCTTATTCAATTTCTTGCTGGTAATGGGTCTGTTCAAATTTTCTAATTCTTCTTATTTCAGTTTTGGTACATTATATATCTAGGAAATTATCTATTTCTTCTAGGTGGTTCAATTTGTTGCCCTATAATTTTTCATAATATTCTTTATAATTGTTTGTATTTCTTTGGTGTTGGTTGTGATCTCTCCTCTTTCATTCATGATTTTATTTATGTGGTTACTTTCTCTTTTCTTTGTGATAAGTATGGCTAAGGGATTATCAGCTTTATTAATTCGGTCAAAGAACCAGCTCATAGTTTCATTGATCTGTTCTGTGTTTTTGTTTGTTTGTTTGTTTGTTTCTATATAATTTATTTCTGCTCTAATCTTTATTATTTCCCTCTTTCTGCTGGCTTTAGGCTTCATTTACTTTTCTTTTTCTAGTTACTTTAGTATAAGTCTAGGTTGTGTATTTGAGAATTTCTTGCTTGTTGAGGTAGCATGTATTGCTATATACTTCCCTCTTATGACAACTTGTGCTGCATCTCAAAGGTTTTGAAATATCGTGTTTTCATTTTTATTTTTTCTATGTATTTTTAAATTTCTTCTTTAATTTCCAGGTTAAAATATTCATTATTTTTAAATGTTTATTTATTTATTTTGAGAGATAAAGAGAAAGCATGAATGGGGATGGAAAGAGAGAGAAGGAGAGAGAAAATCCAAATCAGGCTCCACACTGTTATCATGGAGCCCGACATGAGGCTTGATCTCATGAGCCTTGAGATCATGATCTGAGCCAAATTGAGTCAAACCCTTAACCAACTGAGCCACCCAGGCACTCCTAACCCATTCATTTTTTTAGTTGGATGTTATTTAACTTCCACATATTTGTGGTCTTTGCAATTTTTTTCTTGTGATTGAATTCAAATTTCATAGCATTGTGGTTATAAAATGTACATGGTGTGATATTAATCTTTTTGTATTTGTTGAGGCCTGATTCATGACCCAGTATTTATGATCTACTTTTGAGAATGCCCAATGCTTATGTGAAAATAATACATATTCTGCTTCTTTTGGTTGAAATGGTCTGAATATATCTGTTAAGTCCATCTGGTCCAGTGTACCACTCAAAGCTATTGTTTCCTTGTTGATTTTCTGATAAGATAATCTGTCCATTGTTGTAAGTGGGGTGCTAAAGTCCCCTACTATTATTGTATTATTATCAATAAGTTTATGTTTGTCATTATTGTTTTATATATTTGGGTTCATTCAAATTGGGGGCACAAATATTGACAATTGTTAGATCTTCATGTTGGATAGACTCCTTAATTATGATATAATGTCCAATATCCTGTTAGAGTCTCTTTGGTTTGAAATCTATTTTGTCTGCTATAAATATGGTTATCCCAGCTTTCTTTTGATATCCATTGGCATGATAAATGGTTCTCTATCCCCTCACTGTCAATCTTCAGGTGTCCTTAAGTCTAAAATGAATCTCTTGTAGGCAGAATATATAAGGGTCTTGTTTTTTTGTCCATTATGTTACCCTATATCTTTTTATTGGAGTTTTAGTACATTTACATTCAGAGTGATTTTTGATAGATATGAATTTAGTGTCATTTTATATCCTGTTAATTTGTTTCTGGAGATTTTCTCTGTTCTCTTCTAGTCTTTGTCACTTCTGGTCTTCCTTTCCCCACTCAAAGAGTCTCCTATAATATTTATTTCAGGGTTGTTTTGTGGTCATTAACTCTTTTAATTTTTGATTGTCCAGGAAAATCTTTATCTCTCCTTCTATTCTGAATGACAGCCTTGATGGATAAAGTATTTTTGGCTGCAGCTTTTTCCCATTTAGCATGTTGAATATATCATGCCATCACCTTCTGGCTTGCCATCTTTCTTTGGAGAGGCCTGCTGTTAACCTTATTTGTCTTTCCTTGCAAGTTAAGAATTTCTTTTCCTCTGCTGTTTTTAGGATTTTTTCCTTATCTCTGTATTTCAAACTTTACTGTGATATGTCTTGTTGTTGGCCTTCTTTTATTGATTTTGATGGGAGTTCTCTGTGCCTCTTGGATTTGGATGTCTGTTTCCTTCCCTAGATTAGGGAAGTTTTCAGCTCTAATTTCCTAAAATAAACCATCTGCTCTTTATTCCCTATCTTTTTTTTTCGTGGATTCCTATGATACAAATATTATTATGCTTTATGGAGTCACTGAGTTCCCTAAGTCTACATTAGTGATCCAATGTTCTTCTTTTCTTCTTCTTTTCAGTTTCATTAGTTTCCATATTTTTTTCTATATAATTTATTCATCCTTCTGCTTCTTCCATCCTTGTCATTACATCTACACAGTTTCACATCTTGATTATATTCAGCCTTGCTAGTTTTTAGGTCTTTTATCTCTGGAAATTGATTCCCTGGTGTCTTCTATGCTTTTCTCAAGCCCAGTTAGTATTCTTATAATTGTTGTTTTAAATTATGCATCAAGTATATTACTTATATACGTTTCGATTAGATCCATGGCCATATCTTTTCTTGTTCTTTCTTTTGGAATGAACTCCTCTATCTGGACATTTTGTCTAAGTCTGTGTCTTCTTTTGTGTGTTAGGAAAGCCTGTTATGTTTCCTGCTCCTGAGACTAATGGTTTTGTTAAGAAGAGATCACATACTTTCCAGGGCCTAGTGCTTCATTAAGTGATTCTGATGTATGCTGTGTGCAGTCTGCTGCTATGTTTTGGCTGCTCTTTCCCTCAAGTCAGTCCTGTCACAGTTTCTCCTTTCCTGCAGTAGGGGGTGTTTGGGCCTTGTCTAGAGTTGGCAAGTTTTAACTAGGTATTCTCTGGTCTGCTTGTTAATAGACATTAGATCCCATTTCCCTTATAGCTGAAGCCTTGCAGCATTCTATAGTCAGTAGACTTGATGAGTGTAGTGTGAGGGGTATTCTGTTGGTTGGTTGAGGGAGAAGCCTGCTGCCCTGGTTCTCAGGCACATTTAGGCACCTGCAGAGCACAGGGTGGGGTGGGGTGGAACTTGGTGTAAGCTGTTCAGACGTCCAGTGTGGGGGCTGTGCTGCTCACTGAAGTCAGTCTGTGCTGATGGGCAAGGGAGAAATATGATGTCAATAGTGAAGCCCTCATGGGAAAAAAACAGTCCCCTCTAATGTAGTCCTGGGTATCCTTCATATCCTTGCCTTCAGCCTGTCTCTTCCAGACCATCTGCCTGGCTGGCAATGCAGTGCACCTGGGTTTTATCTAAGGAACATAGGCTGAATTTTAAAACTCCAAAATTTAGGGACCCAGCATGGCATGGACTGGTGCTTGTCCCCTGAGGGAAGATCATTAAGCTGGGGCTGGTGCAAGTTTATCCCAGAATGGCAGTCACAGAAATGCACAAGGATTTGGAGTTTATAGTAAAGCACAGCAAAAAGGCTGAGTCTGGGTTAGCCACCCACAGCAGGTGTCTTTGCTCCTATGCTCAAGGGGAGAGGGACTATAATGCCATCTGCCAGCTCTTTAGTCCCCTGAGAGATAATGCCACCTCTCACAGATGTATTCCAAGAACAGGGAAACCTCTCTCCCAGTATATCCCAAAGGATCTTCAGATTATGCAGCTCACTCCTGAGCCTGTGCCTTCCTTCTCCATAGTACCATGGCACCTGCTAGGGTCTATATCATCCATGACTTGGAACTCTAAAACTCCAGTCTTTGAGCTCAACTGGTTGTAAATATTCAAGATAATCAGCCCCTTTCATTTTCCTAACCAATGGCTTTGTACAAGAGATTTCCTTGTGAGATCCCTTGTGCACTGCTCTCCTCCCTCCTTCTCTCTCTTTCTCCTCTCTGAGGTCAGGACTCCCTCCTGTCTATAACACCGATGATCTTTTCCTCCCCAAATCATGTCTCTCCATCTCCTGCTCTCCATGATGTGGCCTTTTCTCTCCTTCCAGTCATGCAGCTTGTTTTGTCAGTCCTCAGATAGATTTCTTGTGCGTTCAGAATGATGTGATATTGATCTAGCTGTGTTTGAGGGATGAGGTAAGCATAAGGTCCTCCTACTAGTCTGTCATCTTAACTCCTCTTGCCTTTCATTTTAAAACTGAAAATATTGTATTCTATTGTGTCACACATAATCAAATGCTTTGTATTTTCTCTGTAGCTTGAATGATGACGTTGAAAATTGGCAAATATTAATTATTATGATTGTGTAACTGTTGTTCAATGCAGAACATTAGTATGTGTAGTTGCATTTCTTCTTCGGTCACAGCAGCAATGCCATTCAAAACTGGATATTCCTAGTGTCAACAGCAAATGTATTTTTCATTTTTTAACATTGTTCTAACTTTTGAAATCATGCTGATATTGTGTTTACATCTTTTGTGGTAATGACTATATTTTGCAACATTATAATCAACAACCAATATTTTCGGATTGAATTTGATTTTGCTTATTGATAAAACTGTATGTTCTAATATATATTTTATATGACAAGAAAGTCATTTCCTAGAAGTCAATTTACATATAGTTTTAATTGACAGAATTTCAATTTGTCCCCATGGCATTTTTTTTAAGTAAACTTTCCACTTCCACAGCTTCCTAGTGCTGCTGTAGGAGAACTACTGGTGAAAAAAAGTTGAAAATTAAGACCATAAGAAAATAATTCAGTGGCGTCTGGGTGGCTCAGTTGGTTAAGCATCCAACTTTGGCTCAGGTCATGATCTCACAGTTTGTGAGTTTGAGCTCATCAGGCTCTGAGCTGGCAGAGCATTGCCTGCTTTGAATCCTCTGTTTCTCTCTTTCTATGCACCTCCCCTGCTTACACCCTCTCTCAAAAATGAATAAACATTTAAAAATTTTTCAAAGACAAAAAAAAGACAAAAAAACCTTTCACAGTTCTTGTTTTTTATTCTCACTTTCTGGAGCCAATATATAGATAATTTCCTTGAGAAGATATTTTCATGCAAGTAGATGTTCAGTGATTTTCCATGAATAAAAATTGCTTCATAATTTCATGTGATATAGGAATCTAGATTTCATCACATTTTTTTCTTTCCTGCTTTTATACCTTTCACCAGACTTTCTTAACATCTGTGCTCTGGTGAAAAGTATGATGTTATTCTGATGCTTGTGTCTTGGGGATCCAATTGTCTTTGTTGTTTTATTATTTTCTGTCTGAATGGAAGGTTTAAACATTCTTCTTGCCTTTAAAGTGTAACATCCTAAATTAATTTGCCTATATGTGAATTTTTTATTTCACTTAGTGTCCAGTGAGTTTCTTGCCCTTTTGCAGAATTTGCTTCCCTTCTGTTGCAGACAGTTTTGTGTCAACCATGGTGTTTAGTTTTTCAAAAGCACTTTCTTAACTCTTCCTCATTCCCAATTCTGTGTCCTAGTGTTAGCAAGTTAGAATTTCTTCAATATTGAACATATTGAGACTCTCTGAAGATACTTAATCACATAAACACACACACACACACACACACACACACACACACACAGAAGCTGTATGTTACTAGACAGAACTTGGCAACTGATAGCCCTTTCAATAGTGTCAGGTGTTAAGGTGTCATAATAAAGAAGACTCTGACATGAGATGGGCATATGCACATTAACTTTTCTCTTTGTATCATGAGAAGATATTTTCATTTTAAGGAAGATTTTGTGTTAAGATGGAGGGACTTAGTGGACTTTCTGTACATGTATGTAGGTGTATTGGTATGTACACATGGTTTTGGGTGACAGAATTTAATTAATCCTAAATTTTAGGACCATATTTTACCTTTGTTTTTGTTTATAGGTTCATAATGAATGTTCTAAATTGGTAATCTCTGTATTCATTTGTCCTCTTCTGTAGATCTCTAGAAGAAAGAGATTTCATTTACTTGTGAATGTGTGTGTGTGTGTGTGTGTGTGTGTGTGTGTAAGAGAGAGAGAGAGAGAGAGAGCGTGAAAGAGGGAAAGAGAGAGAGAGATCTCCAGAGAAGGGCATATCTGTGTTTTATTAATAATCTCCCTTCAACAGCACCATTAGTCTTCTTTTTCTGGAACTGTTAAAATAAATTTTGAATATTTGATAACACAATTAAACACAGTGGTTTCTCATTAGATGGTACAGAAAATCTACAGTGACATAGGAAGATTTTTGAAAATTTACAGACAGCTCGTATAATCACATTTAATGCAAAGAAGAAATTATCTGTCACATTTTGCCTACAATTATGTTGAATTGCCAAGAGTGTTTCCAATTAAACAAAGATCATGGAAACAGCAACACCCCGATCTATTATTTATGCAAACATTTGTAGAGCAGAAAATTGTAAATTAACATATAAAGTTTTATAAATATTGTCTAACCCATGTTTACATAGCAACAGTAGATTTTGTGAGAATATTGTTAGCACATATAATTAAAGATCAGATTTACTACTTGGCCTGGGAAGTAAAAATAAACATACAGTAGTAAGTTATTCTTTGTAATTACCTTTTTTTAAATTTTTCATTAGAAAAAAATTGTTCAGGTAAGTGCAATTCAAGTGTTAAAACATGGTAATTAATTTTAATGACTTCTGATAAAAAATATTTGAGACTGACTACTTTGAATTGTCATATTTCCTTTTGAAATGTATGTTTCAAGTTATAGTTCAACTTTTAAATTATGGAATTATTAAACTGTTTTACATTAATTAGAAGTGTATATAGAATATTTTTCTTAGAAATTGTTTGATGAGCTAGCCTGAAAATTGTTTGTAACACAAATCTATATTTTTTACAGCTGAAATATTGCTTTCCTGATAATCAAAAGGAGTGTCATGAGTAAATATTCTATAGTACTTTAAGTATAATCTGAGTAATACCTAATCTCTGTATATCAAGGTCTAAAGAACTTTGAAAAGATACCTAATAAACTTTTTTGGTACTTGAGCTAATTTGGGTGTGGGATTTATTTGTCAAATATTAAAGGATATTAATTTCTCCTCTTTCCATGTCTTAAATTAATTAAAGTATTAGAAGCAATGACCCAAAGTTTCAGAACTCCAAGAGGCCAAAATAATTCATCACATTATTAAAAATAAATCGCTATTTATTTTTTCCTCAAGCTAAAAGTAAGACATTATCCAATATTACTTTCATTTTGTGTTATTTCTTCCATAGTGAGCTTTTACTCTTTCATTTCAACAATCTAAATAATAGAAACACCCTTCTGCCATCTTAGAAAAGCTCACTAAAAGTTCAGGTAGAGTCACCTTGTTGTCTTCCAAGATGGAAGTGACCTGGTCCCAATAACGTTCATGAAATACAGATGCAAAATCTTCAACAAAATTTTAGCAAATCAAATGTAACTTTTATATATTTCTATCAGTATAATTTTTCAAAACTTTTAACTTTGAAAAAAATTTAAATATGTTTATATAAATAAATTTATTTTTTTATTTAAAGTTTATTTATTTTGAGAGAGTGAGAGTGTGCGCGAGAGATGGGAAGGGACAGAGAGAGAGGGAGAGAGAAAATCCCAAGTAGGCTTTGTGCTGTCAGTGAAGAGCCCAAAGTAGGGCTTGAACCCACAAACCATGAGATCATGACCTAAGTCAAAATCAAGAGATGGGCACATAATCAACTGATCCACCCAATCTCCTGTAAATATATATATTTTTAAATATGACAAAACACCATTATGAGTGACACTGATTTTGGGTATAAAAAGGTGGCTCAGGGGCGCCTGGGTGGCGCAGTCGGTTAAGCGTCCGACTTCAGCCAGGTCACGATCTCGCGGTCCGTGAGTTCGAGCCCCGCGTCAGGCTCTGGGCTGATGGCTCGGAGCCTGGAGCCTGTTTCCGATTCTGTGTCTCCCTCTCTCTCTGCCCCTCCCCCGTTCATGCTCTGTCTCTCTCTGTCCCAAAAATAAATAAACGTTGAAAAAAAAAAAAATTAAAAAAAAAAAAAGGTGGCTCAGTATTTGAAAATCAATCAATGTAGTGCACCATATAAACAGACTGATAAGGAAATAGCATGATATCAATTGATATAGAAAAAACATTTGACAAAATTCAATATCCATTCATAATTAAAAAAATAAAACTTCTAGTGCACTATGAATAGAGGAGATCCTCCTCAATATCATAAAAAAAGGAAAAAAATTACAGCTAACTTCACACTTAATGATGAAAGACTGAATGTTCCCTCTCTAAAATCAAGATCTGGGCAAGAATGTTTTCTTTCAACACTTTATTTACATAATTCCAAAATTTCTAGTCACTGCAATAAGACAAAAAAAAAAAAAAAAAAAGAAATACAAGGAAAAGATTGGAAAAGGAGGAAAAGGGAGGAAAAAGACTGCAGATAACACGATTGTGTATGTAGAATATCCTAAAGAATATACAGAAAAACAAAAACAAAAACAAATTCCTAGGCCTAATGAGTCATTAGATTCAAGATCAGCACACAAAAGTCAATTGAATTTCTACACACTGACAATAAACAGTTGGAAAACAAAATAAAAAATGTCACATCATTTCCAATTGCACCAAAGAAAATAAAATAAGTATGTGTAAATCCAACAGAACGTGTACTGGGATTGTATGCTAAAAGCTATCAAAAGATGATGAAAGAAATGAAAGACTTAATATTGGAAGAGACTTCTATTTCCAGTCTACCATAATCAAGACTGTGTGGTATTGCTAAAAGGGAAGACATATAGACCAATGTAATCAAACAGAAAACTCAAAAATAGATCCAAATATGCTGACTTAGCCTTTGATAAAGGAACAAAAATAACTAAATGAAGGAAGAGTCCCTTATCAAAAAATGGTGCTAGAGAAATTGTACATCTATAGACAAAAAATGAATCTTCCAAAATTTGCAACCGAACTTTATTTTCTCTAAAACACTTTTGTACTTATAATTAGAATTGTGTTTTTGTATTTTGTTGTTCTCAAAAATGCCTTTCGCCCAGCTCTGCCCCATAATTAGAATATAAGCTCATGAAGTCTGTGTTTATGTTGATATATACATCCATATATATGTGTGTGTGTGTATATATATATATATATATATATATATATATATATATTTCCCTCCAAGGGGAAATACAAACATACAAATATAACACTATAAATAATTAATTATGTAAATGTATCCTTAAAATAGATTAATAAAATAACTGACATGTGAACATTGTGACTCAATTATGCCTCAAATGTAAACTCTGAGTACATGCTTCTCTTCATAAAAAGAGACAATAAATGGAATCTGAATTATAGTTGCAGAGTATTACGTGTTTTATTAAGATAAAAACTAAAAACAATATAAGAAGTGAAATAGGGGACAATACTTTATTTCTTATACTGTGATTTCAAAGTTCCAGTTGTTTGCTGAGAAATGGTAATAAAAATAAATTTTATGTAAGAAAATGGAACTAGTCAACAAAAATGAAAGATATTTTGGTGCTTCTATCTTTATTCCCTCTATTTTTGCTCTGCAGTCTTTGTAGTCATTTCCCCAGGCTGATAAAATGCTGCATTTTCCCTTCAGTTTCCTCATTTTCTTGGGATCTTGAATTACCTCACTTTTGTGTAAGTTTACCCAACAGAGCCTGCAGAAATACTCTGTAAGATATTATTTTTAGAATGTTGATTATATACAATTTAATAAGTCGCAATTTTAGTTTACCAGTTTTTGATTCTTATGACTTTGATATTTCCCTTAATGCCATTTTAATTTCATTATGTTTGTTATATTTTGGCTGTCTTTATTGCTTGTTTTATATCCTATGTTAATTACTTTGTTTCTCCTCTAAACTAATTTTCTCCTTCACTACTCAAGGGAATTTTCTCTTTTATACAGTACAAGGAAAATCAACAACTTCTCCAAAATATAAACTCTGGCTGTAAGGAAGAATAATTCAATTCACTACAAAAATATATGTTTGTTTCATTATATATTTACAAAGCAACATACAAGGTACGGCACTCAGTTTCAAAAAACAGGTAAGGGATAGTTACCGACCTTCTTTCTGAGGCTCACAGTCAAGTGAAATGCATAAGAAGTGCATATTTAATTGTATTTCAAAGTAAAATAAAGGGAATAGCAAAGTCTTAGAGGCATAATGTTCAGAAGACAGAAGGCAGATGAAGAAAGAACTAAAAAAAAATGTTTAGGTACCTATGAAGGATTTTGTATAATCTACCATTTAAATAGGTCTAAAACTAAGATTCTAACAGATAGCGTAGTTTTCCCAAAGACAGCCTCTGTCCTCAAACATTTTTAGTTCTTGAGAGGGTTATTCTACCTTCTTAAACTTTTGTTGAAAATGAGTCATAAAGACCACCTATCTTATAAAGCTGTTATAAAATTTAAATGAGATAAATGTAAAACATATTGAAGATTGTATACATTGTGTGTTCCAAATTGTTCTTCCTTTGTTCTTTACCATTTTTCTTTTGCAGAAAATCTGGTATGGTCATCATAAGATTAACACCAGTATGAAAAAGGTAAACATCCTACAAATTTTAGCAAAATAAACCAAGCAATATATAGATATAATGTATTGTGATCAAGTAGGTTTCATCCCAGGCAGGCAAGGATGGATAGACTTATTAGAGAATCTACCTATACAATTTTCCTTAGTTAAATTAAAGGAGAGAAAAAGCTATGATTAGGTATGTTGTGGAAAATGCCTTTACCAACAATAAATACCCATTTATCATAAAAACATAAGGGTAGCAGAAAATTTTATTAACTTCTCAAAGTTAATAAAGAACAACATAATATTTAATGGTAAAATCTTGGAAGTATATTCTTTATGAGCAAAGAATGAGAAAAAATGTCTATTCCTACCACATTCATGCAACATTATATCTGAGGCCTTAGCCAATTCAGGAACACAAAGATAAGATAATATAGGGACTGGAAAGAAGGAACAATGATAATATACTAACACATTAATAGAGTCGATAAGATTTTAAGTAGGTTTCTTGGCTACAAAATCATTTTGCCATTAATTACATCCCTATTCACTGGATAAAAAAAGAATAAGAAAATACTAGTTTTAAAGGATAAAACTTACAATATGATGCTTATAGAAATGCATTCAACAACAGATGTCTGAGTCCTTTATAGAGAAAAAAAATTGAAACTTTATTAATGCTATAAAAGATGGCATCAACAAATGAATAGACATATACTATATATGAAAATATGTAGACATAAAAAAGATTCATTATGACAAAAATGTCAATTGTCTTCAAGTTAAGGTATAAAGCCATTGTGAAAAATTTCAATTTTCTTGGTAGAACTTGACAAAGCTGATAAGAAAATATATATGAACTAGTAAAGACCCAATGACAGACAAGAGCAAAGAGTCAGTTGATGCAGTGACACATGTTAAAACATACTCTAAAGTAATGTAATTGAGACACTGGAATTTTGCTGTGGTGAAGACAATGCCACAGAAGAAAGAACCCAGATATGGAACCATGTATCTCTGAACACTTTATATATGACAGATTATAAATCAGTGAAGAAAGAAGAAGTTAACAAGTAATGCTAAAAATAGTTTTCCATTCAAAAAAGGGAATCTTTGGGGCACCTGGGTGGCTCAGTCGATTGGGCAGCCAACTTTGGCTCGGGTCACGATCTTGCAGTTCGTGGGTTTGAGACCCACATCGGGCTCTGTGATGACAGCTCAGAGCCTGAAGCCTGTTTTGGATTCTTTGTCTCCATCTCTCTCTTTCTGTTCCTCCCCCATTTGCCCCCTCTCTCTCTCTTTCAATGTTAAATAAAGATTAAAAATAATAATAATAATGGGGTGCTTGGGTGGCTCAGTAAGTTAAGCGTCTGACTTTGGCTCAGGTCATGATCTTGGGTTTCATGAGTTCAAGCCCCGCATCGGGCTCTGTGATGACAGCTCGGAACCTGGAGCCTGCTTCTGATTCTGTGTCTCCCCCTCTCTCTGCCCCTCCCCTGCCTGTGCTCTCTCTCTGTCTCTCAAAAAATGAATACATGTTAAATTTTTTTTAAGTAATAATAAAAATTTTAAAAAGTGAATCTTTGTTTCACATCATATACAAAATTCCTGAGTATTAAATTATCCTGTTAAGTAAACAGAAACAATTAGTAGAAAATATGAATATTTTTCATGACTGAAGGGTACAGGTATCTATTGATACAACTGAAAATGGGGTGCCTGGGTGGCTAAGTCGGTTGGGCAACCGACTTCGGCTCAGGTCATGATCTCGCGGTCCGTGAGTTCGAGCCCCGTGTCGGGCTCTGTGCTGACAGCTCAGAGCCTGGAGCCTGTTTCAGATTCTGTGTCTCCCTCTCTCTCTGACCTTCCCCCATTCATTCTCTGTCTCTCTCTGTCTCTAAAATGAATAAACGTTAAAAAAAATTTAAAAAAATATATCTGAAAACAGAAAACATTGAAAAAAGTATGATAATTTGATTATATTAAAATTACTTTTTCTGAAAAAAATAGCTTTAAAAATAGTTAAATTCAAGTTCTAGGCTGGAAGAGTATGTTTGAAATGCATATAACTGGCAGAGAATTAGTGCCTGGACTTCAAAATACCCTCCTACAAATAATTTAAAAAAAGATGGAAATTGATAAATTATGAAAGTGGCAAAATATGTAAACTCATTTTCTTGAGGGGGCTGTAACTTGTAAATATACGAAAAGTATTTCAACTTCATCAGAAGATATGCAAAACTATGCCCCTAAACTAGACAGTAATTTCAACGTTTGCCAATAACAGTGTTGGTAATGCTGTAGAGAAATAGGACATCCAACATATTGCTGCTGGTGGAAGTGTAAGTTTTTATAGCTATTTTGGGGAGCAATCTGGAAATCCCTATTAAGGTAAATATGTGCATACCCTTATAACCACCATACCCTACGGCTCAAAGTACAAAACATAAACTCTTTCACAAGTGTATAAGAAAAAATATATAGAAATAATATTTGTATCATATTTTTTGCTAGAAGAAAACAACATTAACAATAATAAAATCCCAAAACAAGATAAATAATGAAACCAGTGCATTTGGTATAGTCATCCAGTGGAAAGCTACCTAATAGTGAAAATGGTGAACTTGATTTGCATTTATTAAATTGGGTAAATCTAAAGTATATGAAGTTGAAATAAAGGAAAATTGTGCACAAGATTATTTAGAGACAAGAATATAAGTAGCAAATTTGTAACATATATGTGAATAATAAAGATGGAATTAAGGATTACAGTTGGCTCTGGCAGGAGGGGGCAGTAAGAGGTAAAAGTGACCTAAAACTGTGCTTTTAGAGGTTTATTTCTTAGTCTGGGTGGTGGCTGCCCATTGTTTATATTGTTATAAGAGAATATATATCATAATATGTATAACATATATAATATATAATAACACATATCATGTACAACAATATTATTTATAATTCCCTTTTACATGTCTGAAATATTTCAAAATAAATAATATACAACACTTAAAGAAGGTAGGAGGCAATGATGGAGGGTATTGCCAAAGAGTAAACCACAGATTAAGGTAATTTGAAATGATGTAGCTGACAACAAATTTGAAATGCACACTAAGGTGATAACTGGCCAATCCTATAGCACTTAAATGGTGTGTTTGAGCCATAGGTCAAATCATTTTCATTCTGCTTCCTATGCCCTTTTAGTACCTTGCCCATTCCATAGGATGTTTGTTTGTTTGTTTGTTTGTTTGTTTGTTTTTAACCAGGCAAAGCCCAAGGAATTTTGAAGATTCCAGAGATAACTGCGTCTGACATTGCTCCCCAAGGGGTCACATAGTAGTTGTAATAAAACTGTTTTGCCTCTCAAATGATCGTTTAGATCTTCTTTAAATGTCCAGCATTTGTGCCCATGAGAATGTATGCCATGTGCCATGCCACTTTATCCCCAGGTAAATCATTTCAGATTGGAGAAGAGTAGCACTTGGTTCTTCAGCCCTGCACTGCCCCAAGGTTGACTCTGCCAACTTTGCCTTTCTTAACAATGTAAAGGCATCACTTAATGGTGTTGTGATTTCTCTTACCTTAGAGAGTGACTAGCTCTAGTCTGACTTTTCTGCTGTATAGGATTTTGCTAAACACAATACAAAACAGCCAATATGCGCCAATACTCTGAATCTTTTCTTAATTCATCTTAGCGCTATAGTCTGATGACTCAGTCTACTATTCAAAAAAAGAAAGGTACCTCCTCCAGAGACCGTGTCCATAGGCATTCCGAGTGGTCCAGTGTTTGACATATCATTGTGGGCTGTCCTACAATACAACCTCTAACAAAACTAGGATGCCCCGAACCCCTGGTAATAGAATCGTTTCCTTTGTACCAAAAAGGTTAGGAAAGCACCAAAAATCTGCATGTGGCGTGAGCCCAGGCCGACTTTGAGGAGTTTATGGTATGAAACCTACAGTTCTTATGAGATTGTCTAAAACAAACCACACGTCAGCAGGGCCCATAGTTGTTCCATGTGTACTAAATGTGTTGGTGACAGGATCAAGCATGCCCTCCTTATCAAGGAACAGTAAATCATAGTGAAAGTGTTGAAGAAGGCATAAGAACAGAGTCAGAAAGCTAAAAAAAAAAAAAAAAAAAAAAAAAAAAAAAAAAAAAAAAAGGAACTTTTTCTGAGTAATAAAAAAATCAAAAGGTAAAAATAAAAGGAAGGTGAAAGTTTGACCAAATCATCTACCAATGCATTACAAGGGTCACTAGGTTTCCACGCTGAAATTTCCAATTGATATCTGTTAGTCCTCATTATTTACCTCCCAGACTCTCTGTTCATCAGTTCCACATTTATGCGGCATTATAGCTTTAGGTACCAAATTCTGTATCACTTAGGGAACAGAAAACATAAATATTATCAGTTTAAATTATTTTTCTGTCATATAGCACTATTTCAAAAATTGGCAGTTCAGACCCAGTTCTGGAGAAAGGAGGATCACAGCTGGCCTGACACCCCCATAGTCCTTCGGGGACCAAGGCATCTTCTATCTTTTCCCTCTGCCATGATTAGCATGACGTTCTAATTTCAGAGTCACAAGAAATCATCTATAATTCCGTCTATAATACCCACATTCCAAGTAGAAGAAAGGAGGTCAGTAAACAGGCTGTTTATCTTCCATTTAAGGAATTTCCAGAAGTTTCAGTACGCTTTACTTACATCTATATGACTACTTTCAGCTGAAAGGGAAGCAGAGATCTGTAATAATTTAGCTGGGCTGCCTAGAATAAAGTAGAATTTCTGCTCTTCTGATATTTACTGAAGATTTAACTCCTTATCAGGGTTGTTTTTCTGTTATTGATTGACCCTCACAGATGTCTACTGTGTTTGAAGAACAGCTTAAGTGTCATCATAGTGGTTGAAGAGGGACAGTTCATCCTTTTGGTAACCTTGAGTCTTTTGCTCACCTCTGTCTACATCCCTCATACACCTGGCCAAAGAGCTTCCCATAGATGTTTGCTATAGAAGTGTTCTATGCTCCCGTTGCTATCAAAGTTCTGGAGTTTGCCTTCAAGAGACTTAGCACCATCTTGGTTCTTTCTGAAGCTTGGCTGTCTCTTCATTCAGTTCCTGGTAAATCCGTTCAACCTGCCACCATCTGAAGGAGCACATGGCAGGCGTATGCAGGAATAGGTGTATCCTTTCAAAGTGATGTGAAAGCTGAGAAATAGAAACTCTGGCCTCTTCTTATCTAAAAATGTGTTGCTGTATTTTTGAATGTCCTGCAGTTAAACTGCTCTTTTTGACTTAGGAACAATCTTCTGTCAAAGGAGAAAATGCATAGCAGTATACAACATCCATTAGTTCATGAATTCCTTCTTGCATCCTATAGGAGCTTTTCTTCACTGAATACTCACCTTCCTTTGTTTCAGCCTCGAGGACGACAGCAAAAGGATTTGTTATACTTTTCTTTTCCCTGTACCCTCTACTTTTTCTATCTAACTTCTGGAAATAAAGGTGTTATCTACTTTTCCTTCCTGTTAATTGGGAACTTGTCAACAACGTATTTGAATTATTTTTCACTGTACTTGCAATTGACTTCTCCTATGTAACAAGTCACATAGCTTAAACTTAGTGAAAGAAGGATAGCAAATAGATTTATTTTATGGAGAAAAAAATGCATCTGTTCAACTAATATTTTGTAATATCTCGTATTAGTGACCCTCAGTCTTTGCAAGTTGTCCTGTATACATAGACATTCATTCATCTCCAAAGTCACCATTCTGTCAGATCTGATAAGAAGAAATGATAAAAGTCCAGACTGCTCAGATCCTCATTCAGTCTTATAAATTTTGCTGACTCAGGAGTCCACACAATGCCAGTGTATTTTTTCAGCCTGATTTGTTGCCTGCAAAAGGGAAGAGTGAACTTTGTTTTCAATGTCTACTGCTTCTTCAAGGGACAATAAATGAGTGAAATTTTGGACAATGGATGGAAGGAAGCAATAGAAAGGTGATTACTTTCTGAGTGGCAAATGGTTCTTTTATATAACATCTGAAAAGACATATCTTTTGCTATACCAAACAATATGAACCTTTCCGTCTATTTCCTGTCAACTAATGGCAATTTCTTCTTATTCTAAGAGAAAATGTAATCTCCTGGCTTTCAGTTCAGTCATTCCTTATACGGACCAACAGTGAATGACAATTTTTCTAAATTGCTTCTCTAGTGAGTTCTTGTTTTGGTCTCAGTCATCAAAGGAGTATGTCAGGGTGGAAATTGTATTAAACTAATGCACATCACTCTTTTATTAGCTTTTCAGCTTAAAATCTTATCCTTACGTAATAGTTAATGCTTAGAAAGCATTTGTAACGAGAAGATACTGTTCTTTTCACCTTATTTGTATTTATCCCATGTAATACTTACAACGACCCTGGTAATATCCTTATCTTCTAGAGTGTAAGACTGAGAACAGTGAGGTTAAGTAACTTGTTTAAGGCCTCATGGTTAGAAAGTGATAACTAACCATCTAACCAGGATTCAATCTAAGCAGCCTGGCCCAGAATCAGTGCCTTAAACAAAATACTATACTGGCATTCTCAGGTTGATTACTGAATCTGATAAATTATATTGCTTACTCAAATAAAGTTTCTGAATCTGAAAATTGGCATATAAGACCCTACAAGGATGTGTTTGTAAGTAAGTTCTACTCTAGAATGGGAAGAATAATTTTGGATGGTTTACTTCAAACAACAAACCTCTGTATTTCCATGCACTACTGGATTTTTCTTTAAAAATACATTACAGGGATAGGTTCAGAAAACCTAGAAATGTATTTATCAGTCTTGACAACATCACGGTGATAGTTGGCCTGTGAGCAGATTCTAGGAAGTGATATAACTAAAATCAATATTCCACCATATGACATCACCCCACTGTCCTCTAGCCCTTGCAAGGGGTGACAGTATTAGGTGAAGATGTAGAATTGGAAATCTCACATATGGAAATATAAATTGGTACAACCATTCGGTCAAAGTAGCTGAATGTAAAATCTATAATTCATTTTATTATCTCAGATGTATAACCAACAAAATTTGGTTGGTTTTGTTCAGATCTTGACCAAAATACAAAAATTTATAATGTTTATATTTTAGAATATCCTTCTGTCCAGAGTATCCAAATGTCTACAGTGTAAGATAAAGGAAAAATAAATATGGTTTTATCATACAATGGAATTCTATATAGCAAAGACAGTTATGACAGTGTGGATAAATCTTACAAAAATATATTGAGTGAAATAAACCACATATTATATATATATATATATATATATATATATATATATGTTTATATATATATATATATTGTTTTTTTTCTATGATTCCACTTAAATGAAGGAAATAAGTATCATTTGTAGTGTTAGAAGTCAGGATAGTGTGACTCTTAAGGGGAAAAGACTTTGATAATGACTACAATGGACGTGAGTAATGTTTCATGGGGTATTAATAGTGTTCTGTTTTATGATCTTGCATATATGCTGGATTCATCTATATATTCATATATATTTATATGTAAATTATACATATATTCATATATATAAATTATACATATAATTTATTGCTTTAGGAGGTATTTGGTCTCTCATACCAGTATTTTGATAAGCAGAAGTTTCCAAATGACCAAATATGCCAAACTTTTCTTAATGGTAAGCATCTTTGTCCTCTGTTTAGAGAAGTTTTGCTTATTCCATGGTCTCCTGACCATGTATATTCTCATATATATTCCTCTACAAGATTTTTAAAATACCTTCTACCTTACAATCTGTAATACTTCTGAGCGTATGCATGCATATGTGCATAGATATGACAGAGGTCAAAATGTATTTTTAACAAGTGTCACTTATGTCATAAGTCAGGGGTGGATCTGCTTCTGTACATATTTTGTTTTACCTTGTGTCAATACCACACTATAATTTTAATACAAGGCTCAAAAGTTGTGACTATTTGGTGTAATAATTCCTTCAGCTATACTCCTCTCCAAGTTTAACTTATCTTTTCTCGGCCCTTTAAAGAAGTTTAAAATCTTTAAAATTTTGGGGCGCCTGGGTGGCTCAGTTGGTTAAGCATCCGACTTCAGCTCAGGTCATGATCTCACAGTTTGTGGGATCGAGCACCGCATCGGTCTCTGTGCTGACAGCTCAGAGCTCAGAGCCTGGTGCCTGCTTTTGCTTCTGTGTCTCCCTCTCTCTCTGCCCCTCCTCTCTGCCCCTCCTGCTCACACTGTCTCTCTCTGTCTCTCAAAAATAAATAAATGTAAAAAAAATTTTTTTAAATCTTTAAAATTTTATTGTAAATTTTCATTTTTAGAGCTTGAATATATTTTGATTATTGAATTGACTCTATATTTTGGAAAATCAAAATCTATAAAATATTGTATTTAGTTCTTCTTTCATTTGTCTTAGTAATGTTTTATACATAGCAGTGTTGAGATCTTATACAATTTTAGATTTATTCCTAAGGTTTTATTATATGTCATGATATTTTGAATAATATTTAAGCCCTGATTTTCATATTGTTTGTTCCTGGTTTACAGAAATTCTATTGATTTTGTATACTGAATTTGTATCCAATATTTATGTCTTTTACATATATATCTTACATGAATACAGTGATGAGGATCTCTACTACCCTATTGATAAATGTAGGAACTTTTGTTTCATTCTCAAACTCAAAGAAAATATTTACTATTTCATCATTGCACATGATGTTTGCCATTTATTGGTATAAATTATTTAACAGATTAAAGAATTATCTTCTATGTTTGGCTTAGTAAATAAATTTTTAAAATCATGCATAGAGTTTGAATTTTGTCAAAAGTCTGATTTGCAACTATGATGAAAATCATATGGGTTTTCTGCTTTTCTGAATTAATACAGTAAGGCATAGTGGCTGAGCTTTGAGTAATGAGCTAGCCTTGCATTTCTGAAACAACCCTAGTTTGATTATGATTTATTATATTTTATGTATATCTTGATTTTAGTTAGTTGCATCTTTATATGGTTTGTTTGGTTGTTTGGTGTGTGCACACTTGCACAGGCACTTATCGGTTTGACATCCATCGGATTTGTAGTGATGACTCTCTTTCACTTCTCTTTTTCTTAGTTGACCTGGCTAGAGGCTTATTGACCTTCTCAACGATGCAAATTTAGGTTTTATTGATATTTTCTAATTGATTTCTTACATTCAATTGCGATGATTTCTGCTTTAATTATTATTTCTTTTTTTCTGCCTACTTTGTTTTTAATTTGCTCATCTTTTCTAGTTTTCTAATGTGGAAGCTTAGACTACTAACATTAGGTCTTTCTTCTCCTTTAACATATGGATTCAGTCCTATAAATTTCCCTGTAAGCAATGCTGTCGGTGCATTTCACAAATTTTATTTATTTGTATTTCATTTTCATTTAGATCAAAATATTAAACATTTTCTCAAATTTCTTTTTTAACTTGTTTTTTTCAGAAATATGTTGTTTTAATTTCCAAGTACTTGGGGATTTTCCATCTATTTCTCTGATTGATTTCTAGTTTAATTCCACTGTAGCCTATGAATAGACAATGTATCATTTCTATTCTTTTGAGTTTTTTAAGGTGTGTTTTATATCTTAGGACTTTGTCTTATGATATTTGGTCACAGGTAAGCTGGTGTGTAATTTTCTTCTCTTATATCCCTTTTTAGGATTTAATATTCAGGTTATTGGGAATCATAAAATTTGCTAAGAAACTTATTTTTCTACTCTGTGGAACATTACTGTTATTTTTTTGTCCCTGTAAATGATTTGGAAAAATTGACTGATAAAATATCTGGGTCTGTTTTCTTTGTGACAGTGATTTATAACAAGATATTCAATATCATTAATGTTCAGATTTTTCTATATTTTCTACAGCCAACTTTGTAGGATTTTTTTAAGTTTATTTCTTTATTTTGAGAGAGAGAGAGAGAGAGAGAGACTGTACTTGTGAATGGGGAAGGGGCAGAGAAAGAAGGAGACAGAGAATCCCAAGCAAGCTCTGTGTTATCAGTGTGGACCCTGACATGAGGTTTGATCCCACTAACTGAGATCATGACCTGAGTCAAAATCAAGAGTTGGACGCTTAACTGACTGAGCCACCCTGGCACCCCAAGTTGTAGGATATTTTTAAGGCATTCTTTTTTTTTATGAAATTTACTTAAAGGATTTATTTTCTTTTGGTAGCTATAAAATCTGTACTGATGTCTCCATTTTTATTTCTGATAAGAGTAAGTATTCTTTCTCTTTCTCTCACATTTCTCTCACTCACTTTACCTAGTCTTTTTAAAGGTTCATCATGTTTTGTTAATCTTTTAAAGGATCAGCTTTTAATTTGTAGGTATTCCTTATTGTATATTTGTTTTCTCTTCATTTGTATATGCTTTTATTTGTGTTACTTCCTTCCTTGTAGTTGTGTTGCTTATTTTTCTTTTAGAGAATATTTCATGTGTCCCTTATACCTTAATCATTTCCCCTTTCTTCTATTTCTGTGCTTTAATTTTGACATTTTTACTGACCTGTTGTTCATTTTACTTTTAGTTGGTACTGCTGAATCTAACATGTCAATAATCCATTTATTAATTTAATTTCAAATACTTTTATTTTCACTTCTATAATATCTATTTGATCTTTTCTGTACATTCAAATCTTTTACTATAATCTTATTTTTGTCTATTTTGTCCACTTTTTCTCTATTATTTTAATCATACAGATCATATTATTTTAAAGTCCTTGCTTGAAAAGCTCTAATTCTTAGAACACCTCAGGATCTACATCTTTGACGTGGTTTTATCTTGAACGTTATGCAGATTATACATTGAAGATTTTACATAAATTAGCTATAGACTATGACATTAGGCTTCTTCAAAAACCATTCATTATTTCCTATAATACAGATTTGAGGCTGATCACCTCAGTCTTGCCAGAAAGGAAACTAGACCTGAGTTGAATTACCATTTAGCAAGATTACTACATCTGGTTCATCTTTAGGATGTGGCCCTCCAACAATTTCAATTGAAACCCTTTTAAAGATTCCTTTCTTTAGTCCTGAAAGACCATGGGCAATTAATCCCAACTCTTTATAATGTTTTCAGCAAAGCTCTTTAGCTTTCTTTCCCATGCAGATTCAAAATTTTGTGCTAATTTTGAGAGGGAACAGCTGTGTTTTGAGACTGCTCCATTTCCTAATAATGTCACTTCAACCCAGAGTGGAGTTCTGAAAAATCTACTCATTTCAGTGTAACCCAACATAAGCATCTGCCAGGGGTCCAGTCTGTTTTCTCAGGCTTTTTTCTTGTCTCTATAAAGTAATCATTATATAGCCATATTCCATCAGTATTGCTTTTTTTTTTTTTTTAATGTTTATTTTTGAGAGAGATAGCATGAACGGGGGAGGGGCAGAGAGAGAGGAAAACACAGAATCCAAAGCAGGTTCCAGGCTCAGAGCTGTCAGCACAGAGCCTGACACAGGCAGGGCTTGAACTCACAAACTGTGAGATCATGATCTGAGCCGAAGGCGGACGCTTAACTGAGTGAGCCACCCAGGCTCTCCTCCATCAGTATTACTTTATTCTTCCTCTCTAGAGCTTTCATCTCTTGCATATTTGACTTTAATGGACAATACCGTTATTTAACAGTTGATATTTTCAAAGAGATTTTAATATATAAAATAATTCATGTCTTATAGCAATGTTTTCCTGTGGATTACAGATATGCATCCTCTGTTTTATGTCTTTGATGTTTAATTAGAACATACTTTGTGAAACAATCTATTTGCAGTAGCATTGCAAAATAAAATATTTTGATAAAACTTTATGTAATCTACGAAAAAAAAACTTATTAGGAGTAATAGATATCTGGAGTAAATATATAATTTCTTGCATAAGCAAGAAATAAGCATGTCATACACATTATGAAGATGTCATTTTATTAAAATATTAATTTAAATTTTAGTTTACAAAATAATTTATAGATTATTGGAATGGTGCCTTAAATTCCTAGCTCTAAACATATACACATTTTAGTTTAACACGGGCTTATTCTAACAGCCTGATAATCTTACTATTGAATAATGTGGGATCTGAAAAATTGAACACTGAGTTATGTCATTGAATGACTGAGTAAAGTTATGTCTTAAGAAGTCCCAAATGACTGACACATTCCAGATATGTGGGGCAAAAGGTGGGTATTCTTTCAGCTTTTTAAATGAATACTCAATTGCCATATTTTGCTCTTAAGTAGATAAATGAGGATAGAATTTATTTTTTTTTTTAATTTTTTTTTCAACGTTTTTTATTTATTTTTGGGACAGAGAGAGACAGAGCATGAACGGGGGAGGGGCAGAGAGAGAGGGAGACACAGAATCGGAAACAGGCTCCAGGCTCTGAGCCATCAGCCCAGAGCCCGACGCGGGGCTCGAACTCACGGACCGCGAGATCGTGACCTGGCTGAAGTCGGACGCTTAACCGACTGCGCCACCCAGGCGCCCCAATGAGGATAGAATTTAGAAAGCAAGTAGAAGGGTTGTACATTGTAGTTATAAAGGAAGTTTGCTCAGTACTAGGAGAAAAGGAAGTAGAACAGCTCAAGTTAGATGGATATATGTGGAGATGAGAGCTTATTGTGAAACTTCTTTTTCAATTTTCTTGGAGAAATATGCAAAATTATCAGTTGGCCTCGGTTACAGCAACTTCTTACTAGACATGTCTCTGATGCAAGAGAAACAAAAGCAAAAATGAACTATTGGGACCTCATCAAGATAAAAAAACTTCTGCACAGTGAACAATCAACAAAACTAAAAGGCAACTTTCAGAATGGGAGAAGATATTTGCAAATGACATATCTGATAAAGGGTTAGTATCCTAAATCTATAAAGAACTTATAAACTCAACACGAAAAAAATAAATAATCCAGCAAAAGACATGAATAGACACTTTTCCAAAGAAGACATCCAGAGGGCTAACAGACACATGAAAAGATGCTCAACATCACTCATCAAGAGGGAAATACAAATCAAAACCATGATGAAATACCACCTCATATCCGTCAGAATGACTAAAATTAAGAACTCAGGAAATAACAGATGTTGATGAGGATGAGGAAGAAGGGGATCCCTCTTATACTGAAACGATTATTACTATTTTTTGCTAATATTGAAAGGGTTTTTGCATCAAACTTCATATTTAACTGTTTTAAACTCTACTCCTTAGAGGCTAAAGTCTCTCCTTGGTTGAGCCTGTGTTGCTACAGGAGAAGTGAAGGAGAAATTCAGTGAATGTCCCCTTGTGCTCTTCACCCTTCATTTAACAAGAGAAACTCCACTTAAATCTGTTTCATGTGGAAGTTTTACATATTTGTGTTATAATATTATGTTGTTCACTGTCTTTTAGTGGCATTTGTTTTCATTTCCTTTACCTCTAGTGCTGTATGTTTAGTGATAGATATAAGTGTCAAACTCTTGGATTTATCATAAATAAAGGACCATGTTTTGGCTGTTTATTCTAACGTTGTTGGTTTATTGCCTATGGATTCTAAGAACTTGGTACATTTGATTTAAAATAGATGTAATTCATAAGATAAATGTATTTTTTCATAAATGTGAAGAGTTATCTTGTTGAACTTGAAGTGGATTTACTCTGACTCTGAAGACATTAGAATTACATTTAGCAAGTAGAAGCTGTAAAGTCAGAAGCTTGATTTTAGCTCTATATAACAAATGGTGTGTGTATGTGTGTGTTTTAATATGATACTGAATTAAAAAAAATGGAATACTTTATTTGATAGAGAGTTTTAGGTACTATATCTATTCTGCAGGTATGTATGGGGACTTTACTGAATTCATGGATAGAGTAGAAAATTTTGAGAATTTCTCCTGAGTCTAAGACTGTCTTGAGTTGTTGTCATCTAAGTTAGACTATTTAATTACTTGTATAGTGAATTTAATACATTTAATTAGGTTTCATATATTATATAAATAAAGCCCATCTGCTTATCTGATAAAAAGTCTAAACCCTTATTTTGGTTACCAAGATGGTTAATTTTATTACATATGCCTAGTTTGTTTGCCCACATTTTATTAGTGAAATGGTAGACTTAAAAAATTAACACTTTTCAGTAGGCAATAATGTTTGCTCATTTTAAAGGAATAAACCTCTATTTGTATGCAAATTAAATATTATTCTTAAAATTCGTATTTTGCTTCAAATGTTCTTTTTAAATGAAAAAGTCTTTTAAAAATTGTTTCAATTACCAAAATAGGTCTTAAGAAAGAGTACAATAAATCCAGAGTAAGAAAAATTATTTTGCTTCTGTCATGCTACTTCTTTGACATGTTAAGTGACTTTCTTGTAAAGGGATTGAACTTCTTACATGCCCACTGCGTGCTATGAAGTCAGAAACCAAAGAACTATTACTGCCTCTGAGATGGAAATATATAGACATAATCATATTGTTTAGGTTGACACACCTCACAATAGTCGAGCATTCTGTGAATCAGTGTCACCAAATCTCTATACTTTTGACTCCTATGTTTAAGTAATAAGCCATGTTTCTTTCTAAGAGCTAAGGCTTGACAGAAATCCTAGGTATAAGATCATTGGCCTCCAAGAGGCTGCTTAAGGAAACATTCAAGAGATTTGATGAATGCACACAGCTCATTGATGATGAGAAAGTTGAGATCTCACCAGTGGTGTATTTTTGCAAGTTTTTATGGTCGAAGTATCTTGCAGAAGATAAAAGCAGTAAAATATACTGTTTGGGATTAAAATCACTCATTTTTAATCTCTGCCAGGATTATTTCCTTTTAAAAGCATATTATTTGAATTTTCAGACTCCAATACACCAAAGGATAGTACAGATGCCAAAACATTCAAAAAGATAAGTTTCCCAGTGTCAGAAAGGTATGCAATTTTTGGATATTATCAGCCTCAGCAGACAGCCAGTCTGAGAAAGAAATGTGTGATCTCCACATACATAAATGCTTCACAGAAGCAAAAATAGTAAATTGATTACAGAAGTTACATTTTGGAATGATAGCAATACAATTTATCCTGTCAATGAATGTTAAAGAATATCTCCTCTAAATGAACACATTCTGTTTCTAATTATTTTTCATATGAAAATAATATACATTTTACTTTAAAAATGTATTATAATTTGTTTTAGGCCAGACATGTTTACAATGGAATGATTAAAATATTGTAATGCTTTTAGCTATTATTGAGTTGTTTTAATATATGAGTGCTTCTGCAGGCATTTTCGTATTAATTTATGTATAGTCCATGATTTATTAATTCACGTATTAATTATTTAAAGCATATTTTAGTTAATTGGTTTATGTATTTATGTATCATTTATTCAATATATTTATTTAATAATCCAGTATATATCAGGCACGAGCTTAGACTACAAGATAAATGTGGTTGGAGTTTTGAGCAAAGGAAAAAAAAGTCATGAGCATATTAACTAAGAAAGTCATAAAATAATTTGAACTTTTTTCAGTTAGATCGAATGATTTATTTCATTGGTACAGTAAATTCTACTGAAAGATATATATTAAAAATTTTTAATGTTTATTTTATTTTTGAGAGTGACAGAGACAGAAGGCGAGTCGGTTGGGGCAGAGAGAGAGGGAGACACAGAACCAGAAGCAGGCTCCAGGCTTGGAGCTATCAGCACAGAGCCTGACGCGGGGCTTGAACTCACAAGCGGTGAGATCATGACGTGAGCTGAAGTTGGATGCTCAACCGACTGAGCCACAAAGGCGCCCCTGAAAGATACATATTTAAACTTAGTTATTCTATCAAAATTTCCAACTTAGCGCGAGGTTGACAATCTAGGACAGTAATTAGACCTTTCTCTACCTTTATTTCAGACTTGATTTCTTTAGCATGGATATTTCAGACATATTAGAAGAGCCAAATAGATGATATCATAATGAAATATGAAACTTCTGAAGAAAAGTGATTCTTTTCAATTGCATGATTAATTCTAGATACTTAAAGACATTTTCTTACAACTTTTATTTCCATCATTGAGCTCACTTGTGTCAAAAACCATTTTAATCATCTGTGTTAAGTCAGTCATTCTCTCTAAATAGATTGATAGATAAATACTAACTCTGGCCCAAAACATGGGAAAGGAATGCAAAGTCAAGTGGCAAAGGATTTGGAGTGCTAAGGAGGAAAAAAAGAAAAAGAATTGAGGACAGTTATTTCTCTCTACCACACACCTATAAAATCCTTCTAGTGATTATTTTACATTTCAGGGATAAGCATTTCCAGGGTTAAGTGAACGTGATTTATTTCTCTGAATAAAAACATGAATTTTTAAAACACAAAAAGAAATTGGTGAAAATCTCCTCGAGAATTTTAATTGAGGGGCGCCTGGGTAGCTCAGTCGGTTAATCATCAGACTTCAGCTCAGGTCATGACCTTATGGTTCATGGGTTTGTGCCCCATGTTGGGCTCTGCGCTGACAGCTCAGAGCCTGGAACCTGCTTCAGATTCTGTGTCTCCCTCTCTCTCTGCCCCTCCCCTGCTTGTGTTCTCTCTCTCTCTCTCTCTCAAATATAAATATACATTTTTGAAAATTTTAATTAAAAAAAAATAATTTTAATTGAGCATGATCCTTTCCAACTAGCTTTACCACATATTGAAAAAGTCCCAGGTATTATACACAATGAGTATGGTCAAATATTGCTTGCACTCAAGATAGGGAATCTAGCAGTGATTAAACAAGAGTTATATTGCTTTCCTTGATTCCAAGAAAGTATACTGCTTAATTTTACTACAGGAAACTAGATTTTGGTAAATATTCTTCAATAATAGAAAAAAGTTCCAATTTATTTTTTAAGTGAGCATTTAACATGTATGAGGCCCTTTGTATTCATTGTAACAGTTCATCAGTATAAAGATCCCATAAGAATATGTTGTTGTTGTTGTTGTTGTTGTTTTATTTTCCTGATAAGGGTAAAAGAAACACAGCTGAGATAAATTACTTTTCTCAGGTCAAAGTTCTACTAATGCATTGATATAAAAGTCTAGATAGCAAAATATAATTAAAGCTATAGAACAACTTTAGCTCTATGTAGTAGTAATTTATCATAATTAAAATTTTGATAATAGTAAAATATGGAGAAATAGTCACTACCATATGGCAACCTGGCATTATTTATTAAACTGAATATGTACATACTTTTTCCTACAACAGTTTATCCAGTAGACATTTTTTTCATGTATTTACTACTAATTGTATCAAAAGATGTTCATTGGGCCACCTCAGGTCATGATCTCACTGTTCATGGGTTCCAGCCCCTTGTTGGGCTCTGTGCTGACAGCTCAGAGCCTGGGGCCTGCTTGGGAATCTGTCTCTCCCTGCCTCTCTGCCCCACCCTCTCTTGCACTCTGTCTCTGTCTCTGAAAAATGAATAAATGTTAAAAAAATTTTTTTAAAGATGCTCATTAATTAAGTTTCTTTAGAACACCATTTGTAATAATAACACATACAAAATGTAAATAACACAAACATTTAGCAGAGGGCTAATTAAATTATTGATAACCAATACAAATTTTAAATGACTATACTCCAGTATTGTATAACAAAATCTTTAGGATATATTGTTAACTAATTTAAAAAGTAAGATACTGAAAATGTGGATAATACATTCCCACCTTATAAAAATGAAACATATAAGGTTTTAATATGTGCAAGAGTGATGTCGTGATTTAAAAGAAGGAAAAAGACAAATGAGGGCACAGTTGGTTAAACATCTGTCTATTAATTTTGGCTCAGGTCATTATCTCACAGTTTTTGGGATCGAGCCCCACATCGAGCGCTGTGCTGACAATGCAGAGTCTGCTTGGGATTCTCTCTCTCTCTCTCTCTCTCTCTCCCTCTCTCTCTCTGCCCCACTCCTGCTTGTGCTCTCTCTCTCTCTCTTTCAAAACAAATACACTTTTAAAAAAGAATAAAATAGTAATAATTTTAATAAAAATAGTTTAGTGTTATTACATGCTAAATGTTGTACTAGCACCTTATATTCAGTGTAATTTAATCCTCAAACAACTCTGAGGAAGAAAACGTTATTACCCTTGTTGTAAAGAGGAAAAGAAAGAGAAGAGCAAGAAGTTAAATAACTAAACACCAATTAAATAACCAGAAGTACGAGGTTGATAAGGTCAGGTACCTTATTGAGAATAAGGTACCTCACTCCCAAGTTTGTGCTTTTCGGTACTTCACTCAAATCTCACAAATCCGGGGCACCTGGGTGGCTCAGTCGGTTAAGTGTCAGTCTTAGGCTCAGGTCATGATCTCAAGGTCCGTGAGTTCGAGCCCCGCATCGGGCTCTGTGCTGACAGCTCAGAGCCTGGAGCCTGTTTTGGATTCTGTGTCTCTCCCTCTCTCTGCTCTTCCCCCACTCGTGCTCTGTCTCTGTCTCTGTCTCTCTCAAACATAAACATCAAAAAAAATTTTGAAAACTCACAAATCAAAATAATAACTAATGTGGAAGAGTAGAGTTATGTAACAAGCTCCTGACCTACTTTTCTTTTGCCCTTACTTGCCTTAACCATGGAAGGTACTAATGATTCTGTTTAATTAGAGATAAATCAGCATCCAGGGAAATTAAGTAACTGTTTTGTTTTTTGTTTTTTGTTTTTTGGTTTTTTTTTTGTCTGTAGATCCAATCTGAGTATTCAGTTCTTTTAAGAGAGATGAAGAAGGACCCATATTGGGTTACAAATATGAGGCTCTCTCACTTCTGGCATGATCTGTGAAGTGTCCTGCTTTGTATCCTCATTCTTTGCAATCCTAGTGCAAAGAGCTCAGTACATGTTGATCCTAAAACAAGTAATCATTTTAAATATAAATTATTTTTATTTTCTCTATAAAAAACAAACATTTTGACATATTCCTCTGTTCTTTAAAGCTCATCTTAGTAATGGCAGCATCTGTGAAAAAAAGCCAAACAGCTGTGAATCTAAATATAGAACGGATTCCGTCTTTGCAGCATAAAGGTTGGAAGTGTGCCGCTGCTCAACACTGAGACCACAAATGACAGTGCTGTATGTTATAGAAATTGCAATTTCGGAAATTCAACTTACTGCGACTTTATCTCACAGGGAGATGTTTATTACTCAATAGTCACATATATTACACTATATTTTTCTAGGGTGAATATGTCCACGTGTGACTTATACCTCAATGGAAAAGCCAGTGAAAGATATAGTTAGTTTTCATTTGTTTTCTTTTCTCAGGGCACAAAAATACAACTTTTTGAACGGCAAAAGAAGAGCAAAGTTTAAGGAAGTTTCAGCGAAAACAGTCCAATTAATGTGAACCTAAATTAAGCATTGTCTTTCCAAGAATTAAAAGATAAGAAAACAAATTTCCTGAAGAAAAATATTTTCAGTTTGTTTTCTAAAAATAGAGCTGTATCCATTTCTGAGTTTCTTTCATAGTCAACATAATCCATATGAATTAGATTTAGAGTTAGGATGGTGTGAAAAAAGAATTTACTTACAAAAATGCAATTATATTTATTGTGTTATATTTGCTAAGATAGAAAAAGGTACTCAGATTTCAGCAATAGAGATTGAAATAACTTAAAACTGTATTAATCAACTAAAAAGTCATTAATCAAACACACTGTTTTTCCAATCATTCGGATGTTTTGGCATTTCTCTACAGAACTGATAATGAACATCTGGTTCTATATGGTTAATGAGTGTGAAATGATATTGAATTTATTTTTCCCTAGGGCTCCCGTGTCATTTTCCTATCCCCATTAGAGAAACAAATGCATAAAATATAGCTATTTGTAATGCAGATATGGATGTGAAATAGTCACAGTGCAACTTCTTAGTATTGTTATTATTACCGGTGTATTTTTCAGAGTGTGGAATCATCTTTACAGATTTAATCCATGTGACTACCAAAAAAAGATGTTAAGATGAAATCCAGGGGCTTAGAATGGTCGAGTACTAATGTATTTTTCCATTTTAAGTATAGAAATTGTGCTGAGAGAATCCTATAATAAAGTTATGAAAAAAATTGGGATTTTAATTCAAAATATTTGATTACGCTTTTTCATAAAAAAGGAAGGCTATTGCAAATTTATCTTTTGGGTAACAAGGTTATGAAGGCAGTAAAGAAAAGACTGTAGAAGAAAGAAATTTCTTGAACACTCTGCTTTATATGCCCGAAAACATTTTTCCTAAGATCATTTGTTTTATATTTTACAATTTAAAAATAAGAAAATTTAGGTAACAAGTCGTTAACTGTCTTGCCCATGAACACATAAGTAATGAGGATTTGACCCAACTTTATTTAACTTCAAAGACCTTTTTTTGTTTGTTTCTTTTTATCGCTCATATTAAAACAGCAGAGATTCCAGGAAGAGAGATTACCACTAAAAACAAAAACCGAAAAAGTTTTAGAAACAGTGCCAAGTGCATGTTGCTATTTAAAATATAGTCAAAGTATTGTTTCACATTAGACAATAATTCCACAAATGCTTTGGTAAATTTAGCCAGCCCAATGTTTCCTTAAAGTATGGTTGAGACCCATAGGCAGAAGGACCACCAAGGGTGTTTTTTGTTTTTTAATTTTTGTTTTTCTAATGTTTATTTGTTTTTGGGAGAGAAGAAGACAGAGTGCAAGTCGGGGGAGGACAGAGAGAGGCGGGGTGGGGGTGGGAATCTGAAGCAGGCTCTAGGCTCTGAGCTGTCAGCACAGACCCCACACAGGGCTAGAACCCAAGAACTGTGAGATCATGACCTGAGCCGAAGTTGGACATCTAATTAACTGAGCCACCCAGGTGCCCCCAAGGGTGTTTCTTTTTTTTTTTTTTTTTTTTTAAATTCCAGCTCAATTAATCAAAATCTTTGATATTGAAATGTGGTTAGTTAGAAATGATAAAAGTAACTTTTCTAAATCACTGTTTAAAAACAAACACACACAAATAAACAAGAACCAGTTGTCCATCAACACTAACAAATCATTAAAAATCATTATCAACTTTATAATTTGGGATAAAATATAACAGTCTTGAAATGTTTTCGAGTGACAGAGATAATTACACTGAATTTGTAGTAAAAACCTACTTAAGTAAAAATGTCCGCGCGTGTTTGAGTATAAATTTGTTATATTTTATGTATGTATTTATGCATGTATGTATGTTGAACAAGAATGATTCATGAACATTCATAAACACATATTATATTCTTATCTTCTAATACTTATTCTGGTTGGGGTGATTTTCTCTGGCTCTGGATAAAAACTTAATAGAATATGGTCACTTAAAAATAGTCTCAAAACAGTCTCAATCAGAAACCTAGTCCAAGATATTAAGCAACACTTCTATCTACATTGAAAGATACATCTTTTCTCCCATCTGCAAGTAAAGCTGAAGTTGGAGAGAACCTGCAACTAGGGAAGAGGAATGTGATGGGTACTTTCTTTTTTCCTCTGATGTGACTCATCTATTTCTAACAAGCATCACTGTCTTTAGAGCTTTCCTGTGGGAATGGAGAAACAAGAAGGGTAACAGGATTTTCTTATTTACTGATGAATTTCTGCTCTTTGGATCTGGCAGTATTTAAAGTTGACTTCTCCAATAACAAAGTAAGTATAAGGTATGGGAAGGCCTTAAATGTAAGGGAGAACTGAGATACGAGCTTTTCACCTTGGTGTAGAAAGAATTATATTGGTTAAAACTTAGCTTCTACTTGATAACAAATAAGGAAATTCATGCCTGCCATGTGAGAAGGGACATCTGCCTGGGTGACCAACCATCCCAGTTGGCCAGGCACTGAAGCATTTCCCAAGACTTGGGACTTTTAATGCTCAAACCAGAAGAGTCCCAGGCAAGCTGGGACAAGTTGGCCGTGCTTATATTTAAGTCCAGAACATTTAATTATTGTAAGAATAAAATCATTTGTTTGGAAATTAAAGAAAATTAATAAATAAAATTGATTTGTCTCACTGTGTTTTTGGGGTTTATTAAATTCTTTTCTGTTCTACTCCTTTGGTCTGACCTCAGCCCTCATTGTCCATTTCACCAGTATTCCAGTTGTTAGAGTCGTCTGGCTCTAGTTCTGTTCTAAAGACAGTTCCTTTTCACTGACAAGTTTTAGATGTAGGGTCTTTGGCTTTCTCGAGCATGAGAAAAACAATTGTCTTGTATGCTTTCAATCTCTCTAAGTGATGCCAAGGAAGCACCCCTTATGAGTCTTTGGAATTATAAAGAGGTGAGAAAGAGGAATGAGAGAGGGAGTGGTGAGAAAAGGGAATGAGGTGGCAAGAAAGGGAATCATATCCCTGGCATCAGTTCTCTTAAGAAAAAAAAAAATCCCAGAATTCCTAATTTGTTTTCCAAATATTGATTTTTTAAAGAGAATTTTGAAGTTGGAAAATGGCCAAGTAACATAAAATCAATTTATTATTATTATTTATTCATCTAATTAATTAATTAATAGTAATTCAACATACGGAAAACTGTCTTACACGTGAATTGGGGTATGATGTCTATAGAACTGATACATGAAAGAAATGATATTCACATTTTTACAACCTGATATATATGTGTATAATTTTTTATGTATTTATTATGTATTTTCAGTTTATTTATTTTTGAGGGAGACAGAGACAGCATGAGTGGGGGAGGAGCAGAGAGAGAGCGAGAGAGAGAATCCTAAGTGGGCTTCATACTGTCAACACAGAACCAGATGTGGGGCTCCAACTCACAAAACGAAGAGATTATGACTTGAGCCAAAACTGAGTTAGATGCTTAACCAACTGAGCCACCAAGGAGCCCCAATTATGTGTGCATTTAATGAATATATTCAGAAAGAAAGGGAAAAAAAAGGAAAAAAAGGAAAAAAGGAAGGGATGATTGTTTACTAATTCTCTAGTGATATTAAATATCACAATGCATTTTAAGTTTTAAAAAACATCTTTTTCTCATGTTCAATTTCAAATAATGGTGATTTTTTTAATTGAAATTGTGTTAATGGATCTTATACAAATGAAATACAGGCATACATCATTTGTATTTTGTTTTATTCTCCTTCCTTAGAAGTGCATTTATTGAAGACATTTACCATATAAGTACACTTAGCCATTTCTCTGTGAAATATTTTAATAAATATGGAACATAATTATCCTTAATCAATATAATATGGCTATTTACCATGGTGTTTTCTCTTCCCCTCTTCTTTTCTATACAAATGTAATTATTTATGTGAAACTAACTCAATTACAAAAATTTTGCCTTATTGTCATACAGCCTATATTCATTGGATTAGAATGCATATTTGATTATCCATGAAGATAATGTCCGGCTCACTAATGCAAAGTTATTAATCATGTCTATGAACAAGAACAACTTGTTACTGCAGTGGGCAAAAAGGGGAGGGTGCAATGCTAATTATATGTAGGTGTTTATGTAATTTTAATATATAATTGAAGAATTAAAAGTTAAATCATCTTTGCTAAAAGTCCAGTTCAAACGTCTATTTGGCTGAAGCCAATTGTTATTATAATTTAGTATATTACAGTATTGAAAATTTTATGTTAAGTTTCCATTTTCTCCTGACTTCACATAAAATTAAAGATGACCTCTATTTTCTTTACCTTTGTATATAAACTTATAGATTCAGAAGAAGTTGAAAAGAATAGCACTGAGTAGTCTTGGGTAACCTTCATTCAGTTTCCCGAAATGGTAATAGTTTGCATTACTGTAATTCCAAAATCAAGCCAGTAACCTGGCCATAACAAAATCCACAGATCTTATTTAGATTTCATCCATTTTACATGCACTCATATGTGTGTTTATGTTTGTGCAGCTCTATTCATGTATGTATTTGTATAACTATCACCAAAATCAATATGTAGAAGGGTTTTGACACCTAAAGATCCCTACTGTTAGCCTTTATAGACAATCACAATCCTTACCCCCTCCCAAACTCACTAAAATAACCCCACTAGACTTGAATATATAATGGATATATATGTATAATGTAGTACTTAGAAAATATACTAAAATAAACTATAGAAAGAGATACCCTAAAAAATATTATGGAAAAAATGTAAATGGAATTCTAAAAAAATGTTTAATCTGCAGAAAGTCAGGAAACAATAAAACACATCGAAATGGGGAAAAAAGAGAGAGAACAAACAGAAAACATAAAAAGAAAATGGCAGACTTAACCCCTAATATAAATTATTACATTAAATGTGAAAAGTCTATCACATAAAAGAAAGGGAATGGTAGAGTGAAAAAAAGCATAAACCAAACACAAAAAGCTATTAACCAATTATATGCTGTCTTTAAGAAGTTCCCTTCAAATACAACAATACACATCAATTGAAAAAAAAATAGTGCAAAATGGTATAACATAGAGGCATTAATAAAAGGAATATTAATCACAGGGTGCATAAGTTAACAGGATGGAAAATACATCAAATGGAGATAAAAATAAGACAATCCACCAAAAGACATGTACCAAAAACAAAGCTTCAGAATATTTGAAGCAAAACCTGAAAACTTAAAGGAGAAATAAACAAATCTATATTACAGTTGAGGAAAAACTGCTCACCCAGAAATTACTAAAACCACTAGACAGAAAACCATCAAGGGTTTAGAACTGAACAACACCATCAACCAAGAGAATAACTGACCTTCATAAAAGATTCCAGTAAGTAGTAGTAAAATATACATTCTGTACAAGTTTCCATGAAATATTCAACAAGGTAAATCATATCAGATGTCATCAAACCTTACAAATTTAAAATAATTGAAAATATGCAGACTATATTTTCTTACCAAATTGGAAACAAATGAAAAATCAATAACAACAATATAATTAATTTTTTTCAAACACTGGGAAATTAAATAGCATACTTCTAAATAATTTATGGATAAAAAAGGAAGCCTCAAGGTATAAAATTACAAAAAAATTACATCAAATAGTATGAAAGTGAAAATAGAACATATCAAAATTTGTGGTATATAGCTAAAGTAGTACTGAGAGGAAAAATGATAATATTTAATATTTATGTTAACTAATAAGAATAACATCAAATCAAGAATCTAAGCTTCCACCTCAAGGAAGTATAAAAAGGAAAGCAAAATAAAATCGAAGTAAAGCAAAGGAAGAAAAAGAGTAAGAAATCAGTGAACTTTAAGATTTAAAAATAGTTTTAAAAATCAAAGAAGGGCCATCTGGGTGGCTCGGTCAGGTAAGTATCTGACTATTGATTTCAGCTCAGGTCATGATCTCCCAGTTTATGAGTTTGAGCCCTGCACCAGGCTCTGTGCTGACAGTGGAGAGCCTGCTTGGCATTCTCTCTTTCTCCTTCTCTCTATGCCCCTCCCCTGCATCCTTCTCTCTCTCTCTCTCTCTCTCTCTCTCTCTCTCTCTCTGTGTCTCTCTCTCAAAAATGAATAAAATAACTTAAAACAATCAATGATACAAAAGCCAGTTTGTTGATCCAAACAATCAATTGATCCAAATCTAGCAATATTGACATAGCTAAAAATAACCAATATACAGGAATGAAAGAGGGGACATTCTACAGACTCCATAGACGTCAAAGTACAAGGGAGAAATATGAACAAATTTATGCAATTTTGACAACTTAGATTAAATAGACCAATTCCATGAAAGACACAAACTATCAGATCATACTCAAATTGAATTATATAATCAAAGTAATATTGTAACTATATAAAAATTCATTTGTAGCTTAAAATATCCCAAAAGAGAAATTAAAAATTAAAAATCTTGCCCTGTGAAATTTCCTGTTAAAAGGATGAAAACACAAGCCACAAACTGGAAGAACACATTAGCAAGTCACATAACTACCAAAATCCTTATATCCAGAATACATAAATAACTCTCAAAACTGAATGGTAAAATACAAACAATTATGAAAGATGGGCAAAAGACATGAACATGAACAGACATTTCATCAAAGAAAAAATACAGGTGGCAAACAAGTATAGAAAACAAAGTTTACATCATTAGCTTTTAGAACAATGCAAATTAATGCCTTGATTAGATACCACTACACATTTTTAGAAGTATATATATACATATATATGTACACATTACATATTACACATATACAAACATAAGTACACAAACATGACAATACTAAATGCTGGTGAAAATATGAAGAAACTGTATCTTTCATATAGTGCTGTTAGGAATATAAAATAGAATAATAACTATGGAATACAATATGACTGATTCTTATAAAATTAAATGTAATCTTACCTCATGGCTCTGCAATCACACTCTTGGACATCTACTCTATGTAATTGAAGATTATGTTTATGCAAAAACTTATACATGAATGATCAACGTAATTTCAATTTTGATGGCCCAAACCAGAAACCAATCCAAATGTCCTTCACAGTGATGGGCAAACCGACTGAGATATAGCCATACAATGAAATACTATTCTGCAATAAAAAAGAATGAGCTGTTAATATACATACCAATGTGGATGAATCTCAAAATCATTATGCTGAGTGAAAGACAGCATAAAAATCATACTTTATGCTTCATTTATGCTAAATTCTAGACAGAGAATGCAAACAAATCCATGCTTTTTGGTAAGTGTTATGAAGAATGGGAGAGAGATCATTAAGGCCATAAGAAAGCTTTCAGGGATGATTGATATATTCATTATCTTTATTGTGATGATGATTTCATGTGCATACATGTGTCAAAACTTACCAAAATGTACACTTTACACATGTGTAGTTTATTGTATTTCCATTACATACCTCAATAAAGCTGGTAAATCACAGAATATTGTCACACCTCTCTGACCTTGACCTGTCTCTTTAACATATTTATCAATATGTATATTTTAATTTTTTAAGTTTTTATTATTTATTTTGAGAGAGAGAGAACACGAACAGGGGAGGGGCATAAAGAGAGGGAGAAAGAGAGGAAGTGAGAGAATCTCAGGCAGGCTGCACAGCTCGATCTCATCAATGCTGAAATCATGACCTGAGCTGAAATCAAGAGTCAAACACCTAACCGAATAAGCCAACTCGATGCTCCTATTTATCAATATTTTTAATGAAAACACAGAAATCTTGTTTAGGAAAATATGATCTAAAAGTGGAAGTAGATCATATATATAAGGTTTTTCAAAATTGCAGACAACACTGAGGTGCCTGGGTGGCTCATTTGGTTAAGCGTCTGACTTTGGCTCAGGTAATAATCTCACGGTTCATGGGTTCAAGCCCTGTGTTGGGCTCTGTGCTGACAGCTCAGAGCCTGCAACCTGCTTCAGATTCTGTGTGTTTCTCCCTCTCTGACCCTCCCCCATTTTTTCTCTCTCTCTCTCAAAAATAAATAAACATTAAAAAAATTGCACTCAAAACAAGACAATGGCACAAAATGGTTATTAGCAATCCTAATATACTTCTCTATAGTTTCTTTTATTTTAATCCCAAGTGATGATCACTTATACCTTTCTTTCATACAAAATTTTACATATGTCCTCTATCCTCAATTTTAGCAGATGATTTTGTTTCCTTTTGCATTTGAAAAATAGAAACCACCAAAAATGTTCTCTTCCCCCTACCTGCAATCAATCAGTCAATCAATCAAAATTTCTTATGCTTGCACTCTACTTCTTTTGTCCTACTTTGTTATCAGAGGAAGTCTGTCACTGTTCAATACCACTATGTGTGCTATAGATTCCATACTCTTCCACCATCTCAAGAATTTCACTATACCAATGACCTTCTCACTTTTAGTTTTCAGCTAGTTTCTTTTGTAATATATCATTACCATTAGCATGACAATATGCCCTAGACACCCCTCCGCTGAAAAATACCAATGAGTCCTCAACCCCATACCCAGACACTGCTGTATTTGTCTTTTCCCTTTTAGAACCAAGGAAGGGTTTTTTTTTTACACGTGGTGTCTCCTATTATAGATTGTCTCAAAACCCGTTTAATATTCATGTAAGCAATATCTGGCTTTTACTCCCCCCTCGACATGTTATTTATTGGTATCAGGCTACAGTCTTTAATGTTGACAAATTTAATAGGTGTATTTCTGCTTTTTCTTTTCAGATCTTTTACCTACTTTCAAGCCTCTCAAAACCACGTTATAGTCTTGTCTTTCATGTTATCACTGTTAATTTTGCTCCCACTTCACTGCTCCTCCATTTTCAGTTTCCTTTGCAAAATCATCTTTCCTTATCTGTATTTGTAATATTGAAATTCCTTAGAGTTTGTTCCTTGTCCCTGTCTCCCTCTTTCCATACATTCATTCCCTAGGAGATATCAGTGTTTCATTGAGATTTAACTTCCATTTAATTGCTGATTAGTTCCTAGCATAAATTCTTTGCCTAGAACACTCATTGGATAGTACCACTATTCTAATACCCAGCTTTATGTCTGACTTCATTACTGAATGGATTAAATAAAGTCTAAATGGAACTCTTTTGAGTTCTCCTTTTCTAAAATGTGTTTTCCATGCCTGTTTTGCCCCTTAAATAAATGACATCTATTATTATTAATAAATGACCCTATCCAAAAATTCTCTGATTTCTTTCCTCTCTACCATCCCCAACATCCAATCTATGTGCAAAGTCAAGTGGCATAGACGTAAATTCAAAATGTTATCTCAAATGCAAAATTTTCCCTTAATTTCCTCTGCCATCATTATATCCATGCTATATCTATTTTATTTCACTAGACCACTACCACATCCTCCTAAACGTCCTCATGTGATCACTCTTGTTTTTCTCCAACTTAGTCTGTGTCTAGCAGCTATTAGAAAGCTCTTCCATATGCATAAATATCAGTTGTTTCCCATAGCACTTGGAACAAATGCCAATAAATTTTCCCTGATTTTTAGGCCCTGTGTGATCTAACTCCTACCTGTCTCTTTTGCCTTATCTAACAATCCTCTCCTTTAGGGAAGCTCTAGCCCTACAGGCGGTCCATGAGCTTCTCAAATCGCCAAGGTGTTCTCAGTATGTGATTTGGATACCTATTATTTCCTCTTTGGTGAAAGCTCCGTCCTCTACTTTTATTCTAGGTATCTATTACTGCATAACAAAATATCCCAACACTTAGTGGTTTAAAAGAGTAATCATTTATTAAATCTCACAATTGTGTAGATCAGGATTTAGGCAGTACTCAGCTGGACAATCCTTTTGTTCCACCTTGCGTGCAATAGGGTTGCTCAGTGGCATATAGTTAGTGACTGATCTAGTCTAAAGTCTTCAAGATGCTTCATTTACAAGCCTGGTACCTTACTGAGGAAAGGGCTGGTCTCAGGTAGCCCATTTTTCCTCTTCATACAATTTCAGGGCTTTTCCAGTAGCAAGCTATTTTCACATGGCTACTCAGGGCTCCAACAGCGTTCAAAGAGATCAGAAGTAGAAGGTAGACTTTTAAAGCTAGTGTCTCAAAACCGGCAGATTCAGTTCTAACATATTGTATTGGTCAAGGCAGTTAGGATCTCCCAGATTCAAGATGAAGAAATATAAACACTTCATGATATTAAAAGTGTCAATGAATTTGTAGACATTTTTTTTTCTGCCACAACCTTAAAAGTCTCGTTTATATTCTAAGCAAAATATTGCTTCCTCATAAGTCTTCTGTAAGCATCACATGTAAATTGAGTGTCTACTACTGATATTTCTCCCAGAGCATTGTTTGCTTATTTCTCAACATTTGTAATTTATTATGTTTTAATTAAAAATTATATGCTTCACCTGCTAAGAAGTAATTAACAATGAGACAAGAGCGTTCATCTGTTTGTTTCTCCCTTTCTAGTGCCTAACATAGTACTGGTAATATAGCAGGTACTGAGTTGATATTAATTAACTTTTTTAAGGAATAAATGTAAGTTGATAATATTTTATTAAAACATTCTATATAAATGCAGAGTGCAGCAATTTCGAGAACAACTCTTGTGAAAACATGTGCAGAATCCAGTTGGATACAAGTTCAGGGTAAGCCACTATGGCTATTAAGGGATTGTAGAGGGAATATGGAAAAAATAAATAAATAAACATGAAGAGGCATTAAAAGAAAATCAGTTAAACAGAGAAGTGATGTTCCAAACATGCTGGTCAGTCACATTTCAAGTGATACGTCCAGCTCTGAGAGTCGTATTTTTAGAAAGATAGACAATAGCGATCTCACGGAGTCAAGTAAAAATGTGACACATGAAATACTTGAGGGGATTTGAAATGTTTAGCTTATAAAATCCTGTAGGACAAATGTAATTGATATCTTCCAATGTTGAGCAGCTGTCACATGTAAGATTTTTTTCTCTCTATTTTCCTCAGAACTCTGATTAATAATATGTCAAAGATGAACTTTATAATTAAAATGATACTTAAGCAACCCAGAATGATTACCCTAAGGGAAAAAAGAAAGATTTAACACGGGTCTGACAGTATTTCTTCAGGCTGCCATAGTTACTTCATCCTCTCACACCTGGGATTAGATTTGAAGTTTTCTTGTCACCTGTGGTGTAGTAATTACGTTTATTTTCAGCATAAAATGTGGGTCACTTAAATCTGTTTTCTTTGTCATATTAATCATTTGCTTATTAAGGTACTAACTGTTTTAAGTACCTATACTGTGTACAATCTCATAAACATAGCCATGAGGAAATCATAGCAGTCTCTGTTGCAGTGATTTCTCTATTAGAGAATACACTGGACATGAGCTCTAGGTTAAGTGAATGAAAATAAAATTCAGTGAATTAATGAAAAATCAGTGTAAATTTTTAGAGCAGCAATATTACCCTGTTCTGTCTACTTTCCATTCAATTGTGCTGTGAACCTGTGAATTGTGCTGTGAACTGCTCTAAGAAAAAGTCTTTAAATACCAGTTTAATAAATTATAAGTGTTCTAGGGCCCCTGGGTGGCTCAGTCGGTTAAGTGTCCGACTTCAGCTCAGGTCATGATCTCGCAGTTCGGGAGTTCAAACTTGGCTTTGGGCTCTGTGCTGCCAGCTCAGAGCCTGGAGCCTGCCTTGGATTCTCTGTCTCCCTCTCTGTCTACCCCTCCCGCACTCATGCTCTGTCTCTCTCTGTCTCTCAAAAATAAATAAACATTAAAATTTTTTTTAATACATAAAGCATAAGTTTCCTAAATGTCTTACTTTCCAGATTTACTGAATTTACAAACTGACCAAAAATTTATCTCTATAAACTGTTTTCAAATTTGTCACAACTCATCTTTGATATTTCATAGTTTTGACAGATTTTGAAGATTATCACAAACTTTTGCCTGGGCAATTTATCACTATCTTTAGCATCTGTTATTGACAGAAGTGTCTATATATTTTTAAGAATTCTCAAAGAATTCTTCAAGTTATTTTTCTGGTTTTCCATATTTTTGTTATTCTTAAAATTGTGTCTACAAATTACCGGGAAGAAAATCAGTATCAGTAGCTAAATAATGCGGCCTATGGCTAGTCCAGTTGAGTCCAAACTCATTTCATGATGTACTTATTTTATACCTGTGTTATGCCTATTTATACCTATACCTTGATGTACCTATTTTTTTTTTCTAAAGACAAAATTTAGCACAAATAACAAAATAAGAAAATCCTCCCTTTCTCTCTGCACAATAATTGAACTGTTTTCTGGAGTCTATTCCTAAACTTAGTGTGGGTATTCCCTTTTATACTTTGAAGTTACCTCCGGTAAAGTCTTAGTGTCTGTGAGTGCCAGAAGTTAGAGGAAACAAAAGTAAAGACTTAGATCTTTTGGTCGCTACTCTACTTATACATTGTGACCATACTTAGGAATTAATTGGATTTTCAAGAATGAAGTCTGCTTCAGAGCACCTAGGTGGCTCAGTTGGTTGAGGGTCGGACTTCCGGCTCAAGTTACGATCTCACGGTTCAGGTCATGATCTCATAGTTCATGGGTTGGAGCCACGCGTCAGGCTCTGTACTGACAGCTCAGAGTCTGGAGACTGCTTTGGATTCTGTCTCCCCCTCAGTCTGTCTCTCTTGTGTGTGCGTGTGCTCTCTCTCTCGAAAATAAACTTAAAAAAAAAAAAAAAAAAAAGAACGAAGTGTGCTTCAATGTTAACCTTTAATAGTGTTAGATTTTGTTCAAAAAATCAACCCAACCCTTAAGCATTTTTCTTGAGGAAGTTGTAAAGTGTACACTTTTGAAAGAATCTTAGTATTTCATGATTAAAGCATAGCAAATATGTTGGCAGGCGCTGCACTGTGAAATGTGTCACTGCTATCACGTGTAAGTATGGTTAAGATACAGAACTCCTCATTTCTCATACTGTAGCTTCTCCCCCCAAGTAGTAGAAAGCACATTTACACAGACGCAGGTTTAGATAGCACTACGTTGGTGTTCTTTAAGAAACTTTTATGAAGATGATCATATGATGTGTTCACAATGACAGAACTCAAATTTGGCAGTGAAAATAACAAACGCAATGTATGGCATGTGTAATAAAATGCAAAGTGTATTAAAATATAAAGAATACACAGAATGGAATGCAAGATGAATTCACTGTCCATGTTTTCTTCACTAAAGAGCAGATAAAGATGTATAAATACTATCATTAGGCATTTTTTTCTCATATGATCCTATTGTGTTTTGTTTATTTTACATTATTTGTTTTGTTTTGTTTTCTTCTAGTCTGGGAATTTTCCATATCACCTCATCCCATGCTGTGTGAGTTAAATTTTTTCTTACTTCTTAATCTTATTACTAAGTCTGAGAAAGTTCTTAATCTTTGCTCGTGTCCTTGATCAAATCCCTATCTTTCTGTAAAAAAGTCAATCATCAATTGATTTCTAGGAAACCTTTGCGTCTTTCCATGGTCATAAAATATTTGAATATCAGAAAAACAACATAGTCTAAAAATAAACAGTAATTACTTTTAATGCTAAATAGCTTCAGCTTTTCCAACTTGAGTACTTCGTTCACAAGTTTTCTGAAGAGGCTGAGTCTTTCTGACTCCCTCTGCATTAGCAAGGTGTGGAAATGGGTGGGTGTGTTATTACACCTAACTTTCCCTCACTCAATAAGGCAGATTATTTTACACTTGATCTTAACCAAAAGGCCGAGAAGCGACATAAGGCAGATTATTTTAAAGGAAATACAGACATCATGAAAATTTTACCTTTAAAAATCATGCATTTAAAAAAAAATATTCACTTTTAAAAAATTACATGACCTGAATCCCATTATTAAATCTAAAAAGTAAAATACTTCTTTAATATCATCTAATATCCTTTTATTCACAAATATCCTTTTGTATCACAATGGCATTTTTCAATAATTGTTTTTTTTATATAAAGATCCAAAAAAAAGAACCACATATTTCGTTTATTTTGTATATCTTGGCCTCTTTTAATCTATAAGATCCCTTCATTTTTTGTCTTACCCTTTTTCGTTTGTTTGTTTCATTCATATTATTGAATTTTCCACATCTGGAATTTAGCTAATTGCATCCTTATATAATTTTAACATATTTCTCTATTTTTTATGTTTCATATAAATTGATTAGACCAAATGGTTTAATCAAGCCCAATTTTGATTTCTTTTAATCGACAATATCTTATAAGGCTCAGAATACAGATATCTCTCATTTTGTAATCTCTCTGTTATAAAATTCTCTGTCAGCTTTTCACTTAATGTATTAGCAGCCATTCAAGATCATTGGCAATATCCATTACTTAATTAAGGGATGCAAAATTGTATGATTTCAATATAAGTTTTTTTTTTTTTTCTGGGTATATTAGCTGTAATTCTTCCGTAAAAATTTACTTATCAACTATTTGGTTACCCTTAAATATATTTGTACACCAAAAGAAGGGTAAATGTTTCATTTTTTCTTGTTATTTGTTTCCAGAGTAAGGAATTGTTCCCCTAACTACTTCCAGTGGTAATCAATGAAATTATTTTAATTATTATGAGTGCATGATTTTTTAAAATATGTTTCAAGTGTTCATAGCAATCAGTATAGTTCTTGATGTTTAAATCATACTGTTTTCAACTGGTGGGACCTCCTTTACTTTAATACCCATTTCTTTCCAACAGGACTCAAATAGCTTTTGACAGTTTTGTGTGTGTGTGTGTGTGTGTGTGTGTGTGTGTGTGTGTTGCTTTTGGATCTGAAGATCTAGTTCTTAGAGAGTAAAATCTAAACTTTCTCCAAGAAGTTTTGACTTTACTAAGAAGTATTATTTAGAGACCATAGTCTGGGTTCTTTTTATCTGGTTTGATTGCTGGTTCTAGGCCTTTCAGTTTAATAGACAGAAAATAAATATATATTATATTGTGGAAGAGAATATAAACATATCAAGAGTTCATATTCCATTTATAATTAAAATTTAAAAGTACTGAGTTTTTACCCAATTTTCCTTTTATGTTTTATTTCTTTGTTCTTACTCATAATCTTATTTTCTAAAGACATTAATAAAATACTTGTTTTATTTATCATTTATGTATCTCTGTACCTATCTAAATATATATCTATCTGTACCTATAAACCTTAAAAGCAATAATGCCAATATCATTACTGCAAATATGTTATCAAATACTATTTGGTATTTCTTTTCAGTTCTTTTTAATCTTGATATATCCCAGTAAGGATGAATAGTTACATTACTGTTTTAAGGTCTACAAAACAATTATTGGATAGTTAAGCCATTAAATTGATATATAACTTAACTTTGTTTTCTATTTCTAGGTTTTTCATTAATTTATATTTAATTTTTTAACAATTATTTAAAAGCAATAGAAGGCTCTAAGGTGTAATCTGTAAAACAAGATACATTCAGAGAGCTGTACCTTCAATTGCTTTCCCCTTAAGCTTCTTTACCTCTACTCTTCGGATGGTAATTTTCATAAGTTTTTTTGTTTCTACTTCCATTTATAAAATATAAGCATCTATTATACATATGTATAGATGAATAGATTTACCTCTTTATATATATTCATCTTAACCCCTTCATTAATAAAAGGTAATATACTAATCACATTGTTCACATTTAAAATATTTTTAGGGATTAACCTGTAGGTTATTTTTAGGAGTACATAGTACTCCACTCCATGGATGCTCCTTCAGCTAGTCCCTTGTAGATGAACATTTTGGTTATTTCTAGTGTTTTTGTTTTGACAAATAGGACAACAATAAATAGCTTTGTAAATGTGCCATTTCAATTTTCATAGGATATCTTAGGAAAAGATTCCTAAAGAAGAGATTTCTGTTTAAAGGGATAAACCAGTAGGCAATTTTTTAGATATTACCAAATTCCGTTTTATAGATGTTATATAAATATGTATTTCTACCAGTAATATATGAATGTGCATTTCCTTACACTATCTTCATAATATCTAGAGTATAAAATTAATGTTCCCATTGGACAAAATACACAAGACCACTTTTCCTGAAAAAAATATTAAGTAAGTCTATTGTCTTTATACTTTCACTAGGCATGATTTTTTACAATAATAGTTACTTTTGAAATGGGCTTATCAAATCATTTAGACATCTTTATTCAAGTAAACACTCTCTAGGATTAGTGATAGCACTTGAAGAAATGAGGATAGCATATCAGTTTATTTGGTTTCAGAAAACCTACATATTTAAGGAAACTTTTAGGAATGGATCTTACATGCTACATGGTAGCCTTGATCCAGCATGAAGACCGTATCAGTCCTATTCTCTACGGTCCCAAAGTGGTATATCTTAGGCTAACTCCTAGGTACATCTATTTAAAGGGATAATCAGGAAATGGCCTTTTCCCAAAAGAAAATATATACAAGGCCCTGCAGAACTGTCATTTTTTTTTTGAACATTATCTTTGGGCTCTAGTGGTGCCCTCAAAACCAGTAGGTACACATGTTATGCCTTACTCATCTCTTTCATGACCTGTTCCCCTAGGAAGCATCTCAGAACAACAATGTCACTGGAGAGTTAAAGAGTGTAGATAGGGGCAGTTAACCACCACAATGTACCTGTCAGATGTCCAGCTGGCTCACATATAACTGAACATAAGGCTCATTGGCTCTCTGCCCAGAGAAACCAGTGTATCCTGAAGGGTGTCATATTGACAATTATGGATATGCAAAATTGTTCACACATTCAAGGTTAACAGCAACTTATTCTGAGCTCATATCTTTATGCAATTTGTTTGATGGCATATGGGGTCATTTTGGAGCCTAGTCTCTAGAGGCAAGAATTGCTGTGGCAACTCATTTGTTCTAAATTATGGTTGCTGTTCAAATAGTTTAAAAATTAATTATCCTTTTAGGTTTTGACTATTGTTTTAAATGGTTACCCAGAGAAAATTGGGAAATAATGTAAATTAACACCGGAGTAATAAAAAATAAATGTATTGATCAGAGCTGGGTGTGACAATGTTGGATGATGTCTGCTGAATATAAGTGTCTATTTCACAATGATATGTCATCAAATAGCATAACAGCAATAACTCAATAATTAAAATTGCCCTCCTGTGTACCTTGTAAGGGGATTCCCAGCAAAATAATTAACCTTTTTTTTCGGGATTTCACATTAAAGATAAACGACTATAATGTACTTGATGTTTTGTAGTTTTTCACAGTCACTCTAGTTAAGGTCTTTATTCTGTATATTTATGATAAAATTTACATCTTATTCATTTGAAGATCACATAATCTGTTCCACTTTAGAGGGGCTATCAGAACATAATTATCCTCTGTGTCAAAAACTTCTGCATTTTGAGACAGTGTCAGAGTAGATTTATTAAGTGCATGAATCCTTTTTGAAATAAAGACCAAATATTAATAGAAATATTTAGGTCTTATTTATGTTAGTAAAAGTCATATTTATTCTATACCTATAAAGTAAATATAATCTCAATCATTTCCCAGGTAAAATAAGGAATATATTAGTTGCATTAATTTTTGAAATTAGGCCTAAGTTTTCCAAATCAGTTGTCAACGTGTAATATTATGTTAATAATAATATTATGGCATAAGTAAGTTTGAATGAAATTTTCAATGACTTTTCATTTTCTTTTTGAGTATCTTGTCATGATTGAAAGAAATTTTGTGCTTTTTCTATGAGCAACAATAAATTAACAGTATTTAAAATGACTCATAGTCTTTTGTTTTGTTTTTTACGTCTCTTACAATAAGATCTTAGACTACAAAATTCCTTCAGTTTATTAGAGTTATAATGAGTTTAATAGTTAATGTTCTATTCCTATTTCTATTTATCTGTGTATTCTCCATATTCCCAACTAGGGAATTGGAGAACCATCACCTCTATATGTTGTAGTAAGGGCTTTTGTTCATTTGCCACTAGTTGCAAAGATGCTGCCTGGTGTTGATTTCAAGTAAATCCTTGATTATTCACTGAATCTTCTGTGACACCGACCTCTGGTAAACACTTAGAAAAAAAATATGAGAAACTCCAAAATGAAGATATTTTCAAATAACTTATAAAAAAGAAGAAAAGGCATTTTTATGAATACATATTAAAATGTTTAGTTATATTTTTATTCATCTTAGTCTGGTAGAACCATACTTAACTAAACATATTTTAATTTTTGCTTGATATAAGACATTCAATTTAGTGAACTAATCTACTTGCTTCTATTTGAACATCAGCTTTTTCTCACTGTCTAAAATTGGACTCCTTTTTCTTTGCTCTGATTCAATTCTTGTTGTCTTTTAAAAATGCATTTTTCTTTTTGCTTCTTTTTTTAATGTTTATTTATTTTTGAGAGAGACAGAGACAGAGTGAGAGTGGGAAGGGGCAGAGTGAGAGGGACACACAGAATCTGAAGCAGGCTCCAGGCTCTGAGCTGTCAACACAGAGCACTAAAAGGAGTTCAAACTCATGAACCATGAAATCATGACCTGAGCTGAAGTTGGACACAACCGACTGAGCCACCCAGGCGCCCCCAAAATGCATTTTTCTAAAACAAAATTCTTAGTTCATGGCCCTCCACTTGAATCTTCTTTTCATTTTACTACTTGTCAACATTTGGGTAATTTAATCCAACTTTGCTAATTTTGTATTGCTTATAAGAGTTTTAAATTTTGCTTGTATAAATAATTGTGCATCTTGAACCCAATTTCAATTTATTGAATTTTATATTACTCCCATGTCCTTAACTAATTATAAATGAGTAAAACATTTTAATTAACTACAATCATTTATAAAGTATTATTGATTATATGAGAGGCTTAATTTTTATGTATCTCAGACAAAATATTGAGAAAAGTTATGTAAATCAATGAATGTAAGGGTGTCCATACATTATTTTTTCTTCTTTGGACTAAAAAAATATTTAAAAGACATTAATTTTGAAAAATAGTTAATAACTGTGGTAAGGTAAAGAATTACCCCCAAAGTCTTCACCCCTAGTTGAATTCACATACTTAACATTGCCTTAACTGTAAGAGATTTTATTTCTTCACTCTTCTACTTTTCACTTGGGCTAATGGCATGAGGCAAAAGTTAACAGTGTGATGGAGTCAAGTTTAGGCCTAAAAAGACCTCATGTGTTTCTACTTTCTTGTGTCTTTTTCAATGCTGTGAGAATAACATAACCTGGCTAGCCTATTGGTCTAAGCCAAATCCACTTTATGGTGAATGAGCACATGACTTTATATTTCCAAGTCTACCATGTGACAACACATTGCCCTGAAGCCACCAGACTAAGCTCAGGTTTTAGTCTGGGGATGAAATCCTGGAGGATTTCAAAACTTTTTGATCCAATGTCAGTCATATGGTGTTGTGTTGCTTTAGGTAGAATACATGTGTCTCAGAACCAGGGAATTGGAGAAGTCCTCTCCTGGAGAATTTCTGATTCTTATTTTCACAGCTTTAATTTCTGCTTGACTGGAAGTCCACTTTTCTGTGGAAGAATAATTCTACTAATACATAGAATAAAGATTCCACTAACAAAAGCTAAGGCTGCCATGTGATCCCTTGTGTTCTTCATTCCAGCAGACCAGTAGACAAAGAAAGGAACCTCCATAATGTGACTAATTAATTCTGATTATCATGAGATGGCAGTTGTTACTACTTGTTGGGGACATAAAAATATATCTGGGACTTGCGAGATTTACTCTGAAACCATTTATTTTTTCCATGATCATAACTGACTGGGAAGTTGCACCAATCATGCCTAGAAACAGCATGATAGCCAGGGGTTCACATCTCTTTGGGAATATAGATTTAGGTTACCTCACATGTCGAACAATACAAATCAGCAAATAATCCAGTCAAGAGTAAAGAGCTTCAAGAATTTTGACGTAGGAAAAAATGATGAATATTAATTATTTTCCCAGGATTAACTGCTTCAGCATGGGTGTAGCTGGATACATAACTCTCATGTAAATCCTTTCTTCAAATATTATGACTGCTTACTACTTTTATGAAACACATACAGATCGAAGTGGTTATAATGTGTGCATCCGTAGATCTCAGCTGTGAATGGGTCAACAGTAGAAACATTCAATGTCTCATCTTGATCCCCTCACTCTTACTATTTCTGTGCAAGTGGCCCAGCCGTCCATATGCCAGTACCTGCATCTGCGTCCCCTCAGACCTGTTTTGCCATGTGCACAGCAGGATAGAAGTATGAGAGATTTAAGGTCCTTTTGGGAGGAGTCCTCAGTTAAGAATGAACAGCACGAAACACCCCAGATCTTTGGCCTCCTAAGTAGTATTGCAATGAGGCCTGTATACTTCAATGGTTTCCAAATTTCCCCAATAGAATTAATCTCAGATTTCCTACAGTGGTAAATTATTCAAAAATATGCCTTTATTTGGCTGCCTCCCATCCCTTTTCAACACCACCCCCTTCCCATTGTTGTCTCCTGGGATCATCTACTAATAAACTAATTGTACTCATAATCTACACCTGTTAGGATAACTATTATAAAAATTTTTTTTTTTTGGAAAGGATGTACACAAGAGGTAATCCTTGAACACTGTTGATGGGAATGTAAATTAATGAAATCACTCTGGAAAACACTGTGGAGGTTCCTCAAAAAATTGAAAACAAAGTTACCATATGGTCCAGCAGTTTCTCTTCCGTATATATATCCAAGGGAAATGAAAATTAGTACCTTCACTCCCATGTTTATTACAGCATTATTCACAAAAGCCAATACATGGGTGCGACCTAAATCTCCATTGACCAATGAATGGATAAAGAAATTTTGGTATAGACATACAATTGAATATCATTCAGCCTTAAAAAAAAGAAAGAAATCCTACCATTTGTGACAACATATACGAGCCTAGAGAACATTATGGCAGGTGAAATAAGCCAGACACAGAAGTACAAATGCTATGTGATATAACTTATATGAGAAACCTAAAAGGGTCAAACTTATAGGAGCAGAAAGTAGAATGGTGATAACTAGGATATAAGGGGAGAAGTAAACAGTGAAATACTAGAGAAAGGGTACAAAGTTTCAATTATACAAAATAAATAAGTCCTAGAGATTTATTATACAGCATAGTACCTATTGTTAACAATACTGTATTGTATACTTAAAATATTGCTAAGAAGGTTGATTTTATGTTAAAGTGTTCTTATCCACCCCACCCCACCCCCCTTCAAAAAAAAACAATAAAGAGGGCAGAAGAAACTTTTGGAGGTAATGGATATGTTTGTGATACAGATTTTGGTTATGGTGTTATAGGTGTATGCTTATCTCCAAATTTGTCAAGTTATACATTAAATATATACACCTTTTCAGGTGTCAGTGGTGTGTCATTAAAATGTTTTTTTTAAAAAAAAGATAGAAATTGTACTCTTAAAGATACTCTAAGGTTAAAACTAAACAAAATAAAACAAAGAGAAAACCTTGTCTCATTTCATAGGTCATTTTATTTTATTTTAATTTTTTTTAACGTTTATTTATTTTTGAGACAGAGAGAGACAGAGCATGAACAGGGGAGGGTCAGAGAGAGAGGGAGACACAGAATCTGAAACAGGCTCCAGGCTCTGAGCAGTCAGCCCAGAGCCCAACGCGGGGCTCGAGCTCACATACCGCAAGATTGTGACCTGAGCCGAAGTCCGACGCTTAACCTACTGAGCCACCCAGGCGCCCCTCATAGGTCATTTTAACATAGATGTATATATAAATTATATTATATTCTTTCAACAACACTGAGATACCCTGATATTTACCAAAAGGGTAAAGAAACGAACTATAAATTACATATCTAACTACATAATCTAGTGTGAGAATGGTAGAGCTAGGATTAGAAATAAGTTTCTCTGATTCTTGCTACAGATTCTGTTATATAAAATTTATCCTCTTTGCCGGTTAATTTATTAATTAAAAATCTTGATGCTTACCCAAATATACCCATTTTGAGTATAAATGACAATATACAAATGACATTTATATATCTAAATGACAATATATGCCATATGTATCAGAAAAATTTCCAATCATACCAAAGCTATTCTGAGTGGGGAAGTTTTACTTGTATTATTTGAAAATGAAACTATTTCTGTTTAATAAAGATGTAGGTTGGGATATAGATGGATTTTAGTACATGAAGGATTAAAATAAATTTATTGAGGTATTCAAATGAGTATTGTGAACAGTCTCCAAAGGGGGAAAAACAATGAAAATACGTAATAATCATGCCTTATATTTACAGAAAACATTGAAAACTACAAAGTATTTCTACTCAGTATCTCAAGCCTCACAATGACTCTTGAAGTGGGGATTATTGTGGCCATTTTATAGAGTAAGCAGTTGAGACTCTGAACTGTCAAGTGGATTGTTCATTGTTAAATGCATTTATAAGTGTTAAAGTCAATAGTACTAATGAACTTACAATTAAAATAGAATATTTGTTATAAAACAACATTATGTGTAAATAAACCACAAATTATAAGTAAACCTAGGCCTTTATATTTAATTCCCGCCTCTCCACCCACTCTTTTCCTCAATTAGAAAGTCTCTTGAAGAAGTTGGATCAATCGAAAAATAAACAAACTTGTTTGGTATATTGAATTAACACTAATACAATTTCCATTGTATTGCAAACACCTCTTTACATGCAAGTAAATATAGGAAAGTAGTTATTATCCTGTCTTCTCATAATTAGTTCCCCAAAACAGAGTAAAGGGGAATCTCATGCCAATTGATATCAGTGAAACATATGTGGAAAAGAAAAATAAATAAATTTCAACTAATATCAGTTCTACCATTTAAAATTAATCAACCAATTATTAATCCTAATAATCCATACAAGGTACAATTACTAATTTGGGAGAGAGGTTAAAATTAAAATGGATTAATTATTTTGTAGATTCCTGAATGACTAACACAAAACTTCTAAAGTTTGAGGGTGACATCACAGAAATAATCATGTCTTTGGTCTATTAGAGTCAAAAATACAGGCTAGGAAATAGACCACTTTAAAACCCAGTATGCTAATTAAAACCTACAGGAGAAATTGCTCTCACTGATCAGTACAAAGGAACACTTGTCTTCCCCTGATGACTTAAATGCTCTCATCTGAATAGCAACATGACTAAACTAAAATCTAGACAGAGGCCTACAAAGAGAAACAAGATGCTAGCATTAGTTTGCCTATAAGCTATAGACTACTGTTTAAGCTAGGAAAAAGAATAGAGATTTTTAGTGAAGAGCTAAAATCAGACTATGACCTAGGGTGAGAGTTTAAAATCATTAACAATTACAAATAGGCTAAGAAGTTCAAGTCCCCTTTCAGGCTCTTCTCCAAGTACTCCTCAGGAGTCTACAGGGAAGATCAGGAAGAATTCAGAGAAATCCTTCCTGCCATCATGCTACCTGGATAAGAGAAACAGTGCTAAAAATCGACACAGACCCATCTACACTATGATGTTTACCTATAGGTCTGTTCTTGGTATCTATTAATCAATTTTTCTCCTATTTTGGAGTATGGATTTCCTTTTTTTTCTTCTATTTTTGCTAACTTCTTGATTTGACTCAATGAAAGGAAATGAGGATTTTATTTTTTTGTAAGCTGGATATTTTTGCACTCTTATAAATATTCTTGAACTTTCTTTCTGAGACATATTTAAGTTTTAGTAAAAGTTTAATCCTTTTGTGGCTTATGTTTAGGATTAGTAGGGCACATCCAGAATAGTGCATAGTCTTGGCCTAGTTTTTTCCACCCAAGTGAGGCAAGAGGATCTGTGTTCTCTGCACGTTGTTCCATAAATCCTGAGGTTTCCCAATTTAATAGTAGAATAGGAGTTATTACCAGTGTTGTGTATGTGTGCCAGGCGCTGTAACCTCTAATCTTTTTGTGTTGTTCTTTCTTTGCTAAGGGTTTTTTCCCCATAGATATGTGCACCTGACTATTCCAGAACAACCTCTGTAGTTCTCCCTCTGTAAAGATCTCTCCTCTCATTCTTTGTCCTACAAACTCTGGCCTCCTTGTTCTCTACAGATTCTCTGCTCCATATCAACCCATGAAGCTGGTCAGGCTTTTCCTTGGTCTGTCTTCCCTATGCAACAGAATAGAAACTCTCTTAAGGAAATAAATTGAACTAATTGTAGGGATCCCCTCATTTGTTTCCCATCTCTCAGCGAACAATATCCTTTGTTGCCTGATTTCCAATGTCTTCACAAGACCTTGTTTTATTTTGTTCATTTTCTGGTTGTTTCAGGCGTGAGGGTCAGTCCCCACACTGTTAATCCATGCTGGCCAGAAGCAGATAATTCCATTATTAGTAGTATTCTCTTGGAATGAGATAATCTTCGGAGAAACCAATGCATAAAATAGCATAATTTGAGAAGCTTACAAATGAAAGCATACAGAAATATTTAGGGGCACCTGGTGGCTCAGTCAGTTAACTCTCCAACTCTTGATTTCAGCTCAGGTCTTGATCTCATGGTCGTGAGATCGAGCTCTGCATTTGGCTCTATGCTGGGCATGGAGCCTGCTTAGGATTCCCTGTCTCCCTCTTCCTCTGTGCCTCCCCTACTCTCACTCTTATGTCCTCTCTCAAAAGAAAAAAAATATTTACACATAAAAATGGTTAATATAGTACACCTTAGAGAATTCAGTTAGCTAACACAGTATACAAATTACAATATAGAAGAATAAAAAAAAAACAAAAAAAAAACAAAAAAAAAAAACAGTACCTAAAACATGTGCAAATCCTAGGCTATTCAGAGCACCTTCTATAGTCTATAGTCCCAGGACTTGTAACACAAATACATAGGGATACAAACAATGCAATGAGAAATTACTATGGTTCAATCCTTTCTTTGGGAACACATCTTCGACTTTCTTGTGACCTCCTAATGTAAGCTTGCTTATTTATTCCCTAAATTGCTCCCACCTAAGCAAAGTAACATATCTCTAATTTTGGTTGACCAGCATCTAGAGTTGATGCCCTGGATTTCTGAAAATTGGCATTTCAAAGGTTTCCCAAAGGCATGCCTTATCTTTGAATTAGAACAGGGAAGTTATTCCCTGGAAATACAATATGAATCCACCAATTTGTGGTCCCATTTGATAAACTTTCTTGCATTTCTGGAATCTCTGTGATTTATGTGATTTTTCTGTGCTCTTGCATATGCTTCACTTGAGTAAGCAGGTTGAATGTCAAAAGTAGGCTATTCAAGTTTACCTTTCTTACAGCAATTACTACTTCCATTCTTACTATATTTTGAAATGACATATATTGATGACAATTGCTTTTTAAAATCAATTTGCATACATATATTTCTATGTCTGTGTTGTATGTGTGTATGTTTTGAGTGCAAATATTTAAATAAGATTACCAATGTGTATTATTATGAGAGAAATTAAATGATGTAACTCCTGTCTCTGTATCTAGTCATGCAAATTTACACAGTTGAAACTGAAGATATCCTGATTTATTATTGCTCTTTAGCAAATATACTTAACTTGGCCATATTAGTTATGTTCTCTAAATTAAAATACATAGAATTATTTGTATTTCTACTCTTAACTTGCCTTCTTCATTCACTCAACCCTGTCATATTAACAATATAAACAATATAAACAAATCATAAACCAAATAGTAGATTATATGAACTTTAAGTTTCATATGAGGATAATAAGTATCTGCCTTACTTGAAATTGTAATTTATTGCCACCTATCTCTTCAGTTAATCCCAGAATTTTGTAACTTCCATATCAATAGCCTTATTGACATATCTAATTTTTTATCCACATTATTCCATTGTCTCACATTTTAGAAACATATGTTCTATTCACTAGTCTATATATCCTTTTTATATTCACATTCACATACACACAGATGCACTCACACAAATGCACACAGAGAAAACAAAATTAAGGCAAAATATTACATATCATTTGGCAAATTTTTCTAGCTAACCCAGATCCAGCAAAAATATCTTGGCATCTACACATAACCACTTTATGCTTGTTAGAATATTGTATTTAACAGTATGTACCTAGAGTCCCTTTTTTTCCTGTTAATTCCTATTCTATATCTGTCTTTCTATACCCATTATCTCTTTCTATATATGTCAGTCTTCCCAAACAGACCTTAGGAAGGTTTGGAGACAGAAAAAAATAAAACAACATATATTGATCCCTTAATATGTGTTAATGTTTTACATTATTAAGAAAAATTCAACTTTTCTATGACTTAAAAGTTGTTTGCACAATGTTATTATTGATAAACCTTAGGTTCAAGAAGATTGATTTTCAAAGTTGAAATATGTGGCATAGGAAGAACTTGGTTCTCATTATCACTGGTTAAGTTACATATCTATTTGCTCTTATCATGTCATCCAGGTCTCATTTATTATAGCACCTCCATACTTATTTTGATTGAATGAATATTCCCCCCCCGCCATGTTTTCTCCCTTATTGGTTTATCCATTTGTTTACCTTTGTGTTTATTTCTGATTCCAATCACATTTTTAGTTCTTTACTCAAAAGATCTTAGAATGTTTGGCACATACATGGCAGGGATTAACAAATGTTTATTCATGACGATTCATTTTAGGAAATACATGCTTATTACTTTGTTTTAATGAATGAAATTAATTCAAGCTTTGTGATTGCCAGGCTAAAGATAGACAATCATATGGAATCCTAGAAAAAGGAGCTGCTCAAAACAGAAAAGGAAAAAACATATCTATTTTTTTATCTGTAAGACATATTGGAGTTACTAAGCATTTTCAATAAACAGCATCCCTCTAAATTGTCCAACTGAGTTCTGAGAAACAAAAAAAGTAGTAGATGGAAAACAAAATATTCCATGACAGTTTCTAAACAGTAGGTTGGAAAACTAAATTATGTATAAAACCAACAATGATTTTGTATCCTGCAACCTTACTGAATCCGTGTATTAGTTCTAGCAAATTTTTGGTAGCGTCCTTTAGGTTTTCTATACACAGCATCATGCCATCTGAAAAATAGTAAAATTTGAATTCTTCATTGTTAATTTGTATGACTTTTTGTGTGTGTGTTGTCTGATTTCTCTGCTTAGGACTCACCAGTAATGAAGCACCTGAAAGATAAACCAAGGAATCAATCTCATTTATAATTGCATCAAAATCATAAAATACCTAAGAATAAATCTAACCAAAGAGGTAAAAGATCTGTACTCTGGAAACTATAGAGCACTGCTGAAAGAAATTGAGGATGACATAAAGAAATGGAAAAACATTCCATGCTCATGGAGTAAAAAAACAAATATTGTTAAAATGTCTATACCACCCAAAGCAATCTACACATGTAATTCAATCCCTATCAAAATACCACTGGCATTTTTCATAGAGCTAAAACAAACAATTCTAAAATTTGTATGGAACTACAAAAGAGCCTAACAGCCAAAGCAATCTTGAAAAAGAAAAGCAAAGCTGAAGGCATCACAATACCAGACTTCAAGTTATATAACAAAACTGTCAAGATCAAGACCGTCTGGTACTGGTACATAAGCAGACACATAGATCAATGGAACAGAATAGAAAACCCAGAAATGGGGGTGACTGGGTGGCTCAGTCGGTTAAGCTTCTGACTTCACCTCAGGTCATATCTCACAGTTTGTGGGATTGAGCCCCATGTTAGGCTCTGCACTGACAACTCAGAGCCTGGAGCCTACTTTGGATTATGTGTCTCCCTCTCTCTGCCCCTCCCCTGCTCACGCCCTGTCTTTCTTTCTTAAAAATAAATAAAAACATTTAAAACAAACTCCCAAGGTTCCTCTTTAAAAAAAAGAAAAAAGAAAATAAAAAAAAGAAAACCCATAAAGGAACCCACAACTATTAGGTCAACTAATCTTACAAGCAGAAAAGAATATCCAATGGGAAAAAAAAGAATCTTTTCAACAAATGGTGTTGGAAAAAGTGGACAGTAATATGCCTAAGAATGAAACTGGACCACTTTCATAAACCACCCACAAAAATACATTCAAAATGAATGAAAGGCTTAAATGTGAAACAGGAAACCATTAAAATCCTAGAGGAGAATGCAGGCAGCAATCTCTTTGATATTGGCTGTAGCAAACTTGTATTGAACGTGTCTTCTTAGGCAAGGAAAACAAAAGCAAACATAAACTATTGGGACTTCATCAAAATAAAAATCTTCTGCATAGTGAAGGAAACAATCAACAAAACTAAAAGGCAATGTATAGAATGGGATAATATATTTGCAAATGACGTATCTGATAAAGGATTAGTATCCAAAATCTATAAAGAACTTATAAAACTCAACACCCAAAATACACATAATACAACTAAAAAACGGGCAGAAGAATAGACATTTTTTCCCAAAGAAGACATACAGATGGCCAACAGAGATATGAAAAGATGCTCAACATCACTCATCAGCAGGGAAATACAAATCCAAATCACAATGAGATACCACCTCACACCAGTCAGAATGGCTAAACTTAACCACACCAGATACAACAGGTATAGGCAAGGATGCAGAGAAAGGGGAACACTTTTACATTTTTGGTGGCAATGGAAATTGGTGCAACCACTCTGGAAAATAGTATGGAGGTTCCTCAAAAAGACATAGAACTACCCTATTACACAGCAATTTCACTACTAGGTATTTACCCAGGGATACAAAAATACTGATTTGAAGGGATTTCATACACAATGGAATGGAAATGTTGCCATTTGAAATGACATGGATGGAGCTAGAGGGTATTACGCTAAATAAAATAAGTCAGTCAGACAAAGACAAATACCATATGATTCCACTCATATGTGGAATTTAAGAAACAAAACAAACGACCATGGTGGGGATGAGAATAGATGAAGACCAAGAAACAAACTCTGACTATAGAGAACAAATTGATGATTACCAGAGTGGAGGTAGGTGGAGGGATGTTTTAAATGGGTGACAGGTATTAAGGAGGACACTTGTGATGAGCACTGGGTATTATATGTAAGTGTCAAATCTCTAAATCCTATGCCTGAAACTAATATTACACTCTATGTTAACTAACTGGAATTTAATAAAAACTTGGAAGAAAATACAAATTCTCAGATAAAAAACAACAACCAATAATCAGATTCTTAATATCATATACCATAACTAACTAATAGTTACCAACCCAGTCACAATGGCATAGAGTAGACCTACCCCTGTAGAAATAGCAGAGAATGGATTATATCTGTAGACTTGCTTACTGCCAAGATAAAGACAGAGACTATGAAAGATGCCTGGTTGATTATTTCCAAATATACCAATCATATAAATTACTCCAACTCCCATGGGTAGAATGAATAAAGAGAGAGAGGCTAGGAATGAAGGTAATCAGAACCCTTCTCACAGAATAAATCTCCACTCAGAGAAAAATCTTCCTCCAATACTTTGTAAATTCAGTTAATATTGATGATCATTGGCTGAAAGGAAACGTTATGGAAACAAGTTCATTCTTGATTTAAGAGTGGTGATTATTAACCATATTTTACTAAAACAAAAATTATATTTGCAAAGATTCTAATACTCATTAAGAATATTAGAGAATAGAACTATTTTGATGTTCCTAAATTTCCTTCCACAATAATGCCCAATAGTCAAACTAGTTGAAAGATAGGGAAACCATTTCCAGTGCATCTGCCACTCTATTTCAATTTGATTTTTTAGGTAGTAAGGTCTGAAAACAGAAACTGTTGAAAGCTACCTGACCTGAATTTATTCCACAAAATTTTATTCCCATGTAAAAGTATGCCTGTGATTTATTCTCTGTCACTGCTGTATCTACACTAATGCACCATTATGCATAGCTGATGTTTCAGATGTATAACCATCACTCTTCCTGAAGCCAGAACTTTATGATTACGTCATACATTGTCTGGCATAATCTATTTAGCTAGTTGATCTTACTTCCATAGTTTCTGATGAATCTGGAATAATTACTTAAATATTTACTCTTCTATGTTTAAAATTTGTTAGAACAAAGAGATTATGCATGCAGAGTGTGCAGGGGGGTTGAAGATAACAAATGATACATTGAGCACAGCTTAATGTGGCTTTACTGGAGTAGAAACAATGGTAATAAATCACCTGCCAATGTTGATAATAAAATACTGCATTGGCCTCCATCAGCCACAAGAGAAAGGTTAAATGTTATTTCTCACAATAACCCTGTGGTCTTCATAGCTGACACCTCCAATATTAAATCTCATCATTATTTTCTATAGAAAAAATTTGATCTTTATTCCTAATGGAATATTTTTATAAATAACTGCTTCACAAATATCTAACACCCTTGAAATACCTTCATTCATTTTATGGTTATTTTACTCTATAAATGTATCTCTTCTCTTTAGTATAAAACTATTTTTATGTAATGGGTAGCTTTGGGAGGCTGAAATTCATTCTGGTCAACAGTAAGTGACCTTTTTAATGGTTGGATTCATATAAACTCAGTGTTGGGACAGGTTGGAAATTGAAATATTATCCCTGAATAAGCTCAGTGATTTATGTTCTAGTTTATTTATTCAATCATATCTGAATTTTGCTCATATTGCATTCCAAATTACTCTTATATGAAACACCAACCTCATCTCTTGACCTATCTATTTAACAATTATTTCCCTAATATGGTTTCTGTAAACAATTAACAGTTATGGAGTGGGTTTGAAGTTATGTTAGTCTCAAAGGGAAGGCATGAACTGTATGTAGGGGGGTGTACACATGAGGCTTATATTTATGAAGGTATTGGTATATGTACACATAAGCTTGTATCTGCGAAGATATTGACATATACACAGATAAACATGTTTGTGAAGATATTAACATATGGAAACAGAGCTGAATGACAGCGGATGCTTCCAGATGTGGTCACCAATGAAATCACCCTAACTCTTCATGGCTTCACCTGCACCAGGACCACCTCCACTACCTACTGCAGTATTGCCCATTCTTCTTTCTAATGTCAAATTGGAAACCTAGTTATGCTTCCCAAATAGTTTTCCAGCTGTGACAGTCATAGGATATGCTTCTTGTGCTTCCTTTGTTGAAGAGACCATTCTAAAGGAAACGTCCAGTCAGTGAACAGGAGGACACCATGGATCACTAAAATACTTTTATCTCCTGACATTCCCCAAACAACCATTCTTCAAGGTGTCAGAGCAGTCCTGGGTAATGTGCAGATTTGGAGAGAATGTCTTCCTGCATGCCTCTTTGCAGCGATTTGTTAACTGGGCGAATCAGTTAACAACATTTAGGTATCTATTCCTGGGTCTTAAGGTAGTTCTATTTTTAATTTTTTGAGGAACTTCCATACTGTTTTCCAGAGTGGCTACACCAGCTTGCATTCCCACCAGCAATGCAAAAGAGATCCTCTTTCTCCACATCCTCGCCAACATCTGTTGTTGCCTGAGTTGTTCATGTTAGCCATTCTGACAAGTGTAAGGTGGTATCTCATTGTGGTTTTGATTTGTATTTCCCTGATGATGAGTGATGTTGAGTGTTTTTTCATGTGTCGGTTGGCCATCTGGATGTCTTCCTAGGAGAAGTGTCTATTCATGTCTTTTGCCCATTTCTTCAGTGGATTATTTGTGTTTTGGGTGTTTAGTTTGATAAGTTCTTTATAGATTTTGGATACTAACCCTTTATCTGATATGTCATTTGCAAAATATCTTCTCCCATTCTGTCAGTTGCCTTTTAGTTTTGTTGATTGTTTCCTTTGCTGTGGAGAAGGTTTTTATTTTGATGAGGTCCCAGTAGTTCATTTTTGCTTTTGTTTCCCTTACCTCCAGAGATGTGTTGAGTAAGAAGTTGCTGTGGCCAAGAACAAAGAGGTTTTCGCCTGCTTTCTCCTCAAGGATTTTGATGGCTTCCTGTCTTACATTTAGGTCTTTTGCTGGAAGGAGAGCTACCCAGCCTGAGTGGCAGGGCCCGGGCTGTGGACGGATTGGTGACTGCAGGGTGGTCCACTGACAGTGAAGCTTCTTGTACTCCCGCTTTTAGGTAATTTGGCCTTAAAAGTACCCGGGGTATTGTCTGTTGGGGAATTGCCCTCGGCAGGCCCCCTGGGAAAAGAACCATTAGGGAAGAAAATAAGGTTCCACAAGAAATTGTGCGGCTTTACATTTAGTCCTTGCCATTCCCTATGGAGACTCCTCTACTTGCAGGAAGGATAGCCTCATGCATTTGCCAGCAAAAGCGGCCAACGAAGGAGAGACATGGATCCGAAAGCCCCACTCCGGTAACTATGGAGTGTATCTATGGACACAGGTCACTCTGACCCCTAGGCCCACTTGGTCCCCGGAGGCATTCCAGATGATGACGATCCTAGTCGGTTAAGCTACAGAATGGTTCATTGGTTCCTAGGTGCATTGTCTCTCTGAGAATGTATAAGGTGTGGGTTTCTAAGGCCCTCTTGGCCCCCTTCCAGGCACCTTGGATCTAGGCGAACACTTGTTCTTCAAAACCACGAATGGGTCAGGGAAACAACTAAGAGGTCATGTCCCTGTAACTGTTCCACTTGAGGTGTTGAGAGATAAATGACCTTTCGTGAAAACAGCAAAGCAAATACTTTATAAATTATAAACATAGATACATAATAAAAACAATAAAAGAAATTAATCAATAAGCAAAGGGCAGGAGGGAACGTTATGACAAAACAATCATGTTATTACTTATTGGGTGATTATACAAAGGAACAATTTTAAAATTGGGTAATGTTAAAAAAAACATAGATGACGTTTGTTACAAAAAAAAAATCACTAGCATGTATAATGCCACGTTTACTGCAATAAATTGGCCAGTTCAACACACTGCTGTTGTCTGAGTCCATTTTTATTTTAGTTTTTTATTTTAGTTTTTTATTTTACCTTTTTATTTTAGTATTTTATTTTTATTTTTGTTTTAGTTTTGTTTTATTTTCACTTTTTCCCTGACACCGTTCATCCTTCGGGAACCCCTAGACCTGCTGGAGCTGGACTTTGGCAGTCTTTCATTCATTTTGAGTTTATTTTTGTGTCTGGTGTAAAAAAAGGGGTCCAGGTTCATTCTTCTGCATGTCACTGTCCAGTTTTCCCAGCACCACTTGCTAAAGAGATTATCTTTATTCCATTGGATAGTCTTTTCTGCTTTGTCAAAGATTAGTTGGTCATACGTTTGTGGGTCCATTTCTGGGTTCTCTATTCTGTTCCATTGATCTGAGTGTCTGTTCTTGTGCCATTACCATACTGTGTTGATGATTACAGCTTTGTAGTATAGCTTGAAGTCTGGGATTGTGATGCCTCCTACTCTGGTTTTCTTTTTCAAGATTGCTTTGGCTATTCGGGGTCTTTTCAGGTTCCATACCAATTTTAGGATTATTTGTTCTAGCTCTGTGAAGAATGCTGGTGTTATTTTGATAGGGATTGCATTTAATATGTTGATTGCTTTGGGTAGTATTGACATTTTAAGAATATTTGTTCTTCCTATCCAGGAGCATTAAATCTTTTTCCATTGTTTTGTGTCTTCTACAATTTGTTTCATAAGCTTTCTATAGTTTCCAGCATATAGATTTTTCACCTCTTTGGTTAGATTTACTCCCAGGTATCTTATGGTTTTTGTGCAACTGGAAATAGGATCGATTCCTTGATTTCTCTTTCTGTCACTTCATTGTTGGTGTATAGGAATGCAACCAATTTCTGTGCATTTATTTTATATCCTACAACTCTCCTGAACTCATGAATCAGTTCTAGCAGTTTTTGGGTGAATATTTTGGGTTTTCCATGTAAAGTATCATGTCACCTGCAAAGAGTGAAAGTTTGACCTCCTCCTGGCCGATTTGGATGCCTTTTATTTCTTTGTGTTGTCTGATGGCAGAGGCTAAGACTTCCAATATTACGTTGAATAACAGTGGGGAGAGTGGACATGCCTGTCTTGTTCCTGATCTTAGGGGGGAAGCTCTCAGTTTTTCCCCATTGAGGATGTGTCAACATAGGGTCTTTCATATATAGCTTTTATGATCTTGAGGTATGATCCTTCTATCCCCACTTTCTTGAGGGTTTTTATCAAGAAACAATGCTGTATTTTGTCAAATGGCTTCTCTGCATCTATTGAGAGGATCATATGGTTCTTGTCCTTTCTTTTATTGATGTGATGAATCACATTGATTGCTTTGCAGATATTGAACCAGCCCTGCATCCCAGGTATAAATCCCACTTGGTCATGGTGAATAATTCATTTAATGTATTGTTTGATCTGGTTGGCTAATATCTTGCTGAGGATTTTTGCATCCATGTTCATCAGGGAAATTGGTCTATAGTTCTTCTTTTTAGTGGGGTCTCTATCTGGTTTTGGAATCAAGGTAATGCTGGCTGCATAGAAAGAGTTTGGAAATTTTCCTTCCATTTCTATTTTTTGGAACACCTTCAAGAGAATAGGCGTTAACTCTTCCTTAAATGTTTGGTAGAATTCCCCTGCGAAGCCATCTGGCCCTGGACTCTTGAATTTTGACAGATTTTTGATTACGAATTCAATTTCCTTACTGGTTATGGGTCTGTTCAAATTTTTTATGTCTCCCTGTTTCAGTGTTGGTAGTGTATATGTTTCTAGGAATTTTTCCATTACTCCCAGATTGCCCTTTTTATTAGCATATAATTGCTTATAATATTCTCTTATTATTGTTTTTGTTTCTGCTGTGTTGGTTGTAATCTCTCCTCTTTCATTCTTGATTTTACTTATTTGGGTCCTTTTCTTTTTCTTTTTGATCAAACTGGCTAGTGGTGTATCTATTTTGTTAATTCTTTCAAAGAACCAGATTCTGGTTTCGTTGATCTGTTCTACTGTTTTTTTTTTTGTTGTTGTTGTTTTTTGTTTTTTGTTTTTTGTATTTTCTTTGGTTTCAATAGCATTAATTTCTGTCCTAATCTTTATTATTCCCTTTCTTCTGCTGGTTTTGGGTCTTATTTGCTGTTCTTTTTCCAGCTCCTTAAGGCGTAAGTTTAGGTTGTGTATCTGAGATCTTTCTTCCTTCTTTAGGACAGCCTGGATTGCTATATACTTTCCTCTTATGAACACCTTTGCTGCGTCCCAGAGGTTTTGGGTTGTGGTGTCATTATTTTCATTGGCTTCCATGAACTTTTTAATATCCTCTTTAACTGCTTGGTTAGCCCATTCATTCTTCAGTTGGATGGTCTTCAGTCTCCAAGTATTTATTACCTTTCCAAATTTTTTCTTGTGGTTGATTTCAAGTATCATATGCTGTGGTCTGAAAATATGCATTGTATGATCTGAATCTTTTTGTACTTACTTAGGCCTGATTTGTGTCCCAGAATATGGTCTATTCTGGAGAACATTCCATGTGCACTGGAGAAGAATGTATATTCTGGAGCTTTAGGATGAAATGTTCTGAATATATCTGTGAAGTCCATCTGGTCCAATGGGTCATTCAAAGCCATTGTTTCCTTGTTGATTTTCTGTTTAGATGATCTGTCCATTGCTGTGAGTGGGGTGTTGAAGTCTCCTACTACTATGGTATTACTATCCATGAGTTTCTTTATGTTTGTGATTCATTGATTCATATATTTGGGTACTGACACATTTGGTGCATAAATGTTTACAATTGTTAGGTCTTCTTGGTGGATAGACCCCTTGATTATGATATAATGCCCTTCTGCATCTCTTGATACAGTCTTTATTTTAAAGTCTAGAGTGTCTGATATAAGTATGGCTACTCCAGCTTTCTTTTGTTGACCATTAGCATGATAGATGGTTCTCCACCCCCTTATTTTTAATCTGAAGGTGACTTTAGGTCTAAAGTTTGTCTCTTGTAAACAGCATATAGATGGAATTTTTTTTTTTTTTTTTATCCATTCTGGTACTCTATGTCTTTTGATTGGAGCATTGAGTTCATTGATGTTTGGAGTGAGTACTGAAAGATATGAATTTATTGCCATTATGGTGCTTGTAGAGTTGGAATTTCTGGTGATGTTCTCTCATCCCTTCTAACATTTGTTGTTTTATATATATATATAGATATATATATATAGATATATATATATATTTTTTTCATCTTTTCTCGTCTCAGAGAGTCCCTCTTAAAATTTCTTGCAGGGCCGGTTTAGTGGTCAAAATTCCTTTAATTTTTGTTTGTCTGGGGAAACCTTTTATCTCTCCTATTTTGAATGACAGCCTTCCTGGGTAAAGAATTCTTGGCTGCATATTTTTCTGATTCAGCACACTGACTATATCCTGCCACTGTGCCACTCATTCTGGCCTGCCAAGATTCTGTGGATAGGTCTGCTGCAATCCTGATCTGTCTTCCCTTGTAGGTTAGGGACCTTTGTTCCCTTGCTGCTTTCATCATTTTCTCCTTGCCTGAGTATTTTGTGAATTTGACTATGATATGCCTTGTTGAAGGTTGGTTTTTGTTGAATCGAATGGGAGTCCTCTGTGCTCCCTGGATTTTGATGTCTGTGTCTTTTCCCAAGTTAGGGAAGTTTTCCTCTATGATTTGCTCACATAACCCTTCTACGTCTATTTCTCTCTCTTCCTCTTCTGGGACCCCTATGATTCTAATGTTGTTTCTTTTCATGAGTCACTGATTTCTCTAATTCTTATATAGTGCTCTTTTGCCTTCATGTCTATTTTTCTGCTTCATTTTTGTCTATATGTTTGTCCTCTATATCATAATTCTCTGTTCTGTCTCATCCATCTTTCCTGCCGTGACATCCATCTGTGATTGCAGCTCAGTTATAACATTTTAATTTCATTCTGACTAGTTTTTACTTCTTTTATCTCTGCATAAAGGGATTCTAATCTATTTTCGACTCCTGCAAGTATTCTTAGTATTGTGATTCTAAATTCTGGTTCAGACATCTTGCTTCTATCTATGTTAGTTAAATCCCTGGCTGTTGTTTCTTCGTGCTATTTATTTTGGGGTGAATTCCTTCATTTTGTCATTTTGAAGGGAGAAAAGGAATTAATGAGGTAGAAAAATTAAAATTAAAATAAATTAAAATTTAAAAAATATTAAAATTAAGAAATTAAAAACACACACACTCCAAAAAATTGAATAAATGATGCTAGATCCTAGGTGTGTTTTGGTCTGGGTGTTGAAAGTGGTTTGACAGATTAGAGAAACAAATGGGTGGGGGATAAAAAAAAAGGAAATCGTTTGAGAATTTGAAAAAAAGAATACACTGAAGTAGACTAAATTGAGATGATGGAAGTAAAATAGAGTTTGAAAAAGTATACACAAAAGTAAAGAATATAGTAGAAAAAATTAAAGAAAAATATTTTTAATAAAAATTAAAAATAAATACGAGTTTTTTTCTTTTTCTGTATTCAAGAAAAAGAAAAGAAACGAAAAAGAGAAAAAGAAAAAAAAGAAATCTTTTGAAAACTTGAAAAAGTGAATAGACTGTAGTAGACTAAAAATAAAATGATGGAAGTAAAATAGAATTTGAAAAAAATTACATAAAAGGAAAAAAACATCCGGGGCGCCTGGGTGGCGCAGTCGGTTAAGCGGCCGACTTCAGCCAGGTCACGATCTCGCGGTCCGTGAGTTCGAGCCCCGCGTCGGGCTCTGGGCTAATGGCTCGGAGCCTGGAGCCTGTTTCCGATTCTGTGTCTCCCTCTCTCTCTGCCCCTCCCCCGTTCATGCTCTGTCTCTCTCTGTCCCAAAAAAATAAATAAACGTTAAAAAAAAAAAAAAAATTTAAAAAAAGGAAAAAAACATAGTAAAAAATTAAAGAAAAAATATTTTTATTATAATTGAAAGTAAAATGAAGTTTTTCTCTTTCTGCATTCAAGAAGAACAAAGGAAGCAAAAATGAGAAAAAAAAAACAAGAAAAAGGAAATTGTTTGAAAATTTGAAAAGGTGAATACACTGAAGTAGACTAAAATAAAATGATGGAAGTAAGATAGAATTTGAAAACATTACATAAAAGTGAAAAATATAGTAAAAAAATTAAAGAAAAACATATTTAATAAAAACTGAAAATAAAAATGATTTTTTTCTCTTTCTGTATTCAAGAAAAAGAAGTGAAAACGAAAAAAAAAATGAGAAGATGGATCTGCTAACAGATTGAAATATACTGGAATTACTTTGTTTTCCCTTAGAAGCTAGACTATGAAGCGCTAAATAGTCCACAAACTAAGCAAGGGGTGAGACTTGTGTTCTTGAAGAGCGAGGTTTGCCCAGCTGGGCGGGGATCAGTGCAATGGCTCCGTTCTCCACTAGATGCCACTGCCAGTCTACTGGGGTGGAGTGTTGCCGTGTTCATAGTTGCATATGCGCATGTGCAGAGCAGTGAAAATGGCACCACCCAGCTACCCAGTCTGCAGCATGAGAACTCTGTTCTCCTGATCAGCAATCGCACACCCGTCCTCCGTCTTCAGCTTTCAACCACTCCCCACTTTTTCACTGTCCGAGTCCAGGCCCCAGGAAGAACCTCTCTCCTGAGTCCTGTCTCATATTTGGCTGTTTTCCCCGGCTCCTTTCTTCTGAAGTACTGCAGCTTTGACCCATTCCACCCTTCTGTGGGAGGATCTCACTGAGCAATGGCTGAATATCGGCTGCACCCTGGAACGCTTGTTGGACTCTGCTGCTGCTGGTGCCCCGAGACTGCGGCCAGGTGCCAGCCCGCCCCAGAAAAAGTTCATGAGACAATGTAGCAGCAGCTTTTCAGGGATTATGGAAAATCACAACACACATCTGGCACCAGGCTTCACCTTTAATAACCCTGTTCCAGCACCAGCGAATGTAGCTATTCTCTGGGGTCTGCTGGGACCAGGTGGCTTCAACAGTCTCTACCAAATGTCTTTCCAGCAGTGGAACCGCTTTTCTCCGTGTGGCCCGAGAACCTCCCGGACCCCACTCTGTTCTGGGGATTCGCCCTTCCCACCAGAGCACCACCAGGTATGGAGCTGTGGAGTTTCAGCCTTTGCACTCCCCTTGTTTACTGTCTTAATGGAATTTAAACACTCTCCTTTCTCCTTTCTCCCTTTTTAGTTTAGTCCCTGCAGCTGTTTCCAATTTTCCACTTTCTCTCCAGCTGCTTTTGGGGAGGGGTGCTTTTCCCATATTACTCCCACCCCCGTCTCCATCCTCTTTCTGCCTGCAAAAGCACTCCCTTCCTGTGGCTTCTTGCTCCCGCAGTTCACCTTTCCATGCCACGTACCTGCTGAATTCTGTGGTTCAGGTTGTGTAGAATGTTGTGTTAATTTTCCAATCAGTTTTCTAGGTGTGTAGGATGGTTTAGTGTTGGTCTGGCTGTATTTCATGGACGCGAGACACACAAAAAACTTCCATGCTGTTCTGCCATCTTGGCTTCTCCCCTAAAACAGTATTTTATTTCACATTACTTAGCATTGTTCATACGTTTCTCCATAACCAGGAATTTCTCTTTCTAGCCACACATAATCCTAACAGAAAAATATGATTTAATTATCATGTTCAAGTTTGCTTCCATATGTTGTACAATTTCAAAAGCCAAGCTCTATAGGTAAATAATTTCATTTATAAATATTCACAGTACATTATTTTATTCAGACACAATGTTATGTATTAAATTACACACCGATCTTTGACTTCATTATCCTCTGACATTATTACCATTACTGATTCCATGTCACATATTGTTTTGTGGTGTAAAATAGGAATGTCCACGTCAACACCTTTAACTGAAGTAATTCTTTAAAGTCAAAACAAGTCTCTTTAGTGATGTACATCAATCTGATTTTAACTTCCTTTAATTACAGATACACAGTGTTGTGTCTTTTGGGGGGAAAATAAAACCGAATTTCATTAATATCTATTAAGATTTCTAAATAGAGACTAACACTAAATATAAGAGCAAGAAAAACATCAATAGAATAGTGGAAGAAACATTTCCAGAAATGTATAATAACAAGAATTTTCACATTGGAAAAGCCATATTAAGTATGGGATACAATGGAAAAATAAAAGACCCCAAATTACACACATCCTCATAAAATTTAACTAAGTAATATTCAACATTTTTCATTAAAAAAACAAAAGTATTTAGCGGTGCCCAGTTGGCTCAGTCGGTTAAGTGTCTGACTCTTGATTTCAACTCAGGTTCAGGTCTCATGGTTTGTGAGATCAAGCCCCAAGTTGGGCTCTGTGCTGGAGCCTGCTTGAGATTTTCTCTTTCCCTCACTCTTTGCCTCTCCCCCACTCGTGCTCACTCTCTTTCTCTCCCTCTCTCAAAAATAAAAAAAAATAAACTTAAAAAATAAAATAAAAAAGTATTTAAAAAATAAAAATATTCAAAATGGAAAGAAAAATACCTTCTGAGGGAAAAATCTAGAGTATCTCTAAATTAATGGAAAGTGAATATTTCCAGATACCTTAAGATTAATAACAATAGTAATTATTTTTAATGTAATGACATAATTAATAGTAAAGAAAAAATTAAACAAATCTTTAAAAATTTGAGAGGAAAATTATTTTGAAACCAGAATTGTATTCCCAGGTAAATCATATCCACTATGTGGGTAAAATAAAGACATCTTCAATTATAGAAAGACTTAGAAATTTATCTCCCAGAACCTTTACTAAATAAAAACATCAGAGCAGCAGCAGAAGAAGCAAAGTATGTATTTCTTAATTGGTGCTTTACGGATGATGCAGTTAAGAAATTATTCTAAATGTCCCATGTTTAAATGTTTCATGTCTCTACAGTTTTCTTCTTTGTTTTTACTAAAATTCTAGTAACTGTTATTTTATTTTAAAATTAATATAGAATAACATAGCTTATTTATATGTGTCAGGAAAACAAAAATGTGGAAAATAGGGGACTGAATAATGTTATCGCACACATACATGAATGAAACAAAATGGTAATATATCACTTTACATACAAAATTATGTATATGTTTTCACAAGCTATTACATTTTTAGAAATCTATAAGGAAACAGATATACCTCATTTTTAACATATATATCACAATATATGTAAACGTGTATACATAAAGGTATATATATATATATATATATATATATATACACTTTTTTGTGAGAACATTTAAGGTCTACTCTCTTAGTTAATTCCAATTATATAATACAATTTTATTAACTATAGTCATCATGTTTTACATTAGATTCTCAGACCTTATTTATTTATTTTTTTTTTAAAGAGAGATAAAACAAGAATGCTAGCAAAGGAGGGGCAGAGGAAAACGGAGAGAGGGAATCCCAAGTAGGTTCGACATCAAGCATGGAGTCAAAGCAGGTCTTGATCTTACAACCTTGACCTAAGCTGAAATCAAGAGTAGGATGCCTAACCAACTGATCCACTCAGGCACCCTTCAGACCTTATTTATCTTATAACTGAGAGTTTGTACTCTTTACCAACCTATCCCTGTCTTCTGCAGCCCCAGATCCTGGCAATCAGCTTTCTACTCTTTACTCTCTGTTTCTGTGAGTTTGATGATGGTGACCTCCTTCTTCTTCCTCCTCCTCCTCCTCCTCTTTTTCTTCTTTTTCTTTTATTTCTTTCTTTCTTCTCCTTCTCCTCTTCCTCCTCTTCTGCTTCTTCCTCCTCCTCCCCCATCTCCTTCTTCTTATTTCAGATTGTACATATAGGTGATACCATGCAGTATGCAGTATTGATCTTTCTCTCTTTGGGTTATTTCACTTGGCATAATACCCTCAAGATCCATTTATATTGTTGCAAATGGCAGAGTTTCCATGTTCTCAAGGTTGGATAATTCTACATATCATATGACACACATTTTCTTCATACATTCATTTATCCATTGACAGAGGGTTTGTATCCATATCTTGACTATTGTCATTAATGCTTCAGTGAACATGGGAGAACAGACATATCATTATTCTATTTTATTTTTTCTTAAGTTTTATTTAAAGTCCAGTTAGTTAACCTACAGTATAAGTTTCAGGTGTATGATATAGTGATTTAATACTTCCATACAACACCTGGTGCTCATCACAACAAAGGCCCTCCTTAATCCCCATCACCTATTTTACCCATCCCTCCACCTCCCCCTCTGGTAACCACCAATTTGTTCTCTATAGTTAAGAGTCTGTTTCTTGGTTTCCATCTCTTTCTCTTTTTGTTTTCTCTTTGTTGTTTTGTTTTGTTTCTTAAATTCCACATATGAGTGAAATCATATGGTATTTGTCTTTGTCTGAGTAACTTACTTCACTTAGCATAATACTTTCCAGCTCCATCCATGTCATTGCAAATGACAAGATTTCATTTTTTTATGGGTAATATTCCATCATATATTTTATGTATGTAAAATATACATATAATTCAAGTATATATACTTAAAGTAGGATACTGGATGATATGGTGTTCTTTTAATTTTTCTGAGGAAGCTCTGTATTATTTTCCATAGAAGTTGTACCAGTTTATATTCCCACCAATGGTGTATGAGGGTTCCCTCTCTCTATACCTATGCCTACACTTTTACCTTTTTTTTTTCACGATAACTATTGTAATGGGTGTTATCTCATTAAGGTTGATAATTAGTGATTACTTTTTAAGTACCTGATTGCCATTTGAATGTCATCTTTGCAAATATGTCTATTCAATTCTTCAGCCCAATTTTAAATCAGATTGTATTTTTTGTTTTTGTTTGCTGTTGAGTTGTATGAGTTCTTTATATGTTTTGGATATTAACCCCTTATCTGATATTTGATTTGCAAATATTTTCTTCCATGTGTTAGATTGTCTTTTCATTTTGTTCATGGTTCCCCTTGCTGTTCAGAAGTTTTTAGTTTGATGTTGTGTCACGTTGTTTTTGATTTTACTGTGATTGTTTGCAGTGTCACATCCAAAAAATCATTCTTAAGAATTATGTGAAAGGGGCGCCTGGGTGGCTCAGTCGGTTGAGTGGCCGACTTCGGCTCAGGTCATCATCTCACGGTCTGTGAGTTCGAGCCCCGCGTCGGCATCTGTGCTGACAGCTCAGAGCCTGGAGCCTGCTTCAAATTCTGTGTCTCCCTCTCTCTGACCCTCCCCCGTTCATGCTCTGTCTCTCTTTGTCTCAAAAATAAATAAACGTTAAAAAAAATTTAAAAAAAAGAATGATGTGAAAGATCTTTCCACTCTGTTTTCTTCTAGGTGTTTTACAGTTTCAGGTCTTAAATTTAAGTGTTTAATCTGTTTTGAGTTGATTTTGGTTATTGGGTAAGATAGGGGTCCAGTTTCATTCTTTTTCATGTGGCTGTTTGATTCTGTCAATACTGTTTATTGAAGAGATTATACCTTCCTTATTGTTTATTCTTCATTCTTTTATCATAAATTAATTGACCATATATAGATGGGATTATTTCTGGGCTCTTGATTTTGTTTCATTGAAGTATATATCTGTTTTTATGCCAAATATTATAGTGTTTGTTTACTATGGCTTTGTATTATAATTTGAAGTCAGGACATGTGATGACTCTAGCTTTGTTTCTCTCAAGATTGTTTTGGTTATTTGGGGTCTTTTGTGGTTCCAGACAAATTTCAAGATTGTTTTTCTATTTCTGTGAAAAACTGTCATTTGGAGTTTGTTAGAGATTGCATTGAATCTGTAAATCGCTTCGATTAATATGGATATTTTAACAGTGTTAATTCTATCAATCCATGATCAGGGAATATCTTTCCATGTGTCTTTATTTGTGTCTTCTCCAATTGATTTTCTAAATGTATTATAGAATTCTGTATATAGATCTTTCAGTTCATGGGCTATTTCTAAACATTTTACTTCTTTAATTTCTTTTTTTTAATGTTTGTTTATTTATTTTTTTAATGTAATTTATTGTCATGTTAGCTAACATGCAGTGTATAGAGTGTGCTCTTGGCTTCAGGAGGAGATTCCTGTGATTCATCACTTAACATACAACGCCCAGTGCTGATCCCAGCAAGTGCCCTCCTCAATGCCCATCACCTATTTTCCCCACCACCCTCCCTCATTAACCCTCAGTTTATTCTCTGTATTTAAGAGTCTCTTATGGTTTGCCTCCCTCTCTGTTTGTTACTATTTTTTTCTTTTCATTCCCCCCCATGGTCTTCTGTTAAGTTTCTTAACTTCCACATATGAGTGAAAACATGTCTTTCTTTCTCTGACTGACTTTTATCACTTAGCATAATACCCTCCAGCTCCACCCATGTTGTTGCAAATAGCAAGATTTCATTCTATGTTTATAGAAGCACTACCAACAATAGCCAAATTATGGAAAGAGCCCAAATGTCCATCGACTGATGAAAGTATAAAGAAGATGTGGAATATATATTTAGTGGAATACTACTCAGCAATCCAAAAATTTATTTTTGATGAAATTTTATTTGAAGTTGCTTTCTTAATATCTACTTCTCAGAGTTCCTTGTTAGTGTACAAAAATACAACTGATTTTTTATATTGATTTTTGTATCTTACAACTTTAATGAATTTGTTTGTTCTAGCATTTTTTTTTTTTTGGTGGAGTCTTCAGAAATTTCTCTATACAATACATATCATTTACTAAGAGAGAAATTTTACTTCTCCCTTTCCAATTTGGAGGACTTTTATTTCTTTTCGTTTCTTTTTATTTATTATTTATTAATTAATTTATTTATCCTGATCACTCTGGCTAGGACTTCCAATACTATGTTGAACAAAAGCAGCAAAGGTGAATATCCTTGTCTTGTTCCTGATCTTAGAGAAAAAGGTTTCTGCCTTTGAATATAATGTTAACTATGGGCATATTGTATATGGCCTTTATTATCTTGAGATATGTTCCCTCTTTATCCAGTTAATTGTGAATTTTTATCATTAAGGATGTGTGTTTTGCCAAATGCTTTTTCTGTATCTATTGATATAATTATATAATTCTTATCTTTCATTTTTGATGTAGTGTATCACATAGATTAATTTGTGGATGTTGAAACAACTTTGAATCCCTGGAATAAATTCTACTTGATCATGATGCATGATCCTTTTAATGTAAAATTGAATTCAGTTTGCTATTATTTTGTTAAGAATTTTTGCAATGATGCTTATGATGGATATTGACCTATAATATTCCTTCTTTGTAGTATCCTCATCTGGTTTTGATATCAGGGTAATGCTGGCCTTGTAAAACGAGTTTGGAAGTGTTTATTTTTTCAGAAGAGTTTGAAAAGGTTTGGCCTTCATTATTTTTTAGTGATTGATAGACTTTCTGATTCTGGGCTTTCCTGTGGTAAGAGGATTTGATTGCTTATTCAATCTCTTTACTCAAACTTTAGCCCATTTATAGTTTGAAATTTCAACTGAAAATTCGCTGACTATTTTACATAAATTAGGCTTCATGTTCCTTAAATTTTATGATATTTTCAAACGTTCTATTCCTACTGTGCTCCAACTGACAAAAAGCCACGTGAAGTTTAATCATGAGAAAAACATCAGATAAACTTCAGTAAAGAGACATTCTGCCAAGTACTTGACCAGTATTCCTCAAAACTCAAGGCCATCGAAAACAAGGGAAGTCTGAGAAACTGTGGCAATCAAGAAGAGCCTAAGGAGATGTGACAACTAAAAGTAATGTGGGATCCTGCATAGGATCTTCAAACAGAAAAAGGGTATTAGTACAAGGACACCTGTGTGGTTGATAGGTAAAGCATCCAAGTCTTGATTTCAGCTCAGGTCCTGATCTCACGTTTTGTAGGATTGAGCCCTGTGTCGGGCTCTGCACTGACAGCATGGAGACTGGTTGGGGTTCTGTTTCTTCCTCTCTCTCTTCCCCTTCCCTCCCCCTGCTCTTTTTTTTTCTCACTCTCTAAATAAATAAATAAATAAACTAAAAGAAAAAAGGATACCAGCACAAAGTAAGGAAATCTGAATAAAATATGAACTTTACTTAATAATAATAGGTGAATATTGGTTTATTAGTTGTAACATTTTTTTATATTAATATAATATATTAACAGTAGGAGAAAATAGTTGTGGGTCATTAGGAACCCTCTGCATCACCTTTGCTTCTTACATAATCTATATGAGGTTTTGTTTTATTCTCTGGAAATCTAAGTTTTTTCTAAATAAAATATTTATTTACAAAAGAAAAAAATAGGGAAGTCTGAAACTGCTTTTAGTGCACTTTGTGAGCATGTCCCTGTTTCTATGCCGCCAGAATTCTCTCAAAAAACCTCCTGAAGCCTCCAAGCCTGAGGGGTGCGTGGTGGGGCTACTCTATAGAACGCAGCACTGTGACTTTTGCTCCAACTCTATGCATTCTTTTGTAACATAGGTTCAAAAGCAGCTTTGCTTCTGCCCCAAATCCTGAAAAAAGACATTTACAAATGTTTTTGTTTTTTCAGGTTTTGGTCCTTGCAGGATAGAGAAGGATGCAAAGTGAATCAAAAGGGGGCAAGGAAAGAGTCTTCAACACACCTAAAGTATGTATTCTGAAAGCACTTTGTCTTTCTGTACTGTATTTATGATCACAGATTTAAAATGAACCAAGTTTTATATGATATCAAAAAATCCAATATTAAGTATTAAGAAATGAAATAATAGCAATCATCTCTAGCATCTTAATGTGTTAATATGTACTTTTGATTTACATTTAAATCCATGGCATTTGTCGCGTGTTTGCATTAATAAAATTACAGACTTTTCATTAAATGGTTTGTCTTTTGAAAAATTGTGCAGTAATGTTGGGCAGAAGATTTGGTTCTGAACATGATTTAGAAATTCATAAAACTCCATGAATCAAATAACAGCATCAAATGAATTTACCAATTTTTATGTTTTATTTTTTGCTACCTATTTTTAAATGCCACATTTCGCTTAGCAAAAGCAATAATACTTTTTAAATGGTGAAAAAAGCTCAAATATTTTAGTATAAATTCACCTATTTTTATATTTTCAACTATCAATCAATTTTATTTAACCTGAAACATAGGTGCTTTTCTCTATGTAAAAAGAAGCATTCTGACATATAAATATTCTTTTTAAATTTGTTTCATATTTTAAAAATACAACAGAACTTCAAATAGAAAATAAATGGCCAATTATTTAATGCAATGAAAATTACTTTGAGATTGCTATGCACATTTCTTCCTGTAGTGTTAGATAATCATCATTATGTGTACATATACACATACACACATATACACATCCAGACGTGTAACACCTTGACAGGGTCACAGAGTACCTAGATATTTGGTCAAACATTATCATTATCTAGGTGTTTCTTTGAGATTGTTTTCAGATGAGATTAACATTTAAATTGGTAGACAGAGTTAAAAAGATCTTTCTCCCTACTGTGGGTGGAACCTATCCAATTATTTGAAGCCCTGAACAGAACAAAATAAGACCCTACCCAAATAAGAAAGAAATCTTCTTTCATGACTTCCTTTAAGCTGTGACAGTGGCTTTTTCCTGACTTTCCACTGAAACTGAAATTTTAGCTCTTCCTGAATCTTGAGCCTGCCAGACATCTGACTGGAACTACACCACTGGCTTTTTGGTTGGCCAGTTAACTCTGCAGATCTTGGGACGTGTCAGCCTCAAATAAAGTGTGAACCAATTATTTATTATTATTATTTATTATTATTATTATTATTATCTCTCATCTATAGAGAGAAACAGACAGAAAGAGAAAGAGAAATCAGAACCAAAAGGCTGTACAAATACAGGTTTACTTACTCTGGAGAACCCTAAACAATAAGCACTGCATTTTATAATATGACTAGCCAGTAACTTTATGACCTATAAGTAATTTTTTAGGGAGTCATAGGTATTTAACAACTTTTTAGCTCAGAAAAGAAGGTATGGAAATGTTATTGGATCTTTGATTTCAGGTAATCTACATGAATTCTGGAAGTTTGAGATATCAGCTAAGGCTGATTGTACCAGGAGTGGAAAAAAAATACTGTAACTAGAATTTGAAAAGTTTAGTATAAGAGTTTATATTTCAATTCTAAAAGCATGCTTTCAAGGTCAATTTACATCTAGAAAGTTCCGATCATAAGCTTCCCATCAATGGTTCCACACTGTGGAAAACTAAGTATCTATTTAACATCGATTTTGGCCAAACTTCGGAAGAAATAGAACAAGAATTTATAAATAAAGTAAATTTTGGTCAACTGTCATATTTATTGCAGGAGAAAGTCTACATTGTGTCTAAAGTAGTACAGTATCCCATGGAATAAGTTGTGTTTTTATGCCTAAAAATACACATTAACAGTATTTTACAATTGCCAAGCCCAGGGAGAACCGCAGCAGCAAATGAAGCATCCCAGAGGGGATTCCAACAGGACTTTGTATGGAATATTTAGCTGTTGGGACTGTAAAAGGCTGGATAGGGGCACGGAGCAGGCTAGAGTTTTCACCTTCAAGAGAAGCACCAGACACCCAAGGGAACACTAACTATCTAGTTGGTGTTCTGAGGTGGCAAAAGAGTGAAAAATGAAAGTGAACTAGGTAGTGCAATGAAGTGGGGAGAGTTTGGCTTTTTTGGCAGGAATGGCCTTTCCTCAAACTTAAACATGGAGGTAGAAACAGTAGGTCGATTTCTCAAGCTTGTTGGGGCATTGTACTTACATGTTTTTTTATTACCTGAACTTTGTGTGACCCAGTCAGGTTTCTATACATAGAAATACCAAGAATTTCTTTTTTCCTTTTTTGAGTCATGACATTATGAAGCTTTAAAAACTTCATTCTGAATGCTTGAACTGAACTCCTAATGAGCCTAACTATACATTTTTTAATTCATCATATTTATATGTAGGAAACTCAGGTGGATCTTCAGTGGATTGTAATATTGATTTCCATGATTATCCAAAGTTAGGAGATGGTGCATATTTCAAGTATATATAAGGGAAGAGTTATGAGCCTGATGAAATGTTTCTTTCAAGGCTTAGTGGTCACCCGAGCATTCCCTGGTTCATTTTACTTCTTACTTGCTACTTGGCCTTGCTACTTGCCATCAATATATTACATCTGCTCCTAAATCAAGGCTCATAATTAGATGAGATGGAACTTAGTATATTCCATCTCTGGTTTTAGTAATTGAAACTTTATAAATTGATTTTTCCAGAAAGTTTTGCTAATATAATTTTTAGGTTGGTAATGGTGTCTTTATCATATTGGCGTTATTTGAAATTCTGTGAGTATAAGAGATATCTTTTAAAAATTAAGCTCCCCAAGGGGCGCCTGGGTGGCGCAGTCGGTTAAGCGTCCGACTTCAGCCAGGTCACGATCTCGCGGTCCGTGAGTTCGAGCCCCGCGTCAGGCTCTGGGCTGATGGCTCGGAGCCTGGACCCTGTTTCCGATTCTGTGTCTCCCTCTCTCTCTGCCCCTTCCCCGTTCATGCTCTGTCTCTCTCTGTCCCAAAAAAATAAATAAACGTTGAAAAAAAAAATTAAAAAAAAAAAATTAAGCTCCCCAAAAGAGTCATTTTGATTAGATTCTTAGGTAAAAAAAAAGTTCCTTATAACACAGAAATAATATTGCCAATATGCTTACTGTGCAATCTCATTTAATTTTCTCCCTTCTACTCACCTCACTAATTCAAAAATTGTTCCTGTTCAGTTGTTTTCTGCCTGCTGACACATAAACCCTACCTAAATGTCCTCCAAAATATGGCTTCATGGTGCAGTTGGGGTAAGAAGCAGATAGTTATCATCAACAACACAACAATAACAACAAAAATATTTAGGGAATGCCATATCATTGTTTTTGTTTTCTTTAATTTAGCCTCTATCATCTTCTTTTCATAAATAAAACACTATTTAATATTAAAACATGTAAGATAGAACCTCAGAATTTTTCAAATGAAAGAATCCAATTTAATTATATAATTTTATGTATCTTCCCTTTAATTCTCTTGATGAAATCCTAATCATTAAATGATTTTCAAGACTCTATTGGGAATCACTGGCTTAAAGAAAAACATTGACATTCAGAATCTTGACATTCTCACAGACACTGAAAATGAAAATATACTTGTGTTATTCCTAGCAGTTCTTGTCCACCCTAAAACTACTCTGCTAAATTTAGAGAGAAATGGCTCAGTGGACTTTCACAGAACCAACTTATGGCCAAACCGCATCTATGGCTTTGATTAATGTTACATGATTCCATATATACATAATGTAGTTTAAGATTGCCGTCAGTAGTTAAAGAATGGAAATACAGGGTTTCTAGGAAAATATTTTCACAATTGCTACATGTTAGAACAAGGATATACTTAAATATTCATTAATTTAAAAGTTTTAAAATTAGATTTTAAAAATGAAATTACATCTTCTATTGTCTTGAGATTTTGTGTGTGTGTGTCTGTGTGTAATTTTGTAGTTACAATATGCCACATGGTTGATGTTCACTAAATAATATCTCATACTCTCTTCTCTGAACCTGATGCTTTAAATGATTTATTAGCAAGATTCCATTGTCTGTAATTAAATTTAATTCATACAGCTTGTTCATTGCATATATTTCAGTTGACTACATTGTTCAAATTAGGTTAGTCTGAAAAATTACTGTTTCAAACAGTATTCCTTGAAAGGAAGCTGTTTCCACAAATATCTCAGTGAGATATATATTCTCAATGACTGAAGGAGCTTCTTAAAGTTTTAGCAAATGAAGCTTGTAGCTTAGTACTATTTGTAAATTCAGTAATAATTTGTTTTTACCATGAGCTGAATTAAAAGACTTGCTTCCTTTTGAGGATTTTAGCTCTGTTTTTATGCTGGACAGTGGTACTAGTATTATAAGACAATGGCCATCAATGCACGTGATTAATATATAATATTAATAATATATTATAATATAATATAATATAATTAATATAATATAATATAATATAATATAATATAATATAATACAATTATATAATAATATAATTTCTTCTATGAATCAGATGACTCCTTACATAAAATAATGAGCAATAAAATAAATGAACAAACAAATAAATGGAATAATCAAAATATTACCAACCTTGAAAAATATCAATTTAGGGAAATATATATTCTTTCTGCTACACAAATGTACCCTGAAATTTTTTATATTGGTATATAGGCTTGCTGTCTCAAATAATATAGTTAATAAGTTAATGCTCACTAGATACTATGATATAGCATCTAATATAGATGCTGTCTAATATAGATGTCTAATATAGATGCTATCTATTTGCTGTCTCAAAAAATATAGTTAATAAGTTAATGCTCATTAATGCTCCCCCCCCCCCTCACGTTCCTCAAGCTTCCCAGAGTTTTGATTGCTGAAGGGTCAAAACTGAGCTCATCCCTAGAAACTTCATAATATTATACTCATGTCCTGGGAACAGCTAACTTCTAATGACTGATCAATTTGTAGAAAGCCCCATCCCCTTTACCTCAAGTCTTGATATATTTGAAGAATTATCCCAATTTTAGATTTCTCTATGGGGTAAACTGAGACCTGTGTTGCAACCACATCTCAGTTCAACTCACCTCTCTGCTCCGTCTTACCTGTTTTACTCGCTTATAAAATTGGCAAGCAATAGTGATAATATGTGGTAAACAACACATAGCTAATATAAGATAAACCTTGGTAGGACACATACACTGGAGTGTGAGAAATAAATCCTATGATGTTTCAAGGCTTGGAACAATGAATATTTTAGAGATCCAGGTGACTGTGGTATTCTGGTACATTTCTTTAAACACAAAAACAAATTATGACTTTTAAAATCTCCTATTATAAAGAAATAAACACAATTCCTAGTAGACATCTTTGGTTTTGGAGGCAAAATATTCCGTACTTCAGAATACTATTCTTACCCATTCACTGAATAATATGAAAAACTTCCATCTTTTAGTAGGTCAACATAAGGAGTGACCCTGCAGCAAATTCAGACTGCAATGCAAGTGGTCTTATTGCCTAGACCCTCAAGACTAGTAGATACTGAAGAATTAGAAATATTCGTGATATAAAAGCATACACATACAACAGAGAATTATACGCTATTCACAAAATGGAAGCTCATGCTGCTCAGCCATAAGAAAAATACCGTAGGACATCAAACAAACATGCAGCCATGCCTGCCTTTATGACCTGGCTTCATTGAGACCTACCAAATCATGTGGTATCATAGATCCTATTTCATGACTGAGTATATTTGGAATTAGGCAGGGGCAGGTTTAGGATCATAAGTAAATCATGTAAGTGGCTCAGACTTCCAGTCTATCTGCCAGTGTTGCACTGATAACCTGTCCTCAGCTCACCCTTATGGCTGCATGGGAGTCCATCATGGACAGCTAATGTTGAAGGTAAAAGGCCAAGGAAACTATCACAGTGTGTAGGCTGTTGGGTAAAAAATGAAAGTGGAGTAATTTTATAGTATAAAGGAAGCCTTTAGTAAGTCCCATGAACTCCAGAGTAGGAGAAATAAATACTCCAGTGTTTCAGCACCACATCAATGAAGTTTTTAGGCTTCAAGTGGTCTAGGATACTCTGGTATGTCCCCTCAAACATAAAAACATTACAGTATATCACACTTCCCACCATAAAGAAAGCACCATGGCCTAGTTCTGAAGAGGTAGCTCTTAGTGATAAGAAGAAATTCTCTGAATGTGTAGAGCTTTGAGGATTGTGCCTCATCATTCACCTTGTGCAATAAGAAAAATATCCTTAGAAGAGAATATATATGAACTCATTGAGTAAAGAATGACTCAGCTTGTTTATTAGGGGCCTGGAAGTGGAAAGATTGGAAAATCAAGGACAGGGAAGCTTAGGGTAAAGTAGGTGAATAACTAGGCACAAAGAGTGAAGACCTTTCTGTCACATTATAATACTGTATTAATCAGTGATCTCCAGGAAATAGAACCAATGAGATGTGTGTGTGACACACACACACACACACACACACATATATATGAAACAATTTATTTTAAGGAATTGACTCACAGAATTACGGAGGCTGGCAAGTTCAAAATTCCAAAATTTGCAGTGTAGGCCAGCAAGATGAAGACCAGTTTTTTGCCTCAGTTTGCGACATTTCTGAGGGGCCATAGCAGTGTTACAGCTCTCCTTGACGTCAGCTGAAGTCTTTGTCGCAACTAAGTCATGGTTTAATTTCTTTTTCTGCTTAGTTACATTTTTATGTCCCTCCTTATAGATACTATCCCTAAAACCACTTCCAATACATCTTTATTTCATTGTCTACTTCCCAGGTAACCTCACCAAAAACAAATTTGGTTTAGGGCTGCCTGGGTGGCTCAGTCCTTTAAGTGCTGAGTCTTGGTTTAGGCTCAGGTCATGATCTCAAGGCTGGTGAGTTTGAGCCCCACATGGGGCTTCGTGCTGACAGTGTGGAGCCTGCTTGTGATTCTCTCTCTCCCTCTGTCTCTGCCCTCCCTCGCTCACCCTCTCTGTCTCTCTCAAAATAAATAAGTAAATTTTTTTAATTAAAAAAATAGAAAAATTGGCTTAGAAAAACTGACAATAAAATATCAATAATTAAATATGTAAACAAATTTTTTGGCTTAGTTGTATCCATGGCTTACTAGTTATCTTTTACAGGGGAAGTTCAGGTTTCTTTACATTGAAAATTTATATACTTCTCATAATGACACTTGTTTTTTATTCTGATGGTACAAAGAATTAAGGTAGACTCTGATTAAATAAAATATATGTCAGTGGCTCCTGGATGGCTCAGTAGGTTAAGCATCCAACTCTTGATTTTGGCTCAAGTCATGATCTCACAGTTCATGAAATCAAGTCTGACATCAGGCTCTGCACTGTCAGCACAAGGACTGCTTGGGATTCTCTCTCTCCTTCTTTCTCTGCCTATCCCCTACTTGCATGTTCTCTCTTTCTTTCTCTCCCAAAATAAATTAATAAACATAAAAAAAATATATATATTTCAAAACAGGGCAACCACTAAAAAATTAAAACACACATAGTAAATCAATAGTGTAGATAAAACATAACTGTATAAAATGTTCAATGAACCTAAAGAAGGCATAAATGGTGGGAAAAAAGACAACCTGAAAAAAATGAAAGAAATAGAAAACAAGAACATAATAGATTTTAATCTAATTATATTAATAATCACATTAGGTATATTAAAAGACACCAAATAATAGCAAATTTTGGAAGATTGCATAAGAAAAGAAAGAACCAATTATATGCTATCTAAAAGAAACTCACTTTACATACCTGGGCGTGGGGATGTTAAAAGGAAAATATTATGCTATCTATACACCAATCAAAAGAAAGCTAATTAGTTATACTAATATCTGATAGAATAGATTCAGAACAAGAAACGTTCCAGGAAATAAAAAGGGACATTACACAATGATAAAGGTGTCCATTCTCCAAGAAGACCTCTAACAATTTTGTATGTGCATGCACCTAATGACAGAGCTATTAATTATATGAAGCAAAAACTGATGAAACTGAAAGGAGAAACAGAATTACATAACCAATTATATAAACAATTATAGCTGGAGGCTATAACATTCCTCTTCTATCTGTAATTGATAGAAGTAGCAGCCAATCAGTAAGGATTTAAAAAAACTGAACAACACCACTGAATGAAATTGACATTTACGGAACTTTTACATAATGTCAACAGACTACTCATTCTTTTCAAATGAATATGGAACATTGACCAAGGCAGAGCATATTCTTAACTTAGCATAAACCACACAAACAAAAATACCAGAAGTAATAAAAAGTTATTTTCTGATCATAACAGAATTAATTTTAAAATTAATAACAGGGTTATTTGGAGGCTCCTGGTGGCTCAGTCAGTTAAGCATCTGACTCTTGATTTAAGCTCAGGTCATGATCTCACAGTTTGTGGGTTTGAGCCCCATGTTGGGCTCTGCTTTGACAGTGCAGAGCCTGTTTGGGATTCTCTCTCTCCTTCTCTCTCTGCCCCTCACGGTGCTCTCCCTCTCTCTCTTTCCCTCAAAATAAATAAATAAACTTAAAAAAATAATGATTATTTGGAAATTTTCCAAATATTTGGAAATGAATCAATACACTTCTAAATATCCCATGGGTTAAAGAGCAAGTTTGAAAGGATACTAAAAAAAATTTGAGCTAACTGAAAATGAAATAGAACATATCAAATGTTTGTGTAATCCAGAGCTAAAATAATGTTGACAGTGGAATTTATAACATTAAACTCATTTTAAACAAAATGAACTACCTAAAATTCTATCTTAAAAATACACACATTGGGGCGCCTGGGTGGCACAGTCGGTTAAGCCTCCGACTTCAGCCAGGTCACGATCTCGCGGTCCGTGAGTTCGAGCCCCGCGTCGGGCTCTGGGCTGATGGTTCAGAGCCTGGAACCTGTTTCCGATTCTGTGTCTCCCTCTCTCTCTGCCCCTCCCCCGTTCATGCTCTGTCTCTCTCTGTCGCAAAAATAAATAAACGTTGAAAAAAAATTAAAAAAAAAATACACACATTAATAAAAAGAAGAGCAAATGAGATTCAAAGCAACCAGAAGGAATCATAAAGAATAAAGCAAAAATCAATGATACAGAAACCAAAGAAAATAGACAAACTCAATATAATGAAAAGTTGGTTCTTTGAAATGAGTCATAAAACCAACTGAATTTTATAGATGAGAAAATGAAGACTCAAAAAGGTTAATTCATTTGTCCAAAGTTTTATAGAAAAGCAGAGAGAATACAAATCTCTTTCGAAATCTAAAAGCTCCTAATCACTACTATGAGAAGTCACATAGTTTGTGAAACAAGACTTGCAGATTCTTCTTTGAAATAAGATATTTGACAGTGTTTTTGTTTGATTCTTCCATGTGTAGATCAGACATGCCAAACCCATTTGATCAAAGAATCACAACGATATATGCCTTTAAGAAATCAGAGATGCCAAATTAAAGGTTACTACCACAAAATTTAATTAATTAAGACAATCCATGATTAAGAGTTTAGTTACACATTCTCAAAGGTTTGGGTGTCACACAACATTTACTGGATAGAAAAAAACATGTAAGGACACTATTTTTATATTGGAGTACTAAATGTTTCTTTTTTATCTGTGAGGAAATGGAAGACACTTGATCCTTCTAATTTTGCTGAGATTTCTTTCACGCACATTTAGAAGAGCTTGCTGTTTCAGACCCTTAACCACAAAGAGTAAAGAGCTCTCCACGTCTCTGTTTGCAATTTCTCAAAGTTCAAACTTTATGTCCTGAGTCATCATTAATTGTTTGCTTATATCTATGACTGCAGCCCAGCTTCACAAGATGCTAGATTTTTGTTTTGCCAAGTTGCACTTTACGAAATGATGATTACAATTGCATTTTATGCCTGTAAGAGACTCTCTTAAAAGTGCTGTCTGTTATATCCTGTGATAAAATTTGGGTGGTGGGTGTTAAAAGCCACAATGGCTTTTAGTGGAAAGGGCAGATTCGTCATGGAGTCTGGCCTCAAAATGATCTTTCTGTGCATATGTTCACGAACTTTATACTACTAGCTAAACGTTTCCTGACTTGAGGCTCCTATTTTTATCTTCTGTCTCATGCCTCATATATAGGATAAGTTATAGTATTGTATAGGGTGGCTTCCACAGAAAGGAATAGGAAAGGTCAACAAAAACTAGCATTAAAAAGAGGACTTATTTGTTCACATACTGAGGAACACAGAAGTAGAATTAACTGCAGGTGGAATTTGAATTCATATTCTTAATGTCAACAGATCTCTGGGGCTTTTATTTTTCATCTTTTCTCTCCTATTTATCTAATCTAGGAAGGCTTAATTCACAGCTTAACGTAATGGTTTCCAATAACAATATGGCTACATTATTACAGCTTCAAATCAGGCAGAACAGCAACAACAACAACAAAAAAGGAGTATATCTTTTAGCCTATGCCCGTATATGCCTAATTTTTCACATTAATGAAACCAGTTTGAGACACAGACTTATCCCAGAACCAGTGAGAGTGGTCAAGAGTTGAAATCATATTGTTTGCCTCTTTCTGCATTTCATTTTTGCCCCCACACCCAGTGTCATCTAAATCACATGAGATGAGAGTGGGGGAAGATTTTTGTTCTTTCTGTTGTTTGCTTGCCTCAAGGAAATTTGAAGTCCCAAGGGAAAAGAATAGCTGTTAAAGAGGCACAATAATTATACAGTATAACTACATATATGAAAAAGATAGCTGAATAATTTGCGAGAATTGTTTTCTTCTTTCATCTCAAATCCAGCAGCACAACTGGCTACATGAAGCAACCCTCACGGTGGCACATTTCATAATGATATGGCACTTAGCACTGCTGTACTGATTAGCTTGGGAGGAAGTTATGATCAGAACAATTCTGGGAGCTACTCTACTTCTGTGTTTGCTGACAGGAATTCAGAGAAGCCTTGCTTGCCTGATGGGAAGACAAATGTCTTAAGAATTAAGTGGAACTTTATATTCATGTCTTAGAGATGAGTGTGGGTTGCTTGCTTAAAGAGGTTAAAATGGAAGAGCTGCCACTCAGTGATAGCTGAAAGAGTGTTTGAACTTGGAATGCTCTGTGCTTCAACTGAGGAAACAGAGAAAGACTTGCCAAGAAAATGGGCTGCCCTTTGGGTATCTCAACCCAAATTCAACATTTCTATTAAAAAACCAAGGTCTTAAATCAATAACTCTTCCAATCCAGCAGAAATTGTATCTACAATTTCCTCACAGTTTTCTTCCAACACCCATATGGGCAATGCTGAATTTAATGTGACCTGTGGCATGGATACCTTTTCTATCCTTACTTATCTTCCTTAAACAATTATAATTGCTCCCTCAGGGAATCATTCATGATATTCTTCAACAATTCACCCGTATAAATGATAGACTTTTCAAACTCAAGTCTAACACAATAAAATGCATTATAATGTGTAGTAGTCACAAAAGACTTTCTGAGCAAGGAAACAGGTTGTTTAATGGAAAACTATAAACCTAGATTTTCATCTTTACTATCTTTAAGAACTCAAATCTCTATGAAAGTTTCCTAAATGCACTTTTGGTCCTACTTTATTCTCATTTTTATAAGTTAACAAAACCCCATTTATTATTACAAACACCTCAAAGAAAGACTGCTGACTTTCTCCTTTTGGCATTTCAGTGGCTGTTATTTATTTGGTCATTGTCAGTGTCTATACCCCACAATGGTTCCCTTCATCTTGTTGATGCAGCAGGTGAAATGTTATCACTGAAGTTTTTAATGGTTTGTTCTTTTAATATTCCATCTTTTCGACTGCAAATATAATTATTTTGGAAATAATTGAAAAGCTGAGTTCTCAAATCCATGCAACTCTCCCATGTCCATTTGTTATATCTTATTCCTTCTACCTAGTTAAAGTGGATAAGGCAATGCCCCAAGAGAAAAGTAAAATACTCAAAAGTATGAAATGGGTTGAATGTAAGGATAGAAATCCTTCTACATTTGTAAACTTTACATCTCTACTTATGTTAGAAGCTGAAAGATGTTTAGGTTTCGATACTGTCTGACTGTTGTTTGAGATTCTAATATAGTTTCTGCAATCCTGGTACAGCATTGAATATCTTGGAAACCAAAGAAAAATCCTTGATATTTGAAAGTAGCATGTTGTTGCAAGTTAGGGATGGGTGGTGTGGGGATTCTGATATGAGGATAGATTAAAAAGTTTTCCTTTACTCATGGTTCTATGATTTAAAAAGCAAATAATGCCTTAGTGACTTGGGAGCACAGACAAGAAAGTGGAGATATGTGGCCTGCCAAAATGCGCAGAAGGTAACTTTAAATACACTATAAAACATTAAATAAAAATTGTCTACATTACATAAATATGCAACAGTCAGGTATCACAACCCCAAAACTAAAATCTAGAAAAAATTATCAATTTTCTTATCAATTCCTATCAATAACCAATGTTCTTTTTCTCCAAGGTATTGGAAAACTCTCTATAAAATTAGTGGTGTTAATCTCTTCTCTTTTATTTATTTATTTTTTTTTTCAAGTTTATTTATTTATTTTGAGAGAGACAGGGACAGCGTGAGTAGGGGAGGGGCAAAGAAAGAGGGAGAGAAAGAGACAGAACTCGAAGCAGACTCGCACCATCAGCACACAGATGGATGTGGGGCTTGAACTCATGAAACCACAAGATCATGACCTGAGCTGAAACTGAGAGCCAGATGCTTAATGGCCTGAGCCACCCAGGCGCCCCTCTTCTCTCTTTTCTGAAACTCACACAAAATCCAAGAAAACCCATAAAATTGGAAAGACCTCTAACAGTTTTTAAAGTCAATGCCAATGTCTTAAACTAACGAACACAAGAAATGAAGTTCTGCTCTTGCACAAGAAAACACACACCACAACTTAAAGATTGGGAAGGCACTGTCATTATTATTTTGATTAAGATTTAGCATATATTTTGCTACTAATCCCATGATACTAATTTAGCATATATTTTGCTAGCTAATCCCATGAAAGCTAATTTAACATGGAAACTTCTTAAATGCAACATAATATCAGCCTTATTTTATTTTCATGTAATATTCAAATCTCAGCGTTTTACTAAATTACTTAAGCATATGTTTTTCCAAATAATTGAAAAATCTGCATCAGGGGTGCCTGGGTGGCTCAGTCCATTAAGCATTTGACTTCAGTTCAGGTCATGATCTACCATGAATTCAAGCCCCATGGTGGGCTTTGTGCTGACAGCTCAGAGCCTAGAGCCTGCTTCAGATTCTGTGTGTCTCTCTCTCTCTCTGCCCCTCCCCCCCTCTCAAAAATAAATAAACATTTAAAAAATTTAAATTTCTGCATCAGATGTTTATCTAGTATATATTAATCTGAAGGACACAAAAATGTTTAGCAAATTAACACTGGGATATTAGCCAATCAATATGTTTTATTGCTATTTAAGTTCAAATACCTATGATTATGCATCATTTGGTAATTATATAAATACATCCTCTTTTTGGTTGACCCAGATTATCTTTTTTTTTTTTTTCAACGTTTATTTATTTTTGGGACAGAGAGAGACAGAGCATGAACGGGGGAGGGGCAGAGAGAGAGGGAGACACAGAATCGGAAACAGGCTCCAGGCTCTGAGCCATCAGCCCAGAGCCTGACGCGGGGCTCGAACTCACGGACCGCGAGATCGTGACCTGGCTGAAGTCGGACGCTTAACCGACTGCGCCACCCAGGCGCCCCGACCCAGATTATCTTAAACAGGGGATTCTTTTAGTATGGAATTGCTACATTATTTTTGTTGTTAATATATACATATTTAATACCATAAACATCATTTCAAGGCTAAAGTCATCTCTCTTCATTGATAAGAGAATTACTTATTCCCACTACTTAAATATATGTATACATATGTGTATATATATATACGTATATATATATATATATATATATATATATATGTATACTACTATATATATATGTATACTACTATATATATACGTATACTACGTATATATATACGTATACTACTTAAATATATGTATACATATATGTATATATATATATATATATATATATATATATATATATATAGCACTTTCTTTTAGTTTCCTCTTGAGGGAGTTTTTCTATATTAGACTTTGTTATTTGTTTGAAATTGTCACTTTGAAAAAAAGCTGTAATGTTCAAAATGTTCTCTATTAGAAGTAAATATCATTATTGCTTATTTCAAATCATAGAAAAATAACAATTTTCTAAATTGAACCCAATGATGGTTAACTAGTCCTCTCTTCTTTCCACAAAAAGCATATTTATTAAATCTCAAAGCATTCAAGACAAAAGAAAGTTGTGCCTGAGCATATCTTGGCAGCAAAGTATGCAATTTACTTAAATGTTAGGGATATTTTAGTATTGGGTCTCATCAGTGATTCCATGCTATCGTTAGAGATGCCTGCCTGCGGGGCTGCTGTCACCATGGCCAACAAAAAAGAAAAATAGAAAATGTCATGCATTTCTACTATTCATCTGACTAATTCTTTTCTTATGTCTACTTTTGTTTCTTTTCCTGCATTTCCCCGTAATTATATATTTTTTGAATCCCTAGTCATCTGTCCTGTTGTCACTTTTGTTTCTGTATTTTTTTGCTCAAAAACCTGAGTGAAATCTCTGAAATATTTTCCCTCCAAATACATGATTGTCTTGTTTAAAATATTTATTATTTATTTCATTTATCTTTGTTTTTATTTTTTTTGGGGGGGGAGAGAGAGACAGAATGCAAGCAGGGGAGGGGTACAGTGAGAGGGGTACACAGAATCCATAGCAGGCTCCAGGCTCTGTGCTGCCAGTACAGAGCCCAACGTAGGGCTCGAACTCACGAACCATGAGATCATGACCTGAGCTGAAGTCAGACCCTTAACTGACTGAGCCACCCAGGCGCCCCCAAATATTTGATTTTCAACTGTATACTCACTGCTTGCTCAAGGCTCACACTTCAGTTTTCTTTACATTATCATTTAAAATGTGCATTAGTACTTTATTAATGGTTTTAATTTCTTGACAATCCATCTCGATATTATTGGACCTTCAGGCATATTGCATTTTCTTCTGTTAAATGAAAAATGTAATAAATAATCTTTTACAGAAAAATGTTGTATAAGGCTAAGTTTTTTTCCCGTGAACATTTTAAAGTTTTTGATTTATATTACAAATTGCCTGTGTGGAATTTCAGTCAAATTACAACTCACTTAACATAGATTAAAATTTATACAATTTCTATGCCTGGAAATTTGTTCAACAAAGCAAAAGTGATATAGTTTCAATTTGCATTTTTAAAAAAATACTACTGGTTTGAATAGTTTCCCTTACATTTTATATGCACAGGACAGCCAAAAACGTCTGCCATTTTTTGGACAGAGAATAAAAGCAGGGTCAGGGTGCACAGTTATGAATTATACTTAAACCAATGCTAATTATGAGTTAATTTCTGCTTCATGGACCTCTTAACTTACTAAAATACTTTATTTATATTAATGTGATATTGTGTTCTGCCAAAATGTTAATTGTTGTAATGTTCTGATTTTGCTTGGCAATTTCATATTTCCTGTTACCAATTATTTGAATTGGTAACGTAATATATTGTTTGTTCTATATTCTTTTTTTAATTTTTTTAATGTTTATTTATTTTTGAGACAGAGAGAGAGAGAGAGAGAGAGAGAGAGAGAGAGTGTGTGTGTGTGTGTGAGTGCGGGAGGGGCAGAGAGAGAGGGAGATACAGAATCAGAAGCAGACTCCAGGCTCTGAGCTGTCAGCACAGAGCCTGATGCGGGGCTTGAACTTATGAACCATGATATCATGACCTGAGCCAAAGTCAGATGCTCAACTGACTGAGCCACCCAGGCACCCCTGTTTTATATTCCTAAAGAGAACAAAACCTAAAAGATGTACAGTTGATCATCTCAATATCCATTTCTTCATTACTAAGACACAGTTCATCATAGACTCTGCCGTGTAAAGCATAGAAAACTTAGCAGCAGATCCAGGACCCTGTCCCACCCCGCCAAATCCAAGCAGACATGACAAGATTCCAACCTCCACTCCAGGACTCAGCTTCAGCTTTGTGCTCTGGGGATCAGGCTTCCTTGATGGTGACCTGAGGGCTACTACTGTAAAGCCTGTCCTGAGTTGCAGTGATCCCTCACTTGTAGTGACTTGTGCATTCTCACAGAGCGATAGTGGACTCAGTACTGGACTACCTAGAGGTTTCTTCCCTCTCTTTCCTAATTCACTTTCCCTCCTTCTATATCTCTGGCTACTTTGAGTTCATATTCCCAATTGGTTTTAAGGTTTACAGAGTCTATTTTTAAAGGTCCTTGTGCTACAGTACTTGGTCACATCATAATTACTCCTTTGCATATTCCTCAATTCTTTTTCTTAAGATCATCACCCTAAATTGACAAAATTACAACCCCAGTTAGATCCAATTCTATGTATTCTAAATCTGCACTTGTGCCATTGAATATGGTGAATAAATGCAGTAAACAAACTTAATTTTTAATTGAAAATTTAAATTTAATTGCAAACATATGCCCGTGAACCTCATTAGGAGTCACAAACCTTATCTTTGGATCTGTTACCACCAGTTAGTAGGATGGCCCTGTCTAAATTCCATCCCCCCACATATATACCAAATCCCACCCTATTAATTTACTTACTTATAGACATTGCTTCAGCAAACCTCTCTTTATTTCCTACATTATCATTGTTTTTTCATGTCTCTTCTGATGTTTTACATCAGCATGCAAACTTAATACTTTTAGGTCTCACCTTAAAGCAATAGACATAAAAAATACTTATCTGACCCTGTTTACTCTCTAGATATGATCTTGTTTTCTTCTCTTTCAATGGGAAAGTCTCAAAATAACTATCTCGAGTTCCTCTTCTTCCATACTTTCTTTTATACATTCCAATCAGGGTATATCCTTCACCATTTAACTGAAACTGGTCTTGACTAGATCAGGGATGACTTGAAATTGCTAACTCTAGTAAGTAAGCAGTTATATATCATCATCTTTCTTGATTTAAGAACAGCAGTGGCTTCCTTGTTCTTGATATCGTGGTTTTTTTTTTGTTTGTTTGTTTTTCTTTTTGTTTTTTAACTTGGTTACCAGAACATCAAACTCGTTTTCATTCTAGCTCACTGACTGCTCCGCCTTAGTCTTTTTTTGTTTCTTCCTTTACTCTATCCCTGCAAAGTCTAAGTTAATATCATAAATCCCAAAAACTCAGTCATTAACTCTTTTTTCTCTTTGAACTATACTCATCCATTTCCTTGATTTTTTTAATCTAGTCAATTGTTGCAATAAATTCTGTTTGGTGATGAAACTGCAATTTATAACCCCCCACGTTCCCTATTTGTTGATGTAACTTTCTCAACCATGTCCTGTTGGTCATCTGATAGATAACTCTACTCACTGTGTCCAAAATTGAACTCTTGCTCTTTACCTTGAAACCAGCTTCATCCATATCTATCGATGATAAGTCCATCAGTTCAGTTGTTTAATTCAAAAACCTTGGAGTCTTTCTTTTCTCTCCTTTTTTTATACCCCATATGAAGTGAGGCAAATTCTTGTTGATTCTTGTTATTCACAGTAATATGTTCTATAAATTTGCCCAAAACATCAGATTATCAAATACTGAACCATTGCTTCTAGAGGAAGTACAGAGTTAAGTTTCTGTAAGGCTCTGGTCCCAATATTTTGGTCCACTGATCAATAAATAATCTTGTTTTATGTGCATTTTTGTTTAAAGGTATCTTTAGTATATGTTGTTGATTTATTAACATTGAACTCAGACTAACAACACACACACACACACACACACACACACACACACACACACACAATCATACCTGAACAAAGATAAGCTAACACTCCTCAAGGTAGATCACAGCCTTCTTGCACTTAGGAACATTACACAGCACTTCAGTACTACGTGTGGGAGCCATTTTAACAGCAAGACCAGTAACAGAAGGCACAAGAATGTGCAAACCATAGCACTAAACAGACCATGGGAAGGTTTGTTTATAGTATGATAGTTAAAGCAAGAAAGTAGAGTGTCATTCTGTTTGACCTTAGCAGGAAACCTGCTCATTTGGCAACTCAAAATTTTCATGGCTCTGCCCATGTCCACAAATGATCTCAAAAGCACTTCCAGCATTGATTTGAAGGTTGCAAACAAATTTTAGTGAGTAGGCATATTTGTAAATATGTGATCTGTGAATTATGAAGATAGACTATTTTGAAATGGCACTTTCCCAAAGTAACTAGAATTTGAGTATTTATTGCCAGTCCAAGTTATAATCATCCCCCTGTATTATTCAAATAGCATCCTTTGCTGTACTCCCTGCTTCTATCCTTGTTTCTATGTTGTCTACTGTCATCACAGCCCTATTTGTAAAGTACCCCTAGAAGAAAGAAAGAAAGAAAGAAAGAAAGAAAGAAAGAAAGAAAGAAAGAAAGAAAGAGAAAGAAAGAGGGGGAGGAGAGAGGGAGGGAGAGAGGGAAGGAAAGATGGAAGGAAGGAAGGAAGGAACAAATGAAGGAATGAGGGAAATAAGGAATGAAGGAAGGGAAAGATCATTATAGTAGAGGATCTTAGATTATGAGTCACTTCAATTTCAGAGATGCTAAAAGTTGGGGAAAATGTGTTTCTTAAGAACTGATGAAATACAGTATATTCTACTTATTTATATGCTTAAATACAACAAAATCTAAAGAATATACAGTAGATAATATGAATGTGCAATGCATTTTTCATCAAGGTACCATTGTAATTCCTTTTGATCATTGTGACTAAAGAAAGCATGGCACTTCCCCCGTGGCATTGCCATATGATGTCCACATCTTGTTTTAATGCTCTGTGTACCAGCTGTCTGCTTTTTCTTATGTTCTTACCAGAGTGTAGAATTTAGGTATTTATCAATTGCCTCCAGAAAAACAACTGTTTTTTTTTTTTTTTTCATCCATATGCTTTGAAATGCTGCTGTCTGTGCCTATGTCTGACTCTAGTTTTTATCTATCTGATGTAAGGATTCTGTGTCTTTTTTTTTCCCTTTACAGAAAGAATTCTATACAGAAAGAATTCTCTTTACAGAAAGAATTGTTGGTATCTATAAAAGGTTTTTTAAAACTCTTTTTTTGAGGAAAAGTACTTGCTGCTTAATTAGGATTCAGTAGTGTGTATCACCAAAATAAAATTCTGTTTAATACCTTTTGTAACAGTAGGTTCTGGATTACATGCTGTCAAAAACTTGGCCAAATATTGTATGTATTGTACCTTTACACTTCACTGCTAAGACTACCTGAGTTATGACAAAACTCATGTATATAATTTACATGTAATCATTTAATGAAACCAGATTTCATTTTTAGTGCCAGTTTATGTCAAGTCAAATATTACTTTCAATTTCATCCCCTAATCTCTATGAGGTTTGAGCTATGATTAACTCCAAATTGATATTTTTAATGAAGGCAAATTAGTCTTTAGAGGTTGACATGTATAGCCTCAAAAATGGGTTTCTACTGAATGCAAAAGGCAGAGGACAAATCGTGGTAATGATAAATCAATCCATAGAAATACAATTCCAAGTCTATTAAAATCAACAGTAACCTATTTAAATTTAAAGAGAGGTTAATAGACTTCTGGTCTAGAGATTATCTCTTTCAGAAAAAAATGCATTTTATGGTGATTTTATGGCAGAAGTTGAATCTAATCTGACTGAATGTATTTTCTCTCTTTCTTTTATCTTTCCCTTTTTGCCCTCCTTTCTTTCTTCATTTCTTCCTTCCTTCTCTCTTATTTTTGTTTGTTGTTTTTTTATACATAGTGATTAAACACGCACACTCTAGAAACAGAGAGCTTTGGTTACATTCTGCTATAAATACTTCCTATTTGATCTTGGACTAATTGTTAATTTTTCTGTACCTCAGTTTCCTAATATTCTGTTTAATAGTGACAATAATTTCTTCAAGAGTTTGTTAGGGGCACCTGTGTGGCTCAGTCAGTTAAGTGTCTGACTTCAACTCAGGTCATGATCTTGTGGTTGGTGACTTTGAGTCCTGCGTTGGGCTCTGTGCTGACAGCTTGGAGCCTGGAACCTGCTTCAGATTCTGTCTCCCTCTCTTTCTCTGCCCTGCCTCTGCTCGTGCTCTGTCTCTCTCTCTCTTTCAAAAATAAATAAATATTTAAAAAATTAAAAGAGAATTTCCAGCATTAATGCAAGTAAAGAGCACAGCACAATTCTTGGTACATAACAACTTTCCAGTTAATGGTAATTAAAACATTTATCACAATTAGATGGTATGTGGATATTTGCATACATTTTCTCAGTTGCATGTTGACTATTTTAAATGGTGTAGTAATTGCTATATATTAAACATCTCATATTCCTTCAATTTACTCAATGCCTTTTGTTTAAATTTGGGGCGCCTGGGTGGCGCAGTCGTTTAAGCGTCCGACTTCAGCCAGGTCACGATCTCGCGGTCCGTGAGTTCGAGCCCCGCGTCAGGCTCTGGGCTGATGGCTGAGAGCCTGGAGCCTGTTTCCGACTCTGTGTCTCCCTCTCTCTCTGCCCCTCCCCCGTTCATGCTCTGTCTCTCTCTGTCCCAAAAATAAAAATAAACGTTGAAAAAAAAAATTTTTTAATTAAAAATATATATATTTAACTCAAATCTCCTCTAAAACTTATACTGAAAAAATGAAATAGGCAAAAGTAATATAGTTTTCAGTTTTATTGACTCATTATATATTAAAATAATAAAAAGTGTTAAATACTTCCTTTTTTAAAACATAATTTATTGTCAAGTTAGCTAACGTTCGGTGTATACAGTGTGCTCTTGGCTTCTGGAGTAGATTCCTATGATTCATCGCTTACATACAACACCCAGTGCTCATCCCAACAAGTGCCTCCTCAATGCCCATCACCCATTTTCCCCTCTCCCCTGCACCCCCCACATCAACCCTCAATTTGTTCTCTATATTTAAGTGTCTTTTACAGTTTATTTCCCTCTCTGTTTGAAACTATCTTTTCCCCCTTCCCTTCCCCCCATGGCCTTCTGTTTAGTTTTTTGAATTCCACATACGAGTGAGAACATATGATATCTGTCTTTTCTCTGAACAACTTATTTTAGTCAGCATGATAACCCTCTGGTTCCATCCACATTGTTGCAAATGGCAAGATTTCATTCTTTTTCATTGCCAAGTAGTATTCCATTATATATATAAACCACATCTTCTTTATCCATTCATCAATTGATGGACATTTAGTCTCTTTCCATAATTTGACTATTGTTGAAAGTGGTGTTATAAACATTGGGGTACATATGCCCCTATGAGTCAGCACTCCTGTATCCTTTGGATAAATTCCTAGTAGTGCTATTGCTGGGTCATAGGGTAATTCCATTTTTAATTTCTTTAGAAACCTCCAGAGTGTTCTCTGGAGCTGCTGCACCAGTTTGCTTTCCCACCAACAGTGCAAGAGGATTCCTGTTTCTCCACATCCTCGCCAACATCTCTTGCTTCCTGAGTTGCTACTTTTAGCCACTCTGACTGGTGTGAGGTGGTATCTCAGAGGGGCTTTGATTTGTATTTCCCTGATGATGAGCGATGTTGAGCATCTTTTCATGTGTCTGTTGGCCATCTGGATGCATTCTTTGGAAAAGTGTCTATTCATGTCTTCTGCCCATTTCTTCACAGGATTATTTGTTTTTTGGGTGTTGAGTTTGGTAAGTTCTTTATAGATTTTGGATACTAACCCTTTATTCCATATGTCATTAGCAAATATCTGCTCCCATTCTGCTTGTTGCCTTTTAGTTTTGTTCATTGTTTCCTTTGCAGTGTAGAAGGTTTTTATCTTGATTGATAAGCTCCCAATAGTTCATTTTTGCTTCTATTTCCCTTGCCTTCAGAGACGTGTCCAGTAAGAAGGTGCCGTGACTGAGGTCAGAGAGGTTGTTCCCCATTTTCTCCTCCAGGGTTTTGATGGTTTTGTGTCTCACATTGAGGTCTTTCATCCATTGAGTTTATTTTTATGTATGATCTAAGAAAGTAATCCAGGTTCATTCTTCTGCATGTTGCTGTCCAGTTCCAACAACCATTTGCTAGAGACTGTCTTTTTTCCATTGGATACTCTTTCCTGCTTTGTCAAAGATTAGTTGGTCATGCATTTGTGGGTCCAGTTCTGGGTTCTCTAGTCTATTCCATTGGTCTATGTGTCTATTTTTTATTTTTATTTTTTAATATTTATTTTTGGGAGAGAAAGAGAGACACAGCATGAGCAGGGGAGGGCAGAGAGAGAGAGAGAGAGGGAGACACAGAATCTGAAGCAGACTTCAGGCTCTGAGCTGTCAGTGCAGAGCCCAACACAGGGCTCAAACCCACAAACCATAAGGCTATGACCTGAGCTGAAGTCGGATCCTTAATGGACCGAGCCACCCAGGCTCCACTATGTGTATATTTTTATTCTTATTCCATACTATCTTAATGATTACAGCTTTGCAGTAGAGGCTAAAGTCCAGGATTGTGATGCCTCCCTCTTTGGTTTTCTTTTTCAACATTACTTTGGCTATCCAGGGTCTTTTGTGATTCCATACAAACTTTAGGATTGTTTGTTCTAGCTCTGAGAAGAATGCCAGTGCAATTTTTATTGGGATTGCATTGAATGTGAAGATTGCTTTGGGTACTATTGACATGTTAACAATATTTATTCTTCCAAACCATGAGCATGAAATATTTTTGCATTTCTTTGTGTCTTCTTCAATTTCTTTCATAAGTTTTCTATAGCGTTTGGCATACAGATCTTTCACATCTTTGGTTAGGTTTATTCCTGGGTTTTTTATGATTCTTAGTGCAGTTTTAAATGGGATCAATTTCTTGATTTCTCTTTCTATTGCTTCATTATTGGTGTATAGAAATGCAACCAATTTCTACACATTGATTTTGTATCCTGCAACTTTGCTGAATTCATATATCAGTGCTAGCAGCTTTTCAGTGGAGTCTCTCAGGTTTTCCATGTAGAGAATCATGTCATCTGAGAAAAGTGAAAGTTTGACTTCTTTGCCAATTTTCATGCCTTTTATTTAATTTTGTTATTTGATTGCTGAGACTAGGTCTTCCACCACTGTGTTAAACAACAATGGTGACAATGGACATCCCTGCGATATTCCTGATCTCAGGGGGAAAGCTCTCAGTTTTTTCCCATTGAGGATGATATTAGCTGTGGGTTTTTTCATATATGCCTTCTATGATGTTAAGGTATGTTCCTTCTATCCTGACTTTTTGAGCGTTTACATTAAGAAAGGATGCTGTGTTCTGTCAAATGCTCTTTCTGCCTCTATTAACAGGATCATATGGTTCTTATCCTTTATTCTATTAATGTGATGTATCACACTGATTTGTGGATATTGAACCAGTCCTGCAGCCCAAGAATGAATCCCACTTGATCATGGAGAATAATTCTTTTAACATACTTTGAAATCGATCTGCTAGTATCTTGTTGAGAATTTTTGTACCTACTATTTTTTTTCTGGATTCTATATTATTTATTTCTACTCTAATTTTTATTATTCCTCTTCTGCTGCAGGCTTTGGAGTTCCTTTGCTGTTATGCCTCTTGCTCCTTTAGGTGTGAGGTTAGGTTTTGTATTTGGGATTTTTCTTGTTTCTTGTGATAGGCCTGGATTGCAATGCATTTTCCTCTTAGGACTGCCTTTGCTGCATCCAAAAGTGTTTGGACTGCCATGTTTTCATTTTCATTTGCTTTCACGTATTTTTAAATTTCTTCAATTGCCTGGTTGACCCATTCATTCTGTAGTAGGATGTTCTTTAACCTTCATGCATTAGGAGTCTTTCAAAATGTTTTCTTGTGGTTGATTTCAAGTTTCACAGCATTGTGATCTGAAAATATGCACAGTATGCATATTTATTTTTTATTTTTATTGAGGACTGTATTGTGACGCAGGATGTGGTCTATCTTGGAAAATGTTCCATGTGCACTGGAGAAGAATGTATATTCTGCTGCTTTTGGATGAAAAGTTCTAAATATATCTGTCAAGTCCATCTGGTCCAGTGTATCATTCAAGGCATTGTTTCTTTATTGAGTTTCTGCCTATATTATCTGTCCATTGCTGCAGTGGAGTATTAAAATCCCCCGCAGTTACCATATTCTTATCAATAAAATTCCTTATGTTTATGATTGATTTATATATTTGGGTCTCATCAAGTTGGGGACATAAATATTTACAATTGTTAGCTCTTCTTGACGGATAGACCCCATAATTACGATATAATGCCCTTCTTCACCTTTTGTTACATACTTTAGTTTAAAATCTAGTTTGTCTGATGTAAGTGTGACTATTCCAGCTTTCTTTTGACATCCAGTAGCATGATAGATGATTCTCCATCCCCTCACTTTCAATCTGAAGATGTCTTCAGGTCTAAAATGAGTCTCTTGTAGAAGGCATATAGATGATTTTTTTTAATCCATTCTGATATTCTATGTCTTTTGAATTGGGCATTTAGTCCATTTACATTCAGAGTTATTACTGAAAGGGATGGATTTAGTGTCATTGTGTTATCTGTAGGTTTCAAGCTTATGGTGATATCTCTGGTCCTTTTTAGTCTTTGCAGCATTCCACTCAGAGTCCCCCTTAGGATATCTTGAAAGGATGGTTTAGTAGTCATGAACCCCTTCAGTTTTTGTTTGTCTGGGAAAGGCTTTATCTCTCCTTCTATTCTGAATGGCAGTCTTGCTGGATAAAGGATTCTTGGCTGCATATTTTTCCTACTAAGCACATTGAATATTTCCTGCCACTCCCTTCTGGCCTGCCAAGTTTCAGTGGATTGGTCTGCTACTACCCTTATGTGTCTTCCCTTGAAGGTTAAGGCCTGTTTGTCCCTAGCTGCTTTCAGAATGCTCTCTTTATCTTTGTCTTTTGCCAGTTTCACTATGATATGTCAGGGTGAAGACCTATACTTGTTGAATCTGAAGGGAGTTATTTATGTCTCCTGGATTTGGATGTCTACTTCCTTCCCCAGATGAAGAAAGTTCTCAACTATACTTTCTTAAGGAAATGTTCTGCCCCTTTCTCTCTCTTCTTCTTCTGGAACTCCTATGATACAGATATTATTATGTTTCATTGTGTCAGTTAGTTCTCTAATTCTCCCCTTGTGGTCTAGTATTTTCTTATCTATCTTTTTCTCAGCTTCATCATTTTCCATAACTTTACCTTCTATTTCATTTAGCCTCCACCCTGTTTCCTCCATCCTTGCTGTCACTGCATCTAGTTTACTTGGCACTTCACTTACAACATTTCTTAATTCATGGTGACTATTTCTTAGTTCCTTGATCTCTGCAGCAATAGATTCTCTGCTGTCTTCTATGCTTTTTTCAAGCTCAATATTAATCTTATGACTATTATGCTAAAAGCTTGATCAGATATATTGTTTATATTTGTTTTGAGCTATTCTCTGGATACAATTTCTTCTTGGAATTTCTTTTGGGGAGAATTTTTCTGTTTCATCACTTTTGCTAGTTTTCTATCCTGTGTGGGTTTTTATAGCTTGTTATGTGTCCTGCATCTGTGAGCACTACTTTATTATAAAGGGGTCATACACTGTCTATGGCCTGGCCCTTCAGGAGGTGTTTTTGGAGTGTGCTGTGTGCTTTCTGTTATTGTGACTCTGGTTGCTTTTTTTCCCTACTCATAGTGGTGGTTTGGACCTTCCATCAGGTGTGCTTTGATTTGTTCATTGAAGTAATCCTGTAAAAAAATTTAAAAGGGGAGGTGATGGAAGAAGCCTTATCCCATAAAAAGAGAGAAATGACAAGGGGAGGAAAAAAGAAAGGAAAAAAAAAATGACCAGTCAAAGAATCAGAAAATATATGGCTTAATTCAGACAGAGAGTGAGAGAGAGGAAAATAAGAAGGAGATACAGAAGAGGTGTAAAAAGAATAGACTGAAAATGTGTGCTTAAACAAGCCAACAACCAGAATAGAGAAGGGAAGAAATAAAATGAAGAAAAGAAAAAATATATGTGTGTATGCATGTGTGCGTGTGTGTGTGTGTGTGTTGACCAAGAATCAAATCAGAAAATGCAAAACTGTGGGACTGATATCTGATGGTACCTTGGGACCAATGACTGAGCTTGTCTGGAGGAGAGGCCATCTGGTTCTGTCAGTGTCAATCTTGCTCTGTTATATATGCAGTTACCAGGCATGGAGGGGTGTGGTTTGGTGTAGGTGGGTCCTGCCTACACTGTGGGCCAATTGTCAATTTCCCGAAGTCCCATCTTGTTGGTGATGGGGAGACAAATGGTAACACCTAAGTCTCTCCTCTCTGGTTCCCTGGACCACTCTGTTTAGGCCATCCTCACAGTGCCCTGAGGGCATGAGCAGACCACTTTGTCCTACTACACAATCTCTGGGATTCAAACGCTGATATGTTAAAGGATCCCTTTGTGTGCACCCTGGTCCTGGGGTAACACCACTCCACCCAGCTGACAAAAGGCCCCTTGTGGGTGCCGGCAGGGTCTTTTGTCCTTGAAGCCCGCTATATACCTTTGTCCCACAAGGGAGGGGACTACTCTCTCTGTGACTTTGAGCTCACTACCAAGCCCAGGGCTTGCTCCCCTCCTCTCCAGGTAGATGCACAGGGCAGCAGGCCCCAGTCTGGAGAAAATCCTGTAATCCTGGATGGTGTTAGAAATTGGTTCTTTCTCTGTTTTTTTCCATTCACTGGTCTGTGGTTTTTCTCTTGTCCAAATACAATCCTACACTTCCACAGCCTCTCTTTCTCTTCCTTTCGTCTCTGCACAGAAGGGGATCCCTCCCTTCTGTGGCTACACTGCCCATTTTATCTCTCCCAATTCTCACTCATGCATCTATGTCCTGCCAAGTTGTCCCCATGGACCCTTGGTGGTGTTTCTATCACTCTGTGGCCTGGATTCCTGGAATTCCCAAGTTTACTGGCCTCAATACTGCTGTGCTTGAGGGACAAGGGAACTTTGGGTCTCCCACTTCTCTGACATGTTGGATTCTCCCTAAATACTTCCAATATGCCAGAAACTATGCTAAGTTCTTTTTATTTTTTTTTTTTAAATTTTTTTTCAACGTTTATTTATTTTTGGGACAGAGAGAGACAGAGTATGAACGGGGGAGGGGCAGAGAGAGAGGGAGACACAGAATCGGAAACAGGCTCCAGGCTCCGAGCCATCAGCCCAGAGCCCGACGCGGGGCTCGAACTCACGGACCGCGAGATCGTGACCTGGCTGAAGTCGGACGCTTAACCGACTGCGCCACCCAGGCGCCCCTGCTAAGTTCTTTTTAAATAAAATTAAATTAAACACACTGTTGAAGGATATATAGATGTTCTGCAAACTCTTTTTTCTAAATAAGTTTATGTGCCTTCTTGCCTTTAAATATATAAATATTTCAAAAATCGACCACTCTCCACTTCCAATTTTTCTTCAGCATATTTCATTGCATTATATATGTTTAAATTAAAAAATAAGTTTCTCAAATACATTTAGTTGACAGGAGTTCTTTTGAAATATAATTTTGTAGAGTATTCCAAAAGAGGCAAAAGAATAATTGTCAGTTATCTTTAAATAACTAGATTATATTTACTGTGCTCTTACTATGTGTCAGGAACTCTACTAAAAGTTTTGCCCATTCTTTCTTCTCCATTCCTGCCAAAGTTCTATGAAGTAAGTCTTGTTGTTTCCATTAGGTAAAGGAAAGAAGTTCGAAGAATTTGCATGGAGTAATGTTCCCAAAAGTTGCCTAACTTGAAATTGTACCAGGTATTTGATTTTAAAATCCATGATCTTAAGCATGATGTATACCATAAGCCTGAGTTCCCCAGAAAGCAGAGCCTAAGACAAAACTACATATTACTAATTTACTAGGAAGCATGAGACAACATTCTAGGTTGTGCATGATTTGGAGAGCAGGCAATTCTAATACACCTGCAGCATTGGGGAAGCCAAGAGATGCAAATCAGTGGTCAAAATGAAAGGCATGGAGCAAGGAGTGATTGTCTGTGAAACCTGTCAAGCCACACAAGGCTGCTGCAGTGGTGGCTGGAGTGATAGCAGTATCCAATGGCTCAAAGTCGTATGTAATACATGTCTGATACGCCCGCTTTCTCTTTCACTGATGGTGATCATAGTCTAAGAGCTGAGAAACCTTAATCATCTACCATGTAGGCTGGATGATGACCAACATAAATTACAACAGTGAAATCCATACACAGCAAAAAAAAAAAAAAAAAGAGAAGTATGTTTCCAACGTTCATAACTGGCAATAGAAAAGTACCTTCCATAATACAGATCTTCTGAAAATGACAGAAAATATTATCTGGATCTTCCGTTGAAGACCATAATCTTATGGAAAAAGTTATCAAGATCAAATTATAAAATATTTACAATTTTAACTTCCTCTGTGTTCTAAGAAAAACGGTCAAGAGTGACAATATAGGCTAATTTATTCAATTCATACTTTTTCTGTTGGTAACTAAACAAAATGGAAAATCTAAAAAAGAGAGGGGATGAAGATATGTATCTCTTTCTGATACTGCTGGTTCTTCTTTTCTTTCCCCCCTGTTTTTAACAAATGTAGTAGAAAGGAGGGCACCAAAATCAAAGTTTAAAAAGTGAACTTAGACCTACTTCCCTGCTTAATTTTCTTACAATTAGGAATATAGTGAGAAAATATAAATTGTCTATGAAATCTATGAAATATAAGTATACAGTGATCTCTCACCTTATGTTAAGCCACTGGAGAATCTTCAAAATTTTTAGTTATAATATACATCTGCAGATATATAGAATTATTACATGAGGATGTTATTTATCAGTTATTTTATGGTTATGCTTTAGTGATCAGATATTTCATTAATTAGTTGCACACAAATGATTTCTTCTTTTTTTATGTGTACAAGAGTTTGCTTTCCAAATTACTGAATCAGAATTTTTCTCTTAAACTTATGTTGAACTTTTTTTGGCAATGAATTATGCCATTTTATTTTATTATTACAACCCACAGGTGTTACTTTGTATTTTTCCATATTACACTCATGAAATTTGTGAGTACTATTAAAATGTAGTTCTGTAAATGATTATCTAACTCCTGTAAGTTAAACTATTACATAGTAAATGTTAGTCAATTAAATATTCATATTAAAGGTAGAAACATAAAGCAATAGTATGAATTTAATGAGATGATCTATAATGTTAGTAAAATAGTTGTCTTCTAATTTTTGTACCTCCAAATAATTTATATTGTTGATCATTCTTAGTAAATGGGATTTTCCGGTTTTATTAAATTTTATTCAGAAATTCTTAGGAATGCACATTAAGTTATTTGATTTATTATATTATGTTATTTACTCTATTGCATAACACTTTATACTAGTTAATAACATTTTAGAGTGGAGGAATCTGAGGCTCAAAAAACTTCACTAACATTTACAGAGTTATTTAGTTAATAAATGGTGGACTAGGATCTTCCAATTCCAAATGCATTATCAATTTCACTGAATCACAAGCTAAAATTAAGCAGGGATTATACGGTAGGTTTCTATGAAACAAGTTGTTTTATTCTCCTTGAAGTTATTCGTTTTTAGCAAGTAAAACAGATGAACCCAGAGAAACAATGATCACAACAAAAGCCCAGTCTATGGTCCCAAAAGGAGACATACCTGGATTGGGTGGATTAAAGAAGGCATGCTGGGGGAGATAGATTAGAAACAACTAAGAAGTTGGTAAACCAGTAGAAAAGAAGAAGAGTGGGTGGAGTATTAAAAACAACACAAAGAGGGGCGCCTGGGTGGCGCAGTCGGTTAAGCGTCCGACTTCAGCCAGGTCACGATCTCGCGGTCCGTGAGTTCGAGCCCCGCGTCAGGCTCTGGGCTGATGGCTCGGAGCCTGGAGCCTGTTTCCGATTCTGTGTCTCCCTCTCTCTCTGCCCCTCCCCCGTTCATGCTGTGTCTCGCTCTGTCCCAAAAATAAATAAAAAAACGTTGGAAAAAAAAAAAAAAAGAAAAAAAAAACAACACAAAGAAAAATATACTTTCCAGGGGAAAGGAAGAGGATGTGTACTCACCTTCAGATAAGGGAGAACAAGATCTTTCAAGTAGAGAAGTGACTTATCGGATCTACACATCACTAAAACCCAGGAATGGAGGAAAGACTGTTGATAGTTTAAAGGAGAGTAATGATGCAAAACACTCCCATAGTAGGGACGGTGTAAAAGTAGGATAAAAAGTATATGCATCTAGGCCTATGATTTAGATCTTGCTAGACTAAGTATAATAACACACACACACATATTAGACATAACATTTGATCCTTATGAGATAGTTTCAATACACTTTCCCTCAGTGGAAAACTGACGTACCACGAGTTTAAGTGATTTGCCAAAGGTACGTGAGGTTAATGACGGAGACAGAAATTTTAACTCAGGAGGCTGGCTCCAGAGTCTGTGATCTCAATCCTATGCTTCTATGCTTCTTCGGATGGTTGTTTGCTTGGGGATAGCCGTATTGCACCCAGCCAGTCACAGTTTCTTTGTACCTTGGTTGCACTGTAAGTAAAAGTGGGTGTACATGACCAGTCCATTTATTAAGATTGGAGGGATATATTATAATCAAAATTAGGCTTTACAAATAAAGAGATGGCATACTAATGTACTGCTTTATTTAATCATTTAAAAGAACATTTCAAGCACCAACTAACTACTGATTCATCAATCTCAAGCTCTACTCTTTTCTTCATTCCAGGAAGCTGTTCTTTCCCTCTTTGCTACCAAATATCCCTTTAAAGGATTGCTTACTAACTCAATTGTAAACTTCCTTTATAATATATACTTTTTATAGGCAAGTTCTGATAATTGTAAGTCCCTTAAAACCTTAAAATCATGAGGCGCCTGGGTTGCTCAGTTGGATAAGCGTCCAACTTTGGCTCAGGTCACCATCTCATGGCTCCTGAGTTCAAGCTCCACATCAGGCTCTGTGCTGACAGCTCAGAGCCTAGAGCCTGCTTCAGATTCTGCATCTCCCTCTCTCTCTGCCCCTCCCCTGCTCATGTTCTGTCTATGTCTCCTTCAAAAATAAATATTAAATTTTTTTTTACTTTAAAATCAAATCGTTGTCATTGAGATCCTTAAGTAGGTATCTAATACATATTTGTTGGTAGAAAAATTCTAATTTTTTTTTTCTATCAAGAGTGTAATTTACTGTATAAAGGAGGGAAATATCTGGAGCAGCACTAGTCACGTAAGGAAATTCTTTCTGTTCATGATATGCTAGTAGTTGATAAATGGTACTGGCGGCTATTATTCTAACAGTGTTTGTGATTACCCATCCAGCTTTTATGAATGTATGTATGTATCTAAACTATGTGTCTATGTATAGGACAGAAAGTACATAAAGAAAGAAAATAAAATCATTTAAAAAAGATTTAAAAGGGGCGCCTGGGTGGCGCAGTCGGTTAAGCGTCCGACTTCAGCCAGGTCACGATCTCGCGGTCCGTGAGTTTGAGCCCCGCGTCGGGCTCTGGGCTGATGGCTCAGAGCCTGGAGCCTGTTTCCGATTCTGTGTCTCCCTCTCTCTCTGCCCCTCCCCCGTTCATGCTCTGTCTCTCTCTCTGTCCCAAAAATAAATAAACGTTGAAAAAAAAAATTTAAAAAAGATTTAAAAGTTTAAAAAGAAGCTGATACTTTCTGCTCAAGTCACATTCTCTCACACACATGGACACACTCATGCACACATGAGCACATACACATACATGATATTTTACGTGGAGAATAAATTACCCATATTAGTAGGTAATAAGAAAGTTTTCATAATTTCTTTATATAGAATTCAACTCAACTTGAATGAGCCAAGAAAAACACAGCCTAACACGTGTGAGAAAAAAATGTGCGAGGCCTTTTTCTAATGAATCTTAAAATCCAGAGCGTATGGATAAAGAGTATGGCAGTATGATATTTGGTCCTGTGTCTGTCATTGGGGAGAAGAAATACGAAATTACTTTAGGGCAAGACTGGAAGACTTTCCCCATCCCTCCTTGGCACAGACCAGGGGTGGTGACAGCTTCTGCCCACGGTTAATGTTCTAGGCCCAGAAATGTAGAGAGCTCCCCTTGTAATCATTACTTTCTGCAGGACTCAGAGCTGTCCTAAGTTCCAAGCCAACTACACTGATTCATGCACACACAAAACATGTCTAAAATGTTTATTACACAAATTATGGAATTCAGGAAAAGCATTTCTTTAGAACCAATTAATAAAAATTAGACATATTATGTAAATTTTGTATATTACTGTACTTATTATGAAAATGTTGGTGTATTACTCTATTCCCCATCATGAAGTTAAGCACCATAAATAATAGACTCATTGCAACGAAGAATTCTTCACTCATTCTACAGAGAATATTTTCCAGTAATCTTACTCATCAGATGTCTGATTAAAACTAGCAAGAGTATAATCAGCCAAAATCTTGAATCAATTACAGGTGCAACATTGCTATGTTCTCCCAGTGCATGCATAAAACTGCCATTTAACACTGGTAACATCTGAAGTCTTTGGCAAAGCAAGCTGCTTCTAAAAGTAAAAAAAAAAAAAAATTGCCTTTAGTATTCTTCCTAGTAATTTGTGTAAAATCAAATTCGTACAACTTAAGCATGTGACATTTTTCTGAACAACTTAATTAAATTATTATGAAATAAATTTAATATAAGCAAATGTAATTCCAAGAGACATTTTCAATAAGACACATGGATATACTTGATTTTGTCATTCATAATATGTTTCTTGATTAAAATGAATTACAGAAGTTTATCATGCCATGATATACATTTTCATACTACTCATTAGGGCTAAATATGGTTTATAGATTTTAGATAAGTTAAAACTTGAGAAATTTCATCTTGAATCACAAGAGTCTCAATAAATTTTAAGATTCTGGGGACGTTAACTGATAAATTATTTTAAATTTCTATTAATTACTTTAAGCTCCAAGGACTTAAAGGTAATCATCTGAGAAATCAGAATCACTTTTTTGGTATTTTTTAATTCTTTGTGACACTAAGATAAATACATAAAGTATGTTAACCTCCTTCATTTTTTAAACAAAATGATACTAAATTATGGCACTGCTTTTATATTTTTCTTTCCAGAGTCAACTCAGTTCAGTACAACAAATATTTATTTAGTATATTAGCATATTTATAACCCGGGGACCTTTACTTAAAGGAGAAGTTCATAAATCCCTTGAGGTGGGAAGCATGTGTGTGAGTCAGGTATTACAACACTGTGCACAATATCGTATTTTCAATTTCAGGTTGATGTGCAGCTGCACAATGCAGACAGGTAAACACCACACGCACACAAACTCACACACAGTGACAGCAGCAGTAACATATACTGCAAGTATTATAAAAATAACCTTATTTCACTTATTCTGTAAGTTATTTTAAACCAAGCTATTGCCAGGGCCACAAATTAGATATATATTATTTTCACATATTTTTATCTTTTCAAACTTGTATCTTCTGCTGGAACATGGTATAGTGTTAATAAAATAAAAAATACATGATGCATAAATAATATTGTGTTTTCTCATCAAATTTATTGAACTCAGGACTCTGGTTTTGAGAGTATAGATGTTTTCATCTATCACTGCATGTTTTTTTTAAATTTCTTTTAATGTTTATTTTTGAGGGAGAGAGACAGAGCATGAGTGGGGAAGGAACAGAGACAGAGGGGGTCACAGAATCTGAAGCAGTCTCCAGGCTTTAAGCTGTCAGCACAGAGCTCAACGGGGGCATGAACCCAGGAACCTTGAGTTCATGACCTGAGCTGAAGTCAGATACTTACCCGACTGAGCCACCCAGGTGCCCCTCTCACTGAATGTTTTTACCATGTTTCCAATGGGAGACAACTCAGAAACGAGCTCTCTCATTTTTGACATCTTTTAACAAATTCATAATATATTTCTAGTTTCACAATTAAAAATGTTTTCATGTTTTATTTATATCTGAGAGGGAGCATGCAAGTAGAGGAGGGGAAGAGAGAGAGGGAGACAGAAAATCTGAAGTGGGTTCTGCGCTGACAGCAGAGAGCCCAATGCGGACTGGAACTCATGAACGTCAAGATCAGAGCCAAAGTCAGACACTAGTTTCACATTTTTATTACCTGTGAGAAGTCAGAGTGCACGATTTAAAATCAAAACTTAGAAACTGTGAATGTATCCTAATGGCACACGGAAAATCTGTTCCCTCATTTTGTAAATGTTGCATTACAGAAAATTTTTAATTACCAACTCCTTTAGTAAAAGGAGTACTTTTACAAAATATCCTGAATAGGATGTCTTTTGGCAAATTCTTCATTTTTATATGGAAAGAATACATTCTGTTTCCAGATAGTTCTGAATTTGTATCTCTAACCAATCAGCCAGTTATGCTTGTTGTCTTGGCGTAGTTACTGATAGCAGCCCGTTTCACTCTGAAAAGTGTGAAACTCTATATAAATTATACAGTTACCTTACATACATACACTGCATGAAAAGCAGTGCATGGCTATTGCCCTGGTGTAGTCATGGGGAGGACAATAGCAAGCCCAGAGAGGGGACTCTAGAAGATTTTAGCGGTCATGAAAAATTTCTGTGAAGTGATGTTACCTTGCTGTTTCTTAAATCAAAATGATATTGATAGCAGAGGACACAAGAGTCATTTAGGCATTAAGTGAGAACAAGTTGTTCAAACGACCACTTGGCAAGAAATAGGAATACACCCTGGGAGCAGAGCAAAATAAAACTTGAAATTTCCCGAAGCCAGATAATAAAGTGTGCTTATCTGAGCAATGTATATGGCATCCTGAAAGTTATAAGAAGCCATTGGAACATTTTAGTCAGGATTGCAGGTGTAGACAGTATGCCCCATTGGTTCCATTTCCAAAACCCCTCTGATTATGTATCTCCATCTCGTGCCAATAAAACCTGAGCCCCAGCCGTACCTTCACTGTCACCTAGGCCACCGCAGCAGCCTCTGACCCGGCCTTCTTCCCTCCACTCTGGCCCCACAGGGCAGCCTGAGGCCTGACTGTAACATACAAGCAGTTGTTCCCCTGTCCAAACATTCTGATAGTTTCCCATTACAGTTCAAAGAAAATATTAACTCTTAACTGTCCCTACATGATCTGCCCCTTGTCAGCCTCTCCAACTTCATCTTTTCTCCTTCAGTTTCCTCATAGCATCTAGACTACATGAGTTACCTCATTTATAAAGTGTATTTAGTAATTTCTTGTCACAAAAAGCCTCTAAGAGAAGAATCTTACGTCATTCCTGATAGTAGCCCTGATGCGTAAAACATGGGAATGTAATAAAAATCCCATAAACTGAAGGTGTTGGATTCAGTGTTAAGTTTCACAAATGATGGCCACTTTAATAATGAAAGAAGATTGTTAACTGTACTTTAAAAAAACTTTCTGGGATTCCTGCTCAGTTGGTTAAAAATCTGACTTTGGCTCAGGTCATGATCTCACGGTTCGTGAGTTTCAGCCCTGCATTGGGCTTTCTGCTATCAGCACACAGCCAGCTTCAAAGCCTCTGTCTCCCTCTCTCTCTCTGCCCCTCCTTCACCTTGAACACACACACACGCTCTCTCTCTCAAAGATAAACATTAAAAAAAAAAAGCAAAAAAAAAATTTAAAAAATTTCTGTTTTCTTTCTTTCCTTCTTTCTTTTTTTTTTTTTTTTGAGTTTTTAAGTTTATTTATTTATTTTGAGATAGAGAATGAGCAAGGGAGGGGCTGAAAGAAAAAATCCCAAGCAGGCTCTGCACTGCCAGTGTGGAGTCCAGTGCAGGGTTCGAACTCACCAACCTTGACATCATGACCTGAGCCAAAATCAAGAGTCAGACTCTTAACTGACTGAGCCACCCAGGCGCCCCTCTATGTTTTCTTTAACATTTATAAATTTCCATAAATGTGGGCGTACAATATGTTTAACAATAAATCAAATACAAGGTTATTTAAGATTCTTACATGCATTCACTTTTATTTAGTTCTGTTAGTATTTCTTGTCCTGCCATTGTATGATATAAGTGTGCATGCATTTCTGTTTAAGTCTCTGTTGAGACTGAAGATAAAATTTAATTTTTTTTGTAATTAAAACTATATAGATGTATATATATGATTTGTAATAATTACAGGCATGCAGGTACAAAGAAAACACTAAATAATTATATATTTCATATATGAAGTACTGTGTATTTTTATAACGATGAATACTTAGGTTTCCATTAATATATCTATGATGGGTATACACCCTGAAATTTATTACAGAGACTGCTGCTTAGACATGATAATTTATGTATCAATTCATAGTTTTTTAAGAAAAACATAGGAATTTGTATCAAAAATCATAAACTATTTTTGTCTTTTATCCAGTAATTCTCATTCTAATAATTCATTTTTAAAATGATTAAAAATGTACAAAATATTTTGTTCAAAGATATGTAAGTATAATTTTTATTTTTATTAAATGATGAAAGAAGACAAAATCTCTAAATTTCTTAAAATAACAGAAAGGTTAAATATATTATAACACACCTAATAATAAAATATTACACATATGTAATACAAGATCTAGGAAGGTTTTAATGAAATGGGAAAATATTTATTAAATATATACCTGCATATATGTGCATATGTTCATATTTTAATAAGTGTTTATGTATATACATATTTATGTCTATCTTGAGAGGAAGAAATCTACCAAGGTATCTATAATATGCATGTTTAACCTCTCTGGAAAATGGATGAATTTCCCATTCAATGAGTTTTATAATCATTGACAGCTAGTAGGAGTCATGACATAGATGTGTGAAAATCTTCCTTAGCACCTTCTGGTAAAATCACAAAACTGTTAGCATCAAAGCTGCTAAAATTTCATGAAGTATGGTTTTACGTTAGATCAAGAGTGATTTTGTTCCCCTTTCATACATTTACCCATACTTTCAAAAACAATTTGTGTGGTTTTTATAAAGAGAAAAATATTAATAAACGCTATAATCACATAAAACACATAAACAAAATACTAAGTTAACTTTTGGAAAATAAAAAAAGGGAGATGGAAATTATGCTAAAATAACTACCTTTTTTGAGAAAATTCATTATATAACATAAATAGTATTTTAAGTGAAAATACCAATAAACTTGGTGTCAGTTTCAAGTCCTGAATAACCCTTACTATCTATGACTCCGGTCACACCATCACTACTCTATTCCTTTTTTAATTCTATAAAATAGAGATACTCAATTAGGTTTGAAGAATCTTGTAATTTTTTAATTTTGGGTGTGAATGTTTTTCAAAATCCTGATTTTATAGATATCCAGGTTATTGATTTTGCCTTTTATAACATTTGTGGTCATTAAACAAAAAATATATGTAGTGGATAAATTATCTAAACATTTGGAAATATTATAAACACCTATGTGAAAGTGACTTTTTAAATTTTTTTTAATGCTTTTAATTTTTTTAATGCTTATTTATTTTTGGGAGACAAGAGACAGAGTGCAAGCAGGGGAGAGGCAGAGAGAGGGAGACACAGAATCTGAAGCAGGCTCCAAGCTGTCAGCACAGAGCCCTATGCGGGGCTCAAACCCATGAAGTGCAGAATCATGACCTGGGCCGAAGTTGGATGCTTAACCGATTGAGCCACCCAGGAACCCCAAAAGTAACTCTTGAGTCATCCGGATTCTAGCAATTATTAGTGCCATGAGGTCCTCACCTCAGGTCAGTTTTCTTTTTCTTTTTTCTTTTTCTCATAAAGTCAAATTTATTCAGTAAAGGGACCACATTTTATTCTGATACTGTCCATTTTTTTCTTTAATGCTAAAATTTCTTTTGTAGACTGTTGATAGTTGATTTTTTAAAATTCAAGTTAGTTAACATACAGTGTAATATTGGTTTCAGGAGTAGAACGCAGGGATTCATAATTTACATATAACACCCCAGTGCTCATCCAAACATGTGCCCTCTTTAATGCCCATAACTCATTTAGTCCATCCCCCTACCTCCCAGCAACCCTCAGTTTGTTCTTTGCATTTAAGAATCTCTTAGGGTTTGCCTCCCTCTCTGTTTTCATCTTATGTTCCTACCTTTCCCCTATGTTCATCTGTTGTCTTTCTTAAATTCCATATATTAATGAAATCATATAATATTTGTCTTTCTCTGACTTATTTATTTTACCATAATACACTCTACTTCCATCCACATTGTTTCAAATGGCAAGATGTCATTCTTTTTGATTGTCGAGTAATACTCCATTGTATATATATACCACATGTTCTTTATCCATTCATCCATCGATGGACATTTGGGCTCTTTCCATACTTTGGCTATTGTTGATAGTGCTGCTATAAACACAGGGGTGCATGTATCCCTTCGAAACAGTACACCTGTATCCCATGCATAAATGCCAGTAGTGCAGTCGCTGGGTCGTAGGGTAGTTCTATTTTTAATTTTTTGAGGAACCACCATACTGTTCTCCAGAGTGGCTGCACCAGTTTGCATTCCCACCAGGAGAGCAAAAGGGTTCCCCTTTCTCTACATCCTCGTGAGCATCTGTTGTTTCCTGAGTTGTTAATTTTAACCATTCTGACAGGCGTGAGGTGGTATCTCATGGTTTTGATTTGAATTTTTCTGATGATGAGTGATGTTGAGCATCTTTTTATGTGTCTGTTAGCCTTTTGGGTGTCTTCTTTGGAAAACTGTCTATTCATGTTCAAGTTTTCCTTACAGATTTTTGTGGGATAACTTAAGTTCATAGTAGGTTTTGAAATCAAGTAGTACAAGTCTCCAACTTGGTTCTTTTCCAAAAATTTTTTGGATGTTTTGGCTCTTTGCATTTTCATTTAAATTTTAGTAATATTTTGAGAGGATGTATGCAACCACGCACTTCAAATGAACCATCAGCTGCTTTCACTTTTTCTCGTGAAGTACTTACTGCATTTGTTTTGCTTGTTTTGTCTCAGAACTTGTTGTAATCTGACCTCTTTCTGTACTTCAGTGAACCTATTCTTCTTTTTTTAATATTTATTTATTTATTGAGAGGGAGAGAGAGAGAGAGAGAGAGTTCGAGCAAACAGGGGAGAGGCAGAGAGAGAGAGAAAAGGAGAGAGAGAATCCCAAGCAGGCTTCACGCTGTCAGCACAGAGCCTGAGGTGAGGCTTGATCTCACAAACCACGAGATCATGACCTGAGCTGAATCACGAGTCTGACACTTGACTGAGCCACCCAAACGCCCTGGTTAACCTACTTTTTAAGACAATTTACTTCATAGTAAATGAAGTTGATGGTGTTTTATGACTATTCCTATTTTTTTCATTCTCAATCAAAATGTGCACATATAATTTTCTATTCTTTCCAGAAATTAAACATCTTCTTAAGTTTATGGGCATTGCACAAATACAAATTTTATTAATTCTAAGAAAGATAATTTTTCTTCCTGGACTCCCATTTCTCTTTAGCTCACCCTCTCCTGACCAAAAGGTAAATGCTCTAGAACTTATTTCTTTCAATCCTTCTTTTGGCTTCATTGAAGACTTGTGCTGAATGCTGAATATGAATTTTAGCCAAATGGCAAATAGCTGAGTGTAAGGGCAGTAAAAAGCTGAAGCCAAGGCTTATTCTGTCATAGCTATGGACTCCTGAAATTATATTTAAAAAAAAAAAAAACAAACTAATGCAATATTATTCTGAAATTTTATTAAAATAATTTAAAATTTGACATTATTGCACAATAATAAGAAAGAAGATAATTGTTTGAGATTGCCAGCTGCTAGGTAATTGCTATTGGCATTATATTACATAATTTCAATGCTAAGTGGAGTTTTAATTGAGATTGGTAAAGAAGTAAGATTTGGAGCCTAGCTCTGTCAAGATGGGATACTGCTTATGAGTTGCCAACAAATTCAGAAACTTTCTTTCTCTGTAATGCTATGGACTAGAGTAAAGAGTTTTCAGCCTGTGTACATCTCCTGCAAAATATTTGTTTGATAACAATCTTGCAATATTTCCTAAAACAGTCCAATAAAATGAAGCTTGAATTAGATGTTTTCTAAGTATTTTAAGAAGAATATTTAAGATAACTTCTGAGAATATATTATATTGTACTGTCAATGTTGTGCATTACACAATAAAATACAATCTTGCTTAAAATAATTTTATATGTGCTTGCTTGCTACTTTGTTCAACTGCTTAGAAAACATGTTTTTAAAACTTGGATCAAGAAATGTGCTAATTTACAATGTAATTGGCTTTGACATAACATAACATTCTGGAATTTCCAGCTATATCTCAGATATTATTTCTCTTAGATGTCAAGCTGGATGCTACTGTAACAAGACATAAATAGGTAGAAGTGGCTTTGGAATTGGGTGGTGGGAAAGACAGGAAGAATAGTGAGGAGTGTGATAGGATAAACTTAGATTGTCTTGAATACAACATTAGCAACAATATGAATGTTAACTCTGCTAGCGAGGACACAGTTGGAAATGGAGTATGTGTTATAAAATACATGTTATCTTAGAGAACACCTAAATTATCATGAACAGACTCTTGGTGCAAATACGAACTTTAAAGACACTACTGGTGAGGGTTCCTATGGAAATGAGCTAAATGTCAATGGAAACTACAGGAGAGGGGATCTTTGTTTTATAGCAGCAGAAAGCCAAACTGAGTTGTGACCTGTAGTTATATGAAAAGCAAATTTTGCAAATAATGAACCTGTACATTTAGCTGAAGAGTTTTCCAAGCAAATTGTGTGAGGTTTGCAGGTGAGAATAAAATGTGAAAGGAAAGAGAACAAGGCAAGAATTGTTAAGCAAAAAGGAACGGGTGCTTGATGTTGATTTGAAAAAATCTTAAGTCTATCCAGATTGCAAAATTCGCTATAATTAGGAGATTCCCTGTCAGAAATGCATGATTTGCAGAGAAGGCCAAAGGTGTGGGCAACTTTTAGCTAGTGTCTCAGGAGGATCAAAAGATCAAAATAATCAGTCACACACAGGGCTCTTTGAAGAGACTAGTCATGTGGCTCTTGGATCCTTTCAGCCTTCCAGCAGAAGCCAGGTAAGAGAAGGGATTATCTAGGAAAGATCTGTAGTCTCTTGTCTAGTGAAGTGAAGTGAGTCTTTGTGAGAGAATCACAGTTCTTGAGAAAAGAAGGTTGTCAGACTGAAAATTCTACAGACTATAAGTAGGCTGATAAAACGCAACTTAAAACACTTGCTACCTTTCAAGAAAAAAGGATGACTATGAGGGTGGAGCCATAACCCAGTGGAAAAAGCCATGGACTCATAAATTGGAGTCCTGAACTATAGAGGATTATTTCCAGGTCTTGGAACCTAATGGAGATTGACAGAATGAAAATGAAAATTCCTAGGATTAATAATTATTTTTCCTTCCATTTTCTCCCTTTCTCAATGTAATATCTATAACTCTTTTTCTAATGTCTTTATTTTCATATTTTAAGAGCAAATAACTTGTTTTTTGTGTTTCCCAGGTTCACAGATATAGAGGTATTACGTCTCAGGATAGCTTATACCCTGAGTCTGCAAATTATGGACTTGTCATACCACATAATTGTGTAAGTCAATTCCTCAAAATAAATCTCTTTCTATATATTTATACAATCCTATTGGTTCTGTTTCTCCAGAGAACCCTAATATACATCTCAACATCCTGCTTCTGACATATAATAACTTTAAAAAAGTTAAATATAGAAGCTTTCCTATTATATGACATATTAGTTTGGCCCTTTGGTGTTAATATTGGTTTACATGCCATATCTATATATGTTACAAACCCATTTTTATAATTTTCACTTTATATAAATTACGTTTTTAAAGAAGCTGAGAGAACAAAGGAAAGTAAATATATATTTATAAAGTTTGTGTTATTAGTTTTTCTTCCTATGGATTAGAATTACCATCTGGGAATATTTTACTTAAATTTTGTCTAGCTTTCTAGTTTTATTTTTTTTTCTTGTCTAGGTTTTTCCACTTAGTAGTTATAATTTCAGTTAACTAGAAATTTTTTAATTAAATTTTTTACGTAGACATAATGTTGACCAATTTTAAAGTAATTTTGATGTTTCTGATTTCTTAATGATATAAATATACTAAAACCTACATTCCCCTTTGCACTAACATTCTAGAAATTTTGTCAACAAACAAGTAAACAAAAAGTAAAGACTTTTTTAATCATTAAGAAACTAGATGTCTTTTTAGTAATCAAACCACCATAAGAGCATAAGCGTAGCCATTCTCAATGAGTAGTCCATGCACCACGATGGATCTACGAGACAATTTAAGAGGCTCTGTAAGGATGAAACTCTTTCTTTGGAAATAGTAAGATGAAATTTCCCATTTTCAGTGCGGTAACATTTGCATTAATGGTTCAAAATATGTAATAGGTAATACTGCTGTTATTTCAGCATGAGTCAAGGCAGTGGCAACAAACTGCATGAATAGCTACTATTTTCTTCACTGCCTTGCGTCTGCAATAAAATCAAAAATTCTAGTTTATGTAAGAATATCCTTGATGATGCAGTAAAGTTATTAATTTTATCATATAGCTTAACACTGGTTTATGGATTCTTAATATTCTATGAGATGAAACAGAAGCATGTGTAAAGTATGTAGGCTGCATATCAAATTTTGATAGTTGCCTCAAAGAAGAACATGGTTGCCTCAAGGAAGAAAAGAATACTTTGAGGTGCCAGTTCAGCTGGATGTTTCTTATGGAAAGTAACTGTATTTAAAAAAAATAAAGTAATAATAAAATGATTACTTAGACTTTGGTAATTGGCAGATTTTTTTTTAAATGAACAAGTAAGACTGACACTAAAGAAAAACAAATGATAATACTTATTACCAAAAAGAAATTGTGAGCTTTTGAGCAAAAGTTAGAATTTAGAAATCTGTCATCTTCTACTGTGAGCTTGACAATTTCAAATACTAAATACTTTTTGGACGCAATGGGTAGTGATATTAGTAAAGATCAATTTTTAATATTTCATATGCACAAAAGTATGAAAGATTTATATAACTCAGTGAAACAATATTTTCAAAATAAACACTGCAAGATGTTACAAAACTGTGCATGGGTAAATGATTCACTCAAAATGCAATACAGATCAGTGGATTATAATGTAAAAGAGTACCAAAGTTTATTGGTATGATTTCAGATTCCATACAGCAATCAACCTTAGGGAGCTATCACTAGTAAAATTTTGGTTAAAATCAAAGAAAAATATCTACGATTACTTGAAAAGGTCATTATTAACTTTTCCACCTACATGTTAATAATTGATAAGAGTTTCTACACATGCTTCTAACAAAATAGCTTATTGAATGCAGAATCAGATACGAAAATCTACCTGACTTCTATTAAACAAACATAAAAAATATTTGCAAAAATATAAAACAATCTGCCCTTCTCACTACTTTGTTTTAGGAAATACAATTGTTTTTGATAAAATTGTCTTGTTTTTATTATTTTTATTTTTTTAATTTACATGCAAATTAGTTAGCATATAGTGCAACAATGATTTCAGGAGTAGATTCCTTAGTGCCCCTTACCCATTTAGCCCATCCCCCCTCCCACAACCCCTCCAGCAACCCTCAGTTTGTTCTCCATATTTATGAGTCTCTTCTGGTTTTGTCAATAAAATTGTCTTATTTATACTATGACCATTATCCACAGATTCATTATTGTTATTCTTAAATGATTTTAATAAGTGAATACTTTGAAAATTTGTTTTAATATTAATATGGAAGATATATACAAAAGGTTTTGTGGGTCCTCAATTAGTTTTAAGAATGTAAAGGTGTTCTGGGCACCTGGGTGGCTTAGTTGGTTAAGCATCTGACTTCAGCTCAGATCAAGCTCTCATGGTTAGTGGGTTTGAGCCCTGTGTCAAACCTGTCTGTGCTGACACAGCCCTGTCTGTGCTGACAGCTTAGAGCCTGGAGCCTGCTTCAGATTCTATGTCTCCTCTCTCTGCCTTTCTCCCAATCTCCCCTCCCCCCTCTCAAAAATAAAATAAACATTAAAAAATTAAAAAAAAAAAAAAAAAAGACTGCAAAGCTGTTCTGAAACCGGAAAGTTTGAGAACTATTCAATTAGATGGATGGTAGGAAGTCACACTCTTGCCCTGCAATATATCTCATGCCTCATTAAATTCACACATATAATGTTTAAATTAAATCCCATAAGCCATTATAAACTTTTGCCGCCTTTAGGTAATATCGATTTTCTATCCCTTCACTTTAAATTGTTAAGAAATTGTTTTTTTTTTTTTTTTTTTTTTTTTACTTCAAACTTAGTTAAGATTTCTATTTTATTATTAAGAGTGCTATTTTACACAGAGCTAATAACTGATTTATGGTATCTAGGAAAGAAATGTCTTCTGTATCGTTGATTTAGTCTTCTCGAACTTAGGCAGTGCTATAGCACTATATCATTTGTTCCGCGAGCACGGTAACCAGAACGATGGAGAAGTTATTCATACCCCTTAGGTGTTTGCTAACAATGAGGAGGTAATGATACAGGACAACAGAGAGCATAAAATATTTATGGAGTGCCACTTGTTTCGTCCATTTGGGAAATCAATATTTTAACAATTGTACTTTACAATACCCAGGATTAGGAGTGTACTGTGCTAAGAAAATAAGAGTTTAGAGAAGTGGAGAGTGAAAACACGAAGTGTATAAAACTTCTTAAAAGTATACATCATGGAACTATAAAGAGAGAGGAAACATACCTCCAGCAGAAGCTAAACTGGCGGTGATTCTCCTGCTTTTCACCTCACACACGTTGCATTTTCCTTAAAATATTTGGTATCCTTCCAATAACATTTTATAAGGTAATGTTGTGCTGTGCTATTTAGGTTGTTTTTAAAAATCTAGGCAGAAAGATAAATACCTACATTTTACAAAGGGTATTTTTTTTCAGATCATTTCGCTTTTTGTGACACAAGCTTTATATTTAATGTAATTATTATTTTTAATCATTATTTTTCTGATGCTTTATATATATATATATACATACATATAATTACATAAAACATAGTCTTTGTAAGGGATTTACTTGATTGCCATAATAATTTGCAAACACATATACATAAGGAGTGTATTCCTTTTAGTATGTATGAATTGAATAATAATTATGTAGGTATATCTTTTCTGTTTTTGAAAAGCACAGTTCACCATTTGTTTTATTTACTCGGGTTTTATAAATGCGTTAAGTGACATTTTCTAACAAGAAATAAATTGTTAAAATATTTTAATAATAAAATAAGAAAGATGAGAGAAGCCATAGAAAAAATACAACTATTTGGATTATAGTTGACCATGAACAACACAGGCTTGCTCTGCATGGATCCACTTAAATGCAGATTTTTTACAGTATAGTACTGTAAATGTGTTTTCTCATCATTATGATTTTAATAACATTTTCTTTTCTCTAACTTATGTTATTGTAAAAATAACAGTATATAATACATATAACATAGGAAATAAGAGTTAATCAACTGTTTATGTTATTGGTAAGGCTTCCAGTCAATAGTAGGCTATTAATAGTTAAGATTTGGAGTATTCAAAAGATTTGCCTGAATTTTTGAGGTGAAGGGGATGGTTTCAGCACCCCTAATCCCTGTGTTTGTTGTTCAAGAGTCAACTGCAATTTACAGTTTTAAGAGTGATAATGTTGTCTTTCAACCACAAAAGTGAAATAAATAATGAAAAGCCAAGGAAGAAACTGACCTATTTGATATAGGCTATAGTAAATAAAGTTCAATTATATATAGCCAATATTTCATAATTTATTATTCATCTTTATTATTTATTATTCATCTTTTAATATAAAAAGAGAAGTATTATATACTTCTCTATATAGTAAATAAATGCATCCAGTTTTGATAAATGCATACAGTCGTGTAACTTATAGGACAAGCAAGATATAGAACAGACCATGAATTTCACCCACATCCACCCTGATTCTCCCTTCACCTCTGTGTTCAACATTTCCCCACCACTCTCAGCTCCTAGAAACAATTGATCTGTTTCCAGCTTCTATAGCTTTGCTTTGCCCAGAATGTCACATAAAGGATACCATACAATAAAATCTGATCACATGCTCAGATCTTGTAGTCTTTAGTGTTTGTTACCATTCATGTAACATAATGTATTTGAGATTTATGAATTTTTCTGGGTTGCTGTGTCTATCAAGAGTAATTTCTTTTCATTATCAACTAGTTTTCAATTTTGTGGATGTGCTCCAAATTATTCATCTATTTGTCAGTAGAAGGAAACTTGGGTTAGATACAGTTGGGGGCAACTGCAAATACACTGCAAACATCTCTGTATAGGACTGTCCATAACCAAAAGTATTCATTTTAATTTGCTAAAAGTTCTGAATGAGAGTGGGTAGTAATTTTATGTTTAACCTTATGACATCTTCAAAGTATTTTTGAAGGTATGCACTTTTGCTAGAATTATGTTTTATTTTCCTATTACTTTTTTAACCATTCAAATATTTGTATAATATATCTTATTGACATTTTCTTTTGTGTTGCCCTGCTAAGAAATGATATTGGGCATCTTGTTATGTGCTTTTTACTAATTATATGTCTTCTTGGTTAAGTGTCTATTCAGTTTATTTGCTAATTTTTAATTGGATTTTTTTTATTCTTAAGTCTTGAAAGTTCCTTATGCATCATCTGTCAGTCTATGGCTTTGCTTTGCATGTCTTTAATAGCATTTTTTAAAGAAATATAAATCTAATAAAATTCAACTTTTTTTTTTCTTTTGGAGATAGTATTTTTGGGGTTGATTCTAATAAATCTTTTCATAAGCAAGAATAAAAATAATACCTGCTACTTTTTCTACTAAACTATGTATAATTTTAGGCTTTATATTTATGCCTAATCCATTTTTAGTTCTTTATTATATAAGATTTTTTTTTTTAATTTTTTTTTTTCAACGTTTATTTATTACTTTTGGGACAGAGAGAGACAGAGCATGAACGGGTGAGGGACAGAGAGAGAGGGAGACACAGAATCGGAAACAGGCTCCAGGCTCTGAGCCATCAGCCCAGAGCCCGACGCGGGGCTCGAACTCACGGACCGTGAGATCATGACCTGGTTGAAGTCGGACGCTTAACCGACTGCGCCACCCAGGCGCCCCGTTATATAAGATTTTTAGAAGAAAATGTTTGTGATTTGGGTATGACAAAGATTTCTTTCGTGCACTATTAAAAGCATGATCCATAAAAGAAAAATTGATAAATCTGACTTCATAAAAATTAAAGCATATGGTTTTTGATAGACACTAGAAAAAGAAAATCAGAAAACACAGAAAATATTCACATATTAAATATCTGGTAAAGACATGATCAGAATATATAAAAAAAAAACAATAAGAAAACAAGCAGCTCAGTTAAAAAAAAAATGTTTAAACTGACCATTCATCAAAGAGGGCATACCAATGGCAAATAAGCATATGAAAAGATTCTCAACATTGTAGTTATTAGTGACATTGAAATTAAAAATATGATCAGATACCGCTCACACTTTTCAGAATGCCTAAAATTCAAAATGTCTGGAAGCATTTTTGGGTGGCTCAGTTCTTTATCCGACTTCGGCTCAGGTCGTGATCTCATGGCTCATGAGTTTGAGCCCCGCATGGGGCTCTGGGCAGACAGCTCGGAGCCTGGGGCCTGTTTCAGATTCTGTGTCTCTTGCTCTCTCTCTGCCCCTCCCCCGCTCACACTCTGTCTCTGTCTCTCTCTCTCTCTCTCTCTCATTCTCAAAAATAAATAAACATTAAACAAATTTTTTTTAATGTCTAAAATTAAAACTGAACATAGCAAATGCTAGCAAGGATGTGGAGTAACTGTAAATGTTGTATACTGCTGGTAGGAATATAAAATGGTAAAACCTTGAAAAACTGGCTGTTTCTCAAAGAATTAAAGATACATTGCCATATGACCCAACCATTTAGGCATTTACCCAATAAAAAAGAAAGCTTATGTGCATAAAGGGACTTGTACATGAATATTCATGCCAGCTATATTTTTAACAGCCAAACTGAGAAACAATCTTATTGTCCATAAAGGGAAAATATATACACAAACTTTGGTGTAACCATGCAATGAATTACCACACAGAAAGTCAGTCAAAAACAGTACATATTATATAACTTCATTTATATGAATTTCTAAAAAATGCAAACTTTATAGTAACATAAAACAGATCAGTAGTTGCCTGATAAAGATGGTTCAGGGCATAGGAAGGATCAGCATGGATGGATTGCAGAGACATATACACGAACTTTTCAGGGTTAGAAATATGTTCACATCACAACTGGGATGGTTTCAAAGATATATACATATGTCAAAACTTAACAAATGGTACAATTTTCATATATGCAGTTTATTGTTTGACAATTATACCTCAATAAATGTGTCTAAAAATGAAATATAAGCAATAAATGCACGCTGATTATATTTTTTGTCTTATTGCAACAGTTTAGAAATCCAGTTGAAAATAAGTCAGGGGGCAACTGGGTGGCTCAGTTAGTTGAGCCATGGACTCTTGATTTCAGCTCAGGTCATGTTCCCAGTGTTGGATTGAGTCCAGAGCCCTGGACTCTGCCTTCAGCATGGAGCCTACTTAAGATTCTCTCTCTCTCTCTCTCTCTCTCTCTCTTTCTCTCTCTCCTTCCCTCCCTCTCTCCCTCCCTCCCTCTGCCCTCTTCCCACATCACACTCTCTCTCTAAAATAAAATAAAATAAAATATAAATCAGATAAATATACAAATTTGCTTAATAACCTCAAATGACTTCCTGTATTATTCAAAGTCCTTCAATGGACTCAATTTTCCTACATATTGGTTATTAATGTACTGATACCTAGAGAAAAGTGTGGGGATATTTTTGTGTTATCAATGACTGTGAAGATAAATTGGCCCTAGTATGATACTATGAGAAATAAGCCCACTGAACCAATCAAAGGAGGGACACAAAGACTCAGGGCACAGTGAGGTGAGGCTTTAATCAACGTTCTTGCAAGAGCAGGTGCCTGACGGACAGGCACTCTTAAGGCAGTTACAACAGGCAATTTATCTCCTAGCATGAAGTCCCTCCCCTGGTTCCTCATTGACTGAGTACTACAGAGGTTACAGCCTTACTTGGAAGCTTCCCATGCCCATGTAAGGCCAAAAAGACATTCTTTGAGGTGACCCAGAGACTTCATTTCTTTGGTGCATGCTCATTGCAAAGCCAACGAAAAATAAGCCTGGGAAATGGGAAGGGAAGAAGAACCAGGAATGAAGTGTCTAAGGGTTTGGGACTCCATTGTGGGGGCATGGGGGCAGGTTTCATATATATTTCCAATAGGTTGTAAACCTATTGTTAACTAGACAGAACAGCTTTTATTTGGTATTTCTGGAAATGAATCATCTCACTTCTTACAGATAGTACATGTTCTACAATGTTTAGGGAGGTTCCACAAAATGATTTTTGTCATATTCCCCACAGCATTCAAATTCTCTGCTAGGCATTCATGAAGACAAAACAAACAAACAAACAAACAAACAAAACAAAACAAACAAAAAACTTAAAACTAAAACTCAACTCTATTTTTGGATAACCACTGACTTTTTTTTCTTTCTTTTTTTTTAATGTCTATTTATTTTTGAGAAAGAGAGAGAGAGAGAGTACAGGGTTGTATGCACGAGAAGGGGCAGGGCAGAAAGAGAGGGAGAAAGAATCCCAAGCAGGCTCTATGCTCAGAAGAGAGCCAAACTTGGCCCAGGACCATGAGATCAACTGACCCAGCCACCCAGGAACCCCTACCACTGTTTCTCAGTTTTTCTTTAGGTTTATTTGGAGGGGAGGGCAGAGGTATAAGAGACAGAAAGAATCCCAAGCAGGGTCCACACTGTCAGCTCAGAGTCCACCCTGGGTCGCAATCCTAAGAAACGTGAGATCGTGACCTGAGCTGAAATCAAGAGCCAGACAGTTAATCGACTGTGTCACCCAGGAGCCCCTCAAATGGTTTTAACATAACATAAATACTCTAGGAATGCAAATCTCATGAAAATATAAAAAGTCTACATTTTAGCTTTGTTTAGAATTTTTCTGGGATTTTTGACCATTAAAATAAACAAACTACATTACATTATATAACCCTGGACAGTTGACATATTTTAATCATCAGTGCAAAAGACCTGTATCAGGTCTGTATTTATAGTTGTCACAGTCACACTTCTTCTACATAGAGGTGAATACATTTGATTTCAGCATCACATCTCTCTTTTCTAAGTGTGGGCTGCACAAAGTGACTTCATTCCGACAAGTGCAATATGCAAATGGAGAAAAAATAGTAACTTTATCATGGAGAAACATGAGAAGCACTAGGTCATCTAGATAATGAAGGATAATATCAACAGTGATAAGTGATAGTGATAGCATGTACCTGTGATATGGTGTAACCCAGAATGGCATTTTATCTCTGTGATTTTCTTCCCCCAAATCCATAAGCCTAATCTAACATTGAGAAACAAACAACAACAGCAACAAAATCAAGAACAAGAACAAAAACAGACAAATCAAAATTGAAGGACAGTCTGTAAAATACCTTATCCGTGTTCCTTAAAGCTATCAAGGTCATCGAAAAATTCAAGGAAATGTCACAGTGTATAAAACCCGACAGAGACATGACTGCACAGAAAAAAAGTTGTATGTTGGGTAGGATCCCAGAACAAATAAAAAAGATTAAATATTACTGAGATAAGTTTTTGAAGTTGTTAAAAAATATATTTGCTAAATTTTTCCTCAAGCTTTGATCAAAATATGTCTTTTTATTTTTTAACAGAACATACTGTATTTAATTCAAAATAGTTTTTTTTTTGTTACTATGATTTACACAAATAACCCTTGATGCTAACAACCATATTGTAAGAAGAATACGACCTCTTCTGAAATACAAACACTTCACAGCTGAAAGATTTAAAATAAACCAAGCAATCACAAATTTCAAACATACCAAAATAAAAACAGTGCAGAAATTTGGGGGATCATTTTATTCTATTTTGGATCATTCTGAAGTGTTCTTACATTTCCTCGTACATAAAAAGCTCTTAACTGTTAAAATTTATACACTGATTTGCTGCCGACTTCAGCAAAGGCATGAAGAAATTTGGGGTGTAAAGATACATAATTTGAAAAATATGTTCAATAATACATATGTGCCATTTTACATGTGTAAAATACTTGTATACTTTTCTGTGGGATAATTAAGTGAAAGTTGTGCCACAGGCATGCATGTAATCAGACCAACACATATAAACATAGACAATTTTGGATACTCATTATGCCTTAATCTGAATAAAAATCTACAACATTATATGAGGTTTGGTTTTCTTGTTTGTTTATTTACTTTTTCTTTTTTCTTTTTTTAGATATTACCAAATACTGGTACTTGGGACAATTATCACCTTGTGGAATCACAAGAATACATCTACATTCTACCTTGAAGTCTATTCTGGAGGGGAAGTGAATCAGATTTCCTGATCTGAATATAAATAAAACCTGGATAACAGCACCTAAATATGGAGGAGTTTATGGTTATAATGTCCAGGAGGCAATCCAACAAAAGAGAGAGAAATAATATATTGCCAGTATCAAAAATGAATGGTGCCAGACATCTCTACAGATCCAGAGACATTAAAATGACAATAAGGAATGCCACAAAGAACTGTCTCTATACAAATTCAACCACTTAGATGAAAGGATTTCTAAAAAAATAGAAACCTCCAAACTCACCCAAAATGAAACAGAAAATTTGAATTGTACAGTAACTATTAAACATGAAATTCACCATTTTTTAAATTTTATTTTTAATTTTTTTTAAGTTTACATCCAAATTAGCATATAGTGCAACGATGATTTCAGGAGTAGATTCCTTAGTGCCCCTTACCCATTTAGTCCATCCCCCCTCCCACATGAAATTCACCATTAAAAACATTCTGAAATATAAATCTCTAGACTGAGAGGTTATCACCACAGAACTCTAACAAACATTTAAGAAAGAAACTACTCATTCTATGCAGTACCTTCCAGAAATCTGAGCTCTTTTTCATGGATACAGATGCAAAAATTCTCAATGAAGTATTAGCAAATTCAATCCATTAATATGAAAATAAATAATATGCCACACCTTTTAACAATATAAAAGCGGTTCAATATTCAAAATTCAGAAATATAAGCAACATTATTACTAGCATTAAGAGGAAAAAATACAAAGTCATATCAATTTTGATGAAAAAAAAACATTCTTCTGTATTAAACATATATTTGTGGTAAAATGTCTCCACAAAATCGATATAGAAAGGGAATTTTTAACCTGAGAAAGGGTGTTTGCAGAAAACCTGTAGCCAACATTATAATTAATGTTGAAAGGTTAAATTAGTTCATCCTAAGTTTGGGAAAAATGCATTGATGTCCTCTCACTACTTATATTCAACACCATATAATAAATCCTATCCTAGTGTAAAAAGGAAGAAAAAGAAACAAAAATTATCCATATCAGGAAGGAAAAAATAAAATTTCTCTCATAAATAGACAAGATGATTGGATATGTAGAAAATATTAAGAAATTTAAAAACTATTTTTAGAACTAATAATGGAATTAAACACCATCCCAGGAAACTTAAGTGAATGAAACAGCATATACCATTTTCATGGATTACAAGACTCCATATAGTCACAATGTTAAATTTTCTCAAATTTTCCAGTAGATTTAATGAAATTTCAATCCAAATTCTAAAAGGTTTTATAGTTTTTAAAAAGGTGATCCTTGGGGCGCCTGGGTGGCTCAGTCAGTTGGGCGTCCGACTTCAGCTCAGGTCACGATCTCGCGGTCCGTAAGTTCGAGCCCTGCATCCGGCTCTGGGCTGATGGCTCAGAGCCTGGAGCCTGCTTCCAATTCTGTGTCTCCCTCTCTCTCTGCCCCTCCCCTGTTCATGCTCTGTCTCTCTCTGTCTCAAAAATAAATAAACATTAAAAAAATAATAAAAAAATTAAAAATAAAATTAAAAAAACATAAAAAGGTGATCCTAAAATCTATTTTGAAATGTGAAGGAAATAGTTAAAACAATTTTGAAAATGAAAAAATAAAAGCACACAACCCAATATTAAGTGTTACTATAATGCCACAGTTATTAAGGTATAAAAACTTTGGCCAAAAAAAAAATAGTACAGATTATGGAACAGAAAAGAGAGTCCTGAAATAGACTTATACAAATATAGCCATTTAGCTTTACAAAAATGCAAACCAATTCAATAAAAAATTATAATATTTAAATAACAGCAATAAAAAACAGTAAAGTATTGATATTTGCAACAAGAGATGAACCTGAAATTCATTATGATGAGTAAAAGGAATCATTCTCAAAATGTTACATACAATATGGTTCCTTATTTGTGACATTTTCAGTAAATACTGTTATGGAGAACAAGTGAGTAGTTAGCATGGGTTAGGCATGAGAAGAGTGTTTAACTATAAAGGGATGCATTAAGGAGGTTTGGGGACTGATGCACCTGGATTGTATCATCACTGGATGGTAGTTACATGAATTTACACATGTGCTAAAATTCACAGGACCGTACATCAAAAAGTTCAACTATATGCTAATTAAAAAACCCCCAAAATTCTAAAATACAAAGATTGTTTCAAGGGGAGAAGTGCATAGGGCTAAAATATCTAATGACAATAAGGATATTAGTTTTACTATAGTAATTTCTATAGTACATTTCTCTTACATAACTATAATACCAAAACTTAATTTATTCTTGTTTGCACTTCAAACCATGAACTGACAAACAACTTAATTTCACCTCTCACTTGGAGTCATGGCAATATACTTTTACTTGGTACCATTCATATTTGCCAAGGGTAAAAATAAACAAGCAAATAAAAAAAACCAAAAACTTTGCACAAAACCAATCAGCTAACCACCTAGATGAAGCATCTGCATTTTCCCGTGCTATGTGAAGTTGCTTCATACCTCTGCAATGCTAGAAGCCCAACTCTATCATATTACTACCAATTTAGTGTATATAAAGTACGTATGTCTTTGCATTTTTTTTTTTCTAATTTACATTAGTTACATAGCTTTTTCCTTTGGTGGTGTTGAAGGAAGCATTTGGTGTGTTTTTCTACGTTCTAATTTGCTTTTATTCCTTCAGGGCCCCTGAATTTCCCCACTTTCTTCTTTCTTTCAATTCACTTCTACATGTCTATACATCATTGCTCCTTTTCTGGTTACTTCCTAATCTCCTAGAAGCAATTGATATTTATGACTTCCAACTCCACTATTATATGTGTTCAAATGGTTTCCCTTTATCTCCTGCTGAGATCTACCAGGTCTCAGATATTTTTGCAATGGCTTTTTTCATGTGGCAAAAGGAATTTTTCTTTTTGGGATGATTTTGTCTAAGCCCCATCTTCCTTGAACCCTTGTACCCCACCCCCTTCTTTTTCATGCAGTCTCTCCTGATTTCATGCATTCTCAACTCAGGGCTCTGGTATAAACCATCTGCTGGGATATCATGTTTATTTTTCTCCTTATACATAAAGTGAAGATTACAGTAATCTCTTATCCCCTGATAAGCTGAGATATGGATTATGTTTAGTTTTATTTCGTTTTATTTGCTGTCCTTGTTGATCTGTATGGTTTTATGGACAATATGCAGAGAAACTCAGATTTAGCAAATTAACTTTATTTTGGAATGACCTAGAAGGTAAAGACATAACAGTTTTTATTGGAGCAAAATTCCTGTTCATTTTAAGGAGTTCAAAAAATATAAAAATGAAAAGTAAAACCAACTATAGAAATAACTCTTGTGAATATTTTGACGTTTTTACAGTTTTTTATGGTAAAATACACAGATGTAAATATATACATATGTAAATATATTTGTAATAACTTTTGTCATGTAGTACAACTTTTGTGTATTTTTTCTTAATGTCATATTCTTATAATATTCCTATATTGTAACATTTTTAAGCATGCTTTTCCATAGCATTTTATCACATGTATCCTAGAAGTATCACTTACTATGGATTGCCACACATCAATATGTTTCACTATCTGAAAGTAAAGTTTAATGTTAGTATAAAACAAACACAGAAGTCCACAGTATATAAAGACTTATTTTCAAGTTCGGAAGATTGTCAATACTGCTATTATTAGTGGCCAAAGTAGCTATATTTATTAGCAAGAGATGGTTACTTATCTTGTTGGTCATTAATAAGTTATGATTAATGGTGGAATAATTTATTTGACTAAAGATATTTTTAAATACCTTTGAAAAATCTAGGAAAAAAGCCCATAAAACTACAACAATTAACAGCACTATAAAATTCTCAGAATGGATCAGTTCTGCTGAGTTGTTGGGTTCATTATACCATCCATCAATCTATTTTTCAAACAATCTGTTTTAATACCTTACTAAATATGTCTGTCTCCAAAGCTCATACCCCACCCTCAATAAGACAGGAGATTTCTTAGTGTAAGCACAATTTTTTTTATAACTTTATTAATTTAAACCCAGAATATGGCAATTAGCTCAGGCCTGGTAAAATTAATGTTCTTATTATCTTAAAGTAGAGAGCCAACAATGTTTACTTATTGCTTTGCTTCTTTTCACTGTGAATATTCTATTTTTTGCACTAAGCAGTAAGGTCTAAGTCAGAGTTCTGCTTTTCAAATTTCATTGGAGAGGATGTTTTGAAAAACTGGTACACTGGAATATGGGGCATAGAGATAAATCATGTTCCTTTTCCCGCTTTAATCTGTGCCTAACAGAGATCTTGAGTGGCATATATCTTGAATGACTAGGGTGTGATCTCTCTTAACAATCTTCCGTACATTATGAATTTTTATAAAAGTGTATAAGACATTTGCCTTCAAAATATTGAGTTACTTTATTAGGCACTGTATTATTTTACTAGGGCTGCTGTAACAAATTACTGACTAAACTTCCTGACTAAAAACAACAGAAATGTATTTTCTCCCAGTTATGGAGGATAGAAGTCTAAAATTAAGGTGCCAGAAGGACTGTGGTTCATCCAAAGATTCCATGGCTGTGTCCTTCCTTCTCTCTTAATTCTGGTGGCTCTGGGTATTCCTTGTTTTGTGGCTATATACATCCTATCCCTGCCTCCATCACATACATGGACTAAATCCCTCTTGACAACTGTGTACAGTTCCTGTTATACATTGTTGGGTTACATTTGCTGATATTTTAGTGAGAATTTTACATCTATGTTCCTGAGAGATACTTGCCTGCAGTTTTCCTTCCATGTAATGTCTTTGCTGCCTGGTTTTTTGTTTGTTTGTTTTTTGTTTTGTTTCTGTTTTTGTTTTTGGTACTAGGATAATACTGGCATCATGGAATGAGTTAGAAATGTTCCCTCTGCTTTTATCTTCTGAAACGGATTGTAGAGAATTCGTATCATTTCTCCCTTAAGTGTTTGTTGGAATCCATCAGTGACTCCTTCTGGGCCTGATTTTTTTTTTTTTTTTTAAGAAGGTCATTAGTTACTGATTCAAATACATTAAAAATATAGTCTTATTCCTATTTTTTATTTATCCTTGTGTGAATTTTGGCAGTTTCTGTTTTTCAAAGAATTGGTCCTTTTAATCTAAGGTATCTAGTTTGTGGACATGGAGCTGTTCATCATATTTCTTTGTCATCTTATTAGTGTCCACTGAATCTCTAGTGGTAGCCTCTCTTTCATTTCTGATTACTGATTCATTTCAAATTACTGATATCAGTAATTTGTGGCTTTTCTCTTCCTTCTTGGTTAGCCTGGTGAAAGTCTGGATTTTCCCGTATGCTATAGTCTCCTGATTCCTATCTTAGACCCTTGAGACAAAGGTTTAGAAATATGTTTTGGTAGGAATATTTTGGAATTATATAGTTTAAATGAGGTATAAACGTTAGTTCTGGCTAAATCTTCTGTAAGGGACAGATTCCTCCCTGTCTTTTTTTTTTTTTTTCCATTCTTTACTTTCCCAGTTCCTTATAATTACTTTTATTTATGCCTCCTCTCTGAAGACACAATTCATTTAATTTCCTAAGATAGCCATGGCTGACAATGCTTGTGTATAAACTCCTTTAGACCCTCCATTCAGTGAGGGTTAGGAACTAGTCACCCTTTTAGAGACTAACTTCCTTGCTTCCTGTCAGACTTTTTTTTTTTTTTCATGAAATAATGAAATAGGTTCTGATATTTCAAAATCAATTCAAACATCATTGTAAGCAGCAATTTCAATAGCTCAAAAACTTCTAATAGCCTAGTCTAGTGTTACCTTTTATGAGTTCAACAAAAGAGAATATGTACTTTGGGAGAAGTCTTACATTTACCCACCAATAGTGGGAGTATATAGGGGATTATGCTTTCTTTGCTTGTATACATGATTTAATCAAATATCCAGGCCCTCATTAGTATTCATGAGTCCCTTTAGGCATTTTGGCATTTTGTCAATACAGAGTTTTTCTTTTGTTTTGTATTTTGTTTTAGGATTTTTCCTCCCCTACTTCTTCCTAACTTAGCATCTGTGATAAGAGGAAAACTTACCTGCCTCCCCTGCAAAGAGAAAGTGCTTTAGATCCACCTGTCCGTTCTTTTCTATCCTATGGGTCTTTGGTAATTTCTGTAACAATGACTCATGTTAAATACTGGGTCCCCCACCAGCTTAACTAGCTAGATCTTGCTGGCACTGCCGGTTTTCTGTGACACAGTCACAACCTCTACTGTATTTATGACGTAGGTCACCCATTTTTATTCACCTTACCCCTTCCTGGGAAGACGGACCTTTACAACAGCAGGTCCGCTCACTCTTCCTGTGTCTCCCACAGGAGCACACAAGAAGCGCTCTTATCTAAATTTCAGGAGCTAAGAAAATTGTGGGCATGCTTCGTGGTGGCACACATCTCTGCTGGGCCTACCCTGGATTAATGTAAAAACACTCTAAAAACCAGTCTTCTCACAGAACCCAAAATGGGGACAGGGGAAACATCTATTGTTCTCTTTCATTCAGGCAGCCATACTAAATATCACAGATTGGGTGTCTCAAACAACAGAAATTTATTTTCTCACAGTTCTGAGGCTGGAAGTCCAAGATCAAGGTAATCAGCAGGGTTGATTTCTCCAGAGGCCTCTCTCCTTAGCTTATTAATGGCCTCCTTCTTCTGGCTCTGGATGGTTGTAGGTGGTTTTCCCTCTAAGTACATATCTAGTGTCTCTTTGTGTGTCTGAATCCTCTTCTAAAAAGGTTACCAGTGAGATTGGTTTGGGGCCCACTCTTACGGTCTCATTTTAACGTCAGTATCTTTTTACATAAGTAAAAAAAAAAAAAGGTAAAAGTAAAAAAAAAGTTAAAAAAAATGTAAAGATACTTTTAAAGTATCTGGTTGCTCAGTCGGTTAAGCCTCTGACTTTGTCTCAGGTCATGATCTCACGGCTCTCCTGAGTTCAAACCTCACACTGGGCTCTGTGCTGACAGCTCAGAGCCTAGAGCCAGTTTCGGATTATCTCCCTCTCTCTCTCCCCCACTCATACTCTGTCTCTCTCTCGCTCAAGAATAAACATTAAAAAATTAATAATAATAAAAAAAGACTCCATTTTCAAATACAGTCACATTCTGAGATACTGAGTAGGACTTCAGTATATGAATTTGGGGAAACACAATGCAGTCCACAACTATCTATCTATCCATCTATCTATCGATCATCTATTTAATCATTTCTATTCTATTCCAACTGCAGGTGTTTTGATCTAAAAAGGACCTTTCCCTCTCACCTCCCTCCATTGTTTTCCTTGTCTTACTCTAAGAACCCCTACCTTTTTAAGAATTCCTCTTTTCTTCCTCATGATTCCCTGCATCATAGTCTCCTCTTTCCAGTCTCTTGGGAACATGGATATAGGGGAATTTAAAATATATGCTGACAAGGGCACCTGGGTGGCTCAGTCAGTCAAGTGTCTTCGGCTTAGGTCACCATCTCATGGTTTGTGAGTTCAAGCCCCACCTTGGGCTCTGTGCTGACAGCTCAGAGCCTGGACCCCATTCTGGATTCTGTGCCTCCCTTTCTCTCTGCTCCTCCCCTGCTCACACTCTCTCTTTCTCTCCTTCAAAAATACATAAACATTTAAAACAATAAAATAAAAAAATAAAATATATGTTGACAATATTATTGTAATTACACTTCCTCTTCTTGAAAACAAAACATCATATATATATTAAAACATATATTTATATTTATATATAATAATCCTTGTATTTATAAAGTATTTCTGATACTTTAAAAATAATATAGTGGAAAACAAATATATTAGCAATCTACAAAACATAGTAACTGCAGATATAAATCGTAAGTAAGCAAAAATCCAGTATTTTAAAATATTTTAGTGCTTTTAACATTTTTAAAGACCCAACTATTACTTGCTTCATAATATGAAAAACACTATAGATTATACCAAATAATTCTGCAAATCTCAAGAAGAATTACAAAATTTCCCCCTGACTAGATAAATGTTCATCTTAATCTCCTGAGTATGGTTTCCTAATGTAATCTACATTTTCCCGACATCTCAATGGTATCTTTAAACATAGTTTAAAGTTTTTCATACACTGTGAATTTCAGTAATTGAGCTTACCTCAAACACTGAATTACATTTTGTCAGCATGTGTACAAGGAGGATTAAAAATAACAAAGAGGATTTTAAGTACATAAGGCTATCCGATCTAACTCTGCATCAGAATTTTCTTCTTTATTGTTAAATTGTTAATATTGTTCCAATGCCATAAACTGGGTATAGCTTGATAAGAAAAATATTCTCGGGGCGCCTGGGTGGCTCAGTCGGTTAAGTGTCCGACTTCGGCTCAGGTCACGATCTTGCGTCCGTGAGTTCGAGCCCCGCATCGGGCTCTGGGCTGATGGCTCGGAGCCTGGAGCCTGCTTCCGATTCTGTGTCTCCCTCTCTCTCTGCCCCTCCCCCATTCATGCTCTGTCTCTCTCTGTCTCAAAAAAAATAAATAAACATAAAAAAAAGAAAATAAAAATATTCTCATCCTGTTAAAAATAAAATTAATACAGCTTAACTGATAGCGGATTAATTTAAATAAGTTATGACTATAAACTTGGAGAAAATAATAGTTTCAAAATAGGTAAGTTTTGAATCCAGACTAATATTAAAGCAAACCAAAAAGAATTTACCCAAACAGACAGATTGAAGACACAATGACCATTTCATCCTGCAGAAATAATTTCTGTATAAAATGGTTTTAATATCACATTACCAAACATTCCTAGATTTTACATAACACTTTAAATGTACCTAAACCATAAGATATCCAAAATCATACAGTTTACTTATTCCTTAACTATTTCTAAAGTAGACAGTTGTCATAATTGGGTAGTGGGAATCAAATAAGCTAATCATGTTTTGACAAAAGATAGCAGAGGTTTCAGCATCCTACGACCAACAGGAAATAATTTGTATTGAGGTATGCTATATGCAACTCTTATTGTAACAGAGATGTATATCCATAGATAAATGAATAGATGATAGATAGATGATGATAAAAAAATGATGATAGATAGATAATGGATATATAGGTAAGTAGGCAGTAGAAAGATAGTTGGGTGAAAAATGGTTGTATAGATAAATATGTGAGAAGAAACTGAAGCAATATATTCTTTGAAAATGTCTTAGGAATTTAGTATTTAGAAATCCTAAATACTTAAGTATGTGAAAGGGATAGGAGGAAACAACCTGGTGCTCGTGATGTTTTCTCCCCATATTTGTTAATTAGAACCTTTATCACTGAAAAGTGGAAGGATTCAAATGAGGAAAGACTAGATTTGGTCACAGTAGCATTTAAAGAGACCTTATTTCTCAAGTCCTTAGTTCTGCTAAGAATACTTTTTATCAAGTAATTGTGCTCCAACAATGTGAGAGTTATTAACTTATAAATGACCATTTTCCCCAAATTTGTCATTTATTTTTTTCCTTGGACTACCAGTAGTTTCCTTAATCAAATAGCACTTCCTTATTAGTGAAATAGTTTTTTTGTTTGTTTGTTTTTTGTTTTTTTATTTTCTGATGGAATATCTAGCATTCATAACAAAGGGTAGCAAGGAATGTCCACCTTTCCTTTGGGGCAATTACATAGATTGCCACCAGTAAGTATGTGTTCTCAGGCTTCCTGAAATATTGATTGTAGTAATTTTTTTAACTGATGTGCCGGTTTTACATAAGACAAATTAAAGATCTCAAGAACAAGACTGATTAATCTCTACATAGGTGTTCTGAAGACTACTGATTGGAGGTGTCTTATGGCAAAAAGAAAAATTTCAGAGGAGTGTAGAGGGCTTCCAAATCTTATTAAAACAGGGACTTTGACAATCAATTGGCCTCCTCAAGCATCATATCCTGGGAAATTCCCTGGTTTCTGTCTTCTTACTTTCAAGATAAATTCAATAATTCACACTCCTGCTTATCTTTCCCAATCCTCTGTTTATGTAATATAACCTACATGCCCAGCATGAGTGTTATCCTCTTCTGCACCTCTTAAGTCTACTTTTCACTTTCTCTTAAATACGGGTTTTTTAAAAAAAAAATGTGTTGTTATATTAAGACTTTATTTTGTTTGGAGTAGCTTTAGGTTCCCAAAAACCTGAAGGGAAGGTACAGAGGCTTCCCATACAATGCCTGCCCCACGCATATACAGCCTCTCCAATTATCAACATCCCCCATTGAGTGGCACATCTGTTATAATTGGTGAACTACAATGACATATCATAATCACTCAAAGCCCATAGCTTACATTATGATTCACTCTTGGTGTTGTACTTGCTATGGATTTGGACAAGTGCATAATCCTATGTATCCATTATTATGGTATGAAACAGAACACTTTCACTGTCCTAAAATCCTGTCAGCTCCACCTATTCATCCTTCTCTTCCCTCTCTCCACCTGTAACCCCTAATCTTTTTTACTGTTCTCCATTGTATTTGCCTTTTCCAGAATGTCAGAGAGTTGGAATCATGCAGTATATAGCCTTTTCAGATGGTCTTCTTTCACTTAGTAAAATGCATTTAAGTTTCCTCCATGTTTTTCATGTTTGATAACTCTTTTCTTTTCAGCACTGAATTATAGTCCATTTTCAGGTATGATAGTTTCTTTATCTATTCACCAAATGAAGGACACCTTGGTTGTTTCCAACTTTCGGCAATTATTTTTTTTTTAATTTTTTTTTTCAACGTTTATTTATTTTTGGGATAGAGAGAGACAGAGCATGAACGGGGGAGGGGCAGAGAGAGAGGGAGACACAGAATCGGAAACAGGCTCCAGGCTCTGAGCCATCAGGCCAGAGCCTGACGCGGGGCTCGAACTCACAGACCGCGAGATCGTGACCTGGCTGAAGTCGGACGCTTAACCGACTGCGCCACCCAGGCGCCCCTTTCAGCAATTATTAGTAAAGGTATTACCACACATGAGCAGGTTTGTATGTGGACACAGCAACTTTTAAAATCTTTCAGGTGAATGCCAGGGAGCATGATTGCTGGGTCATATGGTAATAGTAAATCTCCAAGCCATCTTCCCAAGTGAATGTACCACCTTGTATTGCCACTAACAAGGAATTAGAGTTCATGTTATTCCACATCCTCACCAGTATTTGATGTTTGTCAGTGTTCTGAATTTTGGTCTTCTAGTAGGTTTATAATGGTATCTCATTTTAATTTGCATTTCCCTAATGACATAATGTGGATCATCTTTCATATGCGTATTTGCCATCGCATATCTTTTTTGGTGAGTAAATATTAAGGTCTTTGGCCCATTTTTTAATCAGTTTGTCTATTTCATTACTGTTGATTTTTACTGTTCATTACTGTTGAGTGTTCTTTGTATATTTTGGATAATAGTCCTTTATCAGATTTTATTTTTCAAATATTTACTCCCAGTCTACAGCTTTTCTTCTCATTCCCTTGACCTTGTCTTTCACAGAGCAGAAATTTGTAAATTTAATGAAGTACAGCTTATCAGTCATGTCTTTCATGGATCATGCCTTTAGTGTTGCGTCTAAAAAGTCATCCCCATACCCACAGTAAACTAACTTTTCACCTATGTTTTCCTTTACTTAGAAATGTGATCTGTTTTGTAGTTATCTTTTGTGAAGGATGTTAGTCTGTGTCTAGATTCTTTTTTTTCTTTTTTTGCATATGGATGTCTAGTTGTTCTAGCACCATTTGTTGAAAAAATATATATATATATTTTTGCTCCATAGTATTACCTTTGTCCTTTGACAAAAATCAGTCAACTATATTATGTAGCTCTCCTTCTGTACATTGTATTCTGTTCTACTGATCAAATTCCTATTTTTTTCACTAATATTATGCTTTCTTAAGTACTGTATATTATAGTAAGCATTGAGGTCAGGTAGTATCATCCTCTAACTTTGTTCTTCAATATTTTTGTTGACTATTCTGTGTCTTTAAATCTCCATATAAACTTTAGAATCATCTCATCCATATCCACAAAATAATTTGCTGGGATTTTGACTGGAATTGCATTGAAATTATATATCAAGATGGGAAGAGCTAACATGTTGACAATATGGAAATTTCCAGTACATGAACATGTACCATGTCTCCATTAATTTAGTTTTTCTTATTTAGTGTTAACCAGTGTTTATAGTTTTCCAGATATTTATACATATATAAATGTATATGTATATATATACGTGTGTATATATATATATACATGTATATGTATATATACGTATATATGTATCTTGCATATATCTTTTTAGATTTATAACTCAATTTTTTGAGTACCATTGTAAATGGTATTATGTTTTTAATTTCAAATTCTATTCATTCATCTACATGTTCTACTGGTTGAAATACAACTATATATATATATCTACTTGCTGATATAAAGGAAAGAGATTGGCTTGTATACTTAAATCTACTCTCCAACCTTTCTATTATCGCTTATTAGTTTCAGGAATTTTTTGCCACTTCTTTCAGATTTTTTACACAGGCGATCATGTTATCTACAAAGATAATTTTATGTCTTCTTTTCTAGTCTATATATCCTTTATTTCCTTTTCTTGTCTTACTGAATTATCTAGACCTTCTGAAACAATGTTGATAAAAGTATGGTAAAAGGAGACATTCTGGAATTGGTCATACTATCACTTTATTATCCTTTTAATGCCTATAGGGTCTGTAGGGATTTCCTTTTTTCGTTATTAACACTTTGTGTCCTCCCTTTTTTTCTTAGTTAGCCTGGCTGAAGGCTTATCAATTTATTTTATTTTTTCAAACAGTTTTTAGTTTTCTTAATTTAATCTATTGATATCCTATTTTAAATTTCATTGATTTCTACCCTAATTCTTATTATTATTTTTATTCTGCCTACTTTGGATTCAATTTGCTGTTCTCTTTCTTTCTTTTTTTTAGACATTTATTTTATTTTTTTTTAATTTACATCCAAATTAGTTACCATATAGTGCAACAATGATTTCAGGAGTAGATTTCTTAATGCCCCTAACCCATTTAGCCCATCTGCCATAACCCCTCTGGTAACCCTTTGTTTGTTCTCCATATTTAAGACTCTCTTATGTTTTGTCCCCCTGGTTTTTACATTATTTTTGCTTCCCTTCCTTTATGTTCATCTGTTCAGTGTTTTAAATCCTCATATAAGTGAAGTCATATGTTTGTCTTTCTCTGACTGACTAATTTCGCTTAGCATAGTACCGTCTAGTTCCATCCATGTAGTTGCAAATGACAAGATTTCATTCTTTTTGATTGCCGAGTAATATTCTATTGTATATACCACATCTTAATATTCTATTGTATATACCACATCTCTTTATCCAATACTTTATCTGTACTTTAATTTGTACTTTAATAAGTACTTTAATAAATGCTTTAATTTGGTACTTTAATTGTACTTTATACAATACTCTATTGTATATACCACATCTTCTTTATCCATTCATCCATCAATGGACATTTGGGCTCTTTCCATACTTTGGCTATTGTTGATAGTGCTGCTATAAACATTAGGGTGCATCTGTCCCTTTGAAAGAGCATACCTGCATCCCTTGGATAAACACTTAGCAATGCAATTGCTGGGTCATAAGGTAGTTCTATTTTTAATTTGTTGAGGAACCTCCATACAGTTTTCCAGAGTAGCTGTGCCAGCTTATATTCCCAACAGCAATGCAAAAGAGATCATCTTTCTCTGCATCCTCACCAACATATGTTGTTGCCTGAGGTATTGATGTTAGCCATTCTGACAGGTGGGAGGTGGTTTCTCATTGTGGTTTTGATTTGTATTTCCCTAATGATGAGTGACATTGAGCATTTTCTCATGTATCAGTTGGTCATCTAAATTTCTTCGTTGGAGAAATGTCTATTCATGTCTTTTACCCATTTCTTCACTGGATTATTTGTTTTTTAGGTGTTGAGTTTGAGAAGTTTTTTATAGATTTTGGATACTAACCCTTTATCTGATATGTCATTTGCAAATATCTTCTCCCATTCTGTCGGTTGCCTTTTAATTTTGCTGATTGTTTCCTTCGCTGTGCAGAAACTTTTTATTTTGATGAGGTCCCAGTAGTTCATTTTTGCTTTTGTTTCCCTTGCCTCTGGAGACGTGTTGAGTAAGAAGTTGCTGTGGCTGAGGTCAAAGAGGTTTTTGCCTGCTTTCTCCTTGAGGATTTTGATGGATTCCTGTCTTACATTGAGGTCTTTCCTCCATTTTGAGTTTATTTTTGTGTCTGGTGTAAAAAAAAGTGGTCCAGGTTCATTCTTCTGCATGTCACTGTCCAGTTTTCCCAGCACCACTTGCTGAAGAGACTGTCTTTATTCCATTGGATAGTCTTTACTGCTTTCTCAAAGATTAGTTGGCCATACGTTTGTGGGTCCATTTCTGGGTTCTCTATTCTGTTCCATTGACCTGAGTGTCTGGTTTTGTACCAGTACCATACTGTCTTGATGATTATGGCTTTGTAGTATAGCTTGAAGTCAGGGGTTGTGATGCCTCCTGCTTTGGTTTTCTTTTTCAAGATTGCTTTGGCTATTCAGGGTCTTTTCTGGTTCCATACACATTTTAGGATTGTTTGTTCTAGCTCTGTGAAGAATGTTGCTGTTATTTTAATAGGGATTGCATTCAATATGTAGATTGGTTTTGGTAGTATCGGCATTTTAACAATATTTGTTCTTCCTATCCAGAGGCATTAAATCTTTTTCCATTTTTTTGTGTCTTCAATTTCTTTCATAAACTTTCTATAGATTTCGGCATATAGATATTCACCTCTTTGGTTATATTTATTCTTAGGTAGTTTATCGTTTTTTGTGCAATTGTTAATGGGATCGATTCCGTGATTTCTCTTTCTGTTGCTTCATTGATGATGTATGATTTCAACCAACTTCTGTGCATTGATTTTATATCCGGCAACACTGCTGAATTCATGAATCAGTTCTAGCAGTTTTTTGGTGGAATCTTTTGGGTTTTCCATATAGAGTATCATGTCATCTGTGAAGAGTGAAAGTTTGACCTCCTCCTGGCCAATTTGGATGCCTTTTATTTCTTTGTCTTCTCTGATTGCAGAGGCTAAGACTTCCAATACTATGTTGAATAACAGTGGTGACCGTGGACATCCCTGTCTTGTTCCTGACCTTAGGGGGAAAGCTCTGTTTTTCCCCACGAGGATAATATTAGCGTTGTGTCTTTTGTATATGGATTTTATGATCTCAAGGTATGATCCTTCTATCCCTACTTTCTTGAGGGTTTTTGTCAAGAAAGGATGCTGTATTTTGTCAAATGCTTTCTCTGCATCTATTGAGAGGATTATATGGTTCTTGTCCTTTCTTTTCTTGATGTGATGAATCACATTGATTGTTTTGTGGATATTGAACCAGCCCTGCATACCAGGTATAAATCCCACTTGGTTTAGGTGAATAATTTTTTTTTTAATGTATTGTTTGTTCCAGTTGGCTAATATCTTGTTGAGTATTTTTGCATCCATGTTCATGAGGGAAATTGGTCTATAGTTCTACTTTTTGGTGTGGTCTCTGTCTGGTTTTGGAATCAAGGTACTGCTTGCTTCATAGAAAGAGTTTGGAAGTTTTCCTTCCATTTCTATTTTTTGGAACAGCTTCAGGAGAATAGATGTTCACTCTTCCTTAAATGTTTGGTAGAATTGCCCTGGAAAGCCATCTGGCCCTGGACTCTTGTTTTTTGGCACATTTTTGATTACTAATTTGATTTCCTTACTGGTTATGGGTCTGTTCAAATTTTCTATGTCATACTGTTTCAGTTTTGGTAGTGTATATGTTTCTAGGAATTTGTCCATTTCTTCCAGATTGTCCATTTTATTGGCACAAAAATTGCTCACAATATTCTCTTATTATTGTTTTTATTTCTGCTGTGTTGGTCTCTCCTCTTTCATTCTTAATTTCATTTATTTGGGTCCTTTCCTTTTTCTTTTTGATCAAACTGGCTAGTGGTTAATCAATTTTATTAACTCTTTAAAAGAACCAGCTTCTGGTTTCATTGATCTGTTCTACTGTTTTTTTTTTTTTGGGGGGGGGGTTCAATAGCATTAATTTCTGCTTTAATCTTTATTGTTTCCTGTATTCTGCTGATTTGGGGTTTTATTTGCTGTGTTTTTCACCAGCTCTTTACCTATAAGGTTAGGTTGTATATCTGAGATCTTTCTTCCTTCTTTAGGAAGGTCTGGATTGCTATATACTTTTCTCTTATGACCGCCTTTGCTGCATCCCAGAGGTTTTGGGTTGTGGTGTCATCATTTTCATTGGCTTCCATGAACTTTTTAATATCCTCTTTAACCTCTTAGTTAGCCCATTCATTCTTTAGTAGGATGTTCTTCAGTCTCCAAGTATTTGTTACCTTTCCAAATTTTTTCCTTGTGGTTGATTTCGAGTTTCATAGCACTGTGGTCTGAAAATATGCATGGTATGATCTTGATCTTTTTGTACTTGTTGAGGGCTAATTTGTGTCCCAGTATATGGTCTCTTCTGGAGAATATTCCATGTGCACTGGAGAAAAATGTATATTCTGGTGCTTTAGGATGAAATATCTGAATATATCTGTGAAGTCCATCTGGTCCAGTGTGTCATTCAAAGGCATTGTTTCCTTGTTGATTTTCTGTTTAGATGATCTGTCCATTGCTGTGAGTGGGGTGTTGGAGTCCCCTACTATTATAGTATTACTGTCAATGAGTTCTTTATGTTTGTGATTAAGTTTCTTTATGTTGTGATTTATATATTTGGGTACTCTCACATTTGGCACATAAATGTTTACAATTGTTAGGTCCTCTTGGTGGATAGACCCCTTAATTATGATATAATGCCATTCTTCATCTCTTGATACAGTCTTTATTTTAAAGTCTAGATTGTCTGATATAAGTATGGCTACTCTAGCTTTATTTTGCTCACCACTAGCAAGATGAATGGTTTTGCATCCCCTTACTTTCAATCTGAAGGTGCCTTAAGGTCTAAAGTGGGTCTCTAATAAACAGCATATGGATGGATCTTGTTTTCTTATCCATTCTGTTACCCTATGCCTTTTGATTGGAGCATTGAGTCCACTGATGTTTAGAATGAGTACTGAAAAATATGAATTTATTGCCATTATGTTGCTTGTAGAGTTGGAGTTTCTGGTGGTGTTCTCTGGTCCTTTCTAGTCTTTGTTGCTTTCGGTCTTTATTTATTTGTTTTGTTTTGTTTTGTTTTTTCATCTTTTCTCCCCTCAGAGAGTCCCCCTTAAAATTTCTTGCAGGGCTGGTTTAGTGGTCACAAACTCCTTTAATTTGTGTTTGTCTGAGAAACTTTTAATTTTTCTTTCTATTTTGAATGAAAGGCTCGCTGGATAAAGAATTTTTGGATGCATATTCTTCTGATTCACCACACTGAATATATCTTGCCACTCTTTTCTGGCCTGCCAAGTTTCTGGTTATAGGTCTTATATAAACCTGGTGTGTCTTCCCTTGTAGGTTAGGGACTTTTTTTCCCTTGCTACTTTCGTGATTCTCTCCTTACCTAAGTATTTTGTGAATTTGACTATGATATGCCTTGGTGATGGTCGTTTTTTGTTGAATCTAATGGGAGTCCTCTCTTCTTCCTGGATTTTGATGTCTGTGTCTTTCCCCAGGTTAGGAAAGTTTTCCACTATGTTTTTGTCACATAACCCTTCTATCCCTATTTCTGTCTTTTCCTCTTCTGGGACCCCCATGATTCTGATGTTGTTCCTTTTTAATGAGTCACTGATTTCTTTAATTCTTAAATCATGCTCTTTTGCCTTAATCTCCCTCTTTATTTCTGCTTCATTATTCTGCATAAGTTTGTTTTCTATATCTCTGAATCTCTGCTCGAACTCATCTATCCTTGCCACCATGGCATCCATTCAAAATTGCAGCTCAGTTATAACATTTTTTTAATTTCATCCTAACTAGCTTTTACTTCTTTTATCTTCACAGAAAAGGATTCTAATCTATTTTCAACTCTAGCTAGTATTCTTATTATCGTGATTCTAAATTCTGGTTCAGACATCTTGCTTGTATCTGTGTTGGTTAAGTCCCTGGCTGGGATTACTTCCTGCTCTTTCTTTTGGGGTGAATTCCTTTACTTCATCATTTTCAAAGGAGAAAATTAATTAGTGAAGTAAAAAAAAAATAATATTGATTCTAGGGAAGATGGCGACGTAGGAGGACGCTGGGCTCACCGTGCGTCCTGCTGATCACTTAGATTCCACCTACACCTGCCTAAATAACCCAGAAAACCGCCAGAAGACTAGCAGAATGGAGTCTCCAGAGCTAAGCGCAGACGAGAGGCCCACGGAAGAGGGTAGGAAGGGCGGAGAGGCGGTGTGCGCTGCACTGACTAGTGGGAGGGAACCGGGGTGGAGGGGCGGCCCACCAGCCAAGCAGAGCCCCCGAGCCTGGCTTGCAAAAATGGAGGGGCCGGACGGAGTGTGTTCCGACAGCAAGCGGGACTTAGCATCTGGGAGGTCATAAGTTAACAGCTCTGCTCGGAGAGCGGGAAGGCTGGAGGACAACGGGAGGGAGAGTTGCTGAGCCCCCCGATGACAGAGCTGTTTGCTGGGGAACAAAGGCGCTCGCCAGCGCCATCTCCCTCGCCCATCCCCCAGCCAAAATCCCAAAGGGAACCAGTTCCTGCCAGGGAACTTGCTTGCTCCACACAAACACCCAACACTGTGCTTCTGCGGAGCCAAACCTCCGGCAGCAGGTCTGACTCCCTCCCGCTGCCACAGGGCACCTCCTGAAGTGGATCTTTGAAGGAGAAGTGAGCTAAGCCTGCCCCTCCTGCCCCCATGAACCTTGCCTACCCACCCCAGCTAATACTCCAGATCCCCAGCATCACAAGCCTGGCAGTGTGCAAGTAGCCCAGACGGGCCATGCCACCTCACAGTGAATCCCGCCCCTAGGAGAGGGGAAGAGAAGGCACGCACCAGTCTGACTGTGGCCCAAGCAGTGGGCTGGGGGCAGACATCAGGTCTGACTGCGGCTCCACCCACCAACTCCAGTTATACACCACAGCACAGGGGAAGTGCCCTGCAGGTCCGCACCACTCCAGGGATTATCCAAAATGACCAAACGGAAGAATTCCCCTCAAAAGAATCTCCAGGAAATAACAACAGCTAACGAACTGATTTAAAAGGATTTAAATAATATAACAGAAAGTGAATTTAGAATAATAGTCATAAAATTAATCGCTGGGCTTGGGCGCCTGGGTGGCGCAGTCGGTTAAGCGTCCGACTTCAGCCAGGTCACGATCTCGCGGTCTGTGAGTTCGAGCCCCGCGTCGGGCTCTGGGCTGATGGCTCGGAGCCTGGAGCCTGTTTCCGATTCTGTGTCTCCCTCTCTCTCTGCCCCTCCCCCGTTCATGCTCTGTCTCTCTCTGTCCCAAAAATAAATAAACGTTGAAAAAAAAAATTTAAAAAATTAATCGCTGGGCTTGAAAACAGTATAGAGGACAGCAGAGAATCTATTGATACAGAGATCAAGGGACTAAGAAATAGTCAGGAGGAGCTGAAAAACACTTTAAACGAGATGCAAAATAAAATGGAAACGACCACGGCTTGGATTGAAGTGGTGGATGACAGAATAGGTGAACTATAAGATAAAATTATGGAAAAAGAGGAAGCTGAGAAAAAGAGAGATAAAAAAAATCCAGGAGTATGAGGGGAAAATTAGAGAACTAAGTGATGCACTAAAAAGAAATAATATACACATAATTGGTATTCCAGAGAAGGAAGAGAGAGGCAAATGTGTTGAAGGTGTACTTGAAGAATTAATAGCTGAGAACTTCCCTGAACTGGGGAAGGAAAAAGGCATTGAAATCCAAGAGGCACAGAGAACTCCCTTCAGACGTAACTTGAATTGATCTTCTGCACAACATATCATAGTGAAACTGGCAAAATACAAGGATAAAGAGAAAATTCTGAAAGCAGCGAGGGATAAACGTGCCCTAACATATAAAGGGAGACCTATAAGACTCGTGACTGATCTCTCTTCTGAAACTTGGCAGGCCAGAAAGGATTGGCAGGAGATCTCCAATGTGATGAACAGAAAAAAATATGCAGCCAAGAATCCTTTATCCAGCAAGTCTGTCATTTAGAATAGAAGGAGAAATAAAGGTCTTCCCAAACAAACAAAAAATGAAGGAATTTGTCACCATCAAACCAGCCCTACAAGAGATCCTACGGGGGATCCTGTGAGACAAAGTACCAGAGACATTGCTACAAGCATAAAACATACAGACATCACAATGACTCTAAACCCATATCTTTCTATAATGTAATGTAAATGGACTAAATGCGCCAACCAAAAGACATAGGGTATCAGAATGGATAAAAAAACAAGACCCATCTATTTGCTGTCTACAAGAGATTCATTTTAGACCTGAGGACACCTTTAGATTGAGAGTGAGGGGATGGAGAACTATTTATCATGCTACTGGAAGTCAAAAGAAAGCTGGAGTAGCCATACTTATATCAGACAAACTAAACTTTAAATAAAGGCTGTAACAAGAAATGAAGAAGGGCATTATATCATAATTACAGGGTCTATCCATCAAGAAGAGCTAACAATTACAAATGTCTATGCGCCGAATATGGGAGCACCCAAATATATAAATCAATTACAAACACAAGCAACCTTATTGATAAGAATGTGGTAATTGCAGGGGACTTTAACACTCCACTTACAGAAATGGATAGATCATCTAGACACACGGTCAGTAAACAAGGGCCCTGAATGATACATTGGATCAGACGGACTTGACAGATATATTTAGAACTCTGCATCCCAAAGCAACAGAATATACTTTCTTCTCGAGTTCACATGGAACATTCTCCAAGATAGATCATATACTGGGTCACAGAACAGCCCTTCATAAGTATACAAGAATTGAAATTATACCATGCATACTTTCAGACCACAATGCTATGAAGCTTGAAATCAACCACAAGAAAAAGTCTGGAAAATCTCCAAAGCATGGAGGTTAAAGAACACCCTACTAAAGAATGAATGGGCCAACCAGGCAATTAGAGAAGAAATTAAAAAAATATATGGAAACAAACGAAAATGAAAATACAACAATCCAAACGCTTTGGGATGCAGCGAAGGCAGTCCTGAGAGGAAAATACATTGCAATCCAGGCCTATCTCAAGAAACAAGAAAAATCCCAAATACAAAATCTAACAGCACACCTAAAGGAAATAGAAGCAGAACAGCAAAGGCAGCCTAAACCCAGCAGAAGAAGAGAGATAATAAAGATCAGAGCAGAAATACACAATATAGAATCTAAAAAAACTGTAGAGCAGATCAACGAAACCAAGAGTTGTTTTTTTGAAAAAATAAACAAAACTGACAAACCTCTAGCCAGGCTTCTCAAGAAGAAAAGGGAGATGACCCAAATAGATAAAATCATGAATGAAAATGGAATTATTACAACTAATGCCTCAGAGATACAAACAATTATCAGGGAATACTATGAAAAATTATATGCCAACAAAGTGGACAACCTGGAAGAAATGGACAAATTCCTAAACACCCACACTCTTCCAAAACTCAATCAGGAGGAAATAGAAAGCTTGAACAGACCCATAACCAGCGAAGAACTTGAATCGGTTATCAAAAATCTCCCAACAAGTAAGAGTCCAGGACCCGATGGCTTCCCAGGGGAGTTCTACCAGACGTTTAAAGCAGAGATAATACCTATCCTTCTCAAGCTATTCCAAGAAATAGAAAGGGAAGGAAAACTTCCAGACTCATTCTATGAAGCCAGTATTACTTTGATTCCTAAACCAGACAGAGACCCAGTAAAAAAAGAGAACTACAGGCCAATATCCCTGATGAATATGGATGCAAAAATTCTCAATAAGATACTAGCAAATCGAATTCACCAGCATGTAAAAAGAATTATTCACCATGATCAAGTGGGATTCATTCCTGGGATGCAGGGCTGGTTCAACATTCGCAAATCAATCAACGTGATACATCCCACTAATAAAAGAAAAGATAAGAACCATATGATCCTGTAAATCGATGCAGAAAAGGCCTTTGACAAAATCCAGCACCCTTTCTTAATAAAAACCCTTGAGAAAGTCGGGATAGAAGGAAAATACTTAAAGATCATAAAAGCCATTTATGAAAAGCCCACAGCTAACATCATCCTCAACGGGGGAAAACTGAGAGCTTTTTCCCTGAGATCAGGAACACGACAGGGATGCCCACTCTCACCGCTGTTGTTTAACATAGTGCTGGAAGTTCTAGCATCAGCAATCAGACAACAAAAGGAAATCAAAGGCATCAAAATTGGCAAAGATGAAGTTAAGCTTTCATTTTTTGCAGATGACATGATATTATACATGGAAAATCCGATAGACTCCACGAAAAGTCTGCTAGAACTGATACATGAATTTAGCAAAGTTGCAGGATACAAAATCAATGTACAGAAATCAGTTGCATTCTTATACACTAATAATGAAGCAACAGAAAGACAAATAAAGAAACTGATCCCATTCACAATTGCACCAAGAAGCATAAAATATCTAGGAATAAATCTAACCAAAGATGTAAAAGATCTGTATGCTGAAAACTATAGAAAGCTTATGAAGGAAATTGAAGAAGATACAAAGAAATGGAAAAACATTCCGTGCTCATGGATTGGAAGAATAAATTTTGTCAAAAATGTCAATACTACCCAAAGCTATCTACACATTCAATGCAATCCCGATCAAAATTGCACCAGCATTCTTCTCGAAACTAGAACAAGCAATCCTAAAATTCAAATGGAACCACAAAAGTCCCCGAATAGCCAAAGTAATTTTGAAGAAGACCAAAGCAGGAGGCATCACAATCCCAGACTTTAGCCTCTACTACAAAGCTGTCATCATCAAGACAGCATGGTATTGGCACAAAAACAGACACATAGACCAATGGAATAGAATAGAAACCCCAGAACTAGACCCACAAACGTATGGCCAACTCATCTTTGACAAAGCAGGAAAGAATATCCAATGGAAAAAAGACAGTCTTTTTAACAAATGGTGCGGGAAGAACTGGACAGCAACACGCAGAAGGTTGAAACTAGACCACTTTCTTACACCATGCACAAAAATAAACTCAAAATGGATAAAGGACCTGAATGTGAGACAGGAAACCATCAAAACCCTAGAGGAGAAAGCAGGAAAAGACCTCTCTGACCTCAGCCGTAATAATTTCTTACTTGACACATCCCCAAAGGCAAGGGAATTAAAAGCAAAAATGAATTACTGGGACCTTATGAAGAAAAAAAGCTTCTGCAGAGCAAAGGAAACAACCAACAAAACTAAAAGGCAACCAACGGAATGGGAAAAGATATTTGCAAATGACATATTGGACAAAGGGCTAGTATCCAAAATCTATAAAGAGCTCACCAAACTCCACACCCGAAAAACAAATAACCCAGTGAAGAAATAGGCAGAAAACATGAATAGACACTTCTGTAAAGAAGACATCCGGATGGCCAACAGACACATGGAAAGATGCTCAACGTAGCTCCTCATCAGGGAAATCAAATCAAAACCACACTCAGATATCACCTCACGCCAGTCAGAGTGGCCAAAATGAACAAATCAGGAGGCTATAGATGCTGGAGAGGTTGAGGAGAAACGGGAATCCTCTTGCACTGTTGGTGGGAATGCAAATTGGTGCAGCCGCTCTGGAAAACAGTGTGGAGGTTCCTCAGAAAATTAAAAATAGACCTACCCTATGACCCAGCAATAGCACTGCTAGGAATTTACCCAAGGGATACAGGAGTACTGATGCATAGGGGCACTTTTACCCCAATGTTTATAGCAGCACTCTCAACAATAGCCAAATTATGGAAAGAGCCTAAATGTCCATCAACTGATGAATGGATAAAGAAATTGTGGTTTATATGCACAATGGAGTACTACGTGGCAATGAGAAAGAATGAAATATGGCCCTTTGTAGCAACATGGATGGAACTGGAGAGTGTGATGCTAAGTGAAATAAGCCATACAGAGAAAGACAGACACCATATGTTTTCACTCTTATGTGGATCCTGAGAAACTTAACAGAAACCCCTGGGGGAGGGGAAGAGAAAAAAAAAAGAGGTTAGAGTGGAAGAGAGCCAAAGCATAAGAGACTCTTAAAAACTGAGAACAAACTGGGGGTTGATGGGGGGTGGGAGGGAGGGGAGGGTGGGTGATGGGTATTGAGGAGGACACCTTTTGGGATGAGCACTGGGTGTTGTATGGAAACCAATTTGACAATAAATTTCATATATTGAAAAAAATAATATTAAAAAAATAAAATCAAAAAATATTAAAATAAACACACACACACAAGATATAGAATAAATGATGTTATATCCTAGATGTGTTTGTCCTGGGTGTTGAGAGGGGCTTTATATATTAGAGAAAAAATGGGAAAAAAAAAAAAGGAAAGCAGTTGAAAATTTGAAAAAATGAAAACACTGAAGTAGTCTAAAATAAAACGATGAAAGTAAGATAGAATTTGAAAATTTTACATATAAGTAAAAAATGTAGTAGAAAGATTAGAGAAAAATAGTTTTAATAAAAACCGAAAATAAAAACGAATTTTTTCTCTTTCTGTATTCAGGAAAACGAAAAGAAGTGAAAAAAGAAAAAAAGAAAAAAGAAAAAAAAGAAAGAAAATTGAATAGATGAACCGATGAACAGACTGAAATACTACTGAAATTACTTCTTTTCCCCTAGAAGTCAAAGTATGAAGCGCTTTATAGTCCATAAACTAAGCAAGGAGACTTGTGTTCTTAAAGAGAGAGGTTGGCCCAGTTGGGCAGGGCTTAGTGTAACAGCTCCGTTCTCCACTAGATGGCGCTGCTTAGCTTATTGGCATGGATTGTTGTGGTGCCTGTAGGTGCTTATGCGGAGGCACCCACGGGAGAGGTTAAAAGGGCATCAACCAGCTAGGTACCCAGTCTCTAGTATTGAACTCTGTTCTCCCTGATCATCAATCGCACACCCATCCTTTGTTTTTAGCTTCTGTTCACTCCCCACTTTCACACAGTCCGTGACCAAGCCTCAGGCAGCATCTCCCTCCTGTGTTTTGTCTCAGATGCGGCTGTTTCTCCCCCCACCCCTTACTTCTGAGGGACTGCGGCTTTGGCCCGTTCTGTCCCTCTGCAGGAGGGTCTCACTGAGCAATGGCCAGGTGCCGGCTGCACTCAGGAACGTTTGCAAGTCCGTGCTGCTGCCGGTGCCCAGAGACTGCAGCCGGGTGCCAGCCTGCCTCAGAAAAAGTTTGCAAGATACTAGCGTTTCAGGGATTATGGAAAAATAACTTTGTTCCAGCGAATGTGGTTGTTTTCCCTGGTCCACTGGGGCCTTGCCTTTGGGGGACCCACACAGCCTCTACCAGATGTCCTCCCAGCAGGGGAACTGCCTCTCCAGTGTGGCCTGAAGAAGCCCAGACTCCACTCTGCTCCTGGGGATTCACCCTTCCCACCAAAGCACCACCAGGTATTGAACTACAGAGTTTCAGGCTCTGTGCTCCCCCTGTTTATAGCCTTAATGGAATTTAAACCCTCTCTTTTCTCCTTTCTCTCTTTTTAGCTCAGTCCCTGTGGCTGTTTCCACTTTTCCACTTTCTCTCCAGCTGCTTTTAGGGGGGGTGCTTCTCCCGTATTTTCCCCCGACCCCCTGCTGTCTACATCCTCTCTCTGCACGCAAAAGCGGCTTGCTGCCTTCTGCGTCTTCTCTCTCCCCCAGTTCACCTCTGCGCGCCGCGTACCTGCTGAATTCTGTCGTTCAGATTGTGCAGATTTTTGTGTTAGTCCTCAAATCAGTTTTCTAGGTGTGCAGGATGGTTTAGTGTTGGTCTGGCTGTATTTCGTGGACACGAGACCCCAAGAAAACTTCAATGCTGTTCCACCATCTTGGCTCCTCTCCCTCTTAATTCTTAATATGGGAATTTAGATTATTTTAGATCACTGATCTTTTTTTATACATACAATGCTATAAATATCCCTATATAAACTGCTGTAGCTGCATTTAACAAATTTTGATAAGTTCTTTCTCATCTTCATTTAGAAAAAAAAAAATTTTTAAGTTCTCTTGAGATTTTTTTCTTTGACCCATGTATTACAGGAGGCATACCTGAGAGATATTGCAGGTTCAGTTTCAGACCACTGTAGTAAAGCAAATATCACAACAAAGTGAGTCAAATAAGTTTTCTGTTTCCCAGCCCATATAGAAGTTATGATTATACTATATTGTAGTCTATTTCGTGTTCAATAGCATTATGTCTAAGAAAAATGTACATACCTTAATTAAAAAACATTTTTTGCTAAAAAATGCTACCCATTATCTGAGCTTTCAATAAGTCATAACCACTGATCATAAATCACCATAACAAATATAATAATAATGAAAAAGTTTGAAATATTGTAAAAATTACTAAATTGGATAGAGAGTCATGAAGAAAGCAGATGTTGGAAAAATGGAACCCACACGCTGGCTTCAGGCAGCGTTGCCACAGACGTTTAATTTGTAAAAAAAAAAAAAAGCATTATCTACAAAGTGCAATAAAGTGAAGCTGAATAAAAAGAAGTATGTCTGTATTTAGAAGTGTGCTGTTTGGTGCCCACATATTGTGGGCTTTTCCTATTATCTAGTATTGATATCTAGTTTAATTACATTGTGACCTAAGATTAGATGTAGTAGGTTTTCCATTCTTTTAAATTTGTTAAGTGTGTTTTAGGGTCAAAAATGTAGTCTATATTGCTGAATGTGAAGCTTGAAAAGAATGTGCATGATGATGTTGTAGGATTTAGTCTATACACGTCAAATACACCCAACTGATTAAGGGTGTTATGTTCAAATGTCCTTCTAAAATTCTTGCTGCCTGATGTATCCATTTCTGAGAGAGGGTTCCGACTATGATAGTGGATTCATCTTTTTTTTTTCTTTTTTTTTGTAGTTCTATTAGTTTTTGCCTCACACAGTTTGATGCTCTGTTGTTAGTCATATACACATTAAGAATTGTTACGTCTTCTTGGGTAATTGATCACTTTGTCATTATATAATGCCCTTCTTTTTCCCGAATAATTTCCTTGCTTTGAAATTTGCTTTCTGAAATTAATGTAGCTATTTCTGTTGTCTTTTGATATATATTAGCATAGAATATTTTCTCCATCCACTTTTAATCTGTATGTCTCTTTATATTTAAAATGTTTTTCTTGTTGACTTTAGGTAATCGGGTCTTGCTTTTGATTCACCCTGAGGATCTCTACCATTTAAATGGTACATTTAGACCATTGTTTTTCAGTGATTATTGTTATATTTAGGCTCATATTTACCATATTTGTTATTGTTTTCTATTTGATGCTCTTATACTTTGTTCCTATGTTTATCTTCCACTCTTTCCCTGCCTTTTGTGGTTTTAAATTTTTTTTTTCAACGTTTATTTATTTTTGGGACAGAGAGAGACAGAGCATGAACAGGGGAGGGGCAGAGACAGAGGGAGACACAGAATCGGAAACAGGCTCCAGGCTCTGAGCCATCAGCTCAGAGCCGGACGCGGGGCTCAAACTCACGGACCGCGAGATCGTGACCTGGCTGAAGTCGGACGCTTAACCGACTGCGCCACCCAGGCGCCCCGCCTTTTGTGGTTTTAAATGAGCATTTTGTATGATTCAATTTTTTATCCTCCTTAGTATATAGCATATTTTTTTGTGGGTTTGACCTAGGTTTTGTAATAGATATTTACAGCTAATTTAAGTCCACTTTCAAATGACAGTATACCCGTTCATCGGTACTGTAATTTATTGTACAATAAACCTAATTCCTTCTTCTAATTATTTGTATCATTGCTGACATTCTTTGCACTTATGAATAAGCATAAGAAACATATAAGCTATATCCATAAGCATACATAATTGAGTGCATTGTTGGTGTTACTACTTTGAAAAATGTATCTGTTGGATCAATTAAGGAGAAGAAAAATAGAAGTTATTTTATCTTCACTTATTCCTCTTTCGATGCCCTTCTTTTATGTACATCTGAGGTTCTGACCTATATTATTTTAATTGTCTCTAAAAAACTGTTGGAATCAAAACTCCACTTTATTGGTTTAGGTTCTGAATTATCTTCCCACAATTAAGTTAATTAGGCACAGTGATTTGTATTTTTTAGAAAACAGTCCTCTTTAGGTTACAAATAGGAAAGAGTATAATTTGCAAATACAAAGATGATTCCAAATCTCAGCTAACCTCTGTTCAAAACCGCAACCTCTCATTTAGTCTTTGGTGAAAATAAAAACTAAAAAGAATTGTTTAAACCTATCACTGTGCGGGATTCTGGTGTAATCCCTGAAAGAGCAGTAAAGCCATGACTATTGGAAAGCTCAGAATATTAGCGGGCCTTGACTTCAAAGTATTTAACAGAGGGCCACGTGTTTTGTTTTCCTAAGAGGAGCTAGAAATGATAGATGTCATTTAGTAATGCATTAAAGTGGCATTGTCTGCTGTGAGTATGACACAGAAACTCCAGGGCACCTCTTCCTGATCTATTATTTTGTGTAAGCTTCTCCTACCATAGCATGGTCCTGCTCTCCAGCTGTACAGACAGTCGCTGAGCCATACTGGCCTTCTTTCTTCTGTAATCTGTTGGCAGGGCAGTGACCAACCTGCAGTCAGTGGCTCCACATAGTTATCCCCAGGACAGCTATCCACCCCAGTTGTTCAACTTCTCTAAAAGGGGCAATCCAAACTTGGGTTTTCCAACCACGTATTTTTATGCAAACCAGCCAGAATCCATGGCTTCCAAATTAGACAAAACCTGACCTGCGAAACCTTCCTGAAATTCCAAAGCATAAATAACATTTATTGTCAATCCTGCCTTTTCTAGAACTTCTGGCATAGCATCTGTTGTCTAAATACAAGTTGATCTTTTGGATCCTGAGACCACTTACACAGAATCCCTCAAAAATGCTTTCCATTTGTAACCCATGGCCAGACCATCTTCCTCTGCCATAATCAACACTGCTGATTCACCATAGGCCAGGAAAAAAGTATCTGCAGCTGTTACTGTGCCACAGGGTTTGATGAATGCAGGTTTTTGGTTGGCAATCTGCTCTAGGGAGAAAAAACGAATGCGATTATCTTTGGCAACTATGTCTTTTCCGGCTACTCAGAAGGATACGACATGGGAAAGGAGTCCTTCATCCTGTGTCCTTATGGTCAGGCTGTGGGAACAAAGTACATACTCATCCTATTTCAGTCAGAAAGAGCAAAGACAGGGGTCCATGGCTCACTGGTGGAGAAAGCCACCAGAGGGAGCTCTTAGGCTCTGGTTAGCAAGTTTCTCCAGAGGGCAGGCCTTGTTAAGAACAGACTGCCTGAGTATTTAAAATAAGTCCTTCACCTCCCCACCTCTGCCAGAAAACCAAGGGGATTTTTCTCTGGTATTTACTGTGAGAACCTGGTAGAGTTCCTTGAAGTAAATCTTAACAGAGTTGTGGAGGCTTTTCTAATGACTGGTTAAAAGCTGCCCTGGAGCTTTTAACTCTCAGAATTGTCCACACTGTGTCTCCATGAGTTCTTCAATTATGCTTCAGGCTTCCTACCCCTCCCTTCCCACTCAGATTCTCATAGTGGTTTCATCTTGGCATCTCTGGTCAGGTTATCTGGGACTCCTTGTGTTCTGTCTCTCCAGTTTTGGGGGGAGCGGTCTATCCTGTGTCCTCCCATCTTTTAGGGATCTAAGAAACGTTGTTGATTTTTCAGTCTGTTTAACTTTTTACTTGTTAAGACAGCATGACAACTTTTAAGATCCCTATTTGCAGTACTAGAAACTGGACCTAAATATGTGATTTTAGCATATAATCTCTTGGCTGTGATTTAATGCCTATACCATGTAACAAAATGTACATCCCTCCCTTGCTGGAGACATTGTGTCCCTGCACCAATATCTCCTAAGCCAGGAGTCTAAAGTCATTCTGGGCACTCAATCCTCCTATTTCCTGTCTCACAAGAAAACAGAAAGCACTAGAAGAAATGGGTTTTTAGGGATCTTCTTTTTTGCATCCAGTTGTGAAACAATGACCTAAACTGTTTTCTCCATTTTTATTTTTAGTTTATTTATTTATTTTTGGGAGGGGATGGGTGCAGAGAGAGTGAGAGAGAGGATCCCAAATAGGCTCCAACTTGTCAGTACAGAGACCTACGTGGGGCTTGATCTCATTAACCGTGAAATCATGACCTGATCCGAAATCAAGAGTTGACTGAGCCACACAGGCACCTCTATTGTCTACCCAGAAACTGAGTGTATAAATATCTCCTGTTCCCAGAAGCTCACTGGCAAATAGCTTAATATTGTATTGGAGTGGAGAGGGTCACAGAGCAGGAAGGTTAAGTTATTCTTGTATTAATAATCCTTAATTTTTTTTTCTTAATGTTTATTTTTGAGAGAGAGAAAGACAGAGTGCAAACTGGGGAGAGGCAGAGAGAGAGAGAGAGAGAGAGGGAGACATAGAATCCAAAACAGGCTCCAGGCTCTGAGCTGTCAATATAGAGCTCGATGTGGGGCTTGAATTCATGGACTGCGAGATCATGACCTGAGCCAAAGTCAGATGCTTAGCCAACTGAGCCACCCAGGTGCCCCTTGTGTTATCAATCCTTATCCTTGGTTTTCAGCTCTCAACCTTTTGCTAGTCCTAAAATTACAGATCAGATTAATAATTACTTTTATGACTTCTTTATCTCTCCTATCTGCCTAGAAATAGACTTTTAAAATGCTGAAAGGTTGAACTGCTTCATATCGGGGGCTAGACAAAGTAGAAAAGAGAAATTCTGAGCCTTTTTGTGAAGTCAGACCTAATGTTTCTGTGATTTTACAAAGGTTAAAACCTACAGTCTCTAAGTAACAATGCCGCAGAACATTGTCACCAGACCTCTATTCTGGTCCACTATTCAGTTGTCCCCAAATGTACTAAAACCGGTTAGTATCAGGTACCAATTACTGAAGAATTTTTTTTCGTTAAAGAATGGGTAAATAGTTTAGTCTGTCTACTTACAAAAATGTCAGAATGGTGGTGAGTAGATATAATGTCACTATCTATTATTTAGAACAATCATTCATTTAATTTTGGTGCTGTAGAATATATTTTTGTTTGTTTTGTGAAGATTTCATTTTTAACCCAATTTTATTTGCATATTTTGTCTCTTCTTCTCCTAGAGAAATAAAACGTTAGTGTTTCTGCATTATTGATTTGTAAAAAATAGTGCTAGCCAGTAGTTCTGCACACTCACCAATGTCCTATGCCCATAATTTTCCTGGACTTCAGGGACCATTTTATGCATTTACCATGCTGTGCTGTTATTCAGCAAAATGCTGTGAAAACATTTGCATAGCATACAGAGACCTAAAGAACCCTGTGTGGTGTTTTTCGCTCTGATTGATTTTGGGTGTATAACTGCTCTCCGATGGATAAAAAGCAAGAAAGTAATTTTGTTTAACCAAAGAGCTCTCAGTGAAAGTGATCACCTTGTTTCCTTATAGGAAAAGAAAGGAGGTCCAGGGGATTTTTTCAGTGATATCTATTCACTTATTCCCCTACCAAATAAGCTTGTAAAACTCGAGGAATTGATTCTTCCTACTCCCAGGACACCCATTTTATTTAAACACACATCAATAGGCCACTCACTCAGAAAACAAAACAAAACAAAACAATATGAATGTAAATATACAAATATGTATATATGTGATCTTTGTCTATATGCATATGCTCATATTTTACAAAACAGAAATCATGCTGCATATTTAAGTTTAAACATTATAATTTCACTGATCTCCATATTATGAACATTTTCATATTTTTCATTAAAATGCCTGCTACAATACAGTTTTACCCTGGAGTTGTATTAAAATTTAGTAAGCTCATCTATTGCTGAACATATATGTTATTTCTAAATTCTCATAATCACAGCAATGTTTCAGTGAATGTTCTTTCATATAAGTGTATTACCCTTCTTAAGAATAAAGTTATAGAATAGAGATTTCTGCAAATGAGTCATTTTATATTTTTCGTCACAGTCACCAGTCTTGGTATTAATATTATATTTGATAAATAATTATCTTTTCAGGGAGGAAATATAATATCAATGTTTTCATTTGAATTATTTTTACCAGATGCAAAGTTCAGTATGGTTAAGTGTTATATATGTTTATTCATTTAAGTTTTGTATACTCATTATCTTTCTCCAGTTTCAACTGGAACATACATTTTTTTTTTAATTTTTTTTTTTAATGTTTACTTATTTTTGACAGAGAAAGAGAGACAGAGCATGAGCAGGGGAGGGGCAGAGAGAGAGGGAGACACAGAATCTGAAGCAGGCTCCAGGCTCCGAGCTGTCAGCACAGAGCCCGATGCGGGGCTTGAACTCACAGACTGCGAGATCATGACCTGGGCTGAAGTCGGACGTCCAACCAACTGAGCCACCTAGGCGCCCCTATAGAACTTTAAAATGCTTTTCATAATCTGCCAGCTATGGAGCAAATAGTCTGCTTCATATTCCTTTTGTTTTTATGCTTCTGTTAAATTTTACTTCACACTGAAAACTTCACATGTTGATTTCTATCAACTATTTTTTGATAGTAGATTTTTATTTATATCCAATTTTGAAAGCCCCTTTCTGTCCCAAGACCAGATACATGCATATTATAACTTATATTTTCTGTTGTTTAATGTAACATTTCTTTTATTTTTAATTTTTGTTCCTTTAAAATGTTTGAAATGTACACTGGTATATGATGTAAGGTGGAACTTTTTTTGAAAGCTTTTTTTTCTACGTTTTTCTATCTAATAATTTAAAGGTCCCCTTGATTAACTTCTATTTGTGAATGTATGTTTACTTTTTCTATCAAATTAATGTTTTCAAGTTGTACAATTTCATTGGATTTTTAATGGACGATTATTAAATATTTACATTAACTTAACAATTATCTTTAAGTGTCTGTTTTTTTATTGTCAAAATTTTTATATCTCAATAAAATTTATATAAGAATTTTCCAGCTATTTTGTTTTTCAAAGTTATCTGTATTTTTACATCCAGAATAGAATCTGTAATTTCCATTTATTTTAATACACTATATTATTCTCCACTTATTTTGATACAGAACATTATTTTTCATTTGTAATTGTTGCCATTGAATATATACATTTTAAAATTATTATCCATCTATATTCTCCTGCAATAAACTACACTTGATTACATTTAAATATATATATGATATGGATTTAATTTTTTTTGAGAGTTCCACATCAATATTGATAAATTTGCTTAGGCTGTAGATTTCATATTATGGTAATATTTTACAGGTTTGGTAGCAATTGTGACCATACTAAGAGAAGCTTTCTATTTTTTCTAAGTTGTGCTTATGAAAATGTTCCTAATTCCAATTCTAAAATGTAGTCAAAGGTTTCTTCAAATGTTGACATAGTATGTTATAAAAATTGGCTGATCATCATCACCTTTAATTAGTGATATTTCTGAAAACTTCCTCTCACTTTATTTTTTCTTCTTCTATTTATTTTTGGGTTTCTCCTTGAGACATTATAAATTGTTGACTTACATTTTATATAAAACGATATACTCTTTTCAGCATTTTTTAGTATAGAATTACACAGAAAACTTGTAATTGAAAATACTGATGGTCCTGCACAGTGCCTGTCAGGCCCGTTTGGGGTCCAGAAGCAATATATCCACACCTACTAATGCTGCTTCAGCCCATATAGCAGGTGAGGAGGAAGACAGCCTGCTCAGACTAGAGCCAGGAGTAGGAAAGTGTTGTTTTGTTTATAATGCTACCTAGAGATTTGTATATTTTAACCGGCCACTTCCAACAAGCAGAACTTGATTTTTTAAAATGAGTTCCATAGCTCATCTCTTCTCTCTCTTTTTTTTTTTTTTCCCAACGTTTTTTTATTTATTTTTGGGACAGAGAGAGACAGAGCATGAACAGGGGAGGGGCAGAGAGAGAGGGAGACACAGAATCGGAAACAGGCTCCAGGCTCCGAGCCATCAGCCCAGAGCCTGACGCGGGGCTCGAGCTCACGGACCGCGAGATCGTGACCTGGCTGAAGTCGGACGCTTAACCGACTGCGCCACCCAGGCGCCCCTCTTCTCTCTTTTTTTAAAAAATTAATTTTATTCTCATTGTTATTACTTCCCTTTGTTCTGTCATTAGAGTAATTAATTAGTTTTCTAAATTAGTGAATCTAATACTCAGTTTTTTAAATGTTTTGTGCAGTAGTAGAATATTGATTTTAATGTTTATCTGCTTGCATGGGATGTTATATGCAATATGTTTTGAAATATAGTGTTCATATTAATATTTTCAGAATAGCCCCTTTCTTTGACCTGAATGTTGCAAGAAGATGTTTTTGTGCTTTTGTTAATTTAAATGCTCAAAAAAATTCTTTCTAAATCGATCTATAAATTCTTAATTGATCATAAATTTATTTTTTCTTTTTGAGTGTTTATTTTTGAAAGAGAGAGAGACAGAGCATTAGTGGGGGAGGGACTGAGATAGAGGGAGACACAGAATCTGAAACAGGCCCCAGGCTCTGAGCTGTCAGATGTGGGGCTCGAGCTGGTGAACCACGAGATCATGACCTTGGTGGAAATCGGACACTTAATTGACTGAGCCACCCAGATGCCCCAAATGTGATAATAATTTTAATTAGGAACTGTTTTTATTTTAATATAAATAAGCCGCCTTTACAATGCTTAGTCTTCCAAGGGCAAGTTCTTCAAAGATAGTGTGTTCAGATTCTCTAAAAAGCAGACAGAAACCCAGCTTTGGATCTGGAAGATTTAATGGAGGGAAAGATCTTTATTTATTTATTTTTTAAGATTTTATTTTTAAGTAATCTGTGCACCCAACTAGGGGCTCAAACTTACAGGCCCAAGATCAAGAGTTGTATGCTGTGCCAACTGAGCCAGCCAGGCACTGAGGAGAGAAATGCCTTAATTTTTTTTAATGTTTATTTTTATTTTTGACAGAGAGAGAGAGAGAGAGAGCATGAGCGGGGGAAGGGCAGAGAGAGAGGGAGACACAGAATCAGAAGCAGGCTTCAGGCTCTGAGCTGTCAGCATGGAGCCCGACGCTGGGCTTGAACCCACAGACCATGAGATCATAACCTAAACTGAAGTTGGACGCTCAACCGACTGAGCCACCCAGGCGCCCCAGAAATGCCTTTAAATATTAGAGAGGAAAAAGCTAGTGATGCTGGAGAGAGCCATTAGTCTGTGAGGCAGGTCTGACATAGTAAAGGAAAGTGAGGTAAGAAATAGCAAAAAAGAAGAAACTCAGATTGTAACATAGTTGTATGAACACTTGGGGCAAAAAAGGAGTCCTCAAGCCACAGTCACCCACTGGAAGAATTCTACATCTTGCAGGAAGGGCCTGAATTTGACCCATTACCATGCTCAGTCATCATTCCCTGGAAGTAGGCTAAGGGAAGTGTGGCCTCAGTGAGCATATGATTACAACTCTCAAAAGGTGGCTGCTGGGAGCTTTTCATGGCCATCATATTCCATCATGCCTTTTGTTGCACAGATCTACTTTTTTTATGTAGATTTATGCAGCAGTCCCTTGGTTTCCATGACCTCTCTTTCTGAAAGACACTTAGAAGAGGGAGGCTAACCAAACAGACTATAGCTTTTTTTGCTACATTTAATTTCTGGGTTGCAACTGGAATTTATTCTTTACCTCCTACACTACTTACCCGAAATTCTTCTCATCCTCTGTCATGAACTTGTTGTATTTTGGCAACTCGCTTGGTGCTGTGACCTAAAAATTCATTTCTGATGTGTCTGAGCCCTTGGTAATCAAGGCTTTTTTTTTTGATTGTTTGTTTTTTTGTTTTTTCAAATGAAGGTTGTTGTCTCTGTCCATTTACAGTTACAGTGGGCAATGAGTACACGAAATACTAGAATGGATCACCTGGGTGTCATGTATGTTCCTTTCTGCTGTCATTGTGTTAAGGCTACCACGATGGTGATTTCTCCTCTCATCTATTGGCCCATGGCACAAGAGGTCCAAAGTGATCTTTGCAATATTCCACTGTAAGAGTGTACCTCTTTTAGAGGCCAAGACCTCCAATCTTTCAAGGCCCACAGTTGTAGGAACAGGAAGCACAAAATCCCTCAATAAATAATTAAGAATGATGGTAAGTAGGGCCTTCTCTGCTTCTACCACTTGTTTTCTCAAACCATACATCATTTTTTTATCATTTTTTTTAAAGATAAAGCACCATATAAATGTCTTTAACATTATATTGTATTCTAAAGGATGGCAACCTATTCTTGAGAATTCTTCTTTTAAGATGAACTTCACTTGTGCCTTTAGAAGGCTCTTCTTGGGGTGCCTGGGTGCCTCAGTGGGTTAAGCATCTGGCTCTTAATTTCGGCTCAGGTCATGATCCCTGGTTTGTGCAATCAAGACCAACTGTCAGGCCCTGCATGCTCAGGAGCCTGCTTGGGATTCTCTCTCTCTCTCTCTCTCTCTCTCTCTCTCTCTGCCCTTCCCCCACTCATGCATGCATGCTCTCTAACTCTCTCAAAATATTGAAAAAAAAAAAGCTCTTCCTATATTAAGCTGGCTGCTTCTGGATGGCACAATATATACTATGTAAATTTCACATATGAATGTCTCTGGAACTCTGTGTCTCTATCAGTTCCTCAGTCTTTTGATCTGCTTTGTGTGGTTTCACTACTGGAGTTAAGAGGCCTCATACATAGCTTATAACTGTTAATGTACCTTAATAGGCATCAATACAATGTTAAGAGTAACCAGTGAATTACATTGTCCTTGTAGTCACACTACCTGCTGTATCTTTCAAAAATGGCTGAAATATCACACCTGAGGGTCATTTACCTATTTTAAGATGTTTTCTCAGGTCACCCTGGGACATGCTAGTTAATTTTTTGGCAATTTAGCAACCACCTTTTACTAGGGACACTCAGTGGCTTTATAAAGAATGGCTTTGAGAATGGCATCTTCTTGTCTGCCCGGTTACATTAAGTGACCCAGTCCAAAATCCCTATCCTATTGTCTGTTTCCTTAGATAATGCTTGGATTTTCTGAGAAGCAGGAAATTGAAATTACATCTGCAAGATATGTATGTATGTATGTGTGTGTGTGTGTATATATATATATATATATATATATATATATATATATATATATGGAAACAACTGTGAAGGGCAATTATCAGGAAACTAAGGGAGATAGAGATAGCTTTCATGTACCATTTAGGTTTCCTATCAGTGAAGGAGAGAGGGAGGGAAGGGTACTGCCTAGGAAGAGAGGCCGACAGCAACACAGTTCCAAAGAAGTTTCCCTCCCCAGGCTGAAGGGGAGTCCTTGAATCAAAATCTGCAGTTGGAGGAGTCTCATGTCACACAGGAATAAAACTGCCTGCATTAGGGCCACAGGTGTGCTTATTCACTGGGGGGAGAAGCCTTTGGAAGGGTGACCATGGTGTAATGTAGCAACAGAAAGGCAGTAGTTGAGAAGGTCAATCAATTCTGCTCTCTGTGCCAGTAGATATGAAAGGCATAATTTCATGGCTTCCATAGATACTGCCTAACATTCAATGAAAATTTATTTATATTAAAGTGTCCCCCATTCTTTCAGAGCCTAATTCTCTCCAGTTAAAGATACTTTGGGGATGCCCTGTTAGCTTTTCTCTACATATTTTCTGCTTTCTTTTTGTTTGTTTGTTTCAAGTTTTTATTTAAATTTGAGTTAGTTAACATATAGTGTAATATTGGTTTTTGGAGCATTTTCTCCTTTTCTGCTTTCTGTTGAAACTAGTTGGAGATTCTTCTTTATGATTTTTTAAAATCTTGACTTAACAGGGCAAACTCCCTAGGAGCCTGGGGTAGGAAGTTCTCGCCTCTTCTGTTTTTACATTTATATGAATACAGTTCTTTTCTTTTTTCTTTTCTTTTCCTTTCTTTTCTTTTCTTTTTCTTTTCTTTATCACTTAGTTATGGCTTTGAAAAGAAAGTTAAAGGGCATGCTCATATTTTTATCTTCCTCAGAAGTTTCCCTCTTTCCTGTTGAATCAACCAGCTTATTCAATTTATGTGTCTAACTGGATGATGGATCTTGTTCTTGTCCACATCCTTCTAATGGCAAATGAATGAGGTCTTTGAACTGAGAAATTGATTTATTTTGGGTAAAGTATCTGCTTTGTGATAGGTAAAATGGTTGAATAGATAAATGAACAAATGCAGTCTGAATGAATATTGTTTTGCAAAAAATAGCATAAGAGTGTGGATTCGACTAAATCCAGTAAAGACATCCTTCCATGGTTTTCACAATTAAGTGTTTCTGAAAGATTACTTGTGCATATATGGATTAATTAATTAAATTTGGAGTTATCTTTTTTAGAAAGTTATAATCAAATTAAATTCTTGGAATATTAATTCATCTTTTAAAAAGCATATTGTATATCCCTGCATTAAAAAGATCCCATTAAAGGACACAGAGAAGTCATTTTATCCTGAAGCCATTGGAACTGAAATAGTAACAAAAAGTATGAATTTTTTTAAAAAGTTCATGCATATTTTTGTAATGATATTTAGCTTAAAGCATGCTAACATATAGTCACTGGCAAATATTTTTATTTTTTATTTATTTATTTTTTAACGTTTATTTTTGAGACAGAGAGAGACAGAGCATGAAGGGGGGAGGGGCAGAGAGAGAGGGAGACACAGAATCTGAAACAGGCTCCAGGCTCTGAGCTGTCAGCACAGAGCCCAACGCGGGGCTAGAACCCACGGACCGTGAGATCATGACCTGAGCCAAAGTTGACGCTTAACCGACCAAGCCACCCAGGCGCCCCACTGGCAAATATTTTTAAGTAAAACCAAGGAATTTTTATTAAAAATGGATCTATAGATTGGTGTTTTCCCCATATTTATAATCCAATGTGGTGTCAATGATTGTTATTTTCTTTAATTAAGTGAAGTGAGAAATTAGAGAAGAAGTAAGACAAAACCAAAAATTAAAAAAAAATAATCAAATCATCATAAAATTTAAATACATACTTTAAATTTTTTTTATCATTTCCTCCAGTATTTTAGAGTTGTTTTAACCATAGCTAATTTAACAGCAGTTTTATTTTTTATTTTATTTTTTTAAAATTTTTTTCATGTTTATTCGTTTTTTTTTTTTTTTTTTTCTCTTTTTTTTTTTTTTTTTTTAATTTTTTTTTTTTTTTTTTTTAACGTTTATTTATTTTTGAGACAGAGAGAGACAGAGCATGAACGGGGGAGGGGCAGAGAGAGAGGGAGACACAGAATCAGAAACAGGCTCCAGGCTCTGAGCAGTCAGCACAGGGCCCGACGCGGGGCTCGAACTCACGGACCGTGAGATCATGACCTGAGCCGAAGTCGGACGCTTAACCGACCGAGCCACCCAGGCGCCCCTGTTTATTCGTTTTTGAGAGACAGAGAGAGACAGAGCATGAGCAAGGAAGGGGCAGAGAGAGAGGGAAACACAGAATCTGAAGCAGGCTCAAGGCTCTGAGCTGTCAGCACAGAGTCCGACGCAGGGCCCAAACTAACGAACTGCGAGATCATGACCTGAGCCCAAGTCGGACGCTCAACCGACTGAGCCCCCCAGGCGCCACTAGCAGTTTTAGATTAATTTCCTTTCACTGAGTCTTTTCAAACCACTAGACATTGTTTTCATGTAAATAAACACCCACGCACATACACATGCACACACGCGCACAAACACACAGTTTCTTTGGCCCATAGATATCAGCAAATGATGTAACACTTAATTAAATCACCTAATACCTTTCACAGTTTAAACTGGAATGAGTCAGTTAAGAATAACCTCAATGGACTCTTGGTAGGCACTCAACTGATGGTTACTACAAGTGCCAAGTTTTCTTCGTAAGTAATCCAATAGTCATTTATGTTCAAAAGACAAGCTTATTAGGAAATATATTACAGAGAAGATAAAACAAATAGGTTGGAATCGAGCAAGTAGCTTAATTAGTAGGTAATTAGGAGAACTTGCACTATGCATGCAATTTCTACATTTCCGGGATTTTATTTTTGTGGTTTATTTATAAACATTATGACAATGTGCTACATCAACATACTCCGAAAAGAAAATGTGTAATAGTATCTAGAAACACTTAAATAAATAAGTTATTTAATTTCCATATGCTTGATAGTGAAATTATGTAACCATTAAATACAGTTTACTAGGAACTTTCAGCTATAACTATACTAAATGGTTATATAATTATTCTTAATGACAAAAGAGATGAATAAACATAGATGAAAGTAAATGATATTCTTAGAAATTATTCACATATGTTTAGTAACTGATTTCAAAATTTAAGGTATATCATAATTAATGATAATAATTATGTGCTTAGAAGGTAAATTAAAAAGTCAACAATAGGGGCCGCCTGGGTGGCTCAGTCAGTTAAGGTTCTGACTCTTGATTTCAGCTCAGGTCATGATCCCACAGTTCATGAGTCCTGGGTTGGGCTCTGTGCTGACAGCACAAAGCCTGCTTGAGATTCTCTCTCTCTCTCTCTCTCTCTCTCTCTCTCAATAAATAAATAAATGAATAAATACATAAATAAATATTAGAAAATAAAATAAAATATAACTTTGTCTTTAAAACGTCAACATAAGGGGAACCTGGATGGCTCAGTCAGTTAAGCATCCGACTTCAGCTCAGGTCATGATCTCACCGTCTGTGGGTTTGGGCCCGCCTAGGGCTCTGTGCTGACAGCTCGGAGCCAGGAGCCTGTTTCGGATTCTGTGTCTCCCTCTCTCTCTGCCCCTCCCCTGCTCACGCTCTGTCTCTCTGTCTCTGAAAAATGGATAAACCTTAAAAAAAAAATTTAAATGGGGGCGCCTGGGTGGTTCAGTCAGTTAAGCGTCCGACTTCCGCTCTGGTCAAGATCTCAGCTCGGGTCATGATCTTGCGGTCTGTGAGTTCGAGCTCCCTTGGGGCTCTGTGCTGACAGCTCAGAGCCTGGAGCCTGCTTCAGATTCTGTGTCTCGCTGTCTCTCTGTCCCTCCCCTGCTCATGCTCTGTCTGACCTCTCTGTCTCAAAAATAAATAAAACATTAAAAAATTTAAAAAAAAATTAAAAATGTCAACATAAAACATTACAGTTAGAGAAAACAGTTGGCCCTTGAACAGCATGGGTTTGAATTTGCACTGTCCACCTATACGTGGATATTTTTCAATCAATACAATATGGTACTGTAAATGTATTTTCTCTGTTATGATTTTCTTAATAATGTTTCCTTTTCTCTAGCTTACTTTATTGTAAGAATACTGTATATGATACATGTGATAAACAAAATATGTGTTAACTGTACTGTTCAAGGACCAACTATACTTGAATTTTGCATATGCTAGTGAAAATTTGGCTTTAAACTGATTAAGAATACTGTACCATTTTTTACTTATGTCTTCCTATGTTTAGTCTCGGCCTCTTCTGTGGTCAAATAGGTCTATTGTCAAAGCTCCAGTTCAGATATCTCAATCTTAACAGCTTCTTAATAATCTGAGTAACTAGCAAATAGAATATCTTACTGAATGGAAATAATTTAGGCTACTTTCTGAATAATCTGATCTCTGTAATCGAATTCTAGATATCAAGGTATTTTTTTCCCCATGGGGATTTTCCCCTGTGGACTTCTTGCAGTGACTTGAAAAAAGGAGTTTATTTTTTTTTAAACATAGAAAAGCAAGTTTCCTTTTCTCTTTTGTGAAATAAATGTTCATTAATTCCTAAAGAACCATTTCATTGACATTTGAACCTTAAATTGTTTCTAAGTTTCATTTGTATTCATTAAATGTATCCATATAAGCACTTCAGTTTCCACAAGTCCCCATGATTATAATTCTGCTTAGTACTCTCATGTGAAACAACATACATATATCAATAATTAAAACTTTATGTTCAAGCTTTTTATGGGTTTATATATTCATGAAAATAATTTTTCAAATTCACCAATGCTTCAGTGTTTATGAACAATATGACCCAAAAATGAACAGGAAAATAGTAAATTCACTTCATGATCCAATTTCATCACAACTTTGTTGCCTTTATAGCCACTATTTTAGCCTTAAAATGAGGATGCTCAACATACTGGGCATAAGCAAATCTATTAAAATTATTCCATGTGATATCACAGTGCCCTTTTCTGGACCTGGGCTACCGATTCTGCCAAGAGTTTTAGAAAGCTGCTTAAACTTTATTACTATGCCATTGTAGATGCTTAACCTGTGCCCCTCACTTTCTTCTTGTACCAACTTCCTTGTGGACTAAGAAGCCATTAACAGTGGAGGTAGAAAGCTGTGTTCATCTTATGAAATTATTTCTGAACTAGCTTCACAAAAACTCTAAAAGCACTCTTCCTTTTTTAAGGAATATTAGTTTCTTTCTTTCCTTCTTCCCTTTCTCCCTCCCTCCTTTCTTTCTTTCTTTCTTTCTTTCTTTCTTTCTTTCTTTCTTTTTTTCTTTCTTTCTTTCTTTCTTTTCCTCCTGTCTCTTTTTTCCTTTGCTTTTCTTTCATTTTTCATTTCTTTTTTTGTTTTCTTCTTTCCTTCCTTTCTTTTCCTTCCTTTTGTTCCTTTCTTCCTTTCCTTTCCTTCCTTCCTTCCTTCCTTCCTTCCTTCCTTCCTTCCTTCCTTCCTCTTTCTTCTCTTTTCTTTTCTTCTTCCGTTTTCTTTTCTTCCCTTCCCTTCCCTTTTCTTTTTTTCTTTTCTTTTCTTTTCTTTTCTTTTCTTTTCTTTTCTTTTCTTTTCTTTTCTTTTCTTTTCTTCTTTTCTTTTCTTTTCTTCTCTTTTCTTTCTCCTGATAACATCTTACTGAAAACCTCTTTTCGGAAAGGTACAAAAATGTAATACCAGCAACTCATATGTAGGAGGCAGTAAAATTTGACATTTAAAAACTATGGTTCTGAATATGGTATTTTATGACTTTGAAGTACTACATGTTACCAAATTCAGGATGCTTTTACATGGAAAGTCAAGAAAACCCATAGAAAAAGTATTCATAATTGTCCCCTCTATAAAAGACATTCATAATCTACTTTTTTAGCAGAATATTTTCTGGACAAAAAAATTATATTTTTTACAATGCAACAGGTTAGTCATTCGCTCAGATATGAAAAGCAGATTATGCAGGCTTTCCCAAGTTGAAGTACAAACACTCTGTTAAGAAAATAAATGGCCACATAGTACACTAAATATGGGATAAAACTCTTCACATATAGCTGACCCAAAGGGTAAATGACCAAACAATGCCCAAAATACATGTTTTTCCATATATATATATATATATATATATATATATATATATATATATATAATTTTTTTTTTATTTTTATTTTTTTGAGAGAGAGAGTGTGAGCAGAACATGGGCAGAGAAAGAGGGAGAGAGCGAATCCCAGGCAGGATCTGTGCAGTCAGTGAGGAACCCGACTCAGGGCTCATTCCTACAAACCATGAGACATGACCTGGGCCAAAACCAAGTTTTAGACACTAAACGGACTGAGCCATCTCGGCACCCCCCAAATATGTGTTTTCATATTGTTCTCCCTGAGTACACCCTAATGGTCAACCATCGTGAACTCACTGTCTATAACATGCTTTAGAGACCTACCATTTTACCTTTTCCTGTTCACTGCTCCTTCCAACCTGAGTAAACTGTAGGGGACAAAGAGACTAAAGGTTTACCTGGAACCGTTGTCCACTCTCCTTCACTGTAGAACCTAGACTTGGAACCATCCTCTACTCCCACAGTCCTTTTCCCCAAGGCTAAACAAAGGTGACTTTACTGATAGAAAATGTGCTCTCCACTAGGCCCTAATACTGGTTCTGGGCTTTTGCTATTGACTAAGCGGTTGTGGATGGAACTTGGACTTAAGGACAAACATATTCCTTTTAGTGAGGGAAGGGGAAAGAGAATGGAGTGCGCTGGGCGCCTGCCCTTGTACTTTTGACCCTGCAAATGCAGATGTACTAGGTGGGCCTAATCTCCCTTACTAGTTTTGTAAACCTCTTGAAGGACAGAAAACAAAAACAAACAAAAGAAAAGAAAAGAAAAAGAAAAACAAGACTTATGATTTTTTTAATTTTTAAAAGTAAGCTTTCTACAACTTGAACTAGAAAACTTATCATTCCTGGGCAAGATCTGTCCTGTAGACTTTTTGTGTTAGGTTGACGTACTTTTTCAATTTTATTTGGAATAAATATTTACTATTTGGGAAATTGTACACAATAATCTGGCTTCTCAGGAAAAAGTAAATCTGAAAAACACTAGTCCCAGCACATTCCCAAATGGTGTCTATAAAGAGCAGTTGTTTTTTTTTTTTTTCTCATCCCAATAGACATTGTGTTGTTTGTCTAGTCTGTCATCATCCAGAGAGTCCCATGTTTTCTCTTAACAACAATTTCAGTGTTGTCAGTCACCTGTCTGGTTTCTAACGGCATATGACTATGTCATGCAATAAACATGCATGAAATGAATGAGTAATTAAGACATATAAGATAGTGTTAGGTCATGGGGTGCCTGGGTGGCGCAGTCGGTTGAGTGTCCAACTTCAGCCAGGTCACGATCTCGTGGTCCGGGAGTTCGAGCCCCGCGTCAGGCTCTGGGCTGATGGCTCAGAGCCTGGAGCCTGTTTCCGATTCTGTGTCTCCCTCTCTCTCTGCCCCTCCCCCGTTCATGCTCTGTCTCTCTTTGTCACAAAAATAAATAAACGTTGAAAAAAAAATTAAAAAAAAAAAAGATAGTGTTAGGTCAGAACTAAAATTATTAAATTATAATAATTTAATAATTAAATTACTTAATTTAATTAAAATTCATAGGCTATTTTAAAATTCTGACCATCTTAGAATTACTGTTAAAACTCCTGTGAAGAGGCATTGATTTTCACAAATGAACTAGCAGTAACTCTGTGTAAGAAGTTTAATCTAATTCTTAAATTTTGTGACAAAATTATCCATCGGCTCATTAGTCTTAAACAACTCCTGAATGTTAAATGCTCCTATCTGAGGTTCCTAATCAGATAATCTTTGAAAGAGAAACCTTTGAAAATGTCTGCTTTGTATCTTAAATCAGATCCCTCTACTTTGAATTTCCTAGTTCTCTAAAAGAGAACTTTATGGCATGATGTCATAAATACGTTTTTCCTTTTAAAAATATCTCTTTATCCCATTGGATTACAAATTTTATTGTTAATATCTTTCTTTTCAGAGCCAAATGCTAGTTAATTTATGACAGAGTCATATGCTGGGCACTTTGTTTTGTATGGCTTTATATTTCATATTTCAGTTATTAAGGTGCCTTTGGATGTGCTATGTGATATTTCTTATTACAAATGAAATAGTCTACTTTTAGATCACATCTTTTATTTGAAGATGTAGTTTTCTAATAGTGCTATAAAATATTCAATCATTCTTTAAGGATAGCATTTGTATTATAGTGGTGACTACCAGATAGGAAAGGAAGTGATGCAAAGGGGAGATATTTCAAAATAAATAATAAAGTCATTTTGTTCCATGTGTGGTAAGATAAAAGCAAAGAGGATGCCTCATTTTTATAACTGAAGTTAAACCACTTGTCTCTTATGAACTCCTTCTCTAAAGTCCATTCCCAATGCCATCAATATACTGATTTCAAATATACTACTGATGTCAGAAGGAAACATCATATTCTAGTTGAATTATAATTGGAGAAGGTAGGCTAAATAGAATTAAAGGCCTATATCTACACATAAACTGTATTCAGATATCTTGTAAAACCCCAGCTATGCAACATCAGTGGTTGGGTCCCACAATATTAGATTTGAAAGCTATTCATTGCTTGTATATGGTCATATTTCATGAAACTCTCTTCTGTATTCTAAGTAGAAAATTTGCTTAATGTGGACAATCCTAAAAATCTCAACGTGCCTCTTCCCATTATGTACTTCCTTTGTCTGTCTAACTGTAGCATTCCCCTCCTGCCTGGACAGCTGTGGAATAAGCCTGTGCTAATAGCACATTTTCTTGGTTGGGAGCTTCATGCTGCATTGAAGGCACAGCTTGTCAGTGGGTCTCCCCAAAGATACGAGGATGTTATTGATCTGGTTTTCCTTCATGTTATCTTTCAATTCTTGATTTGACTTGACTTCTAGTGAATCAGTTAAAAGCTCACTGCTGAGGCATGAGAATTCAGTGACAGCTTTCAGTGCTGTACCCCTTATGAAGAGATTTGGCTGCATGTAAGATACGGTTTGGTTGTCAGGCCTTAGCATGCAGCTGACATCTTAAAATGATCCATAATCTGTTACAGGATTACTCATGTGAGAGATCCTACATGGACTGTACAGCCTGTTGGGATGTCAGTGTCAATACTGTATTCTGTACATAGGTATCTGACAATAAATGGCCTTGTGATTTAGGGGACAAGGCCTAGAAAAATGACACATTCAGAGAGCAAAACAGCTATAAAAATTAGTCTAAAACAAATGACATAACCATCTGCAGACATGCCTTTTCCAGAGAGGTAGTTTACAAATATATTGTGTAGAAGACTTAATTAAATACTTAGTTACCATTGTAAATTAAATTTGGAATATAGAGGAAGATATAATCTAATTACAATTTGTGTGTTTGAATAAAGATGTGCAAATATACTATTATAAAGGTATGGTGGGATAAATGGAACTTATTTTTGTGGTTTCCTAGGTATAACTCTAGGAGATGTAAAATATTTTCAGAGATTCCAATGGCTAGCTATTTAAACTCAACACAATACTGTTCTGAATTAGTTCAAATAGTGGAATAACAGAAATTCGTGTTATGTAGCTTGGGAGATATTGGGATATACTACTAACAATGCAAGGTCTTTGGTGTTATCTAGGCAGTAACTAGGGCTGCTTCTAAGTCTGCTAGGTAACTGAGGCTTCAGCAACATTTGTGCATGTCTCTATATATAAACAATTAAATTTAAAACTATGTTGCAAAATCCATAAGACTACATCAGCTATAGTAATCTGTCCATGAAGATTCACCATAATGGTAAGAAAAGAGGCTCTTACGTACTTATCAGCCAACTAGTACACGTGAAGAGTCTTCTTAGTGCCCATGTACCATCTTTACCATCTTTTCTCTATTGTCAACTGTGCTATACTTAGTTAATTTCGTGTCTCTCGCAAGATTGCTGTTTCCAATCATGTCATGATTCTTCAGGACCTATTGTATTTAAACAGTATAGATTTGGGGCACCGGGGTGGCTCAGTCAGGTAAGCACCTGACTCTTGGTTTCAGATCATGGCATTATTTTGTGGTTCCTGAGTACGACCCCACATGGGGCTCTGCACTGAGTGTGGAGCCTGCTTGGGATTCTCTCTCCCTCTCTCTCTGCCTCTCCCCCAATTAAGCTCTCTCTTGCTCTCTCACTCTCAAAACAAATAAACTTCAAAAATAAATAAACAAAAAAGCCGCATAGATTTGCTAATCTTACTTATGTCATTACTCATTTTGTCTCCCCAGAAGATATGCTTAAGTCCTAATCATTGATGAATGTGACCTTATTTCGAAATAGAGTCTTTATAAATATCCAAACTAAGATAAGGTCATGCTGGATTAAGGTGACCCTAATTTAATGATTTATGTCCTTATAAGAATAGGAAAATTTGGCCAAAAGCACAGTGGAAAGGTCCGTGTAAAAATGAAAGTAGAGACTGGAGTAATATGTCTACAAACCAAGGAATTCCAAGGAGCCAGCAACAACCAGTAGCTAATAAAGAGGTTTGGAACTAATTCTCCCTCTGAGACTCCAGAAGAAACCAACCCTGTTAACACCTGATTTTGGAACTTCTGGCCACCAGAAAGAAGTATGAGAGAATAAATTCCTGTTGTTTGAAACCACACACTTTGGGGTAATTTGTTATGGCAGACCTAGCTCCATCATCTAACAGGTCACACATGGATACTGGCTTTCAATGATCCTCTTAAAGATTACCACTGTGATTCATTAATGATGACAGCAAATGTAAGTCTTACCCAGAGTATACAGGAAACAGTGGGTAATCCATGTTTTGTCATGTTAAATTTACAATTTGGAATTTTATAGCAAAAATATAGAACAGCACATCTTCCAACCGGGTCTTCTCTTGAACTCTCATAATCATTCTCTTGAACTCTCATAATCATTCCTATAAGATGATCTCTCTCAATATTGCTGGTACCCCTGACTTTCTTTAGTGAGGATTTTAGGCAAAGGACCTGTCAATGAAATATGAAGTTAAGTCCAAATTGCAAAAGGAATGTCATTTTCTTTTTAACCATGGCTTAAGACTAACCCAGGAGAACACAATGTCACCACATCAATTGGAGGCAATGGAGGCTATCAGTTGGAAGGACCCTTGAGTGTTGCAGAGTAACAATTGCAAAAGCTCTTGCAGAAGATACACATAGTCACCCTTGCATGACTGAAAAATATGTGATACAGAATCTTCAGAAGTATGGGGTGAATACTCTAAGTGCCAAAAATAGGGGCTGCACAGGATAAAAGATATGTTTATCCACAGGGGTATTAAACTAAAAGTGACCCATGTCTTTGGTAAATAGCAAGAGCTTTATACCTCCCAGGTCTAAGGTAGGTACCAAAAGTAATATTGTAAGAAATGTTTGTTTGTTGTCAATATTACCTAGTGTTCATTTACCCTCTTCTTGATTCTAACAGATAGCATAGTGCTCAAATGTCTACTGGAGACTGTACTCTCAGCTCTAGGGTTGCAACTTGTTGGTCTAAGGATAAACCAACTCCAGGAAATTGGTTCTATCATGCAATACTTTTACAGAACATATTGCATGATAGAACAATATTGCATGATAGAACAATACACTATTGTTCTATCATGCAATATTTTTAGCCAGTTTTCTTTTTTTTAATTTTCTTTTTTATTTTTTTAAAATTTACATCCAAATTAGTTAGCATATAGTGCAACAATGATTTCAGGAGTAGATTCCTTAGTGCCCCTTACCCATTTAGCACATCACCCCTCCCACAACCACTCCAATAACCCTCAGTTTGTTCTCCATATTTATGAATCTCTTCTGTTTTGTCCCCCTCCCTGTTTTATATTACTTTTCTTTCCCTTCCCTTATGTTCATCTGTTTTGTCTCTCAAAGTCCTCATATGGGTGAAGTCATATGATTTTTGTCTTTCTCTGACTGACTAATTTCACTTAGCATAATACCCTACAGTTCCATCCACGTAGTTGCAAATGGCAAGATTTCATTCTTTTTGATTGATGACTAATAATACTGCATTGTATATATATACCATATCTTCTTTATCCATTCATCCATCGATGGACATTTGGGCTCTTTACATACTTTGGCTATTGTTGATAGTGCTGCTACAAACATGGGGGTGCATGTGTCCCTTCGAAACAGCACACCTGTATCCCGTGGATAAATGCCTAGTAGTACAATTGCTGGGCCATAGGGTAGTTCTATTTTCAGTTTTTTGAGGAACCTCCATACTTTTTTCCAGAGTGGCTGCACCAGCTTGCATTATCACCAACAATGCAAAAAAGAACCTCTTTCTCCACATCCTCACTAACATCAGTTGATGCCTGGGTTGTTAATATTAGCCATTCTGACAGGTGTAAGGTGGTATCTCATTGTGGTTTTGATTTGTATTTCCCTGATGATAAGTGATGTTGAGCATTTTTTCATATGTCGGTTGGCCATCTGGATGTCTGCTTTGGAGATGTGTCTATTCATGTCTTTTGCCCATTTCTTCACTGGATTATTTGTGTTTTGGGTGTTGAGTTTGATCAGTTCTTTATAGATTTTGGAAACAAACCCCTTATCTGATATGTCATTTGCAAATATCTTCTTCCATTCTGTCGGTTGCCTTTTAGTTTTGCTGATTGTTTCCTTCGCTGTGCAGAAGCTTTTTATTTAGATGAGATCCCAGTAGTACATTTTTGCTTTCGTTTCCCTTGCTTCCGGAGATGTGTTGAGTAAGAAGTTGCTGTGGCCAAGATCAAGGAGGTTTTTGCCTGCTTTCTCCTCGAGGATTTTGATGGCTTCCTGTCTTACATTGAGGTCTTTCCTCCATTTTGAGTTTATTTTTGTGTCTGGTGTAAAAAAGTGGTCCAGGTTCATTCTTTTGCATGTCGCTGTCCAGTTTTCCCAGCACCACTTGCTGAAGAGACTGTCTTTATTCCATTGGATAGTCTTTCCTGCTTTGCCAAAGATTTTTTGGCCATACATTTGTGGGTCCATGTCTGGGTTCTCTATTCTGTTCCATTGATCTGAGTGTCTGTTCTTGTGCCAGTACCATACTGTGTTGATGATTACAGCTTTGTAGTATAGCTTGAAGTCTGGGATTGTGATGCCTCCCGCTTTGGTTTTCTTTTTCAAGATTGATTTGGCTATTCGGGGTCTTTTCTGGTTCCATACAAATTTTAGGATTATTTGTTCTAGCCCTGTGAAGAATGCTGGTGTTACTTTGATAGGGATTGCATTGAATATGTAGATTGTTTTGGGCAGTGTCGACATTTTAACAGTATTTGTTCTTCCTATCCAAGAGCATGGAATCTTTTTCCACTTTTTTTTTTTTTTTGTGTGTGTTCTCTTCAATTTCTTTCATAAGCTTTCTATAATTTTCAGCATATAGATTTTTCACCTCTTTGGTTAGATTTATTCCCAGGTATTTTATCATTTTTCTTTTGTGCAACTGTAAGTGGGATGAATTCCTTGATTTCTCTTTCTGTCGCTTTATTGTTGGTGTATAGGATGCAATTGATTTCTGTGTGTTGATTTTATATCCGGCAACTCTGCTGAATTCATGAATCAATTCTAGCAGTTTTTTGGTGGAATCTTTAGGGTTTTCCATATAGAGTATCATGTCATCTGTAAAGAATGAACGTTTGACCTTCTCCTGGCCAATTTGGATGCCTTTTATTTCTTTGTGTTTTCTGATTGCAAAGGCTAAGACTTCCAATACTATCTTGAATAACAGTGGTGAGAGTGGACATCCCTGTCTTGTTCCTGACCTTATGGGGAAAGCTTTCAATTTTTCCCCATTGAGAAGGATATTAGTGTTGGGTTGCTTATATATGGCTTTTATGATCTCGAGGTATGCTCCTTTCTCCCTACTTTCTTGAGTGTTTTTATCAAGAAAGGATGCTGTATTTTGTCAAATGCTTTCTCTGCATCTATTGAGAGGATTATATATATATTATATATATATATATATATATATATATATATATATATATATATATATTATATATATAAAGGTTCTTGTCCTTTCTTTTCTTGATGTGATGAATCACATTGATTGTTTTGCGGATATTGAACCAGCCCTGCATCCCAGGTATAAATCCTACTTGGTCGTGGTGAATAATTTTTTTTAATGTATTGTTGGATCCAGTTGGCTAATATCTTGTTGAGTATTTTTGCATCCATGTTCATCAGGGAAATTGGTCTATAGTTCTCCTTTTTAGTGGGGTCTTTGTCTGGTTTTGAATCAAGGTAATGCTTGCTTCATAGAGAGAGTTTGGAAGTTTTCTTTCCATTTCTATTTTTTGGAACACCTTCAAGAGAATAGGTGTTAATTCTTCCTTAAATGTTTGGTACAATTGCCCTGGAAAGCCTTCTGGCCCTGGAGTCTTGTTTTATGGCCGATTTTTGATTACTAATTCTATTTCCTTACTGATTATGGGTCTGTTCAAATAATCTGTTTCTTCCTGTTTCAGTCTTGGTAGGGTTTGTATTTCTAGGAATTTGTCCATTTCTTCCAGATTGTCCATTTTTTTGGCATAAAATTGCTCATAATATTCTCTTATTATTGTTTTTATTTCTGCTGTGTTGGTTGTGATCTCTCCTCTTTCATACTTGATTTTATTTATTTGTGTCCTTTCCTTTTTCTTCTTGATCAAACTGGCTAGTGGTTTCCCAATTTTGTTAATTCATTCAAAGAACTAGCTTTGGTTCCATTGATCTGTTCTACTGTTTTTTGGGATTTTGATAGCATTAATTTCTTCTCTGATCTTTATTATTTCCTGTCTTCTGCTGGTTTTGGGTTTAATTTGCTGTTCTTTTTCCAGCTCCTTAAGTCATAAGGTTAGGTTGTGTATCTGAGATCTTTCTTCCTTCTTTAGGAAGGCCTGGATTGCTATACACTTTCCTCTTATGACTGCCTTTGCTGCATCCCAGAGATTTGGTTTGTGGTGCTATCAGTTTCATTGACTTCCATATACTTTTTAATTTCCTCTTTAATTGCTTGGTTAGCCCATTCATTCTTTAGTAGGATGTTTTTCAGTCTCCAAATATTTGTTACCTTTTCAAGTTTTTTCTTGTGGTTGATTTTGAGTTTCATAGCATTGTGGTCTGAAAATATGCACTGTATGATCACCATCTTTTTGTACTTACGTAGGCCTGATTTGTGTCCCAGTATATGGTTTATTCTGGAGAATGTTCCAGGTGCACTGGAGAAGAATGTATATTCTAGTGCTTTAGGATGAAGTGTTCTGAATATATCTGTGAAGTCCATCTGGTCCAGTGTGTCATTCAAAGCCATTGTTTCCTTGTTGATTTTCTGTTTAGATGATCTGTCCATTGCTGTGAGTTGGGTGTTGAAGTCTCCTACTATTATGGTATTACTATCGATGAGTTTCTCTATGTTTGTGATTAATTGATTTATATATTTGGGTACTCCCACATTTGGCACATAAATGTTTACAATTGTTAGGTATTCTTGGTGGAAAGACCCCTTGATTATGATATAATGCCCTTCTGTATCTCTTGATACAGTCTTTATTTTAAAGTCTAGAATGTCTGATGTAAGAATGGCTATTCAGACTTTCTTTTGTTGACCATTAGTATGATGGATGGCCCTCCATCCCCTTTCTTTAAAACTTATGGTGTCTTTAGGTGTAAAGTGGGTCTCTAATAAACAGCATATAGATGGATCTTATTTTCTTATCCATTCTGTTACCCTATGTCTTTTGATTGGAGCATTGAATTCATTGATTTTAAAGTGAGTACTGAAAGATATGAATTTATTGACGTTACGATGCTTATAGAGTTGGAGTTCCTGGTGGTGTTCTCTGGTCCTTTCTAATCTTTTGTTGCTTTTGGTATTTATTTATTTACATATATATATATTTTTTTCCCCTTCTTTTCTCCCCTCAGAGAGTCCCCCTTAAAATTTCTTCCGTGGCTGGTTTAGTGGTCACAAACTCCTTTGATTTTTGTTTGTCTGAGAAACTTTGAATCTCTCTTTCTATTTTGAATGACAGCCTCGCTGGATAAAGAATTTTTGGATGCATATTTTTCTGATTCACCACACTGAATATATCCTGCCACTGTTTTCTGGGCTGCCAAGTTTCTGTGGATAGGTCTCATATAAAACTGATGTGTCTTCCCTTGTAGGTTAGGGACTTTTTTTCCCTTGCTACTTTCATGATTCTCTCCTTGCCTAAGTATTTTGTGAATTTGACTCTGATATGCCTTGTTGATGGTCGTTTTTTGTTGAATCTAATGGGAGTCCTCTGTTCTTCCTGGATTTTGATGTCTGTGGCTGTCCCCAGGTTAGGAAAGTTTTCCACTATGTTTTTGTCATATAACCCTTCTACCCCTATTTCTGTCTCTTCCTCTTCTGGGAACCCCATGATTCTGATGTTGTCCCTTTTTTATGAGTCAATGATTTCTTTAATTCTTAAATCGTGCTCTTTTGCCTTCATCTCCTTTTTTTTTTTTTTTCCTGCTTCATTATTCTCTGTAAGTTTGTCCTCTATATCGCTGATTCTCTGTTCTGCCTCATCTATCCTTGCTGCTGCTGCATCCATCCGTGATTGCAGGTCAGTTATAACATTTTAAATCTCATTCTGGCTATTTTTTACTTCTTTTATCTCTGCATAAAGGGATTCTAATCTATTTTCTACTACAGCTAGTATTGTATTTATCTTGATTCTAAATTCCAGTTCATACATCTTGCTTGTATATGTGTTGGTTAAATCCCTGGCTGTCGTTTCTTCATGCAATTTCTTTTGGGATGAATTCCTTTGTTTTGCCATTTTGAAGGGAGAAAAGGAAGTAATGAGGTAGAAAAATTAAAATTAAAAAAAAATAAGTAAAAAATATTAAAATTAAAAAAGTAAAAAAACACACACAGAAAAAAATTGAACAAATGGTGCTAGATCCTAGGTGTGTTTTGCCTGGGTGTTGAAAGTGGTTTGACAGATTAGGGAAAAAGGGGGGGGAGGAAAAAAAAGGAAATCATTTGAGAATTTGAAAAAAATGAATACATTGAAGTAGACTAAAATGAGATGATGGGAGAAAAATAGCATTTGAGAAAAATATACACAAAAGTAAAGAATATAGTAGAAATAATAAAGAAAATATTTTTAATAAAAATTAAAAAGTAATATGAATTTTTTCTTTTTCTTTATTCAAGAAAAAAAGACATGAAAAAGAGAAAAAAATAAAAAGAAATAAATAAAAAGGAAATCTTTTGAAAATTTAAAAAAGTGAATACACTGTAGTAGACTAAAATAAAATGATGGATGTAAAACAGAATTTGAAAAAATTTACATAAAAGCAAAAAATGCAGTAAAAAATTACAGAAATATTTTTAATAGAAATTGAAAGTAAAAATGAGTTTTTCTCTTTCTGCATTCAAGAAAAAGAAAAGAAATGAAAAAGAGGAAAAAAGAAAAAAAAAAAAAAAGGAAATCATTTGAAAATTTGAAAAGTAAATACCCTGAAGTAGACTAAAATTAAATGATGGAAGTAAAATAGAATTGAAAAAAATTACACAAAAGTAAAAAATATAGTAATAAAAATTTTGAAAAATATTAAACAATTTTTTAACATTTATTTATTTTTGAGAGACACAGAGTGACAGAGCATGAGTGGGGAGTGGTAAGAGAGAGAAGGAGACACAGAATCTGAAGCAAGCTTTAGGCTCTTAGCAAGCTGTCAGCACAGAGACTGATGCAGGGCTCAAACCTACAAAGAGTGAGATCATGACCTGAGCTGAAGTCAGATGCTCAACTGACTTAGCCACCCAGGCTCCCCAGAAGAAAAAATATTTTTAATAATAAAAATTAAAATAAAAATGAATTTTTTCTCTTTCTGTATTCAAGAAAAAGAAAAGAAGTGTAAAAGAGAAAAAAAAAAGAAAGAAAATTGAATAGATGGACCTGCTTACATATTGAAGTAGGACTGAAATTACCTCGTTTTATCCTAGAAGTCAGTCTGTGTAGCACTTTATAGTCCATAAACTAAGCCAGCAGTGAGACTTGTGTTCTTGAAGAGCGAGGTTGGCCCAGTTGGGGGGGGCTCAGTGTAACGGCTCCGCTCTCCACCAGATGGCGCTGCTAAGCTACTGGGGTGGAGTGTTGCGGTGCTAGTAGGTGCATATGCCCATGGGTGGGACCGGTGAAAATGAGGCCACCCAGCTACACAGTCTGTTCTCCTGGATCAGTAATCGAGCACCCATCCTCTGTCTTTAGCTTTCATCCACTCCCCACTTTTTCACTCTCTGTGACCAGGCCCCAGACAGTACCTCTCTCCTGAGTTTTGTCTCAGATGCGGCTATTTTCCCTGGCCCCTTATTTCTGAAGGACTGCGGCTTTGGCCCGTTCCGCCCCTCTGTGGGAGGGTCTCACTGAGCAATGGCCGAATGCTACCTGCACCCAGGAACCTTTGCTGGACCCTGCTGCTGCCGGTGTCCCGAGACTGCGGCTGGGTGCCAGCCCCCCCCGGAAAAAGTTCGCAAGATAGTGTAGCAGCAGTATTTCAGGGATTATGGAAAATCACAACACACATGTGGCACCAGGCTTCACTCGTAATGACCTTGTTCCAGCACCAGGGAATGTGTCTGTTTCTCTGGGTTCTGCTGTGACCAGGCGGCTTCAACAGTCTCTACCAAATGTCCTTCCAGCAGTGGAACTGCTTTTCCCTGTGTGGCCCGAGGACCTCCGGGACCCCACTATGTTCCTGAGGATTCACGTTTCCCACGAGAGCACCGCCAGGTATTGAGCTGTGGAGTTGCAGCCTTTGTGCTCCCCTTGTTTACAGCCTTAATGGGATTTAAGCTCTCTCCTTTCTCCTTACTCCCTTTTTAGTTTAGTCCTTGTGGCTATTTCAAATTTTCCACTTTCTCTCCAGCTGCTTTTGGGGAGGGGTGCTTTCCCCATATTCTCCCCACCCCCCACCCCCCAGTCTCCGTCCTCTCTCCGCTTGCAAAAGTACCTCCCTTCCTGTGCCTTCTGGCTTCCAAAGTTCACCTCTCCGCACCAGGTACTTGCTGAATTATGTGGTTCAGGTTGTGCAGATTGTTGTGTTAATCCTCCAGTTTTCTAGGTGTGTAGGATGGCTTAGTGTTGGTCTGGCTGTATTTAATGGATGCGAGAAACACAAAAAACTTCCATGCTGTTCTACCATCTTGGCTTCTCAATTTTAGCCAGTTTTATCAAAGTACCTTCTTGCTAAATGTAAACAAGACCCTGGTTGTTACTGGTAACCATTCTATCCTAGATCCTTAAAGAAAAATTGCTTTATGAAAAAAATTGACAATTTGGGAAGGAGAACAGAAAGAGAACTTCAATTTTAAATTTATTTTTTTAATGTTTATTTATTTTTGAGACAGAGAGAGATAGAGCATGAATGGGGGAGGGTCAGAGAGAGAGGGAGACACAGAATCCAAAGCAGGATCCAGGCTCTGAGCTGTCAGCACACAGCCCGACGCGGGGCTGGAACTCACAGACCATGAGATCATGACCTGAGCCGAAGTTGGAAGCTCAGCCGACTGAGCCACCCAGGCGCCCGAGAACTTTGATTTTAAATGATGAAGTTGGACTTCTGGATGAATCAATATAAAGCCAACACTAGCTCTGTATTTTCATCTCCCTGTTTATTCCAAGTAGGGTTTTTTTGTTGTTGTTAGTACAAATTTATCTAATTGATAACCCCATGAAGGGGAGTTGATAACCCCATTAGGAGAAAGATGACCAGTTAAAATATTATTGCCTTTATTTGGGTTAAGGGTTTAGATTACATAATGGAAAAAAATGGTATAGGAAAAATTGTTATATTATATATATATATTATATTATATTATATTATATTATATTATATATTATATTATATTATATATAATATAATATAATATAAATTATTATATATAATATTTATATTATATTATATTATATTATAGATATTATAATATATAATATTATATAATATATTATAATATATTATATTATGTATTATATATAATATATATTATATATAATGTTATATATTATGTATATTATATATATTATAAAACTCGATATAATATCGATATAAAATCGATATAAAACTCGATACTTTACAATGATCTGTAATCTGTTACAGAATTACTCATGTGAGAGCTCATACATGGACTATACAGCCTATTGGAATCTCCATGTCAATACTATATATGGTACTTAGGTTTATAACAACATATTTATTGTGATTTGGAGACCAAGATCTAAAAATGACACTTTCAGAGAGCAAACCTATTGTAAAATGTAGACCAAACAAATGCTATAACAATCTGCCATCAAAAACAATAGTGCTTACTTTTGTTGTTTGTCACCGTGTAAGACACTTCCATCATTTCATATTCATTTTTAACTCTGAAATACTATCTGGCAAAGGCATTATGAACTCCATTTTGCAGATGAGGAATCTGAGACTTACTGAGTTCAGGCAAGGTGCAAAAATAACGTACCTAATAACTGAGAGAGCTCAAATGTAATCCCAAATCTGTTGGTTTCTAAAGACCACATCCTTTTATTACTGGAATGTTTTGACGAAAGACATACATAAGATCCAAAGATTAGCTTTGTAAATATGGCTAATCGTTTCAAGCATTATATTTTGTCTTTTGTCATAGGTGGTTTTTGTTATTTGGGTTTTTTGTTCGTTTGTTTTTGTTTTTGTTTTTGTTTTTGTTTTTTTTTGATCACCAGCCTCATAATCTGCAGCACATATATACTAAGCACCAGTTGAGAGCAAGGGCATAGAGTTAATTATTCGTCCACTTGGTTCTTGACACTTTGACTCTGAAAAAAGGGGCAGAACAGAGCTAATGCAAACATCTGGTAACCTCAAAATCAAATGGAATGTTCTAGTATCATTTATCACAACATGGATTTCCTGAATTACACAGAAATTAAATGCTGAAGTAACTAAACTCCAAACTAGCATTTTTTCCTAAATTTATAAAATTTATCAGTGTTTTGGATGGTTTTAGCAAAATGCTGTGTGTGCGTGTGTGTGTGTGTGTGTGTGTGTGTGTGTGTATAAATGAGTGTGAGACAGAGAGACAGGGATAGAGACAGAGATTGGCCTAACCAAAGAACTGTCTTATGCAGCAGAGAGCAGCTATAATACTGACTATGCCACATTGGATTTTTTTATATTCTTGCAGTGGTTGCTGAACCATCTGTATCTCCCCAGTCCTGAGGTCTCTCGCACTATTTCACTTTAACACATGGCATTGCCTTTATGTCCTCGGACATGAGACTCAAGGATTTTTTTTTTAAGTTTTTTTTTCAGTTTTTATTTCTAGTTTGCTTTTTTCTTTAATTTTTTTAATGTTTATTTATGTTTGAGAGACAGGGTGTGAGCAGGTGAGGGGCAGAGAGAGAGGGAGACACAGAATCTGAAGCAGGCTCCAGGCTCTGAGCTGTCATCCCAGAGCCCGACACGGGGCTCGAATTCAAGGACCATGAGATCATGACCTGAGCGAATTCGGACGCCCAACCAACTAAGCCACCCAGGCGCCCCTAGTTTGCTTTTTATTTAAAGTTTAGTTAGGGGTGCCTGGGTGGCTCAGTCGATTAAGCGTCCGACTTCATCTCAGGTCATGATCTTATGGTCCGTGAGTTCGAGCCACACGTCAGGCTCTGGGCTGACAGCTCAGAGCCTGGAGCCTGCTTCAGATTCTGTGTCTCCCTCTCTCTGACCCTCCCCCAGTCATGCTCTGTCTCTCTCTGTCTCAAAAATAAATATACATTTTAAAAAAAATTAAATTTTAGTTTGTTAACATACAGTGCAATATTGGTTTCAGGAGTAGAATTCAGTGGTTCATCATTTACATACAACACCCACTTCTCATCATAACAAGTGCCTTCCTTATTCCTTCATCCATCTAGCCCATCAAGGCTCAATGATTAAAGATATGACTATTAATCTAGGACCTTAATCCACCCCCTTCCACCTTCAGTATTTCCAGATTCAGAAAGTAGTGGTTGCTTTCTTCTCTGTGAACTGTCTTCATATAGCATGTAAATTTCTCTAGAAATTCCCCTTCCTCCAATGAGCAAACTGTTTGCTGTTATCCAGAGCAGGGGCTTTTCTAAAAAGCCAGATGTTAAATATATCAGGCTTTATGGGCCAGATGTTCTCTGTCATGACTATTCAACTATGCCATTGTAGTGGGAAAGCAACCATAGAAAATATGAATGGATAAGTCTGTGTTCTAATAAAACTTTATTTACAAAAGCATGTGGCCAATGAATTTGGCCCATAGGTTGTAGTTTTAAGGTATCGCTATGTTATTTGTCTTCTTTTATGGTAAGTATATTCAGCTTTGACTTACTTTGGAATAAAATTTCAGGGTAAAAAAAAAAAACAAGAAATCAAATTATCCTGACACAAAATATTCAGGCAAAAAATTATTCTGAAATATATACATATATATATAATTTTTTATATATAATTATATACATATAATTTTTCTATTGACTAATTATTCAAACTGACTTGCAAACACTATCATCTTTATATTCTTTCTACCCCTTCTCTATATACACAGAGAATAGCACACACACCAATCTATTATGGATTGCCGCCTCAACCAGTATACTTCACAACCATCCCCATGATGATATAATATTCATTTTATGCTGTTGTGTCCTTCTTTCTACCATTTCTACCTAGAAATGCCCACCTAGACTTTACCTACCCAAAAGCTGCCCATACTTCAACAATTATGGGTGTAGCATTAGAATGAGAATGACTTATTGTTTTGCTGAGTACTGTATTCCTTAATGTTATTTATCTTAATATGATATTTATTGTCTGTGACTATTTATTCTGTGTGTATATGTGTGTGTGTGTCTGTTTTAATACCAGTCTAGGATGTGAGGATTCAAAAATGAATAAGAAGTCTCAAATTCCTGCCCATGTGGAGTTTATATGCTGGTAGAGGAGACCATCATTTGAGCACTTACTTATTTCCTTATGCCCTCTTGTTTTTACTAAAAAACATTGTGTGGGGGCGTCTGGGTGGGTCAGTTGATTAAGCATTTGACTCTAGATCTCAACTCAGGTTTTGATTTCAGGATCGTGAGTTCAAGCCCCTCATTCGGCTCCATGCTGGACATGAAATCTACTTATATAGTGTGGTATAGCATTCCTTCTCATTAAAATTACAATGTACATGAAGGTAGAAACCTGTTCTGTTTTGTACACATCTCACAATAACTACTTGGTGTTTTTATTGCTATCACTTAAAAGGAAAATGATGAATAAAATTAAAAGGTGGAATTTCTTTTTAAAATTGCCTCTAGGGGCGCCTGGGTGGCGCAGTCGGTTAAGCGTCCGACTTCAGCCAGGTCACGATCTCGCGGTCCGTGAGTTCGAGCCCCGCGTCGGGCTCTGGGCTGATGGCTCAGAGCCTGGAGCCTGTTTCCGATTCTGTGTCTCCCTCTCTCTCTGCCCCTCCCCCGTTCATGCTCTGTCTCTCTCTGTCCCAAAAATAAATAAACGTTGAAAAAAAAATTTTTTTTAAAAAAATTGCCTCTATTTAAAATTTTAGATATTATAATTTGCCACATTTGTCTAACTTTCTTGTTTGTAAGAACACCTTGAGTTTTACAACTGCAAGTTACTCCTTTAGTTTCCCCAAAAGTTAGAGTTTGGATGAAGAGTAACTACATTGACCCTGAAGTAAGAGAGCAATGGCATAGGTTGAGTGAAGGGTCAATAAGCTGAGAGGAAAGATGTGTGGGATGATTGAAAAGCTTTCTCTTTTAACTTGCTGGTTTTCTGTTAGTTGGGGGGTGGGGAGTCTTTTTGTGATGAAACTATTGCTGATTCAGAAAAAAAAAGAAGACAGAGAGACGTGGAGAGTGATATGATAAAAGCCTTCTTTTCTTGATTTCTTGCCTCCATAATGTGACAAAAATATTCAAAATGAAAATACATAACCGTAGATTAAATGTGGGTCACTGACAAGAAGATTCACTACTCCGTCTCTTTAAAACTCAGTTGTCTAGTTGTGAATTAGATTTTCAATTTCCAAATCAAGTGAAAAAATGTGTCAGAATTATGTATAGGTGGGAAAGGGCACAATTCTAAATGACATGAATTGAATATTATTACAAAAGTATATTTCTCACTTTGTCTTATGATTATTTTGACACAAGACTACTTCCTGATTTGCATTAAACATAATGATGATGGCATGAGCCCAATATTTAATTAAGACCTATCTTCTAATAACTAATGGTTGAATTTGACACTTTTCTGCTATATCCTAACATGTGAAGGTTTTGGCTGAAATCCAGTTATCACAGCTGTTCTTATATGATCACTTCTTTGAGAAAACCATTTTTCCCACCTCTAAATACCTATTTTTAAATGTAATTTTGCTGTGAGAACTTCTTTTATCCTTTCTTACATGTAAATAATTTCCTTTTGGGGAAATTCTTAACATTGGTTACTAACTGCTGTTCACAACTATTACTCATCTGTGATATCATTATTAAGTAAGTCACCAAAAACTATCCAAGGTCAAGTGTTCCAGAGAAGGTAGTATTCTATTGTTAGAAGATTAAAGTAGGGAAACTTCTAGACCAAAAAAATAACATATATCAGGAATATGTCCTAAAATGATTAAATTGGTATAAACATATTAAATTCATTTCTTTTAGCATTTTGTATTCTTTACTCTTATAGACAAGAGACAAATTTTATATTGGATATAAAAGCAAACCTGTATTATCCTGAATGTATGTTTTCTTTTTAAAATGAGTAGGTAGGTGGAGGAGTTAAGATGGCTGAGTAGGAAGGGTCCCTGGGCTTGTCTTGTCCCTTGAACACAGTTGGAGATCAACATCAAATCATTTTGAACACTTAGGAAATGATCTGATGATTAAGAGAACAATCTGCATAATTTGAGGAAAAGAACGTAGCAAGTATGCTGTAGTGAGAGGGGAATTGGGGGAAAGAAAAGCTGTAGTGTTCCAAGGGGTGGAGCCCTATTCTTGGAAATAAATAAAGAAGGGGGAAGAGAGGTGTGTCAGGTTCACACAAGAAAAGCATTTCCCCAAAACGATTAACAGAGGAGGCATGAAACAGACTATCACGTTTTTGCAAATAGTAGAGCTGACATTCTGAGTGTTTGGAAGTCTGTGCAATTTGCTGGAGTAGATCCGGGCGTGTGGCAGTGTTCCTGGGGAGAAGAAGGGGAGACCCAGGAGTGGACAGCAGAAAGTGTGGTTTGGTGACACTGGGAGAGAATGTTCCTTTTCCTGGAGTATATTTGGAAGAGGGTGTATTTCCTCTCCAAGGTCTGAAGACCCGTCTAGCACCTTTGAGCGGCTTTTCAATAGCAGGGCACAGAGCCATGTGCAGAGGGTGGATAAAGTTGTCTCAGCTTTTTGCTGTGCTTCACCATAAGCTCCATCTATCCAGACACCTGCTCAGTCCTGTGACTGCTTTTCTGGGACAGAAAGGCACCAGGTGTAGTGCTGTGAGTCTCTCTTCTAGAGAGAAGGAAGCAGGTCCATGCCTTGCCAGGTCTTTTAAGATTTGGGATTTGAATTCTAGTCATGCACCAAAGGTAAAACACATGAGACCGGGTGTGTCATTGGCCCTGGGAAACAGAAGGGATCTGATGGAAACCTGGGACAAACGAGGGGAGATTGTTTGCTTGTCTGTGAGGGCCACCTGAACAGGGGCGGGCACCAGCTTCCCTCCCTGGGGATGAGACAATGAGATGATGTCATCTTCCATCACCTGCCAGTCTGGTGGGATTTCAGGGAGCAACACAGTGCCCCGTCCCCTAAGCTGGAGCCACTTACACCAAAACCTGCCCCCCTATGCCCTGCAGGGACATCTTTACAAGGGCAGGTCTTGATTGTGAGGCAGAACAGTGGACCTCTTCCACAGAGAATTAACACACTCTCCCTGTATGCACCAAGTCTACTGATCATAGAGTGCTCCAAAGCATCAGCTTCAGCTCTGGTGAAAATAAGACCAGGATCTTTTCTGTTTGTTTTGTTTGTTTTTAATCAAGCTTATGTTTTGTTGTTGTTGTTGTTGTTGTTATTTTTCATTTGTTTGTTTTTCATTTTCTTTTCTCATATTTTGGATCAGGCTTCTTTCCTGAAAGCAGCTAGGGACAAAAGGTCCTTAACCTACAAGGGTAGACACAAAAGGTTAGCTGCAGACTTGTCCACAAAAACTAGACAGGCCAAGGGAGCCTGGCATGATATTCATCATGCTAAATGGGAAAAATATGCAGCCAAGAATATTATCCAGCAAGGATGTCATTCTGAATAGAAAGAGAGAGAAAGAATTTCCAACACAAGCAAAAAGTAGAAAAAAGTTCATGAACACTAAGCCAGTTCAAGAATTATTAAAGGGGACTCTTTGAGTAGGAGACACCAACAGCAACAGACTACAGAGGAATAGAAACTATCTACAGGAACAGTGATTTTACAGGTAATACAATGGCACTAATTTATATCTATGAATAATTAAATATAAATAGAGTAAATGCTCCAATAAAAAGACATAAGACATCAAAATGGGTTAAAAATATACCCATATATATGCTGCTTACAAGAGATTCATTGTAGACATCAAAACACCACTGAATTGAAAATTAGGGGGTGGAGAACAATTTGTCATACTAATGGACATCAAAGCTGGAGTAGCCATATTTATATCAGAAAAACTAGTTTTAAGCCAAATACTATAAAAAGAGGTGAAGAAGGGCACAATATGGTGGTCTATCCAACAAGAAGGTATAAAAGTTGTAAATATTTATGCCCCAACAATAATAATAGGGGATTTTAACACCCCACTTGATGCAATGGACAGATCATCTAAGCAGAAAATCAACAAGGAAACAATGGCTTTGAATGACACAATGGACCAGATGGACTTAAAAAATATATTCAGAGCATTTTCCCTTAAAGCAGCAGGATACACACTCTTTTTGAGTGCCTATGGAACATCCACCAGAATAGATCACATACTGAGTCACAAATCAGGTCTCAGCAAGTAGAAAGGACTGAGTTGAAGGAGATCATGCCATGCGTATTTTCAAATCACAATACTATGAAACTTGAAGTAAACCACAAGGAAAAAAAATTGGAAAGACTACCAATACATCAGGGTTAAAGAACATCTGATTAAAGAACGAATGGATTAACCATGAAATAAAAAAATAATAATAATTAAAAAAATACATGGAAGCCGATGAAAATGAAAACACAACAGTTCAAAACCTTTGGGATGCAGCAAAGATAGTCATAAGAGGGAAATATATAGTAATTCAGGCCTTATTCGCAGGAAGAAAATTCTCAAATATACATTCTAACCTTACACCTAAAGGAGCTGTAGGAAAGCACACAAATAGGCCCAAAAACATCAGAAGGGAAATAATAAAGATTAGAACAGAAATCAGTGATATTGAAATTAAAAAAAGAAAAAAAAAGAACAAATCAACACAACTAAGAACTAGTTCTTTGAAAAAAATAATTATAATTGATAAACTCCTAGCAGACTTATCAAAAAGAAAAGAGAAATTTATTTATAAATTTATTTATGAATTATTTATAAATAAAATGACAAATGAAAGAGGAGAGATCTCAACCAGCACCACAGAAACCCAAACAATACTAACAGAATATTATGAGTGATTATATGCCAACAAGTTGGGCAATCTGGAAGAAATAAATAAATTTTTAGAATCATATAAACTACCAAAACTGAAATAGGAAGAAATAGAAAATTTGAACAGACCCATAACCAGTAAAGAAATTGAATCAGTATCAAAAATCTCCCAACAAACCAGAGTCCAGGGCCAGATGTCTTCTCAGGAGAATTCTACCAAACATTTAAAAAATAATTAATACCTATTCTTTTGAAACTGTTCTAAAAAAACTAGAAATAGAGGGAAAACTTCCAAACCCATCCTATGATGCCAGTATTTCCTTCATTCCAAAACCAGACAAAGATAACACTAAAAGGAGAATTAGAGGCCAATATCCCTGATGAATATGGATGCAAAAATTCCCAATAAAATACTAGCAAATCCAATCCAATGGTACGTTAAAAGAATTATTCACCCCAATCAAGTGGGTTTATTCCTGAGATTTAGGGCTGGTTCAATATCCACAAATCAGCCAATGTGATATACCGCATTAATAAAAGAAAGGATAAGAATCATATGATTCTCTCAATAGATGCAGAGAAACCATTTGGCAAAATACAGCATTCTTTCTTGATAAAAACCCTCAAGAAAGTATAGATAGAAGAAACATACATTAACATCATAAAAGCCATATATGAAAGACCCACAGCTAATATCATCCTCAATGGGGAAAATCTGAGAGCTTTTCCCCTAATGGCAGGAAAATGAAGGGATTTTCACTCTCACCACTGTTGTTCAACCTAGTACTGGAAGAGCTAGCCTCAGCAATTGGACAACAAAAAGAAATAAAATTCACCCAAATCAGCAAGGAAGAAGTCAAACTTTCACTCTGTACAGATGACATGAAACTCTATGTAGAAAATCCAAAAGACTCCATCAAAAAATTACTAGAACAGATACAAGAATTCAGCAAAGTCACAGAATATAAAGTCTATGTACAGAAATCTGTTGCATTTCTATGCACCAATAATGAAGCAGCAGAAAGATAAATTAAGGAATCAATCTCATTTACAATTGCAACAAAAACCATAAGATATCTAGGAAAAAAAACCTAATTACAAGGTAAAAGAGCTTTACTCTGAAAATTATAGAACATTTATAAAAGAAATTGAAGACACAAAGGAATGGAAAAACATTCCATGTTCATGGATGAGGAGAAAAAAATTGCTAAAAATCTATACTACCTAAAGCAATCTACACATTCAATGCAATCCTTATCAATATAACACCAGCATTTTTCACAAAGCTAGAGCAAACAATTCTTAAAATTTTAATGGAAGCACAAAAGACCCTGAATAGTCAAAGTGAAGTTGAAAAAGCAAAGTAAAATGGGAGGCAACATAAGGCATCTGGACCTCAAGATGTAGACAAACTGTAATCGCAAAGGCAGTATACTACTAGCACAAAAACAGACACATAGATCAATGGAACAGAATAGAGGATCCAGAAATGGACCCACAACTATATGATCAACTAATCTTGGACAAAGCAGGAAAGAACATCCAATGGAAAAAAGACAGTCTCTTCAACAAATAGTGTTGGGAAAACTGGACAGTGACGTGTAGAAACATGAAACTGGAACACTTTTTTACACCATACACAAACATAAATTCCAAATGGGCGAAAGACCTAAATGTGAGACAGAAAACCCAGAGAACACTGGCAGCAACCTTTTTGGCCTTGGCTGCAGCAACTTCTTACTAGTAATGTCTCCGGAGGCAAGGGAAACAAAAGCAAAAATGAACTATTGGGACTTCATCAAGATAAAAAGCTTCTGCACAGTGAAGGAAACAATAAAAAAAAAAAAACTAAAAGGCAACCAACGGAATGGAAGAAGATATTTGAAAATGACATATTGGATAAAGGGCTGGTATCCAAAATCTATAAAGAACTTGCCAAAATCAACACCCAAAAAATAAATAATTCAGTTAAGAAATGGAGAAAAGACATGATCAGACATTTCTCCAAAGAAGTACAAAAGACTAACAGATACATGAAAAAATGCTCAACATCACTCATCATCAGGGAAATAGAAATCAAAACTACAGTGTGATACCACCTCACACCTGTCAGAATGGCTAGAATTAACAACTCAGGAAACAAATGTTGGCAAGGATCAGGAGAAAGGGGAACCTTCTTACACTGTTGGTGGGAATGCAAACTGATACAGCTGCTCTGGAAACTAGTATGGAGTTTCCTCAGAAGTTGGAGATAGAGCTACCCTATGACCCAGAAATTGCATTACTAGGTATTTATCCCAAAGAAGGATACAAAAATATAGATTCGAAGGGCCCATGGACCCCAATGGTTACAGCAGCATTATCAACAACAGCTAAAATATGTAAAGCCTCCCAATGTCCATCAACTGATGAGTGGTCATACATATAATGGAATATTACCCAGCCATCAAAAGGAATGAAATCTTGCCATTTGCAATGATGTGGGTAGAACTAGAGTGTATTATGCTAAGCAAAATAAGTCAGTCAGAGAAAGACAAATACCATATGATTTCACTCATATGTGGAATTTAAGAAACAAAACAAGTGAACATAGAGGAAGGGAAGGGAAAATAAAATAATATTAAAGCAAAGAGGGAGGAAAACCATAAAAAACTATAAACTATAGAGAATAAACTGAGGGTTGTTGGAGTGGAGGTGGGGGGGGCAGAGTTGGGATAAATGGGTCATGGGCATTAAGGAGGGCACTTGTGATGAACACTGGGCATTATATGTAAGTGATGAATCATTAAATTTTACTCCTGAAACAATACTACACTATATGTTAACTAACTTGAATTTAAATAAAATCTTGGAAGAAAGACAAGGAAATGAATAATCGTGTAGAATAAAATATTATAATGAATTACTATAGCTGAAAAAAACCATCAGTACAACAAAAATAAATAAATAAGTAAATAAAATGAGTAGTTAGCATTTCTTTATATATTAAAAAGGAAATGCTTCTGGGGCACCTGGGTGGTGCAGTCGGTTAAGCGTCCAAATTCAGCCAGGTCACGATCTCGCGGTCCGTGAGTTCGAGCCCCGCGTCAGGCTCTGGGCTGATGGCTTGGGGCCTGGAGCCTGTTTCCGATTCTGTGTCTCCCTCTCTCTCTACCCCTCCCCCGTCTCTCTCTGTCCCAAAAATAAATTAAAAAAAAAAAAAAAAAACGTTGAAAAAAAAATTAAAAAAAAAAAAAAAGGAAATGCTTCTTCTCCATAGTGTCCTTTCATCATATTTTTTAATCCCAGATACTAGGATTATTCAGAAGTGTGACACATAGAATGAGGTTTTAAGGTCCTGGAGAGGAAGTGTGAATAAAACTGGAGTAGCACTTAAGGGCAATAGAATAAATCCTGGGTGTGAGTTTGAGAAGTACAACTAGTTTAAATATAGCTTTCCATTGGGACAAATGTAGTTTTCCATTAGATTAAATGTACTTATGTAATTATTGTGATCACTATTTATGGGATTGTGATTATTTAAACTCTAAACTCCAGGAAAAACCTGAGTTCCAAATTGTACAGGAGTGAATTTTGTATCCTGACCCTGCTATGCTCACCTCTGTATGACTTGCCACAGGACTTATAACAGGAATGCTGTAACAGAATTGTGAATCTGAAAGCACCAAAATTTCTCATTTGATCCATTACATCTCATTTTACTTTGGACTACCTTCATTTTGAGTCTTGATTAACTCTGTCTCTTCTGCTTAGGTAGTCTTTGTTGAAATATTGATTATCTTTTCTGCAGTTCTCTCAACTTTCAACTATATCCAGTCAAATTTGAATGATATCTAATTTTACCAGTCCTGGGTATCCACTGGCTGTTAAACTGAAAGTTAAGTATCACTTTACATAGAACCACCATCAGCTATCACAGCACTCTGTGTCAAAGTCAATGTTTGTAGTTTTGAAGTATAATATCATTAACCCTTACAGAGGTCCAATAGTTACATATAAATAGCTGTGAACTTGGAAAGCACGTAAAATTTCTATTTTTTTTAAAGTGGGCCCTAAATGGCAATATCACCCTATCTTGGCTTCCATATAATCTTTTCCTTTTTCTGGTGATTCAATTAATGCTTCATTTAAACAAGCAAATATCCCAGGTGTCTGGGTGGCTAAGTCAGTTAAGCATCTGACTTTGGCTCAGGTCACAATCTTGCTGTTTGTGGGTTCAAACCCCTCATTGGACTCTGTGCTGACAGCTCAGATTCTGGAGCCTGGTTCAGATTCTGTGTCTCTCTCTCTGTCTTCCCCTGCCCCACTTGCACTCTGTATCTCTCTCTCTAAAATAAATAATTATTAAACAAACAAACAAACAAGCACATATCCCAACTTTGATCTCTTTTATAGCCAGGTATCTATAAACGATTTACTTAGAAATGTTAAAGAATACCTTCCTTCCCTTATTGGTTATTTAAAAGTCTAAACATAAAGGATTTGGGATATGAAGGGCTGGCTTCCTAGATGTGAGACCTATGCAGTTGCATAGGGCCCCACACTGACACATAACCATAGATGGTATAATGCTCTGCTGTCTTTGTCTTGAAGTTCTTAAGAATTTATTTGAACAATTTCATTTTTCACTGGGCTCAACAAATTATGTAGCCAATTTGCTTTTGAAACTTGGCAGAGGCAGTAGGAAATCTGGTCATAGGTGATTTGGGATATTAATTAAGGAGATAAGAACTATCAGGATAAAAATTTAATTCAATAAATATTTATTAAGTGCATACTGTTTGGCACGTACTATTCTAGGAACTGGGGATATGGTAGTCAAGCAGACAAGCAAACTCCTTGTGCTATGGATCTTATGTACTAGAGAGGAGAGAGATAATAAGCAAATAAGGAGACTGCTAGATGATAAGAACCAGGAAAAAAAATAAAGTACTATAAAAGAAACAAAGTGAGTAGGGATGGAGTGACCATCCACCAGAACAGGATGGGCTAGAATTGTAGCATAAATTGCCCTCTCTGCTAAAATTATCTCTGCTTTAGGACAAACTCACTCTCCTCTCCAACCCTTTCATATGAAAGGAGATCATTAGTCTGTTGTTTAGGCGAGAAAATGGAATTGGTGGGAGGTTTTTATTAGAACTTATTGAAATCGAGTTTGTAGTTCATTAAAATTGGTCTCTAGCTCAGCAAATGGTGGAAGTGTGGGTGCTTATGACCAATGCATTACCCTGATTTCTGCCAGCTTGTTTCTGTCCTAAGAGAAGCACAACCAGAGAGGTGAGGTAATGGGTCTTGGTATTTGTAACAGGAACATGATAACTATGCAAATATACTTGATGATTTATTACAACATCTGAGAGTCAGTTTCCAAGTCACTTTAAAAACAATGAAATACCAGAAAACTAACCTTATGATAGTACATATTCTATTTTAAAATACTATATCTCTTAGGAGTATATATTGTTTTTGCTTGCACAAATTCAATATGTATGCACTAACTTAATGTACAAGTAAGGAAATTGGGTCATGATGGAAGAACACAGTTGTCATTGTAACATTCTATTCATGTCACCTAATTATCACAGCATCTTTACTAAACTGAACTAAAGTCCCTTCAGATATATTATAAATGAAACTTCACACTTTCTCACAATTCATTCAAATATATTACTGACATGTTTTAAGAGCTCATTATAGACACAGGAAACAAAATTAACTTTGATAAGCTCATGTAGTAAGACAGGAGGTCAGCTGGTAAATGTGTGGATCTTCAGAAGATTGAACTGCTTTATTTATATCAAACACTTGTGTTTATCCAACGTTGGCACTCTTAAAATGTGAATTAAATTTAATAGAAGTGTATATCACCGATCAATGGCTGAATTGTGTGAAGTTACAATCCCGTTCCCATTTAAAAAAAAAAATAACACTTATTTATTATTCAGAGACAGAGAGAGACAGGGCATGAGCAGGGGAGGGGTGAGAGACGGGGAGACACAGAATCCCAAGCAGCCTCCAGGCTCTGAGCTGCCAGCACAGAGACCGAAGCCGGGCTCGAACTCACAAACCGCAAGATCATGACCTGAGCCGAAGTGGGATGCTTAACCGACGGAGTCACCCAGGCACCCCTCAAACCCGTTCATATTAATCACAGTGTCATCAAAAGTAGTCTTCATTACTTAAATAAACAGGCTTCATCAAATCCTATTGCTTTAGGCTGGACATCGTGCTGCTGCCATTAAACAGATATAGTCACCTCACCTCTGCATATTAGCATAGTTGTTTTTATGTGGTTTATATGCTCTTCTTTCTGTCTTTAATTTTCTATATATTTAAGTCCTATTGTATTTCTTGTTTTGCCTTGTATTTAAAAAAAGAGTAATTTGGGGGGTACCTGAGTGGCTCAGTTGGTTAAGTGTCCAACTTGGGCTCCAGTCATGATCTTGCAGCTCCCAGGTTCTAGCACCACATGGGGCTCTGTGCTGACAGCTCAGAGCCTGGAGCCTGCTTCAGATTCTGTGTCTCCCTCTCTCTCTGCCCCTTCTCTGCTCATGCTGTATCTCTCTGTCTGTGTCTCTCTCTCAAAAATAAATAAACGTCAAAAACAAACAAACAAACAAATAAATAAATAAATAATAAAAGTAATTTTTATTTTCAAATCTTTACTATTCTTTAAATTTTTAAACCTCTATTCAATAGGATTTGAAGCATAGTATGTCAATGGGGATTTTTATTTATTCTGGATAAGTTATGCTCCCAGTAGCCAAGTAGTTTCCAAGACGTGCTTTTCCTACCATTTGTTCCAAAAACTGGGGTGGGGAGGATTTTTAATGGCTACTGATATATGTGTATATCTCTTTAAAATATCCTGTCACTTTGATGAGCTTGGTGGTGCTGACATAATCGTCTAGCTATTGAAATTCAATTTTAAAATCTAAAAGCGATAGTGGCAAAATCTGGAATGTCCGGAAGAAATATTTGGGGCTTGAAGTGAAATGCACACATCATTCCAAATTATCTTGATATTTGTTTTTAAATTCTTTCTTTTGATTCCAGTTGTAGAATATAATAGATTAAAATGGGGACTATTTTCTTGGAAGGGTATTAATATCAATATATTTGTAGGTCATGTATAATTTTCAGAGTATCTGAGTAACTTCTGTAAATCTGTATTGCTTCATATAGAAGAAATAAGAACATATTGTGTATACTGTTTACATTGCAATCTTTAAGCATCTCAACCACCTACACAAATAAAAATGTTGGGTAGGTTTGCTATTATAATTATGAATGCAAAATACTTTTTGTTAAAAATCAGAAGGATTTAGTTAAAATGAATATTATAAAGTAATAAAAAAGTTTGCAATTCACATTATTAGTAGCATCAATTTAAAGTTAGAAATATGAAAGTAATGTTAACATTTTTCTTTGTTTTTAGTCTACGCTTCCAAAATTTTAAAACTACATTGACAAGCTGAAAAACCTAACAAGTAAGATAGGAGGGGGAAAATGATAAAATATTTGCAACCTATATAAAATCTTTGAAAATATAACTTTTCCTGGCCAGCTATACCATGACATAGGCATAAATAACTTACATACTTCACTCATATTTGTAAGAAGAGTTAGGAACAGTGTTCCAAGGTGGTAACCTTTAAGGGTAACCACCCTTCCCCATAGCTCTCATTGGAAAAATGGCTCTCAAACCATGAAGAGGACCCAGGCTGCTGCCTGAGACTCTGACGCTGAAATATATATGATTGTAGAGACTTTTCAGAACATGGTTGTGATATATTGTGTACCTTTCTTAAACTGCTTTAGTGTCCTATATACACATTAAAAAATTCATCAGTCTGCCTCAAAACAAACAAGCAAATACATCAGAGTAACGACAAGAACAAGAACTTCTGGAACTAAAAAACTCAGGACAGAGTAATTGATAAGTCTAAGTGTTTCTCATTTTAATTTTTTTTTTTACATTTTATTTATTTTTGAGAGAGAGAGAGAGTGAGCACAAGTGGGGGAGAGGCAGAGAAAGAGGGAAAAACAGAATCTGAAGCAGGCTTCAAGCTGTCAGCACAGAGCCCGATGCAGGCTCGAACCCACAAACTGTGAGACCATGACCTGAGCCAAAGTAGGATGTTCAACCGACTGAGCCACCCAGGGGCCCCAAAGTGTTTCTCATTTTTATACTGCATGCCTACTCAGTGCCAAACCCTGACTTGGGGATAGGGATATAATGATAATATAGATGTGCCTTCCCCCATCCCCAACATACTCATCACACAGAGAGGAGATACATATTCCTGGCCTCCTCTCTGGAAAGAGCATAGTTAAACACTTAGATGAGAAGAACATGAGACTATCAAGGGACTGAAATAAATTCAGTGATAGTTACTGGATTATCGAAGGTAAAGGACATTAGTTTAAAAGGCAACGTTGGAGAGGGAAGAAGGGACCAGGCCATTATGGCACTTGTAAATCAGGTTTAGGAATACAGACTTTCTCCTAAAAGGAAAAGAAAGCTGTCGAAAATTTACAGACAGAGAAGCACCATAATCAAATGGCAACCGGGTAGACATCAATACTATTCATTTCAAAGAGATCACTGGAAAGAAGGCAGGTTTGAGAGATGATGAGTTTAGATGTTCAAACCTTGAATATGACGTTTCTGAAAGACACGCAAGTATACATGTGCAGTAGGAAGCTGAGCATCTATAGAAGACGTGAGTGGTGTAATTTAGACAGAGCCTTTGCAGCTTTCTAGAAATAAAAAGGAGGGATTAAAAGAAGCAAATGTGCCAAATAGTCACTTATATGCAAGGCAAAAAAGAAAAAAATATTTTCATTGAATTGGGGTAAACAAGTTAAATGATTTTGTGAAAATCAGATTCAGTGAAATTATGAGGGCAGAAAACTAATAGCAATCACTTAAAGAGAAAAAGGAGACAATGAGTTTAATAAATTGTTTCAAGAAGTTAAGTTTTATTGTGGAAAAGAGAAAGAAACAGCTATATGATGATTGTGTTAATGTGCGGCTTCTTTAAGAGAAAAAGTTTTAGCACTTGAATAATAATGGAAAACAGCCAGGAGCAGGAGGATCTATTTCCATTTCCCCTCTTTGTCTAAAGGCAACAATCTTGAGGATACCCGTGAGGACTAGGTAAGTTTTGTGTACATATGTGTTAGAAACATAATTGGGCTTTTATTCTGACCTTGTTTGATCTGGAAAAAAAAAAAAAAAAAAAGAAAAGAAAGAAAAAGAAACCCTGATCTGTGGCAAAATGTTTTTTCCTAAAGAAAAATAGGAAAGATCCTAATTTCAAGATACCTTGAAGGAGCAGTAAAGGAGAACTAACTGTGCCTTAAGATTCTCCTTGAGCGGATATTCTGGCCTCTGGCAACTTCTTACCTCTGACCTTCTGGAATCCTCCATTATGTATTGTTTATATCCTCCCTGTTTTCCCAGTCTCTGCTAGGGCAGTGTGGTAAAGTCATCCCTAATAATCTACCCTTGCTAATTCTGCCTCTGTTTCTAGAGGGGGTGAAACTTGTGGATGTCAGAAATGATTCTCCTGCAAAGCTTCGACAGAAAGGTAAAAAAACGAAAAGAAAAGGATCAGGGAACGAGTATCTTACTGTTATTCTAAGTCAGAGCCTGAATTTGTAAGTCCTGGGATCTGAATATATATGTTCCCTGTCCCCCTTAAAACAAACAAACAGGGGCACCTGGGTGGCGCAGTCGGTTAAGCGTCCGACTTCAGCCAGGTCACGATCTCGCGGTCCGTGAGTTCGAGCCCCGCGTCAGGCTCTGGGCTGATGGCTCAGAGCCTGGAGCCTGTTTCCGATTCTGTGTCTCCCTCTCTCTCTGTCCCTCCCCCGTTCATGCTCTGTCTCTCTCTGTCCCAAAAATAAATAAACGTTGAAAAAAAATTTTTTTTAAACAAACAAACAAACAAACAAACAAACAAACAAACCTAGATAGGAAAATATAAACATTTTAAGTTTGAAGCAAATTAATATAAAGAGTAAATACCTTTTTACTCCAACAAAGTATCAAAAAAGCACTTGGTTCATTCTTTCCCCAAGGACATTTCTAATTCATTTAAATAAGAAGTTTGGCATAAATACATGTAAACAATTTGGTTCAAAGCATCAAGACTTCTGTAACAATACCAAAAAGGCTTGGTCTATAATCTATCAAAAATGCTTTGGAAATGTAAATTACAGATGACAACATGGAACTGTTGATACAACTCTTCTAATTATAAAACTATGCAAGACTATACAAAATTGAAGAACTTCTTGAAATGTATTAAACATTTGCTAAGGAAGAGAACTTTGAATTTATGTGCAAAAAGAGGTTGACAAACTTATAAAGGAACAGAAAGCAGATAGTTTAGGCTTTAAAAATCACAAGTGTCTATTGTAACTACTCAATTCTATCATGGTAGCTTGAAATCAGACATAATATAAAAGAATTGGATGGATATGTTCCAATACGTCTTTATTTATAAAACAGGCTGAAGACTGGATTTCACCCAACGGCTATAGGTAGTGACTTCCATCCTAATGCTAACCGATGCTAAAAATATATCGATGATGAGTATTATGCCTGAATAAAGTTATTATATAGCAATATTTTGCATGAGTATATGTCAGCATCATTATTTCTGGTACCTCCAGCCATCAAAAAAATCATTGTGAGACAAATTATAAAGATTTAATAAGCACATTTTCAGAACACCTGGACGGCTCAGTCAGTTAAGCTTCTGACTCTTGATTTTGGCTCAGGTCCATGCTCTCATGGTTGATTAGATAGAGCCCCCACTTGGCTTTGCATGCTAACACCACAGGGGCCTGCTTGGGATTCTCTTTCTCACTCTCTCTCTCTCTACCCCTGCCCTGCTCCTGTGCATGCTTTCTCTCTCTCTCTCAAAAATAAATAAAGTTTTTTGTTTTTGTTTTTTCTAAAGCACATTTCCCTTCATTTCTATTCAGGAAAATTTTGGTGCTTTCTTGAGATATTTCTTCTGTATATGTAAAAAAAAAAATAGAGTTTATGTTGTATTGGGAGAAAGCAAGGCTGACTGGTTTTCCAATTGCAGTTAAACAAGTTTTTAGTCAGATTGGAGCCTAGTTCAGCTTTCTCTTCAGCATAGACTTTTAGAAAACTCTATTCAGTCAATTATTTAAAAATTATTATTTTTTTATTGTTTACTAATAACGATGGTAGGACTGAGAATTCATAACAAGACAGAATCCTCATTACCAAATATTCGTACATAAATTCTTCTATTGTGGCCTGAGAAGAGCTACAATAAAATGATGCATAGAATATTATAGGGATGCTAAAGAAGGAAGAGCTTCAAACTAACAAGGAAACTGCAGGATATTAATTTTCAGGTAACTACTTAGAAAGCATAAGGTCTTAATTAACAGAATAAAGTGTTCCACTAAATCAGTGCCCTAATGTCCTTATTAGTTTTTCATTAATTATTCCAGCTACCATTAGCCATAGCATCAAAAAGTCCAGCATTTTCCCCTTGAATTTTTCAAAGACCATGACAAAAAGTTATATTCTAAAATGTCCAGTTTCCACTTCTAAACTAAAGGATTACAGTGGCAGGATCACATCACTATATCTAATTACCTCTACCTGTGAATATGTTTCTTTGTAGTTAAACCCAAAGGAAATGCATGATACTTCTCTTTTATCTAATGACTCTCTTGTTTATTTGGCTATATGTTTCATCCTGTTCTTCCAGAGAGGCTAATCTCACTTTCTTGTTGCTTAGGTCAGAAAAGTATGTCAAATACTTGGGTTCCCAAAGATGTAGCTCTTAGTACTTGCATACTTCAGTGTGCAAATGCAGAAAACTTCTAGAAAGATGGGTTTGAGGGAGACTCTGGAGTTTGTTGTCTCATAGGCTCAGAACACCTGAACTTTTCATACCTACCCCCAAGTATCCACCTCTAAGTATTTGACAGTGTGTTTTCATTTAGATTTCCATAAAACAAGAGGCCTGATTTCATTTTTCCCCAAATACAAAAATATTCACATAAATTTGGCATTCTTAAGTAAGCTACATATTATTTTTTCAAAGTGTCCTGTTTCATTTTGCTTTTTAAAAAGATATCCTCAATGAACTGGACTACTTTACTGAAGACAAGGTGATCAAAACATAAATAAACCCGCATATGCACAAGTAATCTTAGGTATGCCATTCAGCTATGTGAATATTTAACATTCACTAGGAAAAAAACAAAGCAAAACCAAACCAACACCATAAATGTAAGATTGTTGTCTTACTCCAGAATGCAGCAAAAGCTACCTCCCCCTAAATCAGAAGGTGTAGCTACATTTTTGCTGTAGTCTAGCACTGGTACTTGCTACCTTTGAAGTCATAGTCCTCATGATAGAAATGAGAAAGTATACTTTCAACTTTGTGGTATGCAAATGGTTAATTTATTGAAATGCTACAGTGGCTATTTGCAACAGGGTTGCACTGTTATAGCTAAAATGCTGAAGTCAAAGCCCAAGACCCAGTGTTCAAGTTTCATGGTTAAGACATCTTCATGTGCAGGAGTTTCCTGTTCCCCCAACCCTATACTACTCCCCAGCTCAGAAGCATCCAAGTAGAGGGTCTAATATTAGAGATATATGATGCAACTAATGTTACATTTTATCTCTTCTTTACCATCTCTTTCTCAAAGGGAAACATACAGTTTGGAGGCTGTAGGTAGAAGCCTGTCTTAGTTTAGAGGCCAAATGATCTTTGGCAACTGTCCACGAGATAAAATACAGTTATTGTATCTTTGGTAACCAAAGAAGCCAGTGCTCAATAAATGTGTCCTAGTCTTACCAGCTTTGGAGATGGTAATCAAAGGTGCATGATGAAAATCTTTCAGAATATTTCACTCTCCTTCCATATTGTTAGACAACTGCAAAACTTGCCCCCTGTAGGAGGAGATGATCAATATATAGGACAATTTTTAATGCTAGATCAAAAGCCCCAAGTATGGATGATCTAGCCCAGGGCAAGTCCTTTAAACAACTGACAAGCTTCTCAAGGGATTTGTTTGTGAATTCATTCCCCCTAATTAATCTGTACTCTTCTTTCCAGAAAGAATTTGTTTCCACTTGAAATCCCTAAATAGGATTGATGATCAAACTTTCTTTATGGATGGCTCCTAAATGAAATGAAAATGAGCTTCCCAGACAGATAGATGCAGTGGTTAATAGTGTGTTTTCATTAGACGATTATGCATAAACTTGGATATTTCCTCCGTTCACAAGACCTGGACATTGTTATCCTACATGAAAACATCTGGTTTTACCTTCAACATAGAATACATATTTCAGCAAGCTTCGGTCCATGTATCTTTCAAAGCAGCTGAAAGGAGTAAGGAGCAAGTTTTCACACTATGGTACTTATTCTCCAAGTGAAAGAAATAGCACACAGCAAGTAGGAACTGAAGAAACAGAAGGAAGGAATGATGCAATAAGCAAAGAAATTTAACATCAATGCATGGAGGCCCATCTCAGACATGCTGTGATACTACCCAATTAAATTTCAGTTTCATGTATTCATCATCAGCTACATACTGAGTACTATAAATCTGGCACAGGCTACAGATACAGTGATAACTGTTTCATCCATTCTTGGAGACACTTGAGGCCAGGAAAGCTACAAAACCCCAGAGAAGACCATGAATTTCGCTGCAACAAAGTAGGCATAAGAAGTTACAAGAACACCTTAATCTCCCAGGAAGGATACACTAAAGGATGGAAAACCTTAGCTCCTCACCAACTAGATAGGACCTGCCTCCTCCAATACAACAAGAGAAGAAGAGGTAGAAAGAACGATCCAGACTGCTACTTTTGCAAAAGTCTCCTGAAAGAAATGGGAAACCACAAAAAAACCAAAAAACAAAAAACCAACAGATGTTCTTTTAACATGTTGTGGCCTGCGATGATCATATTAGAGTAAACTTAGGTCTTTTGTCTTCTGAAAACCAGATAAGACAGTTTCCATCACTTTTTATGTGGAAAAAAAATGTGCCCAGAGGAACAATGGGGAGCTTTCAAGCTACTCTGAAGACTGAAGACAAAGCTGACACTGGAATGGGGCATTGGAATGCTAAAGCTAGAGCTTGGATAAACACTACTGCCTTATTACTGGCATAACTCTGAATATTTCAATCCTATAAATCAATGCATTCAAGTGAGGTTTTTTTCTTTTTCTTTTAAATTGGGGGATATGATTGGAGCGCCTGGGTGGCTTGGTTGGTTGGACGTCCGACTTTGGCTCAGGTCATGATCTCACCGTTCGTGGGTTCAAGCCCTGCATTGGGCTCTGTGCTGACAGCTTGGAGCCTCGAGCCTGGAGCCTGCTTCAGATTCTGTGTCTTCCTCTTTTTCTCTGCCCTTCCCCTACTCATGCTCTGTCTCTCTCAAAAATTAACATTAAATTTTTTTTTTAATCTTTAAAAAGAATTGGGGGATATGACAAGACTTTTTAACTGACACTCAGAGTAATAGAAGAAAATGTCCTGAATGATTTTTAAATGTCTTTAAAGATGTTTAGGTCAAAATGCATCATGTATATTTGTATCAGGTTATATATTTATATCACATATATTAATAAGTTCTGGGTATATGATTGCATGCTAGTGTTCTCAGGAAGCAAACATGGTTGAGACCTACTAATTTATTTCACTTCTTATATCATTGTGTTCTCTTTTACTCACATTGAAACATTGCTTGTATTGGTCACTGGCAGAGACAATCTGCCTAACTAGATGGGCCAGAAATCTAATCTGGTGTGACAAATGAAAGAGACCCATAATTGGCTATGTAATTCTAGGGTGGAACTGTTATCAATTTTAAGCAATTGATGTTCTCAGAATAACATTATACACTGTGTGAGCGATTACAATTACTCTGGGGAATCACTGGATGTTTCTCTAATCTTTTAGTGGGTTATAAAAATGAACAGCAACTTTTGGTAACTGGTGTTTCATTCACATTCGATGACAATCTGAGTTTAGCTTCTTTGGTACAAAACGGTCCTAAACATAAAGCTGTTTTCATCTAAAAGTATCCATCTTTAATTTTTTTTTTAATGTGTATTTATTCTTGAGACAGAGACAGAGCGTGAACAGGGGAGGGGCAGAGAGAGAGGGAGACACGGAATCTGAAACAGGCTCCAGGCTCTGAGCTGTCAGCACAGAGCCTGACGCGGGGCTCGGACCCACGAACTGTGAGATCATGCCCTGAGCCAAAGTCAGATGCTTAGCCGACTGAGCCACCCAGGCACCCTGAAAGTATCCATCTTTAAACATAAGATGACTGTTTGTTTTCCTTTAAAGACCATTGACTTAGATCATGCCAAAGTCTTTTGCCTGGAATGCCTGACAAATACGGGCACTTGCTTTGTTGACCTCGGCTTCTACACTCTATACTCACTTTGTCGTCTAGTGAAACTTCAGAAACCACCAGTATCATTCTTTGAATTACTGTTGCTCATACACTTTTATACTCATCCTAATTTAACAGTACACTGAACCTTTTGAGGTACAGAAAAGATTGAAATTATATAGCTGAAAGTTTAGAGAAACTCTTAACTAGGCCATATACAGAGTTACAAAGTAATCACTTCCTAGCTGGCATCTGAGGAAATGATGAAATTTAGCCCAAACTTGGAAATGTCACTCTTAGCAAGAGATTGTGCTATACTATTGTTTATTTCTGGTCTTGCATGCCTCCAGTATGTCACATGTGTCCTTCCTAAAGCTTCTCAGAAAATTGGCTCATTCTCCACTTCACTTATTTTAGTCAGTTCTGTATGGCTTGGCAGACAGAAAGACACAAATGAGACAGTTCTCTATATGCCCACGTTCACTGTGCACTTACAATTAAACTATACTCTTCAGCATAGATGGATTTGCAGAAACAAATTTCCACACGGTATTCTGCATAACTCTGTGGCTGCAACATTTAAAATATCCAACAGGCATTAATTCTTTATTGTATCTCAAAATATAAAATAACATTACAGCAAGTTTCCAAGGCTATGTAGGATTCTTAATGTAGCAGTGATCAGATTATTTGAAACATCCTAATAAAATGAGAATTCTCATAATAATAAACATAATAAGGTATATTAACACACATTCACTTTTTACCAGGAACTGTGTGAAGTGCATCACACACATTTAGTTCTAATCCTCTCAACAAACCCTGCACACCTGATATCATTATCCATGTTTTAAGGGTGAGGATTTTGGGACTCATGTAACTCATTTGCCCAAGGCCACATACGTAGTAAAAGAAAGGACCATGACTCAAATCCAGTTTTGTTTCTCTTAAAAAATGTGCCTTTTAAATTACAGTGCCAAGCTTATTTTCATAGTATTGGTTTGATTAAAAATATATTGTCACTTGGGGCGCCTGGGTGGCTCAGTCAGTGAAGCATCTGACTTGGCCCAGGTCATGATCTCACTGCTCGTGAGTTCGAGCCCCGCATCAAGCTCTGTGCTGACAGCTCAGAGCCTAGAGCCTGCTTCTGATTCTGTGCCTCCCTCTCTCTGACCCTCCCTCACTTGTGTGCGTGCACATGCTGTCTCCCTCTCCCTCGCTCTCTACCCCCCTCTCCCGCTCATGAATTGTCTCTTTCAAAATAAATAAATAAATGGTGGAGATATCCAGACCCAAAAGAAGGCCATATAGACATCCTATATGTATATATACTCTAATAACAAAGATCTTAGCTTTTTGTCTTAGAGGATTGACAAGGACATTGTCCCCCAATTAGCCAATTATTTTCCAAGCAATAAATTAGAAGTGTGATGTTTGTCACATGTAAGATAGTTTCATTTTTTTTCTTTTATTTAACAAAACAAAGTTTTAGCTATTAAAAAAACACATTTTCTATTGTCCAGTGATTACAAGCATAATAATATAGGCTTTACAGAATAATAATAATAAAAAAAAATCCCAAATGGCTCAGGATTATGTCTAGCAATTAATTTGAAAATATTTAAATGGTAGATGTATTCTGGATAGAAATTGAGTATGGATTTCAAAGGACTTCAAAATAAAATTATCTCACCATTCTTATAGAGCTGAGCTTAATCAGTCTTACAAGTTAAAGAAGACTTTTGTCACAGACAAAGGTTATTTTGACAAAGCCAAATTAAGGTCCAAGTAGGTCTTGACACACAGAAAGAATGCTGGGTCCCTAGTGAGTCTAGTGATAATTAACATCTGACTTGAAGAACCATTGGGAATGACTTGGAATGCTCTAATTGGTCCACCCGACTTGCCTGCGGGCTTTTCTGTTATGGGAATGATTTAAGTCTCTTCTTGCTTTCAGCTAAATCTCAGCATGTCTCAGATTTCTAAAGCTACCTTTATCATTTGAGGCCCTGAGGAAAAAAATGAATTGTAATTCAGCTTTTATCTTACTTGCTGGAGAACCGTAAGTATTTCTATAATATTAAAAGGAGAGCTGATTAAGAAGGCAGGAATCAATCACAAAATCAAGGCAAATTGGTAGGAATGGATCTTTGGGTGTCCACTAATACACATGACCTACTTTCATGTAAAAATGTATCAGGTGAATACATAACTTAAAAGAATGATACAGGATTGGTTCACAAAATCACTGAGGAGACAAACTGAGATACACTGAAGCACTCTAAAGCCATACATTTGCTCAAACCTATCAATATTTGTCACTCCGATAGTAAAATGTGACATAAAATTACTGAGTGTTAACTGTATCACTTCTGTATTTTTATTGTTGCTTACTTTGAATGAAGCCCATGGGAGGGTGGTTATGAAAAATAATGACATCCATTAAGAGTGAAGATCTAATTGAAAGCATTATCAAATGTGGTAACACTTGCAGCTGGACCACCATGGAAATAGAAATAAATATGCAGATGGTTGAAACCAGTCTGCCTGTCAATGAACCATTAAGGCACATTATCCCAGCTGTCAAACATTTTTCTATTTATATTGAGTGTTCATCTTTGCTAAGTGGTAGTCGGGAGAATGGTTTATTGGCTTCTTTCTTCTTTTGTTATAAATTGTACTATTCTAAGTTCAGAGTAAATATGTATTATATAATAAATTACATATGTTACACTATTACTGAATGTATATACATTCAGTATCTGCCTTATTTTGACAGGTGCACATGTACATTTTTTATCTAAATGCCTTTCACATAAACACTAAATCATTATAATGAAGAAGATAGTTCTTAATGTGGTCTTGAGCTCTGCAGTTGTAAATGACATGTTCAGAAAAGAAATTTTTGTAATCTCTTTGGATACAGACAAAAACGGGCAGCAACATATTTTTTTTTGCCTCTTTTTGGTTATTTTTACTACACACACACACACACTCACACACACACACACTTTAATAAGAGTTTCAGCATTTCCATTTTGCATAGATACAAATGTGAGTAAAAAGTGGCATCCTGCTGTCATTGAGAGTACTTGAATGTCTGATCCTGAATGAGGTATCTGAGGGCTGTCAGTAAGCATAAAGGAAAAATTTTGTCAATCTGGGACTTAATTGGATGTACTTCATTTTATTTGTAATCTCTGGAGTGAAGCCCTCTCAAACAGTGGACCCATAACATTTATAATTAAGATAGTGTACTTCAAGCTTTGCTTTCATTTTCATTGGGCAGAACTACTCTTTTAAGATTCATATGAACACACGGCATTAACATGAAATATATGCAACAAAAATCTGTGTAAGGTGAATATATATGAGATTGTGTGATAGAATAGTTTTATCTTTAATGCTTATTATTCCTCAGTATTGGTTCCATTTTTATATAATTTTTTTTTTGTTGTATCAGATTTATTAGTATGGTAAAGTGTTATTTTGATACTAATAAATATCATAAAATGTTACTAGTAAGAATCTAAGGTGTGATAGGAGATTGAGAATGTCCCTAAATTGCCCACAAATGAGATTCATCTTAAAATAATCAAGTGGTTATGAACAGGAAACAGATTAGCATTGGAAACCAGGAAAAAAAGTTGTATATACATAGCACATACATAAAGATATCTCAGCCAGCAAAGTACAGGTAAAAGCAAATGAATGAAAGGAAAAATGTGGCACCCAACCTGCCACAAATCACTTGTAAATTGATAATGGACCTTGCAGTTTGAAAGGGTAAGGACTAGACTGTGTAAGGGTAATCAGTAACCTTCCAACAATGGTCCTCTGAAATCCATGCGGCCATGTTGAATAGATATTCCAACGTGCTTGATTAGTCCAGGCTGCTGCTCAAAGTTGGTACCTGGACTAAACAAAGTGCCTGTGAAGTGACTTGCTGCTTTTCAGCTAGTACATCCATGCCAGGTGATGAACTACAACAAACAAGGAAAAACCAGCCACCCTCTCCTTCTTGTCTTCTCTCAATATCTTGACTATTGTCAAATCTCTCTAGCCAAATAGCTTGCAGTGGTTTGAAATGTTCTCCTTCACAGCAACTTGAAAGAAGAGATGAGGGTTTTCTGCAGTCTCTGGCAGAACCAACCTCACAGCACAATATGAAAGTTACTTCCCGGGGCGCCTGGGTGGCGCAGTCGGTTAAGTATCCGACTTCAGCCAGGTCACGATCTCGCGGTCCGTGAGTTCGAGCCCCGCGTCAGGCTCTGGGCTGATGGCTCAGAGCCTGGAGCCTGTTTCCGATTCTGTGTCTCCCTCTCTCTCTGCCCCTCCCCCGTTCATGCTCTGTCTCTCTCTGTTCCAAAAATAAATAAAAAACGTTGAAAAAAAAATTTAAAAAAAAAAAAAAAAGAAAGAAAGTTACTTCCCATCCCAGCTAAACATGAGACGAGGAAAAATGCTGCATTTCAAAAGAGTGCCACATGAAAAAACAAACATCTCCCTATGACAAAGAATGGTAATGAAAGTCAAAAAGGCACATAGAAAATGTAGAATTTTGTTTATTTGTATCTTTTATTGAGTAAACTTAATATTACTTTCAAACCATCTATGTCACATGCTCTTCTAAAGGTACTACAAATATTAACATTTAATCACTATAATAAATTCTGCTATAATCCCCTTTTCACAGGTGTGATTCTTAAGAAAAAAATTAAAAGCATGTTTTATAAAAATACAAAAAAAAACAAAACAACAAAAAACAGAAGTGACAGGCACAAGCAGAGAAGAATCTGAGATCAGAAGACCCATAGCCCCTGGGATAATATGTAACACATACTTAGATATTATGTAACTCAATAGTTAGTGATTTGAATTGTGTTTAATTTGAAAGGATTTTTAATGTATCAGATTGGATCATTAAAAAAAAATCAGTACCAAAATAATAAAGCTTAAGATTTTTCCATGCAATTAAAAATAAGGGGCGCCTGGGTGGCTCAGTCGGTTAAGCGTCCGACTTCAGCTCAGGTCACGATCTCACTGTCCGTGGGTTCAAGCCCCGCGTCGGGCTCTGTGCTGACTGCTCAGAGCCTGGAGCCTGTTTCCGATTCTGTGTCTCCCTCTCTCTCTGACCCTCCCCCGTTCATGCTCTGTCTCTCTCTGTCCCAAAAATAAATAAATGTTAAAAAAAAAGTTATAGTGGTAGAAGTGAAAATAAAATAAGCATGGATGAAATATTAACAGTTTTTAATAGTATTATAAACAGAATCCCATGATGAAAAATTGAGGATGAGTGATACTGAAGAAACAAGATTAAAACGTTGAAGAAAATTTCTTTTTTAACCTAAGCATCCACAACATACTGAGTTAAACTGATAATGGTGATGGTGATGATAATTTAAATCAAGCCAATAATAATAAACTTCTAAAGTGCTCTATATCTATAAACTCATTAACATTCACAACTTATTAATCATATAAAACCCTGTTACAGGAGTACTATTATTATCAGTATTTTGCAGAGGGAGAAATTGAAGAGCAGGATGAAAGTTTGAGCCTAGGTTCAAACCCAGAGAACTTTCACTTCAGCCCTTCACTCTGATCACCTCCGTGCAGATTGTCTTGCTAGAAAGAGACCCACATCTTAGCAAAGTAAGTGCACTTATAGAGTAAAGCAACAACAAAAAAATCTTCACTTACTCATATAGAACTATAAAAAAAACAATAAAAATAACACACAACAACTCAATGTTAATCAGTAGACATGAGAGTTGTTAAAAACAAAAATAAGTGGCCAAAACAGTGAATCATTTTCATAGAGTTTTGTGATTCAAATTCTTATATCCAGACATAGGAAGTCTCAAAAAATGTAATTCTTGGAAATAAGGAGTAATTCAAAGACGTTAGGAACCAAGTTAGATAAATCAAAATAAGCTATTTAATAATATGAAATTTGTTTAAAAACAGTAGTTAATAGAAAAAACACAAAAACTCTTAATAGAGTAATAATTTGCAAAGTATATGTGTATATGTAAATGATATTAGACACAGATTTTAGATCATTAACTTCATCATTTATTTAATAATATTTACTGAGACAATAAGGGGTTAGGTCCCTAGAGATTCAACAGTGACCAAAACAGATATATCCTTGGTCTTATGTAGCTTGCTTTATGTGAAGAGGTTGGAGTCAAAATAGAAAAATAAATAAATAAAATAAAATCGGGTTGTGATGAATGACATTAAGTGAAATAAAGCAGAGTAAGAGAATAAAGAGTGAGGGCAATAAATAAAGGCCTTTGTGTCAAGGAGAACTTTGAATGAGAGGAAGTCAGGGAATGAGACTTACTGCTTTCTAGAGGATTATCATTCCAGGTAAAAGGAACAGCAAGTACAAAGGACCTGGGGTTGAAGAATGCCTGACTGGTTTCAAGAAAATTAGTGAAGTGAATGAAGGAAGTGAGTTATATTATAAGGTCAGACAGAACCAAATTTTTCGGCCAGGGATTGGTAAACTATAAACCTACGGGTCAAATAATGCCCACCACATCTTTTTGTAATAGGAATATTACTGGAACCCTGACACACACATTCATTCGTTCATATTGTCTATGGCTGTTTTCACCTTGAAATGGAAAAGTTGAGTAGTTGCATATTGTACCTGTTGTCCACAAAGCTGAAACAGTTTTCTTTTTTTTTTTAATTTTATTTATTTATTTTGAGAGAGAGAGAGGAGAAAAAGAGTGCATGAGCAGGGGAGGGGCAGAGAGAGAGTAAAAGAGAGAAAATCCCAAGTAGGCTCTGTGCTGTCAGCACTGAGACCTAAGCAGGGCTTGATCTCACAGAACTGTGATATCATGACCTGAGCCCTGATCAAGAGTAGGATGCTTAATTGAGCCACCCATGCACCCCCCTTTTTTGATGTTTATTTATTTATGAAAATAGGTTTATAATAAGAAAAGTTATATTATCTGATTTATATTACAGAAGAAATATTATTGATGCCATAGAGTAAATGGACATTATTGAGGCAAGGGAAAAAAAAAAGGGAGTATTTGGTAGGTTCTTTTCATAACCTGGGAAGAAATTGTTCATGATTTAGACTTAGGTGGTTGAGGTGGAGTATGTGAGAGGTATTTGGATTCTGTATGTATTTTGAGGAAAGTATTGAAAAAATTTAATGACTTGATTAGATGTGGGGTGAGAGAGAGGGGAGTCAAGAGTAACAAAAGTTTTTTCCCAGTAACTAGTAGCATGAAGTTTCCATTTACTTAGATAAGAAAGAAATAGAAAAAAGTAGAGTGTAAAATAAGAGGTTTGAAATAATCTATATCTGGGACTGGCAATTAGTAATAGAAGTGACCGATATTGTTCAATTCTTGACATTGACAGGTAGAGAAGTAGTTTAGTTATACTTTTTTGTACTTAAACATCACTGCAGAGCCTGTTGTACAAAGTAAATATCTTTGATTTCATATTAATATAAAGTATTACCAAATAAATCAATTAGAAAAAGAGAAAAATCTTTCTTCCAGAATTGCAAATAATTTACATCAAGCCCCTGTCTGGGAGGTAGAGATTAATTCCCATTCATACCCTCTCAAATGTGGGTTTTACTTAGAGACTTGCTTCCAAGAATGTAGTAGGGAATGTGGAAAAATGCATAACATATTTATACAGTTGGAGAAACCTTGCAAACACTATGGCAAACACTACCTTAGACAAAGTGATCAGGGCTGACGTCATCAGTGATAAGTCATATCGATAGTGAACACTGGTGATTTGGGGTGTTAAGAAGAGTACTTCATGGGGCGCCTGGGTGGCGCAGTCGGTTAAGCGTCCGACTTCAGGCAGGTCACGATCTCGCGGTCCGTGAGTTCGAGCCCCGCGTCGGGCTCTGACCTGATGACTCAGAGCCTGGAGCCTGTTTCTGATTCTGTGTCTCCCTCTCTCTGCCCCTCCCCCGTTCATGCTCTGTCTCTCTCTGTCCCAAAAAAATAAATAAACGTTAAAAAAAAAAATTATAAAAAAAAAAAGAAGAGTACTTCATCTCTATGGTATTCTTCCCCTAAACCATGTCCTAGTAGAAACCATGAGGAAAATATTGGACAAACCCAAATTGAGGAACATTTTACAAACTATGTGGCCAGTACTTTTCAAAAGTGTCAAGGTTAAGATGAATTAGGAAAGACTAAGAAGCTGTCATAAAACAGAGGAAGTTAAGGAAACATGACAACTAAATGCATTGTGGTATCCTGGATGGGATCCTGAAACAGAAGCAGGACATTAGTGGAAAAACTGATAAAATACGAATAAAACCTAGAGTTTAATTAGTGGTAATGTATCAGGTAGGTTTTTTTAGTTGTGAAAAATGTAATTTTAGTAATGTAAGATGCTAATAGGGAAAACCAGATGAGGTAGTTTGTCAGAACTCCTTATACTATCTTTCAACTTTTTATAAATCTAGACCAAAATTATACCAAAATAGAAAGTATTTAGTAAGTATATACTCAAAAAATCATCAGTAATAAAAATATCTTACACTATTTCCAAAAGAAATAACTATTCACAGTGAAAAAGAAAAGTTACAAAGAACTAAAACTACAAACCCAATAAACAAGTTGGTAGATAAAACTTTATGACTTAAATAATGACTAATAATAATATACTCATCTCTCTACAAAAGATTAGGTCTTCTAAAGAAAATAATTTAATAATGAGAAATTTATATCATAATACATATTAATGTATGAAAGATGAGAAAAATATTTATGGATCCTGAAATACATCTGGTAAGATCTATATATTTCATGGTAAATTGAAGACATGGCATCAAGGAAAACCTAAAAGTAAAATATTATAATGAACATCTTTTTCCAAATTAATAGTTATATAATTACATATTTTATAAATTATTTACATAATTTATAAGTATCATTTAGGAATTTAGGCAAAGTAGTGTGAAAATGAAAATATTCTTAAATAGTGCTAAATTAAAACCTAAGAGAATAACTTAAAAATTCTTCTTGTCAAAAAGTAAGAAAGATCATTCCAAGAAAAAATTTAAGAAGAAAATTCATAAAGGATATTCATAATGTAATTGTCCTTAGACTAAATAAGAAATATGTTAAAAGCAAAATTAAATTTAATTAAAAATAGATGAAATACCAAAATGTGAGACAGGAAACCATCAAAATCATACAGGAGAAAAAAGGCAGCAACCACTTTGACCTTGGCCACAGCAACTCCTTACTAGACATGTCTCCAGAGGCAAAGGAAATAAAAGCAAATCGGGACCTCATCAAGAAAAAAAGCTTCTGCACAGTGAAAGAAACAATCAACAGACCTAAAAGGCAGCTGACAGAATGGGAGAAGATATTTGCAAATGACATATTGGATAAAGGATTAGGATCCAAAATCTATAAAGAACTTATCAAAACTCAACACCCCCCCCCCAAAAAAAAAAAAACAGTAATCCAGTAAAGAAATGGGCAGAAGACATGAACAGACACTCTTCCAAAGAAGACATCCAGATGGCTAACAGATACATGAAAAGATGCTCAACATCACTCATTACCAGGGAAATATAAGTCAAACACACATGAGATACCATCTCACACCTGTAGAAGGGCTAAAATTAACAACACAGGAAATAACAGGTGTTGGTGAGGATGTGGAGAAAGGGGAACCATTTTACGCTGTTGGTGGGAATGCAAACTGGTGCAGCAACCATGGAAAACAGTATGGAAGTTCCTCAAAAAATTAAAAATAGAGTACCCTATGACCTAGTAATTATACTACTAGGTATTTATCCAAAGGATACAAAAATGCTGATTTGAAGGGGCACATGCTTGCCAGCGTTTATAGCAGCACTATCAACAATAGCCAATTTATAGAAGGGCCCCAAATGTCCATTGACTGATGAATGGATGAAGAAGAGGTGGTGTATATATACGTACAATGGAATACTACTTGGCAATGAAAATGAATGAAATCTTGCCATTTGCAACAATGTGGATAGAACCGGAGTATATTATGCTAAGCGAAATAAGTCAGTCAGATAAAGACATATAATATGATTTCACTCATATGTAGAAGTTAAGAAACAAAACAGATGAACATAAGGGAAAGGAAGCAAAAATAAAAAATAAAAATAAGGAAGAAAAACTGTAAGAGACTGTTAAATATGGAGAAAACACTGAGGGTTGCTGGAGGGGAGCTGGATGGGGGATGGGCTAAATGGGTGATGGGTATTAAGAAGGGCAACTGTTGGGATGAGCACTGGGTGTTTTATGTAAGTGATGAATCACTAAATTCTATTCCTGAGATCATTATTAAACTATATGTTAACTAACTTGGATTTCAATTAATAATAATAATAATAATAATAAGAGATAAAATGGGAAAATAAAATAAAAAACTTTTTGAAGTTTTGATTAATAATTCTGATAATAAAACACTTTAGCTTGCTGTCAAGATGTTTGGTGGACAAGTGAATTTATATTCTTCTGCCCCCATTGCTTTCCTACATATTATTTTAGAAAATGTAGACAGGCAAATTTGTGGCATAGGAATTATTTTAATTCCTTATTAATTGTAATTACACAATACATATCTAATCACATGTAGCAGACAGGTAGATGAATTAATCACATAAGAAAAAAAAAGAAGATTACTACATAAAAATGTCATTATGTGGCAATTAACTTAATAGAACTGTATCCAGGACCCATAAATAACATTTTCCTCACTCAGAAGTCAGTTTCTTTCCTTTCTTACTTTCTTCTTTCCCTCTTTTTTCTATCTCTTCCTCTGTTTCTCTCAGGCTCTTTTCTCTTCCTTCCTTCCTTCTTTCCTTCCTTCCATTTTTCCTCTCTCTTTCTTTCTAGTTCCTTTTGTATAGGGAATAAGGTAGATGTTGTAATTATAATTTTCACAAAATTTATAACCCAGCTATAAACAAATACTTCTTTGTAATGAGTTGAATTATAAGAATGTCTACAATTTGCTGTAGAAAAATAGAAAATAGATATTCGGAAATAAGTGACAGGCAGAGTAGGAGGGTATTCAGGGTCAAATGTGTTAATAAAGAGAGATCCACCAGAGAATTTTACCAAAGACATGAAATGTAGAATATAGAGTCCTGTATGTAATAATTGTAGTGCGGGAGGCAGATAGTGTTGCAGTGCTGGGAAAAAGGGAGGAAATGAGTTTGGAGGAAAATTTTTTTTACTATGTACTTCTTTTGTTGTCTTGTAAACACTTGGAAAATTTGTGTTTTAGCTGCATGATTTTGTTGGCAATGTGAAGCATGATTGCAGAGAGAAACTAGAGATAAGAAATTAGGAGGCAAGAATCCATTCAAAAGATGATTAGATCCTAGTCAGAGGAAAGGGGGAGAATAAGAGATCTTTGAACAGGTATAAATATAATGTATAATATGCATTTGATGGCACTATATATATATATATATATATGTGTGTGTGTGTGTGTGTGTGTATACACATATATATGCAATTATAGATAATATACAATTTACATATAATCCATATCTATATATACATACATCTGTATCTTTTTTATATTGAGAGCTAGAACAAAGAATCTTCTCACTTAAACTGCAGGAAAGATATCAATGTCATCTTGGATTAAAAGTACAATCGCCATGAGAGGATTGGTCCATTACAGTGTCCTTTAATGTTAAGTGTCTTTTATTGTACTTAATTGTTCATGGTGAATATAATAGAAAAAGGCAACATCAAGTTGATCGTAGCTCTGAACTCTTATAAGTCAAGGAGAAAGCCATTTTATCCTGCTGGAAAGGATCCGTAGCTGTCTCAATCACTGTTAAATTCTTATTATCTAGCATAGAATGGTTTGTTTGTTTGTTTATTATTTATTTGTTATATGTTTCAAATTTTTATTCAAATTGTAGTTAGTTAACATATAGTGTAATATTAGTTTCAGAAGTAGAATCTAGTGATTTATTACTTTCATACAATACCCATATATGTTTTAGATGAATGGATGAATGAATGAAATATTTTTGACCAAAGTACTGATAGGCTGCAGAAAGTCAGACAATGAGTAATTTGCAATGACATTTCTGATCTGATATCTGAAAACAAAAGTGCTATAATAGAGTGGACCATAGTGCAAAACTTGGAGGACAATGCGAGGAATAGATATTGTCATCTGGTCCACGTGCAGGGCAGAAATTCCCCACTGGGCTCCTGAAAAAGCAAAAGATAGAGAATATCAAACATGGATTATCAATGATCTTCCTTACTGAATTTTATTTTAAAATGATGGTCTGGCCATTAGAGAGATCAAATTCTGAGACTTACAAAAACTAAACTAAAAATACAAAGTGAAGAAACTAAAAAAATTTCTAGTTATGACTAATAGAAATGAATGGTGATATCCAATACCACAAGAAGCAATGAGGTTTTTAAAAAATGTTTATTTATTTATTTTGAGATGGAGAAAAAAAAGAGAGAGAGAGAGAAAGTGCCCGTGTGCAAGTAGTGGAGGGGCAGAGAGAGAGAGACAGACAGACAGAATCTCAAGCAGGCTTCTTGGTGTCAGTGCAGACAGAGCCCCACATGGGCTTGAACTCATGAACTGTGAAATCATGACCTGAGCTGAAATCCAGAGTTGGATGCTTAACCGAGTCACACAGATGCCCCGTGATGAGTTTTTAAATTTCAAAAATGGTATTTCTATGAAAATAATGTTTTTTTTAAATGTGTGATTTTCTTTAATGCACTTATGTTAAATGGTATACAAATTATCATGGTTTTCAAGCTGAAGTTGATAAGGAAGAGGGAAATGTATCAGTTTGCTGCTATTCTAAAGAAAAAAACACAGAATTAAGAAATTTTGAATGACGTGAAAAACATAGGTGATTTTTGTGTGTTCTCAGTGCAAAGAGATACCTTGACAAAAATGACTTTGTTAGTTCTCTCCCGCTGTGTGTAAATCAAGGGGAAAATTAGGGATTCCAAAGAAATGAATTGAATTATATTAACAAGATATCTGAAGAGGGAAACGAAAAAATCTGAGATACTGTATTCAGATATAAGCATAAGAAAATACAGTGCAGTGATTTTAATTCCAAGCTAACTGGGATGAGTCTTAAATAAACACAACAATTGAGATAAATGTATAATACATGGGTAAAAATTGAACTGTGCTTGCCTATGATGTTTACTAGATTATTTTGAGGCACTTTGTTGACAAAACAATCCTCACTGTGTGCCAGACACAGTTCTAAATATTGGGAATAGTGTGGTCAAGGAAACACACTAATTTCCTGCCCTCGTGAAGCTTATAGTCCTGATATGAGCAGTTGACAGATAGGCGGTAAGTTCCTGTTAATAGGCTAGTGAGGGGCTTCTGAGCTCTCTGTTAGGAAATTACTGGCTCGGTTCCCGCGCTAACAAATAATGCTGTTAATCCTTCTACAGAACATTTGCCATTCTTGATGAAGATTAATCTATTGCAGCATGTGTCTTTGAACCTTCTAGGTACTTTAAAACTCCAAGTCTCAGATGAAAACAAGAATCAAATCTTGAGCGTATTCTAAGTTCCTTATGGAAATGGTTTAGCCTACTGTCTGGATTTGGAATCGTATTAGGAATTTAACATTTCACAACAGAATGTCAATTCAGCTGTCTGGAGTATCTGAAATGTAAAACATATGGATCGTTTTATCAACAACACAAAATATTGGCATTTCAGACACTCATTAAAAATGTCAATCATAAATTAAATGTGATGCCAAAAACTTGCCTGAGACATCTGATATTTGAGAGATAGGATCTAAAAGATATATGAAGCATCCGTTTCTCTAGTCAGGCAATCAAGGAACTGCAGCTCAGATTTTCATTTAGTTTTCCAGATTACATGACTTGAAGGAACATACAGTTTTGCTCTTTCCCTTAGACCATTATGCCCATGTTTTCAGAGAATAAAATTTGATGGTTTAGTGATTGTGTTTATTTATTCATATATACATAGATTTATTGCCAACTATTATGCCAAGTATATAAAGGACATATGAGATAATAAACTTTTTTACATAACAAAAGTGTTGTAGCCAAGTGTCTTAGCTCAATTTACATACATTTAAATCCCTCTTTTCTTACTAATAAGTTACATCCTCTTAGGCAAATGTTATTAACTTTCAGAACATCAATATTCTTATTTGTGAAATAGGGATTAATAACATGTGCCTGCTCCGTAGAGTTCTCACAATAATAAAGAAAAAAAATATTATAAAGGCTTAGTACTGCACTTGATGACTGGTGGTAGCTATTATGATTATGATTATGGTCATTAACTTCTGATTGTCTTTAAGAATACTTTTTTTTTACTTTTTATTTTGGAATAATTATAAATGAACATGTAGGTTTAAAGTAAGTCAGAGAAGCTCCATATAAACTTTGCCCAGGTTTTTCCAATCTCAATATCTTGCATTAATTGTAGTGTAATATCTCACATAGGAAATAGGCTTTGTTACATCACTGACCTTATCGGAATTTCAGCAGTTCTATGAACATTCATTTGTGTGGGGGGGGCGTGTGAGTGTGTGGTGTGTATCCTGTTCAATTTTATCATGGATTTGTGTAACCATTACCATAGTCAACATACAAGATGGTTTCATCATATGGATTCTCCATACTCCCTTTTCCTGGTGACAGCTACCTCTCTCCCTCCCTCTGCCCCTTCTTAGTATCTGATAGCCACTTATCTGTTCTCTATCTCTATAATTTTGTCATTTTAAGGATGTTATATGGACACAATCATACACAACTTTTTGAGTTGTTTTTAATTACTCAGCATAAGTCTTTAAAGATCCATTCAAATTTTCACATGTATGAATAGTTTGTTTCTTTTTAAGACCGAGTATTAATCCATGGCATGGATGAACCACAGTATATTTAACTACTTATCCATGGAAATAATTTAGTTGTTTCCATATTTGGACCAATAAAAATAACGTTGCAGTGGGCATCTATATACAGGTTTTTGGTTGCACATAAGTTTTCATTTCTCTGGAATAAATGCCCAAGAGTGTAACTGCTTGGTTATATGGTAAGCAAATGTTTAGTTTTTCAAGAAACTGTCATTCTTTTTTCCGGGAAAGATGTCCTATTTTACAGTCCCACCAATGGCGTATGAGAAATCTAGTTCTTGCAGATCCTTGATGACATATTATGTAATCACTATATTTTCTTTTAGTTATTGTTATTGTTGTGTAGTAAATACTATTGCAGTTTTAATTGGTGTTTTCCTCATGACTAACAATATTGAAAATATTCTCATATGCTTATGTGATATCTCTCAAATAAAATAACTTTCTCTTCTGCCCTTTTTCTAATTGGATCATTTGAGTTTATGTTGTTTACTAGAAAGATATTTACAATTTCTACATATAACTCTCATCTCTTATATGTGGCTTGCAATTTTTTGTTCTCAGTTTGTAGCTTGACTTTCACCCTCTTTACAGAATCTTTTATTTTTAATGAGGTCCAACTTATCATTTTTTTCTTCTATGAATTATGCTTGTGGTAATAAGCTTAAGAAGTTGCCACCTACCCCTAGTCCCACATATTTATAGGTTATGTATTTTTCTAAAATTTTTACAATTTAATGTTTTGCAAGTATGTCCATAGTTCATTTTTAGTTAATATTTGTATTACAAGTATGATATTTAAATTGAGTTTCTTCCCTTCCTCCCTCCCTCCTTCCCTCTTTCCCTTCCTTCCTTACCCCCTTCTTCCCTTCCTTCCTTCCTTCCTTCCTTCCTTCCTTCCTTCCTTCCTTCCTATGAATGTTCAATTCTTCAAGATCATTCATTGAAAATGCTATATTTCTTCTATTGAATCGCTTTTACATTTTCATCAATCTCAGGCACATATTTGTGGATCTATATGGCAATTCTCTACACTGTTTCTATGTGTCTTTCCTCCACCAGTACCAGACTGTCTTCATTACAGTCACTATATAGTAAGACCTAGTATCAAATAGAGTGATTCCTCACACTTCATTACCATTTGTCAAAAAAGAATTTTTTTTTTAACTCTTCTAGGTCTTGTGTGTTCCTACATAAACTTTTAGATAAGCTTGTCTAAGCTATAAAAATACTTGCTGGGATTTTGATAGGAATTGCATTAAACCTATAGGTTAATTTAGAAAGAATTAACACCTTTACTATGTTAAGTCTTCAAACCACAAATATGTTTTCTTCCATATTTATTTAAGTCTTCTTTGATTTCTTTCTTCAGAATTTTGTCATTTTTAAGACACAAATCCTAGAACTATATGTTATTTCTATATATAGGTATATCATTTTTTTAAAGTAATAGCTTTACGATTTTAACTTTAGTTTGCAGATGTTTATTTTTAGTATGCAGAAATTTGCCTTCTCTTATATTGATCTTATATCCTACAGCCTTCCTGAACTCACTGCTTAATTCTAAGAGTTTTTCATAAAATATGGACAGTTTTATTTCTTTCTTACCAATCAATATGTCTTTTATTTCTTTTTGTTGCCTTAAAGTAGTAGCTAGAATTTTCAGCAGTGTGTCGAATAAGAATGTTTGAAGTGAATATCCTTGTTTTGTTTCTCAATACTGTGGGAAAGTATTCCGTCTTTCACCATTAAGTGTGATATTAGGTGGAGATATTTTGTGGATACTTTTTAATCAAGTGGAGGAAGTATATTAGTTTTATAAAACTGCCATAACAAAATACCACAAACTGGGTGGATTAAACAACAGAAATATATTTCCTTACACTTCTGGAGATTAGAAGTCCAAGATCAAAGCGGTCGTAGAGTTGCTTTCTTCTCAGGCCTCTGTCCTTGACTTGGAGATGGCGTCTTCTCTTTGTGTCTTTACATGGTCTTACTTCTGTATTGTCTACATCCTCATCTCCTCTTCTTGTAAGCAATGGCCTCATTTAACTTAGCTATCTCTTCAAAGACCGTATTCTAAATAGTCACATTTTAAATTACTGAGGGCCAAGACTTCAACATATGAATGTGAGGGATGGGAGAAGAGACCCAAATCAGCCCATATCAGGAAATTCCTGCCAACTCCTTGTTTTTTGTAAGGGTTTACTGTAAATGAGTGTTGAGTTTTGTCAAGTGCTTTTTTTCAGAATTGGTTGACATGATTATTTAATTTTCATTTCAAATCAATTAATGTTCTGGGTTACACAATTATTTTTTTAATTTTGAACTAGCCTTGCATTCTTGGAATAAATCCCATTTGGTCATGGCATATAATTCTTTTCATATATTGCTAGAGTTAATTTGCTAATTTTTTAATGATTTTTATGCTTATTCATGTGTTTATTTATTTTTAATGTGTATTTATTTTTGAGAGAGAGAGACAGAGTGCGAGCGGGAGATGGGCAGAGTGAGAGGGAGACACAGAATCAGAAGAAGGCTCCAGGCTCTGAGTTGTCAGCATACAGCCCAACGCCAGGCTCGAACTCACAAATGGTGAGGTTATGACCTGAGCTGAAGTCAGAAGCTTACATGACTGAGCCATCCAAGCGCCCGTATTTATTTTTGAGAGAGTCAGAGCTTAAGCTGGGGAGGGACAGAGAGAGAGGAACACGGAGGATACAAAGCAGGCTCCACATTGTCAATGCGCAGACCCGATGCAAGGCTAAGGCTTGAATTCACTAACCTTCAGATCATGACCTGAGCCAAAGTCAGACGCTTAACCAACCTTGCAACCCAGGCATCCCAATTTGCTATTTTTAATTGAGAAGTTTTACACCTAAGTTTAATGAGAGATATTGGTCTGTAATTTTCTTTTTTTATTTTGTATTCTGTCTACTTTTGATATCAGAGTAAGAGTAGACTTATAGAATGAGTTGGGAAGATTCAGATTATCTATTTTCTATTCAGATTATCTATTCTATCTGGTTGAGTTTTAGTAGTGTGTTATCCTGGGACAATTTCTTCTAAGTTGTATAATTTATGAGTGTAAAGTTATTCAGAATAAGTCATTATCCTTTTGATGTTGGCAGGGTATATAATGGATATTCCTAGTGTTAATCTGAATATTGGTAATTTTAGTCTTCTCTTTTTTTATCTGTGTCCATTTTCCTGAGGTTTTTAAAAATTTATTAAGTTTTTGGGCGCCTGGGTGGCGCAGTCGGTTAAGCGTCCGACTTCAGCCAGGTCACGATCTCGCAGTCCGTGAGTTCGAGCCCCGCGTCGGGCTCTGGGGTGATGGCTCAGAGCCTGGAGCCTGTTTCCGATTCTGTGTCTCCCTCTCTCTCTGCCCCTCCCCCATTTATGCTCTGTCTCTCTCTGTCCCAAAAATAAATAAAAAACGTTGAAAAAAATTAAAAAAAAAAATTTATTAAGTTTTTTTTTTTTTTTTTTTTGAGAACAGCCTTCTGGTTTTATTGATTTTTCTATTGTTTCCTCTTTTCAGTTTTATAGACTTTTGCCTAATCTTTATTATTTCTTTCATTTAACTTTCTCTGTATTTATTTTACATTAAAAATATTCTCTTTTAAGTAAATAATTAAAGTAAAAATAATATGGATTGTTGATGTGACTCTTTGTTTCTAATGTAAGTATTTAGTGCTGTAAATTTCCCTCTTAGCACTGTTAGTTGTTAGTTGAATATTAATATATTTTGATATCTTGTATTTTCATCTTTATTCAGTTCTTTATGTTTTATTAAAACTTTCTTTTGACACTTTCTCTTGGAACTAGAAATTAATTAGAAGTGTGTTAATCATTTTCATGTAGAGATTTGCTCTTGTCTTTCAGTTATTGATTTCTAGTTTAATTTCATTATATTCAGAGAACATAAACTGCATAATTTTAGTTCTTTAAGTTTGTTAATTTGATTTATAACCCATAATATAGTCTATCATGGTGAATATTCTCTTGAAAAAATCAGGATTCTGTGGTGTTGATTGGAATGTTCTATATTCCAATTAACTCCTAGTATTGGCTTGTATAATCAGTTTATTCTTATCCCTATTTATTTTTTTTTTAGTAGTACTATCAGTTGCCAAGAGGGGGGATGTCCTAGTCCCTAACTGTAATTGTGGGTTTGTTTACTTCTCTTTTCAAGGCTATAAGTTTATGTAGTATGTATTTTTAGGCTCTGTTGTTTGGTGCATACACAATTTAATATTGTTATGTCATATGATTGAAAATTTTATCGTTATAAAGTGCATTTTAATGGGAATTATTAATTAATTTCCTTGTATATATTTTAAGGAATCTTTGGGGAGGTAATCTACACACATTAATAATTATTTAGGGAAACCTCAAATCTCAATGCAATAAAAAGACACATTATTTAATCTTAGCCAAAGTAACTGGAAATACCTTTCATAGTGTGGCATAATAAGACCAAAAAGGAGACTCTTAGCCTATTGAAAAAAATTTTATATACTAAGTATGTAATTTTTCAATTCATATATATTAATATAATCAGTGATGTGTGTGTGTGTGTGTGTGTGTGTCTGTGTGTTTTGTTGTATATGTATACATGTTAAGCAGGTATTGAGTAAGAAAGAACTACCTTCTATGCACACAGAAAATGATAGGCACACTTGCAATGTGATTGTGAATATTCCCTAACAGTTCTTTTCAACTAAGTTATCAGTAAACTCCTTGGTCATATATGGCAAGAGATAAGCAGGAGACAAAACAGTTCTGGTTATGGTCTGGTCTCTGATATTCCCCCTGCACCCAGGTTTATTGAGGTATAATTGATATATAGTACTGTGTAAATTTAAGATGTACAGCATAATGATTTTGACTTACATACCAATGTGAAATAGCTACTACAATGAGACTGGTTAGCATCATTTCCTACAGATACAAAAAAAGAAAAAGAAAGAGCAAAATGTCTTTTTCTCCTTGTATTGAGAACTCTTAGAATATACTCTCTTAACAACTTCTATATATATCATACTCAGTCTTTCATTTTTATGTTTCATGCTGCTGTTGAGTAATCAGTTAATGTCTGTAATAATTTTACATTGTCCATTATTATCAAATTTACTTCCAGCTTTACATATTTTTTTCCACTAATGGTTGCAAAAGAAAAAAAAAAAAGAAAACTAGTGTAAATAAAATATTAAGGGTTAGCCCTATTGTTTCTAGGTTTAATTTTTAGTGGCACGTGTGTCACAATGATAAGAATAGAAGTTTTCTTACATGTTATACAATGAAACTAGTTGCAATAAGAAAAATGTAGTGATTCTGTCAAAAATCATGTGTCAGTTTTGGACTATCCTCCCTTTTTAGTAGAATCTTTTACAAATTCTGTGTTTTATGTTTGTTTTTGTTTCGATTTTTAGAAACTTTTTCTTATTTATTTTGAGAAACAGAGATAGAGAAAGAAGGAGCAGAGAGAGAGGGAGAGAGCATTCCAAGCAGACTCCATACTGTCAGTGCAGAGCCTGACACGGGTTGGATGTCATAAACCATGAGATCATGATCTGAGCCGAGATTAAGAGCCTGGTGCTTAACGGACTGAGCCACCCAGGCGTCTTCTTTATTTCAGTTTTAAAAACAAGTTGTCTAATATAATTTGCAGATTTTCAGTGACATCCTCACAAATCTGAGAACGCGTCAAGTAATTGTATTGGTGATTATGTTGATCACAAAGAAGTGAAAGAAAACACATAAGCCTCAGGGCCACTTCAGATTATCTTGATTCGATACAGAGACAAATAAATGGCTGGATGGTATAGAATCAGATGACGATCAGGACCAACACTCTCCTACTGAGTTCTTATCAGGAATTGAGTGTGAATGTGTATGTGCGTGAGCCACCATGCCCATAATTTAAACACTTTGTTTTAAAATAGTGAGACTTGTTGCTACAGTGGCCTTCCATCCTCCCTCTTCTCACACCTCTTCTCTTAGGTGATTTGGCGTGGCTTTTATGAGTTGTACAGAATCTGTTTCATAGAGTTATTTGAAACCATGCTACCCCGTGCTTGACTTTTTGTTAGTCCATAGATAGCGTGTTTGCTTGAGATGTTCAATAAATACTTGGTAGCTATGGTAGTTTAAATTTTTAATCTATACCTATATTTGTATGCATATCTCTGTCAGTCTCAGAGTGGGGGGTTGTGTGGCAACAACTGAAAGGGAAAGAAATCCAGTTCTTATTTTCAGAATTGTCTTGTACCTAGGACAAAATTTCTAAGGGCACTATGGCTTAGGTCGAAACCTCTTGGACTGTAGAAACTGGAAATTAAAATAATGCTGTGTAATACTTCTTACAGAGTTTATAATGCTCTGTTAAACACTTTGGACAATCAGAAAAATAAAAAAAACAAAATGACACTATGATTTGTGGTTATCTGTAGCACCAGCTTCCCACAGACACTTACTAATAGTCAGGAGTAAGGTATGAATAACAGATCTTGTATAGTTAACTCAGTGTCAGAAACTAAACCTCAAATTTGCTCTTAACACCTATTGTTGACTCACTAAATCTTGTTCATTGATTGATGGATTTTGTAGGAGGTGTGAAGGTGAACAAAGTTTATTAGTTATTATTACATGAGAAATGACCCCAAAATGCAAAGGCTTCAATAACTGAGTATTCATTATTTCACAGTTTCTGTAAGGAATCTGGATATGACTTATCTGGGTCCTCTGCTTCAAGGGCTCCCAGAAGCCTGCAGTCATGGCATAGGATCGGGCTATAGTCTCATCTGAAAATATGATTGGGAGAAGACCTGCTTCAGTCTTGGGATTCAGTTTCTTACTAGCTGTTGGTTCAAGGTCTGTATTAGTTCCTTGTCATGAAGTCCTCTCTATAGCATGGATGAAAATATAGCAACTGGATTTCTTCTGAGTGAGTGAGCAAGAGAGCAAGGCTGAAGTCCTTAGTTTACAATCTAATCTTGGAGATGCTATTTCTTCTTCTATTCTTCTATTTTTTCAGATTTTTTTCTTCTACTTGCTACTACTAATAAGGGTGTTATTATTTTTAGTGCATACAAATTATTTTCCTTGAAAACCCATAGAATTTTTTTTTCTCTCACATTGTGATTGAAGAAAATACATTTAGGGGAGCCTGGGTTTCTCAGGAAGTTGGGTGTCTGACTTCTGCTCAGGTCATGATCTCTCAGTTTGTGTGTTCAAGCTCCACACCGGGCTCCCTGCTGTCAGCACAGAGCCTGCTTCAGATCCTCTTCCCCTGTATCTCTGCTCCTCTCCCACTAGTTCGTTCTCTCTCTCTCTCTCTCTCTCTCTCTCTCTCTCTCAAAATAAATAAATAAATATAAAAAAGAAAATACATGTAAATGAAAAGGAGAATATGCATACCCTTGAGATGATCCTGTTTTGTCAATGTAAGCAGCTAGGGTGTGGGTGGGAAACTAAACATATAAAAGGAGACAATTTTAATGGTACAGATGCACATTCTCACTTTCAAACTTGCCATTTCATTTAAATATTTTAAAATATCAGCAGATCCCATCAGCACTTAAAACTATATTTAAAATTCAATAAAAGACAACCAAACTTTGAATTTCTGATTTTTTTCATAATTTTGATAGCATTGATTTTCTAACATTGGGGTAATAGATATCCAGTTATCATGTTTTGTCTTTATAACAAATTGTTGAACAAAGAGAAGTTAACATTAGATCAAAAAAGATAAATTAGCTTTGCATAAAATGATAAGAAATTATCCCCTTGATAAAAACCACATTTACACACTTCAGAGAGTCAAGGTGATGTTTTGACTAGTCTTTTGTTTTGTTGTAGTTGACTATTAGTTCTTAGATAAAGCATAACATTTTCCCTTGAAAGGACCACTGGTTTTAATTTAGTTAATTGGAATGTCAATTTACTTTATTATCAAAATAATTTGATCATTATCCACTAAGATGACTATAATTAAAAATATCAGCTGGTTGTGATACCTTCTTTCTTTCTATAATTTCAGATTTTAGAATTCAATATTACATCATATTGATTTTTTGGTAAAATCTCTTATTGTTGCTGTATGCAATATTGAACCATTGAATCCCTTCCCTGTTGTGGAATTAGATGTGTAACCATTGTCTCATAATGAATATGCTGTCTAACAATGGACTCCATTATAAACACAACAATAACATTTTGAATTTCATCATTATGAAAGATTAGAAATGTACAATTTAATTCCCAGGGTTTTAGCGTTAATGCGATACTAGCTAAAATATTTACATTTTCAGTGCCAGTTTAATTAAGCATATTCATTGTCTTGAATCAAAACATAATTTGCACTGGGTTTAAATATTTCAGCATTATGTTTGTACAGAGTTTGAACACTGTCACAGAGGGTCTTTAGAGTTAATTTTAAACTCCAGCAAATGAGTCATTTTAAGCTAACCCAAGCTTCTCGGTGCATTGCAATACAGCTTTACACTTCCTGACAAATTGAATTCCAGCCAGGTGTCAGTCTTTAGAATCCCCAAGGTTTATCTCTGCCCTTTCTGCTCTGACATATGCTTTTGACATACCCAGAAAATTGTGTGATAGAAACCTGTGGAGTAGTAATACCCTCTACAGCAGGGGTCAGCTGTAAAGAACCATTAATGAGGCCTCCCATAAACAAACTGTTCTGAACAGTAACAATGGCAGGGGAAACAAAAAGATACGATCCTACTATTACATATTGCATACAGTGAAAGTCTCTATTATAACCCAGTCTTTAGATTGTTTTTCCAAAAAGTGAAAGCAAGCTGACTTTTTTGGTCTAGATCTCCCATGAAAAAAATTATTGAACCTTATTTGAATTTTTATTTTTTCCTCTCACTTTGAGAACTGTCCAATATTTACTTTATTGATGCTTCACAAGGGATATATCATCTATTTTGTCTTCATTAAAAAAAAAAAAAAAACTACATATGTCACTCGTGAAAACATGTACCCAAAACACTTGAAACTGAAATCAATTAATATTTATATAATTTGTAATATACAGTTCTTTGTGGATGCCACCCTGTAGGTTAATCTGGAGTGAGAACAACAAAGAACAGGAAAGGGCATAACTACATGCAATAAGCAAAAATGATCAAGTAAAAATGAGGTTGGATGTCCAGCCTATACATTTTTCTTAAAGTGGGGCGCCTGGGTGGCTCAGTTGGTTAAGCATCTGACTCTTGGTTTCGGCTCAAGTCATGACCTCATGGTTTTATAATTTCAAGCCCTACATTGGGCCCTGTGCTGACAGTACAGAGCCTGCCTGGGATTCTGTCTCTCATCCTCTCTCTGCTTCTCCCCAAGTCATGCTGTCTCTGTCTCTCTCAAAATAAATAAGTAAAACCTTTAAAAAATTGTTTTTCTTAAAGTGAAATCTGTTGAGAATGTGGGCTTTATCGCAAGAGAAGTCCTAAGGTCATATTATTCAAATTAATTTGTGAAGAAATAAACAGAACATCCTGGTACATAAAGCAGGAAAACATGGGCTGGGACTAGACTACCCCAGATTATCATCTAGCGGTTGTCTACTAACTTCATTTGTTTAGATGTGATATTTGATGATTATTTCTCAAAAGTCTAGTTTTTGACATTTAATGTTTTGTTTATTTATATTACATGTAAATGCCCTTCAGATAATGCTCTCATTAATATACATCACATAGTCATTTTAGTGTTCAGTTTGGACTGAGTGAATAAGTAAAAAGAATTTGAAAACATTTTAGCATGCTGTAATATGCTTCACATTTCTTGACCCTGACATAATTTTTCTCAAGTTTTTTGGGTAAAGATAGTGCATATGTACATTTTTAAAAAGCACATCATATATGAAGACCCATTTGAGTTATTACATTAATATTAAAACTAATTATGAAAAAATGCCTCTTACGGTTTTTGGGTTTTTTGTGTGTGAAATATACTTAAAAGAACTATAGTCATGTATATGTATAACCTCCTTATGTTTTATTCAGTGACCCCAAATCTGAATGAATGAAATAAAATAGAGGATTAGTGCCTAAGTCCCCACATAATGAAGTGTTGACCTGTGGAGTAGAACTTCTCAAAGACTCTTCACTCTTCCTCCTTCCCACACCACAGTTCTCCTTGCCCACTCTAATATACCTTTTTGTCTAGTCTAAACTTAAATTCATAGACTCTGGATAAAAAGAATCTTCATTTGCAGACATCCTTTTTCTGCATCCTAAGTGTAAGATGATAATACTCATGAGCCTGGAAAGCTATATCAATGTGACAAATGTGTGTGTGTGTGTGTGTGTGTGTGTGTGTGTGTGTGTGTGTGACCGCTATCATTCCAACTGCATTGTAAGTGACTTAAATATAGGAACAATGCCTTAGAAATTTCTCCCTCAGGGAAAACATCACATTATTATTTGTAATTTTTACAATTCCTCAGTAGGTTACAACGGTCTCACTTACTTTGGTTAGATTGGTTTTGAATAGATGTGGTACAATCTTGGCCTTTTTCTAAGTTTCTCTGTTTACCAATAACAGCAGCTATTGGATAAGTGAATAAGATTAGAAATATCATCTGATGCTATGACACAATTTTTCTCTGACAAACGCAGAGATGTTTGTGTGCTTGATGAAAAACTAAGCCCAAGTGTCGTGTGAACTATGGTGGCCCATATATCTTGAATTTTCTCTTCCAGTTAATTCTCTACCTCTACAATTAATGTGGAATAAAAGGAAAAGAAATTATCACTTTATTATTCTCATGTGAATTATTTACTCCGAGTATTTCTATAAACAAAGTGGCAGATAAAATTAAGTAACTTTGAGAAGGTTTCCATTAAAGGATATATTGGGTTTCTAGGAGTCTAATGGAAAAAGTTGAAGTTAGCCAGTCACTTGAAGACAGGCACTAGATAACATAGAAAAAAAGTTATTTTTACTGCAGGCTGTAACAACTACCTGCATCAGGTTAGGCAATGTGTGCCTGTGTGCCATCAGGATCTTAACTCATGTAGAATTAAAATATATCCGTTGGAAGGGAAGGGAAAAGTCAATCGAATTTTGTCTCCATATTTCAATCAAGCAGTGGAGTCATGGGGAAATTTGAAAGAACTTTAAAGATTAAGTTTAAAGATTAAGTTAAAGACTTAGGAAAACTGTGTGTGAAAAGTAAGGCTATAAATTATACTTTGGGAATTTTCTTACCTGGTGGGTATTCTTTTAATTTTATTTAAAAGGTTGTATTTTACAATTATGAAAAGAAAATGGACTTAACTAGGTAGTACTCTTGACCACTTTCAGTCCTCTTTCTTCCTCCTTCACTCACCCTTCCTTCCTTCCTTCCTTCCTTCCTCCCTCCCTCCCTCCCTCCCTTCCTTCCTTCTTGGCCTCAACAAATAATACAAAGTAGCTTTTATGTGCCAGGTGATTGCCATGAAAACACTGAAACATTTAGCATGGATGAAACCCAACTCCTTCCCTCAATGGAGTACATTTCCATAAAGAGGGACAGAAATATGCATGGTTGTGCAGTTAAGCATTGATGTTCTTGACTCTTTTCCACTGACAGTCTCTCAAGTGTCTCTCAAGTGTCTTTCTGGAGTCTTCAAATGCACTCCATTAATAAACTTCCAAAAATATCAAACCTAAGAATGAAGTCTTAAAAGGTAAAGATGATTAGATGGATGCATCTGGTGGTATTTTGAAAACCATTGGCTGGCCAAGACTTAATTATTTTCTAGTTTTATTGAGAAATTGACATATATTACTGTATGTTTAAGGTATACAATATAGTATGACTTATATATACTATGAAATGATTACAACAACAGGTTTACTTAATATCCATCATCTTGTATAGATACAATGGGAAAAAAAAAGAAAAAAACAATTTATCGTGATGAGAGCTCTTAGGATTTACTCTCTTAATTACTTCCCTATATATTATAGAGCAGTGTTAACTATAGGCATCAGATTGTACATTAAATTCCTAGTATTTATTTGTCTTAAAATGGAAATTTGTGTTTTTAACTCCTTCCCTCCAATTCCTCTTCCCTGCCACTCCCTACCTCTGCTTTCTCTACTGTTTCTTCCTTCCTTCCTTCCTTCCTTCCTTCCTTCCTTCCTTCCTTCCTTCCTTCCTTTCTTCTTTTTCTTTCTTTCTTTGATTCTACATATAAGTGAGGTCATACAGAATTTGTCTTCCTCTATCTGACTTATTTCACTTAGCATAATACCTTCAAGGTCTATCTGTGTTGTTGAAAATCATAGGGTTTTTTTCATTTTTTTTTAGTGTCTGAATAATGTTCCATTACATCCACATACACCATAGCTTCTTTACGCATTCATCTATCAGCAGGCACTTGGGTTGTTTTCATATCTTGGTTTTTGTAAATAATTCTGCTATGGACTTGAGGGTGCAAATATCTTTTTGATTTAGTGTTTTCATTTCCTTTGGATCCATTCCCAGAAGTAGAATTTCTGGATCATATGGTAGTTATATTTTTAATTTTTTGAGGAACATCCATACTGTTTTCCATAGTGGCTGCACCAATTTACAATCCCCTCAACAGTCACAAAGTGTCCCTTTTCTCCACATGCATGCCAGCACTTTTATTTCTTTGTCTTTTTGATAATGGCCATTCCAACATACACGAGGTGATAGCTCATTGGTTTTAACTTGCATTTCTCTAATGACTAGTGATATTGAGCTTTTCATGTACCTACTGGACATGTCTATATCTTCAGGAAAATGTCTGTTCAGGTCATTTGCCCATGTTTTAAGTAGATTATTTGTTTGTTTGTTTTTTCTTATTTGTTTTGTTTTGTTTTATGATATTGAGTTGTATGCCTTTTTGATATATTTTTGATATTAACCCCTTATCGATATACGGCTTACAAACATTTATCCCATTGCATAGGTTGTCTTTTTACTTCATTGATGATTTCTTTGCTGTGTAGAAGCTTTTGTTTTAGTCCCACTTGTTTTATTTTGGCTTTTGTTGCTTTTACTGTAGGTGTGATTAAAAAAAAATCATTACCAAGAACCATGGCAAGAAGGTTTTTTCTTATGTTTTCTTTTAGGAGTTTTATAGTTTCAGGTATTACATTTAAGTGTTTAATCTCTTTCATTTTAATTTTTGTGAGTGGTGTAAGATCCCAAACCTTATTATTAAGTATTGGAATAGCTTTTTAAAAATTTTTTTAACGTTTATTTATTTTTGAGACAGAGGGAAACAGAGCATGAACAGGGGAGGAGCAGAGAGAGAGGGAGACACAGAATCTGAAACAGGCTCCAGGCTCTGAGCTGTCAGCACAGAGCCTGATGCCGGGCTCGAACTCACGGACCGTGAGATCATGAGGTGAGCGGAAGTCGGACGCTTAACCGACCAAGCCACCCAGGCGCCCCTGGAATAGCTTTTAAATAAATGTGGCAAGCACAGGGGTCATCAAACACAACACACACAGGGGTCACTTCTGTGGTTCTTTATCTTTTTGTTTGTTTTTCATCACACATTGCTAACATGACTCTTCTCCTCTGAACATTTGTGTATAGACATCCACCGAATTTCAGGTCTTCAACATGTTCTCTATATGAACAGAAGTAAATAAAAGTTATAATGACATGAAATATATGGAGATTGGTGGAATAATAGTGAGACAGAAGGAGATACTGGTATTATTATCCACTGTGTAGGATGATTAAATTATATTTAAGATATTTATAACATTTAGAAGACCGATTAAAATTTATTTCTCTTTATCCTACATTGACGTTATATTATTCAGTTGTAATTTTGCTTCCACATATATAGTGGAATCAACATTAAAAGAATCTGTTTAATTGCTTATGTACTTGCATTTTCTGATAGTTGTCAAAGCACAAAATCCCTCAGTTAATACAGCATAGAACTAATAAAGAAAAACACAGATTGATTCAATTATTTGCTGTTTTGCTTTGCATTAATCAGTATCTCCCTATATGTCTATATTTGTACTTATACTCCTTTATAGTCATGAATTGAAATGTTTTTGAGAAGTCTATAGACAATGCATTAGTATTTGAACTGCAACCAATTTAGGAAATGCACTACATTCAATTTAGTCTGACATGATTCTGAGAGGACATATCTCACAAGATTTAAGAATTTTATTCTCTTTGACATTAAGTAGAACCTCTCATTTAGAGTTTGTAAAATTACAATCCAAACAAATAACCTAGTATTTTTATTCATTTTACACAATACGGTTTGAATTATACTAAGCACTCTCTACCCTGTTAGAAATAAGAAAGGCTGCCCATCTTTCCTCCTTGAGTTGCAGATCCAATGGTAAAGCAAGAAGAGCTCCAAAAGGGAAACACTTTCTTCTCTGATAACTGCTCCAACGATGTACTCTGGGGAAAGTAGCAAGTGAAGTTCTCCGTGGTTCTTTCTTTATCAATGACAGGTCCCAGGGTTTCAGATTTGGGTCATGATGAGTTAACCTAAATTTTGAAGAAATGGCAAGAACCTGAAAATCATGAATATATTTTGGGGCACCTGGGTGGCTGTCGGGTAAACATTCAACTCTTGTTTTCAACTCAGGTCATGTTCTCACTGTTTGTGAGTTTGAGCCCTGCATCAAACTCTGTGCTGATGTGGGGAGGCTGCTTGGGATTCTCTCTCTCCCTCTCTCTTTCTGCCTCTCCCCTGTTTTCTCTCTCTCTCTCTCTCAAAATAAATACAAAAAAAATTTTTTTAATTAAAAAAAATCCATGAATACATTTTAATTCTGTGAGCTTTTTTCTGATTATTCTAAAACTGAATTGAAAATAAGTGAAATATTTTATATTGTGTGAAGATGGATGTAAATTGGTGCAGCCAGTATGGAAAATAGTATGGAAGTTTGCCCAAAAATTAAAATAACCTACTGTATGATCCAGTAATCCCACTTCTGGGCATATATACAAAGGGAATGAAAACAGAGTATCAGAAAGATATCAGTACTCTCATGTTTATCTCAGCATATTTGCAAAAGCCAAGAAATAGAAATAAGCTAAATGTCCATTAATGGAATAATCGATAAAAACGATGTGAATACACACACACACACAGACACACACACACAATGGAATATTATTCAGTCATGAGGAAGAAGGATATTCTACCATTTGTGACAACGGATGAATCCTAAGGACATTACATGAAGTGAAATAAACCAGAGAAAGATAAATACTGCATGGTATTATATATGGAATTAAAAAAAAAAGTTAAACTCATAGAAACAGAGAGTAGAAAGTGGTTGTCAGGCTGGGGAGGGTGATAAGAGAAGTTGGTAATAGAAGTTGGTAATAGAAGTTGGTAAAAGGATACAAACTTTCAGCTACAAGATGAATGAGATCTAAAGATCTACTGTAAAGCATGGTGACTGTAGTTGATAACATTACATCATTGACATTTGCTAAGAGAGCAGAACATAAATGTTTTCAGGAAAAAGAAAGAAAAGATAGGTGACGTGACAGATAAGTTAATTAACCAGATCATGGGAATCCTTTCATAATGTATATGGATACCAAATTACCATAATGTACACTTTAAATATCATGCAATTTTATTGATCAAATTTGTTTCAACAGGCTGAAAAAAAAGTTTTACAATACCATTTCCCATTATTTATATTAAAAATCTTAAATTATGTACCCCAAATTAATGGTGCATTATAACTGAAATAAAATGTTTGCAGAGAGTTTCTAATACAATGAAACATGCTTATGTTAGATTAGATTAGATCCATTAATTAGCATGAAAATTCCAAAACAGAATTCCTTAGAGGCACCTGGGTGGCTCAATTGGTTAAGCCTCTGACTCTTGATTTTGGCTCAGGTCATGATCTCACAGTTCCTGAGATCAAGACCTTCATTGGGCTTTATGCTGAGTATAGAGTCCGCTTGAGATTCTCTCTCTCTCTCTCTCTCTCTCTCTCTCTCTCTCTCTCTCAGTGTGTGTGTGTGTGTGTGTGTGTGTGTACCTCTACCTCTTTCTCTTTCTCCCTCTTTCTCAAAAATAAATAAATAAACTTTTAAAAATGATTATTTTAAAAATACAATTGCTTTCTTAAAGCAACAATAAATATGGACATTTACTTTCTGCTTAGTATAAAACAACAAAAATGTTCTCTGGACAATTTACATTTTGTTTTCTGAATCATAACCAAGAAGGGTTACTTTCCAACGAATCTTTTCCACTGTTATTTTAGGAGAAATTCAGATACAGGTAGTGTTTAAAAAGGTAATCCTAAGGGGTGATACCCAAATTTCTTCCGGCCCTCAGAATGTCATCATGAATGAAATTATTTCCTTAATTCTAGGTTTAAAAAAAATGTTTAAGCTGTTATAAGAAGTAGAGCATGTTTAAATCAATATTGTATATAAAAATGGAAAACATAGGTGTTATGTTTGTTTGAGGAGATTTGGTTTAGAATATGGATATATACAAAAAGAGTTAAGAGATTATAGAAGTAAGAGATAATGAGAAAGAGACAGAGAACATGAGAAAGAAGGACAAAGAAAAGAAGGAAAAAAATATATAGCAACATTAAAAAGAAAAAGAAATAATGTGGTTCTTATCAAAGGTTTAAGTACCATGCAGAGCATGAAACATATTTTGGGAAATTGTGGGAGTTTGCTTTGTTAAAGGAAAATTAAATTTTAAGCAAGTGTTCAAAAAAAATCTTTCTGATGAGGCAATCTATTTGATTAAGGATTCAGGGGTAGAAACATTAAAGCTAGGTGGTTCAAAGCACTCGGGCTATCTCAGAGTGGCTTTGCTCTGAAAGCAAGCACAGAAATTATTTGATGCACCCTTTCCTTCTCCAATGTCTACAATTTGCGTTTCAAATAAAAGTCAGGAAACACATCAAGATCTTTTTGTGGAACAACATGTGGAATACCAATTATGCTAGCTTAATTTTTTTAAATGCCTGATTACTATTTTCTCCTCCATTTTTATGTTTCCGATTATCTTAACAGAATGGAGAGTCTCTATTTGTTAAAAAACATGAAGCGCTTGTTTTGGATGTGACAAATTTCAAAAGAAGAAGAATCTGTCAAAGGACTGCATTATCACACAATCAGGGGGTGGGATGATACAGCATAAATTCATCAGCATAATTCACCGCCAGTGTATAATAGGATAGCATCTTCAAAATTGCACACACTGCTAAGCTTTTCTGACAAAAAATATGGAGTTATAGATGAACAAATGGCTACTTTCTCAGCAACTCTGTAAGATACTTAGGTGCTAATGTTTGTAAATGAAAGAAGTTTAAATGCCACAGCTATTTTAGGGGCATTGCTGTTCAAAAAAAGCCAGTGTATTTGTAGCATTTACATGACTCACTTTTAATATAGCTAGTAATTATCCAAGACTTACTTTGGGGTTTTCCTTTTTAAAAATCAGTTTATATTTTGACTTTCTAAAATGAAATGCTTTGTTTCTGGGAGTCCCAGAAAATACATTCTTTTTGTTACTGTAAAAGCATGGAATACTTGAACATTGATCAAAGTGTCAGTGATGTTTTTCCCTTAGAAACAAACTAAAAAATGTATTACATTATCACCAGGTAAGACCCCCTAAAAATATCAGTATTGTTTGGTTTACAATAAGTACAGGGATCAAAATAAAATGTCATCAAAGCGTTGTTTTAAATTAATGTACAAGTATTTATTATAATCCTCATTTTAGAATGTGAAGACTGCATTGTGACCTAAGGTGGGACTTTTATTAGTCTTTGTATTTTTTTTTTTTTTTTTTAATAAGAAATTGCAACATCTTGTAGGTGCTTAAGCCAGTAGGTGGCAGCATAGCTCTTTGGTTGCTCAGAAGAATGATCTCAAATTTAAAGTGCTTTTAAGAATTCTCCTTTCTGGTGATTCAAGAAAAAGTTTTTTTCTATGTTTCTTTTATTTTAACACCATATTCATGCATGGGTATATAATATTTAGGGATAAGTTTCATAGAATAGTAGCAATCTGCCTTTTCAAATGGATTCTGTAATATATATGCTATATTTACAATATAATTTTCATCTTTAAGTTATATTTTAGAGCATAAAGGGACACTTCTAAATCCTCTGCTTCACCGTTATCATTTTATAGATTAAAAAACATAAACTCCTAGAAATATGAAGTGATGTGCCCAAGCCCAACCACAGGTAATTTCAGAAATCAATCCATCTTCCTTTCTCAGTAAAAACTGATCTGGAAAAAATTTCCTTTTGCACAAGGATTGAAGTCCGAACTAGAGAACATAGAAAACTACTCTTATTTTGTTTATATTTAAAATATTTTGCTCTTTTTCTTTTTCTTTTCTTTTCTGTGTGTGTGTGTGTGTGTGTGTGTGTGTGTGTGTGCGCGCGCGCGCGCACACGCGCTGGGGGCAGGGGGTTTAGAACTGTATGGAAAGACAATATTAAATGACAGTATTTTTATCTGGCCACCAACACTCTTTACCTAATAACAACATTAGATTAAGCGCCTCGTCAACGCCAGCTGATAAAAACATTTTAAATAATGACTTGTCATCTTGGTAACCACTTGTTTCCAATCTTTCAGAAGTTTTATGGTTGTTCTTCAGAAGATATCCAAGTCAAAGTCAAAGCCTAAGCTTGTCACAGTGGGCAAGCAAGGAGGCCCTACACAAACTGTCCCTCCCTTTTCTGGATTCCCCTCTTTGTGGCTCCCTCTGGTGCTCATACACTCCCTATACACAGACTTGGGCCTTTCCAAGAGGCTGCTGAACATGTCACTGCAACACTCTGGCCACAGATTTTTCAAGGATTGCTCGCTTGTCTTCTTTAGGTCTCTGCCCAGTTGTCACCACTGCAGTGAAAGTACATGGAGTTTCTGATCATCTTAAATAAAATTGCAACAACTGCCCCCTTGTCATTTATTCTTTTCCTATTCCCTGACTTATTCAATAGGTCTTTCACTACTTCAAGTTTGAGAACATTTTCTCCAAGCAACCGAAGATCCATGCAGTTATCAACATAAGCAAACAACACATTTTGTTTACTTGTATGTTTATTTATTAGTTAGTTTATCATCCTTTATCCCTCTAGAATGTAAGCATCAAGAGGCCCCAGATTTGGGCTATATTATTTCCTTCTGTATCTCCAACACCCAGAATAGTTCCTGACAAATGGTAATAATTTAGTTAATCGAATGTTGATTTCAATCTTTACAGTAAAGGCTGTAGGGTCCTTTGAGGAAAGTTGTAAACAAAAGACAATGGTACTCTTTAAGGTCTGATTAGCACAGAGCTTATTTCCTTAATTGTTTGTAGTTTATACACAATATTATAAGCCTTGTTTTTCTTGAATGCCTACATCTTTGTTAGTAATTTATGAATAGTGCAAGTAAAAATAAATGAAAACATTAATAGCATATTATGCTTTCCAGATATTTGGTGTATTTCTTTTCCTTATTTAATCTCTTATTCTTCTTTTCCTCTTTTACAATTTCTAATATAAAACTAATAGAGACTGACCTTAGAACTTTAATGATCTCAAGTTCAGAATCAGAAATATAAAATATATAATTTATTTATAATCTTGAGTCATAGTATTGACCTTGACAAATGTATTAATCAGCTACCCAGCCTGAGGTGAGCAACTCTGTAAGTTTTGTGCATCAGCCGTTATATGACTAGAGTGTTGCTTGGCAGAAGAAGGCTTATTTCCATGTCTAATCACCTATCATTGGTACCTTGTGGCTTTGTGACTATAAACCACCTCACCTAAGTTACAAATTAGTGACAAGTGATGTCAGAAGAGATAATGCTAATGACATGTGTGGCATTTTTCTTGTTAAGTGAATATTGATCCAGGGATCTAACACTCAGTTTGAAGAGAAAATTTTATTACATGAAACACCATTTTATGAATACCACGGGCACCAGATCTTTTGCTTTGGAGTTTTCAAGACTCTCATAAATGTAAAACGCTATCAATTTATAGCAAGAAAATATATTAAGCAAGCCAAATTCGTTCACATTAAACTCACACTACACTTACTCATTTAAGTTCAAGGATATGAATTTTTTATTATGAAAGAATAAAACTTTATATTCCCACAAACTACCTATGAACACACTAATTGCTTCAATAATGGCTTGTTCTATCATGCTATCACCAGGAAAGAACTAATAAGAAAGAACTCTCAATGTCACAAACATAAAGTAAAATGTATATTTTTCATGTAAATCACGAGCAAGTGATATGGCTAAAAATAAACTATTTTTCTTAAAAATAAGAAAATGAAAAAGTGGATCAATGAGATGAAAGGTGGTTTTATGTCCATTTGTAGACATGGCCACCACCTTCAGAAAATAGTACAGAGGAATGGGAAATGAAGAGTTATCAAAATATCTAAAATCACTCTTGCCTTGAAATGAGATCTAGACACTATCTATATAGGAATGGAATTAGTCAGTAGTGTCTGGGAATGTAGAAGAAATATAGTGCAAAAACTAAAAATGGTAATAACATCAAAAATCCCATTTTTCTCTAGGTTTGAAAAATTAAAATGAATTCACAAAGAAAATACTTGCACTACAGAAGCATATAATTTACATAGAATTATATTATTTATGTATTATGTATTTATGTATTTATATATTATGTAAATTATTTTTATAATTTACACATTCATATGTGAATGATCATATGGCATATTGTCCCTTTAAATGTTTTACAGGAAAGAAAGGTCTGGGTAAATTAACCATATGATGAAGAAAATAAGCCAATAAGCCACCTGTAGTTTTGTTTGCACAACAATAGCATACACTTGCAGTTGATGCCTCTGAGTTTAGACATTGCAATCTGTAATACCTCTAAACATAAAATGAATATCCATCCATAGATAGACTCCCTCAGTTCCAGTGATGCAAATGAGCAGTGTTTCCTGGGCACAGAGCTTACATGGCACTGGGCCTCTGCACGAGAGCAAGCATACAGAGAACACGCCAGCATTTTTGAAAATTTGAAATGTGGCCCCTCGCATGAATATTACAAGTTTTCCTCATGGAGTAAAACGAATTTATATATTTTTGGGGTTAAAACTTTAAAATAAAGTCTGTGATTATTCCATGTTAAACTTATTATTAGACATGGTATTCTTGAATAAATGCACATATAAAATTCATTAAAGAAGTGAATATCTTCACTAGCTGTCACAATCGACACTGTTACTGTCTATTTTTATGGAAGTATATACATAATGACAATGCCTGGGATCCCTCAGAACATCATTTTGCACATTAGCTGAGAAATGTAGAACACAAGATGATGTGTGTTAGCTATAACATTTGTGTTTAAATGTATGTTGATTGCAAGGATGAATGGAAACAAGGATCAAGAAACATATGACTCATCATAAAAAGGAACATTTTTATATCATATTTCAAAACATAGTCTACCGTGCTACTGAATTATATTCCATTCATACCAACATAGCCTTCATTTTTTATACTAATGACTTGTTTGTGTTTCTCTCTTTTCCATGTGGACTGTTGAGCCCCTTGGGCAATGAAAACTGAGGCTTTCTTCCATTTTTATACTTCGAGTAGTAAAGCTAGAGGCTGGCATAAGGTATTCAATAAATATTTATTAAATAGATTGTAAATATTACACAATTTTTCTTTTTAAAGCTTTTTTAAGGTGTATAAATACTATATAATCCTGTGTTATACTATAACCATTCACAAGCCATTTTAATTTATGTTATGCAGTTATAAACTTTTATAGAAACAATTCATATTTATTTGGCCTTTGCTTTCTTATTTTTCAACTCTTTATTTTTAATGACAATACACAAGAAAATGAAGTCATTTTCATCAAGCTGTTATGCAATTTCAAAGGCTTTACACTGATTTTGATAAACATTTATGAGAAAAATATTAAAATACTAGGAACAATCTCAGTACATTCTGAGAAAGTGATTTATAGTATCAAGTTTTACTCCTTTCTAAAAAATCTTTTCTGACCAGCAGGCAAAGACTTCTGATATCAAGTTTGGTCCTTTCTGATATGCTTCATATTTGAATCCAAATACATATTCACTTTTATATTGCTTGCCAAAAATAACACCAAGATGAAAATGATTTCCTTTCTCCATTTTTAATAGAGTCAGACCCTTTGTCATCATCTTTCTATATGTAATATCTAGAACACAAAAATCTGAGTGTGTAAATGATCACATTTTGTTTTTTATGTTTATTTTTTTAATATGAAATTTATTGTCAAATTGGTTTCCATACAACACCCAGTGCTCATCCCAAAAGGTGCCCTCCTCAATACCCATCACCCACCCTCCCCTCCCTCCCACCCCCCATCAACCCTCAGTTTGTTCTCAGTTTTTAAGAGTCTCTTAAGGTTTGGCTCTCTCCCTCTCTAACTTTTTTTTTTTCCTTTTTCTCCACCATGGTCTTCTGTTAAGTTTCTCAGGATCCACATAAGAGTGAAAACATATGGTACCTTTCTCTGTATGACTTATTTCACTTAGCATCACACTCTCCAGTTCCATCCACGTTGCTACAAAAGGCCATATTTCATTCTTTCTCATTGCCACGTAGTATTCCATTGTGTATATAAACCACAATTTCTTTATCCATTCGTCAGTTGAATGACATTTAGGCTCTTTCCATAACTTGGCTATTGTTGAAAGTGCTGCTATAAACATTGGGGTACAAGTGCCCCTATGCAACAGCACTCCTGTATCCCTTGGGTAAATTCCTAGCAGTGCTATTGCTGGTTGATAGGGTAGAACTATTTTTAATTTTTTGAAGAACCTCCACACTGTTTTCCAGAGTGGCTGCACCAATTTGCATTCCCACCAACAGTGCAAGAGGGTTCCCGTTTCTCCACATCCTCTCTAGCATTCATAGTCTCCTGATTTGTTCATTTTAACCACTCTGACTGGCATGAGGTGGTATCTCAGTGTGCTTTTGATTTGTATTTCCCTGATGAGGAGCGACGTTGAGCATCTTTTCATGTGCCCGTTGGCCATCCGGATGTCTTCTTTAGAGAAGTGTATAGTCATGTCTTCTGCTCATTTCTTCACTGGATTATTTGTTTTTCAGGTGTGGAGTTTGGTGAGTTCATTATAGATTTTGGATACTAGCCCTTTGTCTGATATGTCATTTGCAAATATCTTTCCCCATTCCGTTGGTTGTCTTTTAGTTTTGTTGATTGTTTCCTTTGCAGTGCAGAAGCGTTTTATCTTCATGTGGTTCCAATAGTTCATTTTTGCTTTTAATTCCCTTCTCTTTGGAGATGTGTCAAGTAAGAAATTGCTGCGCCTGAGGTCAGAGAGGTTTTTTCCTGCTTTGTCCTCTAGGTTTTTGATGGTTTCCTGTCTCACATTCAGGTTCTTCATCCATTTTGAATTTATTTTTGTGAATGGTGTAAGAAAGTGGTCTAGTTTCATTTTTCTGCATGTTACTGCCTAGTTCTCCCAGCATCATTTGTTCAAGAGACTTTTTCCCATTGGATATTTGTTCCTGCTTTGTCAAAGATTAGTTGGCCATACTTTTGTGGCTCCAATTCTGGAGTCTCTATTCTATTCCATTGATCTATGTGTCTGTTTTTGTGCCAATACCATGCTGTCTTGATGATTACAGCTTTGTAGTAGAGGCTGAAGTCTGGGATTTTGATGCCCCCCGCTTTGGTCTTCTTTGATATTACTTTGGCTATTCGGGGTCTTTTGTGATTCCATACAAATTTTAAGATCGCTTGTTCTAGCTTCGAGAAGAATGCTGGTGCAATTTTGATTGGGATTGCATTGAATGTGTAGATAGCTTTGGATAGTATTGACATTTTGACAATATTTATTCTTCCAATCCATGAGCACGGAATGTTTTTCCATTTCTTTATATCCTCTTCAATTTCCTTCATAAGCTTTCTATAGTTTTCAGCATACAGATCTTTCACATCTTTGTTAGGTTTATTCCTAGGTATTTTATGCTTCTTGGTGCAATTGTGAATGGGATCAGTTTCTTTATTTGTCTTTCTGTTGCTTCATTATCAGTATGTAACATGCAACTCATTTGTGTACATTAATTTTGTATCCTGTGACTTTGCTGAATTCATGTATCAGTTCTAGCAGACTTTTGGTGGAGTCTATCAGGTTTTCCATGTATAATATCATGTCATCTGCAAAAAGCGAAAGCTTGACTTCATCTTTGCCAATTTTGATGCCTTTGATTTCCTTTTGTTGTCTGATTGCTGATGCTAGAACTTCCAACACTATGTTAAACAATAGCAGTGAGAGTGGACATCCCTGTTGTGTTCCTGATCTCAGGGGGAAAGATCTCAGTTTTTCCCCGTTGAAGATGACATTAGCTGTGGGGTTTTCATAAATGGCTTTTATGATGTTTAAGAATGTTCTTTCTATCCCGACTTTCTCGAGGGTTTTTATTAAGAAAGGATGCTGAATTTTCAAATGCCTTTTCTGCATTGATTGACAGGATCCTATGGTTCTTACCTTTCTTTTATTAATGTGATGTATCACATTGATTGATTTGCCAATGTTTAACCAACCCTGCATCCCAGGAATGAATCCCACTTGATCATGGTGAATAATTCTTTTTATATGCTGTTGAATTCGATTTGCTAGTATCTTATTGAGAATTTTTGCATTCATATTCATCAGGGATATTGGCCTGTAGTTCTCTCTCTCTCTCTCTCTCTCTCTCTCTCTTTTTTTTTTTTTTTTTTTTTTTTTTTTTTCTGGGTCTCTGTCTGGTTTAGGAATCAAAGTAATGTTGGCTTCAGAGAATGAGTCTGGAAGTTTTCCTTCCCTTTCTATTTTTTGGAACAGCTTGAGAAGGATAGGTATTATCTCTGCTTTAAATGTCTGGTAGAATTCCCCAGGGAAGCCATCTGGTCTTGGACTCTTACTTGTTGAGAGATTTTTGATAACTGATTCAATTTGTCCTTTGGTTATGAGTCTGTTCAAGCTTTCTATTTCTTTCTGTTTGAGTTTTAGAAGTGTGTGGGTGCTTAGGAATTTGTCCATTTCTTCCAGGTTGTCCTATTTGTTGGCATATAATTTTTCATAGTATTCCCTGATAATTGCTTGTATCTCGGAGGGATTGGTTGTAATAATTCTATTTTCATTCATGATTTTATCTATTTGGGTCATCTCCCTTTTCTTTTTGAGGAGCCTGGCTAGAGGCTTATCAATTTTGTTTATTTGTTCAAAGAACCAACTCTTGGTTTCATTGATCTGCTCTACAGTTTTTTTTTTTTATATTCTATATTGTTTATTTCTGCTCTGATATTTATTATTTCTCTTCTTCTGCTGGGTTTGGGGTGTCTTTGCTGTTCTGCTTCTATTTCTTTTAAGTGTGCTGTTAGATTTTGTATTTGGGATTTTTCTTGTTTCTTGAGATTTGTTTCTTGAGATAGGCCTGGATTGCAATGTATTTTCCTCTGAGGACTGCCTTCGCTGCATCCCAAAGCATTTGGATTGTTGCATTTTCATTTTCATTTGTTTCCATATATTTTTTAATTTCTTCTCTAATTGCCTGGTTGACCCATTCATTCTTTAGTAGGGTGTTCTTTAACCTCCATGCTTTTGGAGGTTTTTCCAGACTTTTTCTTGTGGTTGATTTCAAGTTTCATAGCACTGTGGTCTGAAGTGTGTATGGTATGATCTCAATTATTTTATACTTATGAAGGGCTGTTTTGTGACCCAGCCCTTCTGTGCTGTATGTGACCTATCTTGTAGAAGGTTCCATGTGCACTCGAGAAGAAAGTATATTCTGTTGCTTTGGGATGCAGAGTTCTAAATATATCTGTCAAGTCCGTCTTATCCAATGGAGCGTTCAGGGCCTTTGTTGCTTTATTGATCCTGTGTCTAGATGATCTATCCATTGTTGTAAGTGGGGTTTTAAAGTCCTCTGCAATGACCTCATTCTTATCAGTAAGGTTGCTTATGTTTGTGATTAATTGTTTTATATATTTGGGGGCTCCTGTATTCGGCACATAGACATTTATTATTGTTATCTCTTCCTGATAGATAGATAGACCCTATAATTATTATATAATGCAGTTCTTCATCTCTTCTTACAGCCTTTAAGGTCTAGTTTGTCTGATATAAGTATGGCTACTCCAGCTTTCTTTTGACTTCCAGTAGCATGATAAATAATTCTCCATCCCCTCACTTTCAATGCAAAGTTGTCCTCAGGTCTAAAATGAGTCTCTTTTACACAACAAATAGATGGATCTTGTTTTTTTAATCCATTTTGATACCCTACGTCTTTTGGTTGGAGCATTTAGTCCATTTACATTCAGTGTTGTTATTGAAAGATATGGGTTTAGAGTCATTGTGATGTCTGTAGTTTTCATGCTTGTAGTGATGTCTCTGGTACTTTGTGGTCCTTGAAACATTTCACTCACAGAATCTCCCTTAGAATCTCTTGTAGGGCTGGTTTAGTGGTGATGAATTCCTTCAGTTTTTGTTTGTTTGGAAAGACCTTTATCTCTCCTTCTATTCTGAATGACAGACTTGCTGGATAAAGTATTGTTGGCCACATATTTTTTTTCTGTTCATCACATTGAAGATTTTCTGCCATTCCTTTCTGGCCTGCCAAGTTTCAGTAGATAGGTCTGCCACTAGTCTTATGGGTCTCCTTTTGTTGGTTAGAGTGTTTTTATCCCTAACTGCTTTCAGAATTCACTCTTTATCCTTGTATTTTGCCTGTTTCACTCTGATATTTTGTGCAGAACATTGATTCAAGTTACATCTGAAGGGAGTTCTCTGTGCTTCTTGGATTTCAATGTCTTTTTCCTTCCCCAGATCAGGGAAGTTCTCAGCTATGATTTGTTGAAGTACACCTTCAGCCCCTATCTCTATCTTCTTCTTCTTCTGGAATTCCTATTATACAGATATTGTTCCGTTTGATTGCATCACTTAGTTATCTAATTCTCCCCTCATACACTTGGATTTTTTTATCTCTCTTTTTCTCAGCTTCCTCTTTTTCCATAATTTTATCTTCTAATTCACCTATTCTCTCCTCTGCCTTTTCAATCCGTGCTATGGCCGCCTCCATTTTATTTTGCACTTCATTTATAGCAGTTTTTAGCTCTTCATGACATTTCTTAGTCCCTTGATCTCTGTAGCAATAGATTCTCTGCTGTCCTCTATGCTTTTTTTCAAGCCCAGCGATTAATTTTATGACTATTATTCTAAATTCTTGTTCCATTATACTGCTTAAATCATTTTTGATCAATTTGTTAGCTGTCGCTACTTCCTGGAGTTTCTTTTGAGGAGAATTCTTCCATTTTGTTATTTTGGGTAGTCCCTTCGGTGGCTTGAAACGACAGGGCACTTCCCTTGTGCTGTCTGGAGTAACTTGTGTTGGTGGGTGGGGCCGCAGTCAGACCCGGTGTCTGTCCCCAGCCCACCGCTGGGGCTACAGACAGACTGGTGTGTACCTTATCTCCCCCTCTCCCAGGGACACGACTCACTGTGGAGTGGTGTGGCCCCTGTCTGGGCTACTTGCAAACTGCCAGGCTTGTGGTGCTGCTTCGATGGGATCTGACGTATTAGCCGGGGTGGATCTGCAAGGTGCACAGGGGCGGGAGGGGCAGGCTTAGCTCGCTTTGCCATGGGTGGTCCCCTGCAGGAGGGGCCCCGCAGCACCGGGAGGGAGGCAGACCCGTCAGAGGGATGGATCTACAGAAGCACAGCATTGGGCGTTTGCACTGTGCAAGCAAGTTTGGTGACAGGAAGTGGTTCCCTTTGGAATTTCAGCTGGGAGATGGGAGAGGGAGATGGCAGAGGGAGATGGCAGAGGGAGATGGCGCTTGCCAGCACCTTTGTTCCCCCACAAGCTGAACGCTGTCTTCCGGGTCTCAACAACTCTTCTTCCTGGTGTCCTCTCACCCTCCCTGCTCTCTGAGGGCAGGGGTGTTGACTTTTGACATCCCAGATGTTAAGTCCTGCTGACTGTCAGAACTCACAGAGTCCGGCTCCTCCACTTTTGCAAGCCAGACTTTAGGGGCTCTGCCTTGCCCAGAGGGCTTCCTCCTGCCAGTCTGTGTAGCACGCACCGCCTCTCCGCCCTTCCTACCCTCTCCCGTGGGCCTCTTGTCTACCTTTGTTTCTGGAGAGTCTGTTCTGCTAGTCTTCTGGTGGTTTTCTGGGTTATTTAAACAGATGTGGTGGAAATCTAAGTGATCAGCAGGACAAGGTGAGTCCAGCCTCCTCCTACGCTGCCATCTTCTTCCTGGATCTCCACATTTCTTTGTTAACATCCATATTATTTGGTTAAAATAAGTTCATTTTTTCTTGGAAATATAAGTGAAGAAACAGGGTTGTTGCTTTTTTTTTTTTTAAAGAAGATCTTGGGAAAATTAAAAAAGAAGCAGAATATATGGTTTTGTGTTATTGAACTACTTTTAAATACCACTAAAATGAATGAGAAAATCAAACTTCTTGTTAAAATTGTTTTAAATCATCTTCTCTTTCTTTTTTTTTTTTTAATGTTTACTCATTTTTGAGAGAGAGAGAGCACCTGAGTAGGGGGAAGGGTCAGAGAGAGGGAGACACAGAATCTGAAGCAGGCTCCAGGCTCTGAGCTGTCAGCACAGAGCCCGACATGCAGCTCAAACTCACGAATCCTGAGATCATGACCTGAGCCGAAGTCAGATGCTTAACCCACTGAGCCACCCAAGTGCCCTGCATCTTCTCTTTCCAAATCATTTTTGGTGTGAGTACACATGTACTTGTGGGCTTTATAGCGCATTGTATCCCAGGTCAGCATCTGCATGTTTTAGGGATCGAGACTGGGTTTCCTTCATTACCTAGGCATAGAAAGAACCTATAAGGTTCTCTATGCTGTTGTGTTTGGCCACCCAGTACTGGATTGCAATTTTCTGTGGATCCATCAGGCATATGCACTTATCTTTTCAATTATACTAAGTAGATAAATTTTAGCATCAAATATTATAATGTTAACCAAAAGAATTTGGGAAGAAAATAAAAGATACTGCAGTGAAGTTTTATGTAGTTTTAGTTTAAACTTAAAGATGAGTAGAAGTGTAAGTTATATATGTACAAAATCACCCTATGTTTGTGAGACTAACTTACAATTTTTCCTCTCTAAATGGGAATATGGATCTTAAAGAGTAAGGTTTGATGCAAGATTTTTATTGCCCTGTTCATCTTCTCCATTGTTTTTATCTTATAATTTTTTTGTTTGTTTCTTCATGACAACCTGTATATTCCCTGAGTCTGTACCAACATGATTAAGGACTTTCCTTGATGTATGATGGGGTTAAGTCTCAGTAAACACATCATTAAGTTGAAAATGTCATAAGTTGAAAATGCATTTACTACATCTAATCTAGTGAACATTGTAGCATAGCTTCCTCTACCTTAAATTGTGGTTGGAATCCTGACATTAGCCTTCAGTTGTGCGAAGTTATCTAACACAAAGCCTATTTATAAAAAAGAGTCGGTTATCTCATATAGTTGATTGAAACTGTAATGAAAGGTGATATGGGCACAGAATGATTGCAAGTGTATAGGTTATTTACCCTCGTGATTGCATAGCTGACTGGGGATAGCAGCTCACTACTGTTGCCTAGCATCTTGAGAGAGCCTCATAGGACATATCACTGGCCCAAGAAAAGATCAAAATGCAAAATTTGAAGTACGGTTTCTATTGAATGCATATTGCCTTTTCATCATTGAAAGTAGAAAAATTGTAAATTGAACCATTGTAAATTGGGATAGTCTGCACTTAGTTAAGTCTATCTGTTGTCACCTGGAAGGAAGACATTTAAAACAATCGTTCATCATAACGTTTTTAGTTTCACTCCAGAAACCCAAGAAATTCTAGAAATTAAGAAGGTGCATTATACATAGGAATAGCATCTTCCTTTTAGAAATTTTAAGTTGTGTGTTTCTTGAAAGTATTTTGGGTATATAGTATATGTTCAAAAACATTATTTGATTTTTAAATTGTTGCTGTTATCATATTAACCTCATCTCATCCAAACTGGCTTTCTCTGACAACAAAGATATTCATATTCATAAAATATTATTCATAAAATATTCATAACATATTCATAAAATATTATGAAGCCTGTAATGTTTATAGCATACCTATTCAGGGCCTACCAATAAGATAAGAACTATTCAAAGATAAAAAAAAATACTCTAGGAGTGCCTTAGTGGCTCAGCCGGTTAAGCGCCTGAATTAGGCTCAGTTCACGATCTCAGGGTTAGTGAGTTCAAGCTCCTTGTAGGGTTTTTGCTGTCAGCACAGAGCTCCCTTAGGAGCTCTTTCTTCTTAGGAAGAAAATTAATTTACTCCCTTTTTTTTTTTTTTCAGCAGTTTTAACTTTTTATTTTGAAGTAGTTACAGATTCACAGGAGGTTGGAAATAAGGATGCAGGGAGGGGCTGTGTGTGGTTCTCCCAGTCTCAAGTGTCAACATCTTAAACACCAAGTAGTGTCAGTACCCAGAGACTGACATAGGTACAGCCTAGAGTGTATTTAGATTTCCCACTATGTCTGCAATCATCTGTGTGTATGCCTAGCACTACAAAATGTCATCACACATTCAGCTCTGTATATGTGAAGGTTCCATTACCACAGAATGCCCTTGTGTGCCCCTTAATAGCCACATCCACATCCCTCTTCCCATCCCTAACCCTTGGCAGCAGTAACCATTCTCCATCTATAATTACATCATCTCACCAGTGTTACATAAATGGAACTATCATATGTATCCATTTAACTCCGCATGGTTTCCTTGAGTTTCACCCAAGTTGCCACATGTGCAGCAGTTTATTTTCAGTGGCACAGAACTGAAAATGTCAGTGTACCACACTATACAAGGATTGTTTTGTGAAACTTGTCCTCTGCATCCTCTTCTCTCTGCCCATCCCCCACTTGCACTCTCTTCTCTCTCTCAAACATAAATAAACATTTAAAAAAAAAGACTCTTTCAGATCTTCTTAGGAAGAAAATTAATTGAAATTGTACTATGTTAAAGAGAACCACTCTGAGACTAAAACAGTTAATGTATTATGCAGGAAAAGAAAAATCATCAATGCTTTATGTCCTTAAAATACAAGTGCTTAAATAAGAGTATTTATTTGGGCTATGCCCTATCCATGTAAAGCCTAGTAGCTGATTTTATTTCTTTTTTCTCCCTGTATTTTTTAAAAGATATATTTACTTAGCCATCTCATCCCTTTATGTGGCATTGCATGGGTGATTGATGGATGGTTGGTGACATCGCATAAATCGCAGCTTATGTCAAATTGGGGCAAAGTGAAATGGAAAGAATCTTGTCATCATTACTTGACCTTTACTTTAATTCAACTCTTATCAAACTGCCACTTAGTTTTGGGGATATACTGAGAAATGCAGTACTTGCCCTCAAATTATATTTAAAAAAAAAGGGAGCACTCTGTTAGCATACTTAATGTTCTTCTATAAGTAGTGGTTATTCTTACACCATTGTGTCTATTCATGATCATAGAAAATAATTATCCTTTTCTATGAGTTCTTCATCTGTAATAATGATTTTCACATTACTAGTATATAAATGAGGAATACAGGTTGACTCACGGTTCAAATAGTGGGAAATGCCTAGAAAAGAACCAATGTGATATAAAAATGATTTGCCAGTTTGCCCAATGCTAAAAAAGCACAAATGTTTTACCTTTACACAAATTCTTTATGTTTCAAATGTAAAAATGTAGTTGCAATTAGAGTCATTCATTCCTTTTCAAATAATTAAAATACATTGCAATGTATTAGGAAAATGGAAGCCATCACTGGGGTAATTTTGTGGGTAGGAGATTTTTAGAATATTTAGTTAATATAAATATGTTAAGTTTTTTTTACAATAGTGACAGTTGCTGCCATATTTGGATGGTGACTTAAAATTTAAATCTAAACTAAATCACATGTTCTTTTTCTAGGAGCATTAACTTATTGTGAATAAAATATTTGTTCAATATTATTTGTATACAAACAAATAATACTTCATACTTGCTGAAACATAATTTTTTTCAAAGTTATTATGAATCTTTGTTTTATATCACCTTATTTTCAGAGAGACAAAGATAGAAATTTTTGCTTAAAATTGAATAATTCAAAATTTCTCTTATAGCCATCATATATATGTTAAAGAGAACCAAACTTGCTTTTTCAGGTTAGATGATAGTAAATTGCAGAAAAGATATGAGGCAGATGTTTCTAGGCTTTGGATTACAGGCTATAAATGATTGTGATTTTGAGAAAAAGAGACTAAGCAAGATAGGCCCCATACTCACTACCCCACTACCAAAGCCCCACTATCGGCTTTCGATGGTAGACATTCTCTACCATAGTACAGAAAATTCAAGTCCAGTCAGTGCACAACAATCTCATGGAGCTGCGGCAGAATATTGGATTTCAGGGCAGCTGAAGTAGTTAAAAGTAGTAAGAGAGTGTAGAGAAGAGAATGCAGATAGGGAGGTATCAAATTAGCAGAGGAGTCCCCATGTTTTGGTGACCAAGGGACAATTGTCATGTGTGCAAATAATATTATTAGAATGACAGGAGGGTGTCACTTCTGCAGGTAGGGCCAAGAGCTGAGAAAAATACCACAGATTGTGGAGTGCTAAAAGACATCAGAATTCTAGTCTGACCAGATAATAGAGACCTCCCTGAACTCTTTATACATTCAGTTGAGACTGTAGACACCTAAAGCCTTGGGAGAAAAGAATATGTCTTTGATATGAGCCAAATCCTAGGAGTAAGGAAAAAACTAATATATATATATATATTTTTTTTTCCTTGCTCCTAGGATGTATACACACACACACACACACACACACACACACATTATATATATTAATTAAAAAACTAATTAATTAAAAAACTAATTAATTAAAAAACTAATAAATATATTATATAAGTAATAACATATAACTAATATATATATATAACATAATGTATATATATGTATGTATATAATCTAACAAAGAATAAAATCAAACTTGAGAGTCTGGAAATAATGTTTCAGTAATTTAACTGCCTCCAGGAACAAACAAACTTAAACACCTTTAAAGATGTTGTAGTCTCATTGCAATATATCATCCATAACATTCATCATATAAGAATATAATGACTGGATCTAAAAGAGGAAGTAAGTTGTAATACACAACTTAAAAATTAACAAGCATGGAAAGAGACAAGAACATAACCAAAAACCAGGAGAAAAATCAATCAGTATAACAAAGAAATCATGACTAAGACTATAAAATTAGCACAGAGATGTTAAAATAACTATGGTAATTTTATTGCCTATGTTCAAGACTGTACAATGAATAAAGAAATAGATATAAAACTTACTCAATCTACTAGAGATTAAGGGGCACCTGGGTGGCTCAATCAGTTGAGCATCCACCTCTTGTTTCGGCTGATGGCCTGATCTCTTAGTTTGTGGATTCAAGTCCTGCATAGGGCTCTGTGCTTGCAGTGTGGATCCTGTTTGGGATCCTCTTCCTCTGTCTCTACCCCTCCTCTGCTCATGCTTTTCTCCCTCTCTCTCTAAAGAAAAAAAAATGAACTTAAAAATATTACTGTATATTTAAAATATGCAAAATAAAATGAAAAATACATCAAATTTGATTAAGAGCAGATTGGATAGACACAAGATTAGTGAAGATGCAAAGAGAAAAAAATATTCCCCAAAAGAACAGAATTTCATATTTCCTCCAGGGCATTATCAAGAAATTCAACATTTGTGTAATTTGAATATGGGAAGTTGGAAAGGCAGGAAAAAAATTAAATAATGGCATTTGTTTTTTCAAATTTGATGAAAAGTATATATTCATAGATGCAAGAAGCTCTACAAACTCCAAGCAGAAAAACCAAGAAAGAAACTACACTAGGAATATCATAATCAAATTGATGAAATGTGTGATAAGCAAACTCTTCCACCAGAACTAAGAACTGTGACTTGCAAAGGAATAAAGTAAGAATGACAAGCTTTTTACCAGAAACCACAAAAGCTGAAAAATAAAGGAATACTATTTTTAAAGTGACCAAAGAAAGAAAGCTCATTGACTTATATGTCTATACTGACAAAAATACTTTTCAAAAATAAAGATAAAAGGATTGATTTCTAGGGTTGCCTGGGTGGCTCAGTTGGTTGAGCGCCAATTCTTGGTTTCAGCTCAGGTCATGATCCCAGGCTCATGGGATTGAGCCCTATGTCAGGCTCCACACTGAGCATGTGGCTTGCTTAAGATTCTCTCTCTCTCTCTCTCTCTCTCACACACTATTCCCCTTTCTCTTGCTCATACTATCTCTCTCCAAAGTGAAAGAAAGGAAGAAAGAAAGAAAGGAAGAAAGAAAGAAAGAAAGAAGAAAGAAAAGAAAAGAAAAGAAAGGAAGAAGGAAAATGATTGATTTCTAGCATAAGAATGTGAGGAATTCTACTGACCAATTCAGTGAAATTGGTGGAAAGCATTTTTTAAAAACAACCATTTAAAGCCTCTGGAAATAGTCCTAGGGCCAAAGAGTATTATATATTATATATATATTATGTATATGTATATGTGTATATATATATATATATATACATATATATAATATATATATATATAATATGTATATATGTATATATGTATATAATATATATTATATATAATTAATATTATATATAATTATATATTGTAATATATAATATAATATATATAATATGTAATATATATATAATATATATATTATATATATGTATATATATATTCAGCTCCTACAGGAAAGATGTCGCTGAGAGGAAGCTTTCCGTTGTGTCATCCCCAACTCCAGATTAGTGCTTCAGAGATTTTTTTTTTTTTTAATTTTTTTTTTCCACGTTTTTATTTATTTTTGGGACAGAGAGAGACAGAGCATGAACGGGGGAGGGGCAGAGAGAGACGGAGACACAGAATCGGAAACAGGCTCCAGGCTCCGAGCCATCAGCCCAGAGCCTGACGCGGGGCTCGAACTCACGGACCGCGAGATCGTGACCTGGCTGAAGTCGGACACTTAACCGACTGCGCCACCCAGGCGCCCCAGTGCTTCAGAGATTTTACCTTGGGGAAAGCAAGATGTGAAGCAGTTCCTAAAAAAAAGTTGGGGCGGGGAGGCTCCTGGGCAGCTCGCTATGTTAAGCATCTCTTGATTTTGACTCCGGTCATGGTCTCAGGGTTCGTGAGTTTGAGCCTTGAGTCAGGATTTGCCTTGACAGCATGGAGCCTGCTTGGAGTTCTCTCCCTCCCTCTCTCTTTTCCCTTCCCCAGCTTGCACTCTCTTTCTCTCATGGTAAAGAAATAAACTTATAAATAAATAATAAATTAATAAATACAGATAGTTTCTAATCTCTTCCCAAAGAAACTGACTTCATTGCAACAGAGTAGGGAAAGTTTAAACCTAAGGGCACTCTCAAGAGCAGTTGAGATTTTAATGAAAAGCAATTGGGAGGAGATTGAGGTTCTAATAAAGACACAGGTTATACTGTAAGTCCACTAGTTTCCAGGAGGAACCTGAAATAAGCTGAGAGGAGCACTTGGAACAAATATCAGATGATGACCTCTGAAACTATTTCCTCAAGGGAGACAAACTTGACTGGATTTGTATGAAGAGTAATTTTGTTCCAAGGCTTTACTGGAAACAGTAGACAAACCACCAAGGCAATTAGTGCAATTTCACAGACAGGTATGGTCAGGGAAAGAGTGGAGGAGAGCCTTACCAGAGACACTGTCATGACATAGTGACTGTGGGCATACTCAAAGATGTGACTCTGAGAAGCAACATCAGAAGCCTAATACTGTGGGGTAGAAGACATGGAAAGACTTCAGTAAAAGAATCCAGTCAGTCACTAAAGAATTAAACAAATTATAAGAATAAGTTCAGGAGGAAGGACAGTACCCAGAGAGTACCTAGGGGTCCCCCAGTATATTATCTGTCCTGAAACATGTCCAGGTTTCAACAACAAAATATGAGACAGGCAAAGAAATAGGAAAGGAACGTGTACCCATACAATGTGAAGAAAAGAAAATAAATACAAGCAGGTGAGAGGAATTATCTGTGAGAGCAACTAGATGTCACATTTAACACAAAAAGATTGTAAAGTAGTCATTAAAAGCATGTTCACAGAAGTAAAGGAAAGTATGATTAAAGAAATAAAGGAAGGTATGAGGACACTACTGCATCAAATAAAGAATATCACTAAAGAAATAAAAATTATAAAAACATTAAATGTACATACTAGAGTTGAAGAGTTCAATAACTGAAATTTAAAAAAATCACTGGAGAGACTCAATAGTAGATTTGAACTGGTGAAATAAATAATTAGCAAACTTGAAATTAAATTAAGATTATTCAAGCCAAAGACTAAAAAGTAAAAGATGAAAAAAAAAGCAAGGAAGAACAGTAGGGACCAACATATGTGTAATAGGAGTATCAGGAAAGGCTAGAGAAAAAATATTCAAAGAAATAATGGTTGAACACTTCCAAAACTTATTGAAAAATGATAACTTAAACATCCAGGAAGCCCCATAAACTCCAAGTAGGATCAAAATAAAGAGACCTGCAAAGACACATCATAGAAAAATTGCTGATAGTAAAAGACATGATGGAAATCTTGAAAGCAACAAAAGAAATACAGCATATTGTCTCCAAAGTAATCCCAGGAAGGCTAATAGCTGACTTCTCCTCAGGGAAAACCTGACACCAGAAGGCAGGGAGATAATGTATTTAAAGTTCACATGCGCACGCACACACACACACACACACACACACACACACACACACACACCCCTATCAGCCAAGAAGCCTGTATCCAGCAAATCTATCATTTAAAATTAAGGTGAAATAAAGAGTCTCCCAGACAAAAGCAAAACAAAACAAAACAAAGCAAAGCAAAGCAAAACAAAACAAAAAAAGAGAGAGAGATTTATAACTAGCAGATGAATAGTAAAGGAAGTGCTTTGGGCAGAAAGCAAATGACTCCACACAGTAATACTAATTAACATGAACAAATATAGAGCACCAGTGAAGGTAATTATGTAATTATAAAAGACAATTAAATAGCATATATTTTGCCTTCTATTAACTAATTTAAAAGCCACATATAAGTTCAAAGTAGGGTTATTAACAAGGAATATTTCAAGAGATAAAATCTTTTTTATCTGTTTAATCTGTATTTGATTCATCAAAATGAAGACTCAGTCTTAGATATATACAGATCTAATTGCTTCAAAATATGTAAAAGAAACTGATAAAACTTCAAGGACAAATACAAAATCCTCTCATTAATTTAAAGAAAGAGTAGATAAAACATCATTAAGTGTATACATATTTGAGCAGCACTAGGGCTATTTAGGTATATAAGTTGACTACTCCACCTAATAGCAGCATAATATACATTCTTTTCAAGTATAAATTGGACAGTCGCTAAGATAAACTATATTTTGTAAGATAAAAAATCTTAATGAAGAGTAGTGAAATTATACAAAGTATGAACTCCGACTACATCATAATTATGGTAAAAGTCAGTAAGAGAAGCAATGGAAAATCACCAAATATATGGAAATTAAATAATATATTTATTTTTTAATGACTATTTATTTTTGAAACAGAGACAGAGCACAAGTGGGGGAGGGGCATAGAGAAGGGGAGACATAGAATCTGAAGTAGGCTCCAGGCTCTGAGCTGTCATCACAAAGCCTGATATGGGGCTCGAACTCACAAACCGTAAGATCATGACTTGAGCTGAAATCAAGAGTCAGACCCTTAACCAACTGAGCCACACGTACACCCCTAAATAATATATTTCTAAATAACCATGGACACTGAAAATACACAAAGAAAGTTAAAGTGAAAATACAACACATCAGAATTAGTGAGATGCAGCTAAAAAGATTCATAAAGGGAAAATCATGGTATTAAAATGCCTACATGAAAAAAACCCAAAAAACTCAAATTATCTTAGCTTCCATCTACAAAAACTTTGAAAAAGTGAATCAAAGTATATCCATCATATGTGGAAATAATAAAATAAGAAAAAAATTTCAATCAAAATTGAAATTAATGAGGGGCGCCTGGGTGGCGCAGTCGGTTAAGAGTCCGACTTCAGCCAGGTCACGATCTCGCGGTCCGTGAGTTCGAGCCCCGCGTCAGGCTCTGGGCTGATGGCTCGGAGCCTGGAGCCTGTTTCCGATCCTGTGTCTCCCTCTCTCTCTGCCCCTCCCCCGTTCATGCTCTGTCTCTCTCTGTCCCAAAAACAAATAAAAAAACGTTGAAAAAAAAAATTAAAAAAAAAAAATTGAAATAATGAAACAAAAAACAAAGATTAAATGAATAACCTGTTTTTTTTAAGATCAGTAAAATTGATAAAGTTCTAAATTATCTGAGTTACAAAAGGGAAGAAGATACATATTTTCAATATTAGTAATGAAAGAGACATCACTACAGATCTTATGTACATTAAAAGTATGGAAATATTTTAGTAACAAATATTATGGAACAAATATAATAAGGAATTATTATGAACAAATTTATACCAACAGATTTGATAGATGACATAGAAAAAACTCCTTGAAAGATACCAACTTACCAGATTTCATACAAAAAGAAGTAGATACCTAAATAGCTCTATATCTACTTTTTAAAATTGCATTAATAGTTTAAAATATTTTCACAAATAAAAGTCCAGATCCAAATACACTGAATGATGAATTCAACACACATTTAAATATATATATATATATATATATATTTTTTGAAAATACATTAAGAATATAGAAGAGGATTAAACACTTCTCACTTCATGCATATAGATGAAAAATCCTTAAACATAGTTTAGCAAATTTAATATGGCAATTTATATAAAAGGGATACATAGCATGATCAGATTATTCTAAGAATATAAAGTTTTTGTAAATTTGTAATCAAGGTAATTCACAATATAAACTGACTAGAAAATTAAAAATATATATATAACATCATCTCAGTAGACGCAGTTAAAGTATTTGAAAAAAATAAACATGCATTCATAATAAAAACTCTCAGCCAACCAGAAGAACAAAGGAATTTCCTCAACCTGATAAAGAGTACCCATGAAAAACTTACAGCTAGCGTGAAGTTTCGTGGTGAAAGACTAAATGTTTTCCTTTCATAACAGGGGAAAAATCAGGTATTTTTCACTTAAAACTATCTCATAAAATTAGCTTGAAATCTTGAGACATTTTGTTTCACCCAGTATTGTATATTTATCAATTATTAACATTTTCATTATTATGCAAAGAAGACAACACAAAACTAGTTCTAACTAACTAAATAGGTGATCTAAGCCAACTTAGTTAATCATTTTGGATCAGTTTAGAAAAGAAAATAAAGAAAGGAAAGAGACTTTTTTTTCTCTAGGGATTGATCTGGTGTTCATATGCTTCTTTAAGTTTTCTCAGATTTTTATTTCCATACATTTTGTTTAGATTTTTATATTCTAGTATTCCATAGTTCTTTGAAGAATAGCGAATGTTCATATTCAACGTTATGTGTAATTCCATTCACATTCCATTTAGATCTGGCCACTTTCTGGCAATGTCTTGGATCTAAACATACAGAATAAGAGAGAAGGAAAGGAAACCCAGAAGCCAAAATATGAATAAACAGTAATCTAATATATTATACAGATGAAAGTAAAGATATAATTGGACCAGAGAGTTCCACCTGCTCCATGAGAATTCAAAGAATGAGAATTAGGTTCTGGGAAGAGATGGGAGTTCAGAAAGGTTATGAAGGATCAGGTGGCAGATTCTGTGGTATTTCACCCAGATCCCTTGTTCAGCCTCAAGGCACCTATCCTCCAGCTGCCAAACATATAATCTTGATAGCTGATTATTCACAGTTGTATTTCTCTCTGCAAATCACTTTAGTCACAGGAAACTGCTTCCTTCAGGGTCATTCATTTTTCCAGGAGTGACCATAAGATTGGCTGATGTGGGGGTTAGAAAGGCCTGGTCCTTTGCCTCAACTTGGAACCACACTGAAGGTCCATCCCATATACAGAGCTTCGTGTAGGATTCGCTGTCTTGGTTGCAAAGCTTTGTAATAGTCCTCCTGTCTAGTCCTTCCTGACAGGTATGTCTGTAAACAGTATTCCCCTGTAAGCATTCTGCACAGAACTCCCTGTTTCGAAATCTGTTTTCACATGTAAAATCTGTTTCCAGTGCAAAATAAACGAGCATTGAGGTGATGCATGTAAGAGAGTGGCTTTCAGGTGCATAGCGCTATTTTTGAAAGGGCTAACTTTTCAGTGGATTGAGTAGTGGACATAAGAGTGTGACTGAGGTGCGTGAAATGGGCAAAGTCACCAGAAAAATAGTGGCACTGCTGAATGTCAGTAATCAACACTTTTCTATGAAAAACATTTCTCAGAAATTCACTTTAAATCACGAAATAGGAAGTAAAGTTAGCTTGGAAAAATCGTTTATTTAAAAGAGAGTATGGAGCAGAATAATTTTATAATTTGACACCTAGATTCTGTGACTGCCAAGTATATCCTGGAAATATTGGTGCTGAAGCCAGGGCAAATTTAAAGAACGCCAGTGGGAGAAGCTGGTGCCAAGGTAATGCTGAAAATTGCTTAAGCTGAACACTACGCCAATTTTCTTTTGCATCATAATAAGGTAAAGAGAAAGCTAAAATTAAACTTTTACACGATAAACATATTTGGTGTCCACGTCTTGTTATTTGTGAACTTGTCATCCATCCTTCCTCATGTACCCCTCTTCCTGTATATCTGTTGGGAATGATTCCAGCCACCTAGTTTCTGCAACAAGAAATCTGGGAGCCAATTTAAAATCTTATTCACATAATCCTAAAGGGTTCCTTACATCATGCCCAGGCTGCCTGCTACCTCTTCATTAGCGTCTGAATTCATTCTTAATCTCTCCCCATGTCCACTGTTACTTTTGTGACTCTGGTCATAATATCAGCCAGATTATTTCACAGCTTTCTTACAATCAGTATCTTCCAAACTCATCTCAAAATTGTTCCAAGAGTGAATGTTCTAGATTCAAATTCAATCATGCTATCCTTCTAGAACATGTTCAATGGCTTCTATTTTTAAGACACCTATCAGACTCCTTAGCACAGCATAGAAGGCACACATGACCTTTCCAGGCATTTATCTTCTCATCAAATTTTATGTCTCAACTATATTATAGTACTTCCAGTTCCTTCAAATTTGGGCTTACTCACTTGAAAACTTCTCTTCCTCAAAAAAATCCACATCAGTCTCATAAATTAGCATTTTTAAGAATGTAGTTTAGAAAAAAATATTAATTAGCTCCCATTTTTAAAAACAGAATTAAGTCATGGGGCGCCTGGGTGGCTCAATTGGTTAGGCATCCAACTTGGACTCAGGTCATATCTCAAAGCTTGTGAGTTTGAGCCCCCCATCAGTCTCTGTGCTGGCAGCTCAGAGCCTGGTGCCTGCCTCAGATTCTGTGGCACCCTCTCTCTCTGGCCTACCCTGGCTTGCACTCTGTCTCTCTCTCTCTCTCTCTGCCTCTCTGTCTCTCAAAAATAAATAAACACCAGAAAATAACAACAACAACAACAATAACAACAACACAGAATTGAGTCTGAATGGCTTTATTGCGGACATGTACCCTCCAGTTGACCTCGAGACCCCCTGATTTTTATGATACCACGGCAAGCTGCTTAGACTTATTAGTATTTTTACTGCAAGACTCTGTTCCTCTGCTGCACCAGCTCAAACTTCTCTTATTTAATTCTCCTTTTTCTTAAGGGCTCCCACAAGTCTCTTTAAAATTCTTTTTATAATAGCACTTAAATTAGTTTCTTCTCTTATTAGCTTCATTTTTCTTCCTACTTGCGTTTTATGTTTTTAATTAATATATATTTTAAAGTTTATTTATTTTTGAGACACAGAGTGAGAATCCAAAGCGGGCTCAACACTGTCAGCACAGAGCCTGACCCAGGGCTTGAATCTACAAACCGTGAGATGATGACCTGAGCCGAAGTCAGATGCTTAAGTGATTGAGCCACCCAGGCACCCCAAGAAACATTGTGTTTTAAAAGTGATATAATATGTTAGATCAGCATATATGTTTGGGAAACTATAGAAGGCAGATAAAAAATTCACAAGACTATTTACTATATAGATAAATATGGCTAGATGTTTGATTTGATATTGATATTTATGATTTTTTCATTATTAATGTTGATTTTTCCAAGACTGTAGAACTTTATAGACACATAAGACAAACGGGGAGATGACATTTCAAATAACAACAAGAAAAAAGAAACAATTTAATGGAATTTATTTATTTTTGGTCCAGACTTCAATATATTTTTTTATTAAAAAGCCTTTTTAACATTTATTCACTTTTGAGAGTGAGAGAGACAGAGCATGAGCAGGGGAGGGGCAGAGAGAGAGGAAGACACAGAATCTGAAGCAGGTTCCAGGCTCTGAGTTGTCAGCACAGAGCCTGACGTGGGGCTTGAACTTATGGACCAGGAGATCATGACCTGAGCTGATGTCAGAAGCTTAACTATCTGAGCCACCGAGGTGCCCCCAGACTTCACTCTATTAACATATAGATTTATCTTTCCTACCTCCCCAAACCACACTAAATTAAAGGATCACTTGTTCTGAGGAAAGCTGTTTGTCAGGTTGTAGGGGACATTCAAGCTGCCTAGTGAGAGGCCATGCAGCCAGGAACTGAGGCTCTTTGTGAATGAATAGCCATTGAGGTCTTGGGGTTTCCTGCCAACAACCATGTTAGCTAAAATCAGATTCTCCAGCCCCAGTTAACGTGACAGCGGCACTGCTGGACATCTAGACCACAATCTCAGAAACACACTGAGTCAAAACTACCCAGTTAAGCTATTTCTGAATTTTTGACCTCACAGACTGAGATGATAAATTCTTGCTATTTTAATATGCTAAAATTTGATCAAGTTTGTTACATGGTAATAGCTACTTAATACAGGATTAAAAGAGGAGAAAGAACGTCATAACTGATGGAAGCTGGTAACACAATTTGAAAGCTGTAAGGCAGACAGACAAGTGATGTAGGACAGAATATAGATGGGCCTGAAAACAGGTGGATGGATAATTGAAAGTCAGTCAAAGTCGAACTTTGAATCCAGAATGTACTTTCCCACTCCTAACCATATCAAACCAAACCAAAACATCTCTTGTCATTTTGGCAAAAGACAGATGGCTCACTCTACGTGGGGACAGTAGATACTGGTACATGAGGCACAGCTGTGGAAAGGAGTGCCAGATTTAAATGAGGTTGGCGAAATGGAAGTCTACTGGGTGATCAGCAGGAATCTAGCCTCAGTATACTGATGGTCTCCCAGAATTTTTAAAATTAGATTTACAACCCCCACTTCCCAAGAGGCATCATTGAATGATTCCTTCCTGTAATCAGTACAAAGAAAGAATATTCTCAGTGGAATCTATAGTTCTACAGTGAAATAAATGCCCTTGATTGTTGGATCACTATGCTGTGATCCACACCACCATAAGCAGAATTCTAAGATGGCTCCCAGTGAACCATAGCCTTATGTAATTCCCTTTTCTGAGCATGGGAAGGACCTGTAAATGTGATGGGATATCACTCCAGTTATCACGTCACCTTATTTGATAAAGGTGGAAGGGTTTTTCAGATGTAATTAAGGTGTGTAACCAGTTGCTGAGTTAATAAAAGGGAAGGTTATCCTGGGGGCCTAACATAAATAGGTGAGCTCTCAAAATAGACTTCAAACAGCAGCAGACGTGCTCCTTTTGGCTTTGGAGTGGCAAAGTGCCGTGTTGTGGAGAGGGCCCTGTAACTCAGACCTGCAAGCAGATTTTAGGACATGAAAGCAACCCCTGGCCAGCAAAAAAAAGAAAAAAAAAGAAAAAAAAATGATTTTCAGTATTGTAACCATGAGAATTTATACAATAAATTGTGCCAACAACCAACAACCTGAATGAGCTTGGAAATAGATTCTTCCCTAGTCAAGAATGCCATCCAGCCAACATTTTAATTTCAGCCTTGTGAAACCTTGAGCAGAAAAACCACCTGAGTCTTGCCCACACTTCCCACCTACAGAACTGTGATATTATAAATGGGTTTGTTTGTTTGTTTGTTTGTTTTGCTTTGTTTTGTTTAAGCTTCTAAGTTTGTAGTCATTTCCTATATGACAATAAGAAACGGAAACTGATATACATACTGATGGACAAATTCTGCCAATGCAAACAGAAAGTCCATTTAGCACTTTGCTTCTTTTTAACATGAATAGGTAACAAAATAATTAGACTGAGGAAAGACATACATCATAGACAATGAAATATTTCTTCTCAGAATTGAAAGACATGAATTTCCACATTAATAAGCTTATCAGGTATGCAGAAAAAATAAAAAAAACGCTCAAAGTAAAACTACATTATAAAATTTCAGGGCACAATGATTGAAGGTACGATCAAGCTGAACTGCATTAAGATTTTCAATAGTACATGGAAGTTAGAAGGCAAAAGGGTAATATCTTTATTCTATATCAAAACAAAATAAGCATATTGTATTATGGTAGAACAAATAATTTGCTTTGTAGACATACATCTCCTCAACATACTATTTCCTATGCCTTTTATGGAAACTACTGGAGACTCTGCACCCCCAAAGTCTAGAGAGTACACCAAGAAAAGAAGACTTTGATTCCAAAAAAATATAGAGAGAGGATCAAGGGTTAATTTTAGGCAGAGGATGATAGTGAAAGGAAGTCTGAGGAAGAGTTGTATAGCAGGCATGAAGAACAACCACAAAATGGGGGTGGGTGCAGAAGGAGAGCTTTAGAATGATGGTTACCTTGAAAATAATGAATTATTGATATTTTGATTGGTTTGGGCATGTAGACAATGTCATTGGGAGACCTTTATTTATTTATTTTTATTTTTTAATTTAAATTTTATTTAGTTAATGCAATATTGGTTTCAGGAGGAGAGACTCTTTAGGATGTAATGGACTGCTTCAGAAAAAGGAGCAATATTTATAGAAAACAATACAAAATTTTTAAATGGGGGGCTATTCACTTCAGAAAAGCTACGATTTTCTTAAAGGTGCTTACATATATATAATACTTGGCTTAGCATTGACTAGTAATTGTAACTACATAGTAATGTATAGTGAGTATTTATTTAACCAAATATTGTGATATGAGCTTATTGTAGGAGTGGAATAGAGAGAGACCAATGGTGGGGGGTTTGGTGTTAGAGATCTAAATCTTATACACTGTAATAGAAAATTATATATCTCAAGATAGCATTTTAATATAAATTTTATGTGTACACAGGTAAATATAAGAAGTCACAGCTTAACAAACAACAAAGGAATGAATTAGGGAGTACTAGTAATAGTGGGATAAAGTCTACCCTTCATTACCAGCTTTTGGGATCTATTTGAATTTTTTAATTGAGTATATATACCACTTATGTAAAACAAAATTCATTAAAAAGGTCACAGTAAACTAGAATATAAAAATCTGGGGGACCTGTGGAACAAGATTTTCAACTAATGGTGTCAGTAAGATGATACTCATTATTCAAATCACTCATTACTGAGGAAAAAAGAAAACATCCTGTCATGGTTGAGAGTGAGCGATTTGGAGGCCGACTACATTTTTGAATAATAGCTTCTTTGACACTAACTTTTATTCCTGGGCTAAATGCATAATTTCTTCTGAATCCTAAAAACTAACCTGTACAACATCGTTCTTAGAAAAATAAATATGAGAAAGCTTGTAAAGTGTTCGGCAGTACCTGGTAAATAGTAAGTCAATAAATATTAGCTATGTAAATTACTAGGAAATATTTACTAAGCAGCTTTATGTACACAGCACTGTCCTAAATCTGGGTGCAAAGAAACATGAGTGAAACAAAAATGATTTTTGTATGTGGCAGTCTAGGTAAAACACAAATAAAATACAACTGAAAATTAAAAAAAACAATCTAGGGGCACCCTGGTGGCTCAGTCGGTTAAGCGTGCAACTTTGGTTCAAGTCACGATCTTACAGTTCGTGGGTTTGAGCCCCCCGTCAGGTTCTGTGCTGACAGCTCAGAGCCTGGAGACTGCTTTGGATTGTCTCCCTCTCTGCCCACCCCTGCTTAGGCTCCGTCTCTCTCTCTCTCTCTCTCTCTCTCTCTCTCTCTCTCTCTCTCTTCTCTCTCTTGAAAATGAATAAACGTCAAAAAAAAGTTAAAAAAAATCTAGGGGCGCCTAGGTGGCTCAGTCAGTTAAGTGTCCCAGTTTGACTCAGGTCATGATCTTGCAGTTTGTGGGTTCGAGCCCTGTGTCAGGCTCTGCGCCGAGGGAAGCTAAAACTGTTTTAAATTCCAAATCCTAATAATTACCAGTGCTATAAAAGAATCAGAGTAGTCAACTTTGGTGAGTGTGTCTGTGTGTGTTATGTGCGTTGAAGGAGAGAAGTTGTACTTTTAAAGGTTATCATTGGTTGCCTCATGAGGAGATGATATGTACGTCACAGACTGCATTAATCTACTTAGGCTGCCATAACTAAATACCACACATTAGATGTCATTGACAACAGAGATGTTATATCATCACATGGCCTTTCCTCTGTTCACATGAAGAGACAGGGAAACCTCTCTGGTGTCTCTTCTTGTATGTATTTACTTACTTACTTACTTACTCACTTAGAGAGAAAGAGAGAGTGCAAGCTGAAAAGAGGAGCAGAGAGAGAGAGAGAGAGAAAGAGAGAGAGAGAGAGAGAAACAATCTTAAGCAGGCTCTATGTTGAGCATGGAGCCCGACACAGGGATCATGACCTGAGCTAAAATCAAGAGTCGGATGCTCAACCAACTGAGCCACCCAAGCCCCCATCTCTGGTGTCTCTTCTTATAAGCACACTAATTCTACTGGATCAAAGCTCCATTCTCATTACTTTTTTTTAATATTGATTACTTCTTTAAGGCTCTATGTCCACATGCAGTCATAACTACAGTTAGGGCTTCAACATAAATTGTGGGAGAACATAAACATTCAGTCCCTAACTTTTTACATCTAAGCCTCCAAAATTTATGTCTCCTTCTTACCTATGAAATACATTCACTCCATCTCGAGCCCCAAAAGTTTTAACTCAGTCTAGTATCAACTCAGTAGTCTAAAGTCTAAAGACTCATGTAAATATCATCCAAATCAGGTATCAGTGAGACTCAAGGTACAAATTCACCCTGAAGCAGACTTCCTGTCTAGCTGTAAACCTGTGAAACCAGACAAGGTATGGGCTTCCTGAATACAATTCTTGGATAGGCAAAGGATAGATATTCCCAGTCCAAAAGGGAGAAATATGAAAGAAGAAAGGCACTATGGATCCCTAGCAAGTCCAAAACATAACAAGGTGAATGATATTAGGTCTTAAGTCTCAAGAATAACCTCGTTTGGCTTGATACCTACCTTCTGGACTCACTGAAGCTGTGCCCTATGCATACAGTTCTGCCAGGCAGGAATCCCTCCACTAAGGTTCTTCCAGGCAGGGTCTCACCCCAAATGCACTAGTCAGCCTTGTCTTCAAGACTCCAGGTGTCCCAAGGCTCAAGTTAGTAGCAGCCTGGCTTGTTGAAGCCTTGTTGGTGGCCACACCCTTTGAAAGTGAGGTAGAGACAGCCTTGGTCCCTGGACCTGTAGTGGTGATGGCAGCCCTGTTGATCTCTGAATCACTTTTGGGGTCATTATTACCCTTTTTTTTTGATAGATAAGCCATGATCATAGCCAAATAGCTATATGACCCCATGCTGCAGAATATTAAGTCCTACAGCCTTTTTCAACTATCTTGTGTCTGTCCCCTTCTGCTCAAACTGGCAGTGTTTCTGTTCATATAATCCCATAATCTCTTTAAGAAGTGATAATCCAGCCACAGCCTTGGTGTTCTCTTCAGAACATACTTTCTCATGTTTTGCAAGATGGGCATACGGAGAATTTTATAAACTTTCAACTTCTGGTTCCTTTTTGTGTAACAATTCCTTCTTCGATTGCGTGCAGTCAGGAGGATCTATGTCACACCTTCAGAATTTTGCTTAGAAATTTTCCCAGTTAAGTATCCAATTACATCATTCATAATTTCCTTCTGCCCTAAATACTAGAACACAAGTGAGACATATCCTTAGCCACTTTAATAACAAGGATTACCTTTCTTTCAGTTTCCAATAACCTGTTTCTCATTTCTGTCTGACACATCACAGAATGGCCTTTAATAGCCATATTTCCATGAACATTCTGTTGATGACTATCTACATATTCTCTAATGACGGAGGCTTTCTACTCAGCTCTTCTCTTTTCTTTATGAGCTGTCACCAGAATTGCCTTTAATGAGCACATTTCAACGCATTGAACAAAACACTGTTCAACCAATAGTACCTTCACAGCAAGCTAGGCTTTTTCTAGTATTCATCTCAAAACTCCTCAACCCTCTACACATTAGCCTGTTCTAAAGCTGCTTCTCCATTTTTAGGTATTTGTTATAGCAGTACCTCATGTTATAGTGCCAAAATGTGTTAGTTTGTTCAGTCTACCATAGCAAAATACTAAAAATTAAACAAAAGAAACGTTTTAAAATTCTGGAAGCCAGAAGTTCAAGATCAAGGTTCTGACCCCTTCAGTTTCCAGTGAGATCTCTCTTCCTGGTTTGAAGATGACCACCCTGCAGTGTCTTCCTTTTCTCTGTGCTTGTACAGAGAGAGAAAGAAAATGAAAGAGAGCACTCTGATGTCTCTTCTTATCAGGCCTCTAATGTTACTGGGTCAGGGTTCCACTCTTAAAATTTCATTTAACCTTAAATTCCATCCACAAGGATTTTGTCTCCAAATACAATAACATGGGGGGTGAGGGGACACAAACATTTAGTCCATAGCACAGTCCAAGGACAAAAAGGCAGATTTTATGATTAGATGCAAAGTGAGAAAAGTAATGCATATGCATTGGCATATTTCAGTAACTGAAACAAGGCTAATATGAGGAGCAGAACTGGTAAGTTTGGGCAAGTATGAGATAGGGAAAGATTTCAATGGAATGGCATAATGAGAGCCTTAATATCATGATTTCTGGATTTTATTTTAACTGTGAGGAAAAATAATAAAGGCATTAAGCCCGGTGGCAGGCACTACAGTGCGATAATGTGTTAGAAACATCTCCATGTTAACTGCATTGAGAACAGATTAATTGTGGGTAATAAAGAGCCAATCACATGTGGAAAGCCAACAAGTAAAAACCAGGCAAAAATGTGAACAAAATACATAAACAATTAATATAAATTATTATATATTGGAACTTATTCTGTTAATAAAAGAAGTGCTAATAAAAATCATCAATGTAAAGCCATTTTTATCTCATTACATTTTTATTTGATGGGCCCAACTAAGATAAAAATCAATCAATATGTTGGAATTATATTGATTAATAATAACTATTTGACTGATTATAATTAAATAATTAACATAATGTTACATTATTGCTATACAAAATAATACAAAAACAGAAAAAAAACAAACACAGGGTTAAGCATCTCTGAATACTTGGATATGATCAAGACAAAGGATATTGCCTTCCTTCTTCCATTTCCCAGGCAGTGCCAGGCCTCCAGGGGTCGTGTGAAATGTGTTGGAATGATTTTTGGTGTCATAATGCTGGCAAGGTTCTACTGGCAGTTATTTGGGTGAGGATGAGGAAAACTAAACTTTCTGAAACAGTCTGACAAGTTCCACACAAGGAAGAATAAATAGCCACACTCTAATGCCAACAGAGAGCTAATTGAGGATGTTAGAAGTCAATGGGAAGACCACAAAGCAATCACTCTTTCTTTCTCCCTGGCCAAGAGACTGGCTCTCTAGAGCAGAGGAAACCAGAAGCAGCCACATTTCAGAAGTGGGAAGAAATATACTTTTGAGGAGAGAAAATGCTTGACCAAATGGACTATGAAGAATTATTGGAGTGGTAATGCCTGAGGCATAAGGCTTAGAGAAATGGGAAATGTTTTCTCTTATAAAATGGATTTCCATTTAGTAGTAGAGGTTTTTGCATTTGATTTTTGATGGTCTAATTCATATTTGGTACACTATATTTAGTCAAGCAAAATAGCTTGACTAAAGAGTTAATATCCTAAAATTTCAGTTCAGTGAAACTATCCTAAGGAAATTATTAGAAACTCCAGGAATTCCCCATATATTAGCAGTGTTATTTAACTTAAGAGTGGAAATGATTACTTATTACTTAACTATCCATGTCATGTTTTCCAAAATGCTTTCTTGACATGAACGTCTTCTCACAATACAATGATAGGACAAAATATGTACACATTTACATATAGGTTATAAAATGTTACATGTAAATGTGTATATTAAAAGAAAACTTGCTAACATATACCGTGAATATCTCAGATGGATAGTATTACTGGTGGCATTTTAAAAATCATTTTATATTTTTAAGGAGATATAATGATTATTTTTGCTCCTTATTCATGGTTACTTGCAAAATAAAATATAACTTTTCTCACTGTAAAAGATTCAAACAACATTAAGATATGAAAAGAACATCTTTGTATAGAGACAGGCAGTTCTGGGGATATTACATAAGTGAAAGTTTGGATAATTCAAGCCTAAAATCATTCAAGAATAATTTCTCTATAATAAGGCAATGGAGAAAGTCAATCTTAGAATATAGAAATTTCTAATCATAACACATGCATCTACAGGATGTATTTTTTTCTCTGATGTTTTTTGCCTTATATAAAATAAAGCTATCTAAATAAAGGACTTGACCTTCATCGTAAAAGTTTAACTTACCTGATCGAATCCCAAAGTTTCTGTTGCCTGGCAGCACTTTGCGGAACTAGCACTGGATCTGCTCTTTGATGAATTCCTATATGATGCTGTCATAAGATAGAATATGTTCAAGTTATGATGATAGTTAATGCCAAAATAACAACACAAGGGTTGTTAAAAAATTCCTGGAAATTCCAGTGCATGTTAAAAACAATACGATTTAAAAGATGCACTAAAAAAAAAAAAAAAAAAAAAAAAAATAGGGAAGTGGATATTTCTATTTACCAGCTAAAGTGATGCAAGGCAATCGTAAAAGCAGTAACAGTGAAGCTGGTAGGCTAGTTTTTACATTCAGAGTGGTGATGATAAAAAAGTCAACATTTTATATACTGTTGTTTTGCCAAATGCAATTACACTGCATATATAGTAGAACACAATACTCCCCTCTCTCCCTACGCACATTTTATTACCTTCTAGTCTCAGTAACACATCCCTCTGAAGAATTAACCACTTAAGTTTGTGTGGTTGCTCGCAATCATTGATAATATGATTTTATATGTGCATAGTATATTGCATTACCTATGAATAAGAAAAATGCGTTAAAATATATGCAAATAATTTCCCTTTAACTTTTGTGCTAAAAGTCACTTTAAGTAACACTCCAGAAAAAAATCCTTATGAACACTTTAACAATTGATTTGTTTATCAGTTCCTGTGATAAAAACTTTAAAAGTTTAGTCAGAAGAAGATTCTCCTTAGAAATATGTTTCTCTAGGGGCACCTGGGTAGCTCAGTAGGTTGAATGTCTGACTCTTAATTTTGGCTCAGGTCATGATCTCACCGTTCATGGGCTGGAACCCCAGGTCAGGCTCTGCCCTGACAGTGTGGAGCCTACTTGGTATTCTCCCGCCCCTTCTCTCTCTGCCCTTCCCCTGCTTGTGTGCACACGTTCTCTCTCTCTCTCAAAATAAATAAGCATTTAAAAAATAATAAAATGTATACAGAAAGAAATATATTCTCCAGATCTACATAATTGCTTCCATTTGTTTTACCTAAATGTGGATAGAAACATGTTAAGAGTATGCAACTTCATAAATGTCATAAATTCGGTAATAAATCTCTTAAAAGTAAAAAAGATAAGGAAAGAGAAGAAAGCTAGCTTTTCCTCTTGAGTTAGTGTAATGTAAAATGCTCATTAACATAGTGATTTTCTTAAAAAATAAGCCCAGAAATCTACTGGGCTATGCATATGCTTTCTTAGAAGCAGTTTAAAGGAAAGCTATGGAAAGTACTTATATGAGATTAAGACTAAATTACTATCTTTGTGAGATGATGGTGAAAATTTTCCTTTGAAATAAAGGAACAAAAAAACACCACCAGTTTAAAATAAATATTAGCTAAGTATTTATTTATGGAAAAAGACTTAATTACACATTTTTCCCCAAAGAAGCAATTTTAAAACTTGTGATCCCAGTGTCTTAAAATCTTGCCTCTTCTAAGTCTATCTTCTAATGTGATACTAGGTACTTGCTATTTATTTTCAGTATGATCCAGGTTAGTACATTTTGACATAACTGCTATTCCAACATTTAATAAATTCATGTCTGTTTTTGCAACTTTCTACAATCATGATTAAACAAAACATAATTTTACCAACAAAAACGTGTCATGGACAGAACACAAAATAATTAAAAGGATCCAAACAGTTTCTATTGATCAAAGAAAAGAAGTTTAGCCATGGAGATAAGTATATTGCTATTAGAGATTACCATTGATGGCAAAATCTTATATCCATTTTCCAACTTTATATACCTTATATTTGACTTTTGATTATGATCCTTACCTCAACCTTACTTAAAAACGAATAATTTATATTACATCTGCTTCTTAAGACCTAGAAACATTTTTAAGAAATAGAACTTTTTAAGAAATAGAAAAATTTGAATTTTTATTAAAGTTAGGTCTGGGTTGCTTTTGTCATAGTTTTCAATAAGTCAACCTGCAATGACTCAGTACTTGAATAGGAATGTAGTGCATATGTGTGTTCACAATTTTGTGTTTCTAGAAGAAAAAGGTGCCTAACAGATGGAGCAATATTGAACTTTACCCAGAGTTACATTCATCTTATGCAAAAGTCCATGCAGCAAGCAAGCCAACTTGACAGTTTAATTCCACATTAGGATAATGCTTGGAAAGGTAATCCTGTTCTCACTGCAGGATAAGGATCCCTGTATAGTAGCTTTGGCCTACAAAATTGTTAGCTATAAATTCTGAGCTGGCATTATGAGCTTCTTAACTTTTAAATCAGCCTTTTCTTAGCATCCTATTGCCAACAGTAGGTTATTTGCTCCATAAACCCATCTAACCCATTATATTTTTCTTTTTCAAATCACTTGGCAAATAAACCCAAAGCAATAAAATCTGCTTTTCATTTGGATTATCTTATTCTAGACATAGTAATCACGTGTATGTAAAAGACACAGAATGAGTTATAAATGGAACAATTTTGTTTATAAGGGTAGATATTTAAAGGGAACCAGAAGAGTTTCATTTTTGCTGTATTTAAGGATAAAAACATCAACTGCCAGTTTGCATGAAGATAAATGTTCACAGTATTTTATGAGGAAAGTCAAAAAAGACGTGTAAATACTTCTTTGTTTACTTAGTTTTTAAAAACTGACAGTTGTTGTTCACCTGTATACCAAGCCCATGAGTTTTTATAATAAAGAGTTTATATTCTGCCACTATGGAGTAACCAGGCATGAACACAGAAAGGTGAGCTGAGATGCTTGAAAGCTGTTTTGTCCTGCCTTTGTCATTTAAACATTAGCTAGATGTCTGAAGTGAAAGCTGACAAACGCAAACTAAAGTGTTTTAAGGGCCAACCATGTTTCCCTTTAGCTCTTAGTTTTCCAAATGGAGAAAAATCTGTCTTGGGCCTTAAGTCTTGGGAGGAATCTAGTCTTGAAATCTACAGATCCTGCCATCTCTTTCGGCTTAGAGTGACTGGATGTCTCTGAGAAAAGTTTTGAAGTCCTGTTATACTGTCCTGATTCCAACTGTGACTTTCTCTTTGAGGTTATTTCCATTTTTAAAAAATTTCTCAGTGTTTTCTATTTTACTGTTTTTATTGGAATCCAGTTATCCATGGCCCATATTTCTTCTATGTTATCCTTTTCAATTAATTAGAGTAATTAATTAATTAATTAATTAGTTTGACACAAAATCATCTCATTTTATACATGGTCACATGTATAATTGTTACTTTGACTATACATTTTTAAATCAACAGACTAGTTTTTATTTTTTTTTAAATTTTTTTTCCCAACGTTTATTATTTTTGGGACAGAGAGAGACAGAGCATGAACGGGGGAGGGGCAGAGAGAGAGGGAGACACAGAATCCGAAACAGGCTCCAGGCTCCGAGCCATCAGCCCAGAGCCTGACGCGGGGCTCGAACTCACGGAGTGCGAGATCGTGACCTGGCTAAGTCGGACGCTTAACCGACTGCGCCACCCAGGCGCCCCTGCAGACTAGTTTTTAGAACAATTTTCAGTTCATAACAAAGTTGAGTGGAAAGTATAGAGTTCTCATATACCTCCTCTCTTCCCCACACACTATGATATTAATTTTTTTCTTGCTTTAATTGGATTTTTCAATGTAAGCATCATAGGATGTTGTTTTCTTATTTATATCTACAGAAGCAACAATGTTTATAATGATTATAACTATAAAGATTATCTATGTTCATTCATAGCAATCTATGGGTAATGCCAACTTCAATGGGAGAAACAGCCTAGAGATTTAAATTAAGAAAGATTCTTCGACTCTTTTTTTTTCAATATATGAAGTTTATTGTCAAATTGGTTTCCATACAACACCCAGTGCTCATCCCAAAAGGTGCCCTCCTCAATGCCCATCGTCCACCCTCCCCTCCCTCCCACCCCCCATCAACCCTCAGTTTGTTCTCAGTTTTTAAGAGTTTCTAATGCTTTGGCTCTCTTCCACTCTAACTTCTTTTTTTTTTTCCTTCCCCTCCCCCATGGGTTTCTGTTCAGTTTCTCAGGATCCACATAAGAGTGAAACCATATGGTATCTGTCTTTCTCTGTATGGCTTATTTCACTTAGCATCACACTCTCCAGTTCCATCCATGCATGTTGCTACAAAGGGCCATATTTCATTCTTTCTCATTGCCACATAGTACTCCATCGTGTATACTATTCAACAGCTCTCATAGGCATAAGGGAGAATGGCAGCATGCATGATGTGTTTTTGTCAACCTCCACCTGTTACCTCAGTAACGAAGACCAGGTTTCCATATACATGCTCTGTGAGTCTTTTCACCCAATAGTGCAAACTTGTAATATAATATTTCAAGAGATCTAAAAGGCTTATTTTCCTCTATTACTTGGATTCTCCATTATAAAGACTATACATTGTGATCTTATTTGAACAGTTATATTTCCTGCTTTATCATGCCCTATGTGAATTTAAGTGATATAAGGGTCACTGTCTCCATTCTGTGTGATCATTAACAAGGGATAAACTTTGAAATAATAATATCATTAACAGTATTTAAAATTCAATTTAACATTTATAAGATTTTTACAAACATTATTTCAGTTAATCTTTATATTATCTGATAGCAATTATTTGTATTCAAGATTATTGATGAGGACCAGAGAGATGAGTTTACTTGCCACCTAATTAGTAAGTGATAGAGACAGGATTCAAATCCAGGATGTCTACCTCCAAAACTCATTCCCTTAGCAATGAAATAGTCAGAGGCAGTAGGAAGGAGATATGGGGCATCAGACAGTATTAAATTTTCCAAACTTCTAGAAGAAGACAGTCCATAACCAGATTTGTCTACCCTTTGTTATTTCAATATGTCTCCAGTATGTTTATTTGTGATAATTTTTGTTCAATACAGGGTTCATAACAACTTAGGGTCCAAGAACAAATTCTCATTGAGACCCTGATATTTTTTCCTTTTTCAGACTTTTTCTAGAGTTTGCACATTAATCAAATGTGTTATTTTTTAAAATAATTTTGAGCACAACATACTGCATAAGAACTCATTAAATAAACCAGCCCCTCATAAAATATTTACTGAATATTTTTTAATATTTATTTATTTTGAGAGAGAGAGCACACATGCATGAGTGTGCACAGGGATGGGGCAGGGAGAGAGGAGAGAGAAAGTATCCAAAGCAGGCTCCATGCTGATCCAGAAGTCAATCTCATGAACCATGAGATCATAACCTCAGCCTAAATCAAGAGTTGGACACTTAACTGACTTAGCCACCCAGGCGCCTCACTGCAATTGTTTTACGATTTCCTTACAGGCAAGGTAAAAGAAGAACCCTCTTAGTATAAAAGGATGTTAACTTTTTCTCTTATTTTGAGAGCCATAGGAAATTTTCTGTAATCCTAAGATTATAATCAGGACATTTTTATTATCAACTTAGTTTGAGTTTTGGTGAGTTAGGTCTCTGAACACACAAGCAAAACAAACCAAAAGTAAAATTACATCCCTTACTAGTAAGCAAGACTTAAGTAGAATACTGAAAGTCTTCAAGAATGAGACCCTAATTTTCATTAAATAAGATATTTTCAACATTGCCTACAAATTACAATTTTCCTGGGATCTTTGTAGAAAATATACCGTTGCACAGATTTTATCACCAGAAAATTTTATTTAATTGCTCTGTGATAGAGCTTGAGCATTATTTTGTTATTAAACTGTTGCACATTTAGCTTTTGATATAATGTACATAAGATAAAATGCACTCATTTTAATATTTAAACATTTTTTTAACGTTTATTCATTTTTGAGAGACAGAGAGAGACATAGTGTGAGTAGGGGAGGGACAGGGAAAAGGAGACACAGAATCCAAAGCAGGCTCCAGGCTCTGAGCTGTCAGCACAGAGCTCCACGCGGGGCTTGAGCTCATGGACAACGAGATCATGACCTGAGCCGAAACTGGACACTCAACCAACTGAGCCATCCAGGTGCCCCAAAATGCACTCAATTTAAATGTTCAGTTCACATATTAAAAATGCTAATATTTTTGTAACCATAACACATTAAGATTTATAAAATATTTCTATTTTCCATTACCTCCAAATTTTTCTTGTGCCCCTTTGTACTAAATGCACCCACCTATCCTATCCCTGGCTCCAGAACATCACAGAGTTGTTCATATTCACTATAAAATTAGCCTTGCCTGACCTATAATTTCAGATAAATAGAATAGTACAGTATCTGGGGGTTTTTTTGTGTGTAGCAAAAACACTTTTGAGATTTATTCATGTTGCATATATTCATAGTTTACTCTTTCTTACTGCACAGTATTGTGTTCATACTAAATTTGTGCATGCATATGTGTGTATACACACATATATACACACATGTACATATATATACATATAAATATACATACACATAAACACATATATATATATAGTAAATGTATATGTATGTACATGTAAATGTATATGTGTATGTATATAACATATTATATATAATATATATATTATGCTTGTATTTTTTTAGTTCTTTTTAAAATCTTTGCTTACCCTGACTACGCTATGTTAGAGAAAATTTTTCTCATATTTCTTTCTGGAACTTATACAGCTTTCTTTTTTATGTTTAAGTGTATGACCAATTTAGTTGATGACTATTTGGAAAGAGGAAACGGTTAAGTACATTTCTTTGGCTATCTATTCCACCATGCCACCACTATTTAGTAAAAATATTATTCTTTGCTTGTGGCAGCATTGTCAAAAGTCAGTTAACGTGATCTGGGGTAAGGCTTAGTTTTTAGTGGATTGAGCAGAGAACAATGCAGACTTTAGTGGAAGAGACTAGTGTGTTTCTATACTCTTTGAATTCCATTTGATCTATAAGTCTATCCTTCTGCGAATACTACCTCACTTGATATTTTGAGAATAGGTCTTAAAATAGTGTAATTCTTCCAACTTTGTTCTATTTCAATTTTCTGTTAGCTTTTTTAGGACTTTGTAGTGCCATACAAATTTTAGAATCAGTCTGCCAAAACAAAATCAAAATATCCCCACAGAATTTTGGGGTGTTTTTTATTGGGATTATGCTCAGTATATGGATCCATTTGGGATGAACCAAGAACTTTACAATATCATTTATTTTAATCCACGTAATTGGCATCTCTCTCCACATTTTATGTCTTCTTAAATTACTGCCAGAATTATTTTGTAATTATTAGTGTATTGGTTTTTCATGCATTGTGTTGAATTTATCCCAAAGTATTGTGTCTTTTTTATGCTTTGTAATGCTATTTTTATTTCATTTACTGATTCTTTCCCAGTGTGTGAAAAAGCAATTGATTCTTTTTTCTAGGTTTCTTTGGATATTCCATCAATGATAAAATCTTGCTTTCTGTGAAAGAAAATATTTTTACTCTCATTTTTTTCAATAAGCATGCTTTGAACTTACTTTTCTCTTTTGTTGCACTAGATAGAATCTCCAGAAAAGTGTCACATAGAAGTGGTGAGAGGGGGCATCTTTGCCTTCCTCATCTTAGAAGGAAAACAGTCATTCATTTGTCACTAAAGTATAAAGTTAGGAGTAGGTTTTTCAAAGACGCCCATTATCAGAATGGAAAATTTCCCTATTATTCTTGGCTGACAGACAATTGTTATGAATGGATGTTGAGTTTTGTTAGATGTTATTTCTCTATCTAATGATAGGATCATATGTGTTTTTTTTTCTGATTTATTCTATTAATATGATATATAATTTTTTTTTTTTTTATCTTGAAATGCTAAACCATACTTACATTCCTGGTGAGGGAGGCTCTTACTTTCATGATATGTTATTATTTTTATATATTACTTATACACATTTCTAAACTTTTCATTAAATATTTTATGTCTTTTTTCCTGATGGTCTCCTGAAATGCAATTTTCTCAACTCTGTGAGATGATCATGCTATTATCTGGTTATGCTTCTTCTGCACTGGGACCCAGAAAATGCCACTGGGCAGAAAGCCTGGCACTGTCACAAGAAATATTTAGTCCTGCTGAGATGATCTGGAATAGTTTTTTTAAATGGAATCAGTTATGTCTTTGATGTCTTATGTCTATACTCAAACCCACTAACTGTGTCACTGGGCAACCGAAACCTAATTAAAAAGGCAGAATTTCATAAGAATGAGATCTCTATTTCCATTACATAGGATGTTTTCAACACTGCCGACATATGCTGCAAAACATCACAGTTGCCCAGGTTTCATCCCCGGGAGTTTTGACTTAATTGTTATATCTTTACTTAACTGAATACTTAACTCTTTTTGCTTCAATTTTTCTTTTTAATCCCTTCAAGTGATTTTAGTGGAAAGCCACATATTGGGAACAACTTGTCTCAGTCCAATGGGTTATAATTACTTCTTATACAACACTGCCAGAGAGTTATCTTGTCCACATGAAGGAGATTAAATCATTTGCACAAGTTCTTATATCAGTGGAGCTTCTGGGTGACTCAGTCAGTTAAGCATCCAACTCTGGATTTTGGTTCAGGTCATGACCTCATGGTTTGTGAGAATGAGCCCTGCATTGGGCTCTGTGCTAACAGCATGGAGCCTGCTTAAGATTCTTTCTTGCCCTCTCTCTGTCCCTCCCCTCCATTCTCTATTCTCTCTCTCTCTCTCTCACTCTCTCTCAAATAAATAAGTAAACAGTAAAAACAAAAACAAAAACAAAAAGTTCATATTGTCAAGGGAAGTAAAGAGAGAATCCTTATAATCTTCTGATCACCAATGTGATTCTTTTTTATTTTTTTGATTTATTAACATTATTTACTTCTGAGAGAGAGACACAGAACACAAGCAGGGGAGGGGCAGAGAGAGAGGGAGACATGGAAGCTGAAGCAGGCTCCAGGCCCTGAGCTGTCAGCACAGAGCCCAACACGGGGCTCGAACTCACGAACGGTGAGATCATGACCCAAGCCAAAGTCGGACACTCAACCGACTGAGCCACCCAGGTGCCCCCCAGTGTGATTCTTTCATGACATGGTCAGTCAAGTGCAGCCACATGGTGGAAGCTCAGGAAACAAAGTTTATTATACTTAGAGATTCTAAAGATAGGAGGCTCTGTACAACATGTATAGCCACATACGAAAACCCCCAGGGTGGTTAGGAGATGGAAAACAGATACAAGGGAGGAGGTTTAGGCCATTGTTTTTATTGAGATTTCCATAGGAAAGGCAAGGCAAGAAGGATAGTATTAATAGGTTAGGACTGGCTAGTTGGAATACATTTTGTGAATTTGGGGCTATAGGAGTGGTCCCCAACTGCGTGGCACCTGGCCAGAGGAACATTAAGGCAGAGGATTATTAAGGCAGAGGATTATTGCCTCCTTTGGGAACACAAGCCAAAAGAAAGGCCTATGGATTGATTAGTTTGCATATTATTCATACGCAGCAGGCTGGGCCTTCTGCCATCTCTAAGAATTGCCTACCTCAAGGAAGAGAAATATCTTCTAACCCAGAAAGGGTATTTTTACAATGTGAAACTACTACAATATACAGGAAATTAAAAATAATTACAATACAACCAACCTTCCTGTTTGGGATTTTTTTTTTCTTTTTTTACTCTGAACTGATGTCTTTTTGGGCCAATATTATGGTGTTTTATTCCTTTAGTTTAATATATTTTTTTTAATTTTTGAACCTTTCATTCATATCAACTGGATATCCTTCAAAAGTGAAAAGTATGTAATTGATAACTCCAACACCTGAGCATGTCCCTACTACATTGCACAGTATGATTCCTCTCAAATTTTCCTGAGAGATACTTAAATCCCATTATATATAACTTCAAAGAAATATTTAATATTGTTGAAATAACATTTTCGGTCCAAGAGGGAGCCTCTCCTGCCTGATGTTCCACGTCATGTAACTGAAACCTAGTTAACTTTTGTGTGTCTGTAAACGCTCTGCTTGACCAGAAATACATCAGTCAGCCAATCCCCAAATGCCAAGCCAACTCTGGGACTTCTCCCCCCAAACAATAGATATTTTCTATTTTCTCTTCCTTGTTCCTTATTCTTTATCCTATAAAAACTTCTTGCCTTCCATCTTATTTTGCAGTTCTCTGAAAGGAAACTGTTCACTTCATGAAATGTTACATGAAGTTTTTCTCTATCACATAAACTGTCTTCTTTCATCATTTTTTAATAGCTTTTAGCAATGAGGAAAGAGATCTGAAGCTGATTGCTAACAGCCTACTGGACAACCAGACACACACGCAAAGCACCAGCTAACTCTTTAAACTCACTGTTCCTCTTGTGATTACTGAGGGCTGTGGGTGAGTCACTCTCTAATTTAAGCTCTGTTCTTTTGCTTTTAGCTCCCTGATTGAAGTAAATTTTATTTTATTTTTAAATTTTTTTAAGTTTATTTTTGAGAGAGAGAGAAAATGAGCAGGGGAGGGGCAGAAAGACAGAGAAAGAGAGAGAGAAAGAATCCCAAGCAGGCTCCATACTGTCAGTGCAGAGCCCGACTTGGGGCTTGAACTCACTAACTGCGAGATAATTACCTGAGCCAAAACCAAGAGGTAGATACTTAACCGACTACGTCATCCAGGTGCCCTTGAAATAAGTTTTATTAAAAAAGCAACGTTTATACATAACATGGGGTCTGGGAAATGTTCTGGGATTTGTTAGGGTTTCCAAAAATGTTCCAGGGTCATTATAGTAGGAGTCTGCATCAGGTGGCAGTGCTGTTAGACTTACAAAGCCTTGAGGTAAGTCCACAGCGTAAGCTTCTGGGAGACTTTTGAAAATAAATTAAGACAAGAAATACAGGCTGTTTTGACCATCAGACTAAAAACCTAAGAACGTGAAGGTCAGACTATTAAAAGCCATTAGGGTGTCTGCCACTAAAGGAATAAAGGAACCTTCTCCTGGAAGACATAATAGATGTACTGCTAATGGGAACCTTGGAAGCCAAAGCCACAAAATTGGTGAGCATGGGTTGAGCACTTAAAAGCTATTAGCATGCTCTCCATCTAACTCTAAGACTTTTGTGATAAGATAAGATGGTTACGAAATGGGTTAGATTGACAGTAGATCACCCATCAACCTCAAAAAAAAAATTATATTCAACAAGGTACGCTGTAAAACACCACAAAATCCTCAACCCAGTAGCACAGGCTTCTTAGGTATTAATTTTGCTCTGAAAGACCTACGGCTTAGCTAAAGAAATGAAATCTTTCAGTTTCAAAGAATTGAATCCACTACCTTCCAGCATGTCTGCTTATTTTATGTCTTAGAACTGTGGTCCTGGAAACTCTAGATATCCAAAAATGGCAAAATCTTACTAAGACAACCTAGAATTAATATGGTCATCTGGAGGAATATTCCAGTTAGATAAGAGAATTCATTTAAGAGCAAGGATTCCCAAATCAAACAAACTGAATGGGATACCTATTTTAATTGACATGCAGAATCCTCCAAAGGGCTTCAAAATTCTAAAATAGCTTCATTGAAAGACTCGTTGCAAAAGGCTAATGAAAAATTAAACACAGGGGAGGTATACCTAAAACAAAAGAACTAAGACTGATATGACTTCTACTACTTATCTCTATCCTCCTTTATCTGATTATTCAGTCTACTTATCCTGTCTGAATTGTCTTTCCACTCTGAAAAGACTATGAGACCATTTAAACAAAAGTCAAAGTCTTCTATACCAACATCTCTATATCTACCCTTGAAGGAGGGCCACTGTACAGGCCCCCTCCCAGGGTTGTTGGGACTCTGAGGGATTTTCTGGTAAACTTCTATCAGTTATTATCTTAAACAATCAAGGGGAGAATAATATTAAAATGAGAGGAATATCTTGCCAAATTCTACTAGATACCAGGCTACACTCTCTACTTTAAACCTACTTGCTCCAGAGCCTGTAGGTGAGATGTTGGGAAGATTGGTAGAAGCCAACAAAGGGTGATAACTCATACCAGAGTCAAATCTTCCTGATCTCTGTATTTTCCAGTCAAGAGAGGAAGGTAAAATTTCACATTCCCCCTTATTGGTTATCAATCCTTTTCTCTCCTGTGAACACCTCTTGCCTTCTTGTTTGTCTTATTGCATGTTCTCAGAACTTGACTTGGTTTTCTGCCTGTCTGGGACATGCAGGTTGTAGGTTCTTACATATAGAGGCAACTCAACCATCAGGTTGGGGGCCCATTTATAGACAGAAATATGGGTTGCACCTGATTTTTGGCTAGCTATGACTGGACAGAAATGTGGCGTACACTACATTTACAGGTAGGATCCTACTAACTACTGCCAGATTTCAGAGAATTGTCTTAATCTAGGGAAAAATAGGATAAAATACACAGAGAGGGAAAGATTTGGACCTTACTTCCCTGGGGGGGGGGGGAACAACACATATTTTGGAACAATGCTGGTAGCATCTGACCACAGCAAACCCCTTGGGCCTAAGGTTCCTCTTAAGAATGTAACAGACATGGGACCCCTGGGTGGCTCAGTTGGTTAAGCGTCCGACTTTGGCTCAGGTCATGATCTCATGGTTCACAGGTTAGAGTCCTACGTCAGGCTCTGGGCTGACAGCTCAGAGATTGGAGGCTGCTTCGTGGATTCTGTCTCCCTTTCTCTCTGCTCCTCTCCTGATCATATTCTTTCTCTCTCTCTCTCTCTCTCTCTCTCTCTCTCAAAAATAAATAAAACATTAAAAAAAAATATATAACAGACACCTCCTACTCTGCCTCAGGTTCTCTTCAAGAATTTGACAAAAGACCTGACTAAAAATAAGTAGACCATAGAACATATGACCCACAAGGAATAATATGGCCAAAGACCCACCCCTCATACAATAGAAATGAGTCAGTCAAAAAAAAAAGTTTCATTTATTTATTTTGAGAGAGAGTGCACAAGCAGGGAGGGGCAGAGAGAGAGGGACAGACTCCCAGGTGGGCTTCTCTCTGAAACATGGAGCCCTACATGGGGCTTGATCTCATGAACAATGAGATCATGACCTGAGCTGAAATCAAGAGTCAGATGCTTAACTTACTGAGCCACCCAGGTGGCCCTATTCTTACTTTCTGATCTTATACTCTAATAAACATTTGCATGCTGCTCACTTTCTTTTGTGTACACCTCTTCAATCTTTGAAGCAGGACACAGTGAACCCCCGGGTATTGAGGTAAAGACTCCTGAAACATTTAATCTTGGGAAAGTAATATCTTTTACACTTTCTTTGGGGAATGCCTCTTGGATCCATGAGATTGTTCAATACTGCCAGGAATATTTACTGTGTGTCCTCTCTGAAAACTGACAAGATATTTGAAAGGATTTTTTTTACGGCTATAAATTGACTCTATGTTGACCACATTAGAAGTTGATATTCAAAGTCTGACAGGAACTTTTTCTTAAAGTCTTCTCTCCCAAGCTAAATGATACTATGTACCCGGAGGGAAAGAAAAACATTCCAAAGCACAGTTCTAAATCTATTATATTGGAATCTTTTGATGTCTATCTTAGCTGAAGATTTTATCCCTAACATAAAGAAGCAAATTGCAGATAATGTAGTTGTATGGATGGGTTAGCCCCTTGATATCTTTCAGGTTGCAACCTAATTCTTTAAGGGAATAATGATAACAAGTGTCCTACAAATTGAGGATAATCTGTACAATTTATCTTACAAATTGTGAAAAACTCACCTATCCTTTACCAATCCCCAAACCTCCAGTATTCATATCAAAAGCCTTGTAGGTATTGTAAAAATCTGGATTTAGGAAACAAAATTCCTTCTTGGAAGAACTTTGCACTTTTCCTCTGTGCCTTTGAGATGTATATGTTCTTGGCTTCTCTAGGAATTCAGGGCCATCTCTTTGAAGTGCAAACTTCAGGAAGGTAATTCTTGTCAGAAGGAAAAAAAAATAATGAAAAGGCTATTTGGAAACTAGATGACTGAAAAATCTTAAGAGTCTTTTCCATAAATAGAAATAAAAAGTTTAATCAAGTAATCTTAATGTATTCTCTTTGACAAAAACACAATTTGGATACAACTGTTTTTTTTTGTTTTTTGTTTTTTTTTTATAAACTAGTGAGCTTTGCATTATCATCCTAATGACTAATGTTTTTAATGTTTATTTATTTTTGAGAGACAGAGAAAGACAGAACATGATCAAGGGAGGGGCAGAGAGAGAGGGAGACACAGAATCTGAAGCAGGCTCCAGGCTCTGAGCTGCCAGTACAGAGCCTGATGCAGGGCTTGAACCCACTAACTGTGAGATCATGACCTGAGCCTAAGTTGGACACTCAACCAATTGAGCCTCCAAGACCCCCCAGTGACTAAAATTTTAAAACAGGAGCCATCAGATCTCTGTTTGTTGTTTAATTAAAACAGACATTTATTAGAGACATCAGCTTTGAATATAATACTTTTTATTCTACGTAGGTTTACTAAAAGTCAAATAAGCTCATGTTATGTCTGTTACAAAATTTGTCAGCAAGAAAGATAATTTAAGATGTTGGTTAGCTGTTTAATATCTCATGAAAATTTCATGCATTACCTAAACATAATAATTAATAAGTAAATTAAATAGATGTAAGTAAAAGTTTATAGATGGACTTGTCAACAATAATTCATGGTATTCATAGTATGTTTGCTTAAGAATAGTTTCCAAAATCTTTTTGGCAACTTGTAACCTTAAAGTTATGCTGAAATAAATTCAATGATGAATATTCATTGAATATCTAGATCATTTCCAAATAAAATACTGAAATATTAATTACAGAACATGGCTTTATCCTCTTTTTTTTACAGAGGAAATAAAGATATTGGGTCTATAAGTAAACAAGTTTTCTGCCACATTGAAAAATTTACTGTGAGGAAAAATGTATTTCTAGAAATTATGAAACATATTTATAAATTTGCCGATGCTAGAGTAACACTCCACAAATTGTTAACTTCTTAGTTTACACTAGGAATTAAAGAGTCTAAGGGTTAAGAATTCTAAGTAACATATGTAATTAAAATTATTTCCTTGGAAATAATAAGGGAAAGATCCCTATGCAAGGAAAGCAGGATGTGTTTTTGGTAAGAAAAGATATGAAGTATGGAGTTGTGTTTTGTTAAGGGAAAATGAATAATTTTGTCCTAAATAAAAATAACTGATTATTCCAGAAAAATAAAGAGAGAAAAAAAATGAGACAAGACCTAAATGGATATAAAAAACAGTTATAGAAGTTGTGAAAAAGAATCTTGAGAAAGAAATTTTTGTATGCTCATGCTGGCTTGGAATGTTGCAATAGAATTATTTAAGTATTTTTTTAAATGTGTTTTAATATCAAAAGTATACTGGTTGAAAATTAGTATTTGTTTCTTTATTTTTTTTTCTGTTAAAAAGCCAAAGTTTGGGGCGCCTGGCTGGCTCAGTCAGTTGAGCGTCCGACTTCAGCTCGGGTCATGATCTCACAGTCTGTGAGTTCGAGCCCCGCGTCGGGCTCTGTGCTGACAGCTTAGAGCCCGGGGCCTGTTTCAGATTCTGTGTCTCTTTCTCTCTTTGACCCTCCCCCGTTCATGCTCTGTCTCTCTCTGTCTCAAAAATAAATAAACATTAAAAAAATTAAAAAAAAAAATAAATAAAAAGCCAAAGTTTTCTTAAAGTATTGGTCTTCTCTTAATAAGAAATTATAAACAAAGGTTTTTCTTTACTGTTTTAGTAATCTGCTTGGAAAACAGAAATTATGTGTTTTACCAAAATTTACTGTGCTTCATGTTGTCTTTATCAGGTCTTTGATTACTTAAGAAAACTACATCTCACTTTTAAAAGAGCTAAGATTTTTTATAACTGTGCAACTTCCTGTATTTGCTCTTGAAGTCCTTAACTGGTTAAGTTTATATTCTTTTTAAATTTTTATTTATTTATTTTTGACAGAGACAGAGTGCGAGCATGAGCTGGAGAGGGGCAGAGAGAGAGGCAGACACAGAATCTGAAGCAGGCTCCAGGCTCCAAGCTGTCTGCACAGAGAGCACTACATGGAACTCAAACTCACAAACTGTGAGAGCATGACCTGGGCCGAAGTCAGACACTTAACCGACTGAGCCACCCAGACGCCCCATTAAGTGTATATTTTTTAACAAACTTCTCAAAAATCAAATTCTAGATGAAGTTTTTTTGACTTTAACTAACCTTGGAATTTTTCCAAGGAGTCCTTAGAACATCACAAAAGATTTGTTCCCGCTCCTTATAAACAGAGAAATATTAAACTAATTAGGCTTATTTGGTATGTTAAATTACATAGAAAGCATTGTCAAATAAGAAGTATGTTTAAACTTCTTAGATTATATTTGTATCAATTTGTGTTATTAATATCAGTGTTCTAGAAATTGTATAAAATTCCTAAAAATCCAATATGTTCTAATATAATGTTATCAGTCATAATCCCAGTTATCGCCTTAAAATGTTATATATCACAGAAATAACCAAATTTTGGAGCGCCTGGATGGCTCAGTCGGTTAAGCATCTGACTTCGGCTCAGGTCATGATCTTGCCGTCCGCGAGTTGGAGCCCCGTGTTGGGCTCTGTGCTGACAGCTCAGAGCCTGGAGCCTGTTTCAGATTCTGTGTCTCCCTCTCTCTCTGACCCTCCACCCGTTCAAGCTCTGTCTCTCTCTGTCTCAAAAATAATTAAACGGGGGCGCCTGGGTGGCGCAGTCGGTTGAGCCTCCGACTTCAGCCAGGTCACGATCTTGCGGTCCGTGAGTTCGAGCCCCGCGTCAGGCTCTGGGCTGATGGCTCAGAGCCAGGAGCCTGTTTCCGATTCTGTGTCTCCCTCTCTCTCTGCCCCTCCCCCGTTCATGCTCTGTCTCTCTCTGTCCCAAAAATAAATAAACGCTGAAAAAAAAAATTAAAAAAAAAATAATTAAACGTTAAAAAGAAAAAAAAAAAGAAATAACCAAATTTTCTTGTCATTTCCATTATAATGAACTCTCATCAGATTTTTAACCATGGGCTTTTGCACATTTCATAACTTAAGAAGGTTCCACTTGATATCTGGTCTTTTGTAAATGCCAGAGGCCTCAAAATTAAATTCACCAGGAAAGGAAATAATTGAAATCGGAGTAGACTGCTTCCTCCTTAGACATGACATCAAGAATCTTTCCATTCCTCCTTTTCTCTCTGAGCATCCTTTTCTTAATACTTACACTATGAAGGTCTTTGTGATCTTTTGTCCACATTTTTCCTTGCCCTTGCCTAAAGAGATGATGCCTTTTTTCTTATATATCAGGCCATTGCAAAAGAGTGTAATCTAATCTCCAACCAACTGTTGGATATACTATGATGCTGGTGATCCTATGGTTCTTTCTTTGGATCACAAACTTCTCCCTGATTTCCAGTGCCTCAGTTTGTTTGGAACAAGCTCTCTGGATAAATATTTCTGGGGAAATGGAGACCCAGTTACACAAAATACATAAACAGGCCAAGTGGCTTAATAAAGTATTCCCATCTTTGGGAAATTTCTTGACTTATTTGATTCTAGCTGGTTTGGGTCATGAGGACCCTGGCTCAGGAGTGCTCTCCAAACCACAAGCATTATTTTGTTTCTAATAATTATTATTGCCTTCCTAATATGCTGTGTTCTCTGAAAAGTTATAAATGCAGGTGGGCAGCCATTGGCCAGTGACAGATGGTCACTGCAATGAAAAGAGAACAGAAAAATATAACCAGCTCTAACAATACCAGCCTGAAATTGCCTCTTGTGAAAACTGCACTAAGACCTAAAGAAGCAATGGTCATTGTCATGCTAAGACTGAAATTTTTGACCAAATCACCTAAATGGTCAAGATGATAATCAAAAAGGGGAACTGTTGAGATAAATTTCTGGGCTCAAGTTGGAGATGCTCTTGCCCAGGGTGCCACATCAACAAGCTGAAATTTAGATAATTTCATGTTCCTCTAAATGTTCCACTTGACAGAAGCTCCATATACCCTTAACCAATCCCCAAATGCCAAGCCAACTCTTGTCCTTTTCACCTCAAACAAGGTTGACTGTGCAGCCCTTGCTAATTAGATATGTTGTTTTTCACTTTATATGTTCTTTTTTCTTTCTCCTAAGAAAGCTTCTTTAGCCCCATTTTGCAATTCTTCAAAAAGACCTTGTCCACCTCATGAAATGTTAAATAAAGTTTGTATCACCTAAATTGTCTAATTAATATATATATTTTTTAAGAATATTAACTACTGGGTAGCTGGGTGGCTCAGTCTGTTGAGTGTCCAACTCTTGATCTCAGCTCAGGTAATGATCTCCTGGTTCGTGAGACTTGCTGACAACATGGAGCCTGCTTGGGATTCATTCTCTCTCTCTCTCTCTCTTTCTCTCTCTCTCTCTCCCTCTCTCTCTTCCTTTCTGCCCCTCATCCACTCACTCATTCTAGGTGTCTCTCTCTCTCAAAATAAATAAATACACATTTAAAAAACAATATTAACCATTTTAAAACTAAATTCATCACTATCTTAACTTTAATGAAATGGCATCTTGGCAAAATCTATCAGTCGGAGACCTTTCTTATAAGCAACAAAAATGATTCTCAATGATTTAAGAGGAAAAATCCATTTTTGTTGAAAGAATATTGACTGGCTTGCAGAATTAATGCATGGGATAGAAAGGTTAGGCTCAGAAAATAGACATGTACCAAAGGAGACTCAGACTCCAGTATTGCAACCGCACTTATGTGATAGGAAGTGGCTGAAGAAGGAAAATGCCTCCTCTGCTGTTGGACACTGGAGACTAGTGTGGTCATCCCGGTCCCTGCCATAACTGGGCAGTATTCCTCCAATGTCTTTTCATCTATATATTGTTTTATTCTGCCATGGTCACCACAGGCCTGATTGATTTTCCATTGTTCCTGCAGCAGACACCTATGATTGTTTCAGACAGGTGCAGCTCAATCATAGGCAAATGCCTAAGCCTCTAAGTAGACAGGGAAATTGAGACCCGTGCTGTACAGCGTCTTTGCTACAATGGTCAATCCTTCTAAAACCGGGTAGGGGATCAGGTATTGGTTTGGAGTGAAAAATGTAAACCTCACTTTCATCCATCTTGGCTGACTTCCGTGAAGGGAAGAATTCCGGGTAAATGTGTCGGTTTGTCATCCTACTACTACAGTTCCTCATTCAACAACATGGCACACGGGAACCATGGTCTCTTACATAAGAAATGCATTTTAATGTGCCTTTTTTTTCTAGCCCCTGTCAAAAGTTCAGTTCAAAGAAATGATGTAAAGGAAATCTTCTAATTTATTCAGAATTGTATTCCTCCTCCATGTAATCTAAATTTTACCTTTGAAATCAGTTTATTCTTTGATAGTATACATATTCTAACTGCATTAGTTTTGTCTTCATAGGACCATGATGACAGTGTTGTGTTTTATTTTCTGCCCTTTACTGTTGTTTCATAAAAATATTATGGAAATTATGATATATTTAATTTCGTATTAGTTGCAAAAGTAGTATTTAGGAATTTTTCATCATATCAGTCTTAAGATTTATTTAAATTTTTGTGGAGGGGCGCCTGGGTGGAGCAGTCGGTTAAGCGTCCGACCTCAGCCAGGTCACGATCTCGCGGTCCATGAGTTCGAGCCCCGCGTCAGGCTCTGGGCTGATGGCTCAGAGCCTGGAGCCTGTTTCCGATTCTGTGTCTCCCTCTCTCTCTGCCCCTCCCCCGTTCATGCTCTGTCTCTCTCTGTCCCAAAAATAAATAAACGTTGAAAAAAAAATTAAAAAAAAAATAAATTTTTGTGGAGATGGAGAGGGGTTAAATAATTCAGTGCAAGAAAACTAATTTCATCTAAGGAATCTGTATCATGCCTCATCTTAAATAATGTATGTGATAAATCTCAGATTCAAATATAAAGAAGGAACATATTACTGTTTGTGTTTCTAATCACTTGTTTCTAACCACTTGTTATTATTTTAATCAAATTCCAAAGATACATAAGTTCACTAAAAAAAATTGTTATAAATTGTGATGTGTGTATGTGTTCCTCGTGAACCACTAAAATTCTCTAAAGATATGTGCATTAAAAGTGATGCCTAAAATATTCACATGAAACAAGAATAAAATATCAACTAATAAACAGTGGAATTCATTTACTATACAGAAAATAATTAGGGTTTGCAATGATTAATTAAAACTTAAAATTGGGTCTTTAACATTGTAATTGCAGAAGTTTGTAAATAAAAATATTAAAAATATTAAATCAACTAAATTGGTGAAAAGTAAAAACTGTGTTAGAAATCCCTCCCAAAGACAAATATTATTAACTTTCATCAATATATGTATCCTTAGCTTTTTATGTTTATCTTGGAAATTTAGTTTAATTTTATATGATTTATTTTCCTATTTTATTATGCATATTAAGATTATTAGCTGTCTTGATATACAATAATTCTTGATTTCTTATTCTAATTCTTTCCATAAATTTAAACTCTGATTAATAAATATAAAAACCTATGAGAATAGATACTTTCAAGAATTGTTTGAATTTTCCAGTAAAGTAACCATTCTCTTTAGAGGCTTGATCATAATTTTTATTACTTTACATTATGTTGAATTTTCTTTGGTGGTGATACTTTGTCTCTTACTATTTATAAGCAACAAACTGTTAAATATTTTAATAAAGGCCATGGTATACAATGTTGAGAGGGTTATTTAAAATATATGTTAATCATGAGAGAACAGATAGAACTGATAAAAATTAGAAAAGCATGGGAAAAGAAATATTAACAATTGTCAGTTAAAAAAATTCAGGGGCACCTGGGTGGCGCAGTCGGTTAAGCGTCCGACTTCAGCCAGGTCACGATCTCACGGTCCGTGAGTTCGAGCCCCACGTCAGGCTCTGGGCTGATGGCTCAGAGCCTGGAGCCTGTTTCCGATTCTGTGTCTCCCTCTCTCTCTGCCCCTCCCCCGTTCATGCTCTGTCTCTCTCTGTCCCAAAAATAAATAAAAACGTTGAAAAAATAAAAAAATAAAAAATTCAAATGGTATATTCATCATTCCACTATAACCGAAATATCTAAAAGAACAACCATGCAGTTATGGTAGATTTTATAAATCTCCATGGTTCAAAATACAAAAATAGTCACAATTTTGGAGCTGAGAGCATATCTGTGAAATTGTCGTTTCTATTTCTAATAAACTTGGACTTATAAGACTAAAGCAGAGTAAACTTGAAGAGCAGGCAAGACTCTACTACTGAGGTTAATTTTGTATTTGTAACAGCTGCTGCAAAACCTCAGAACCTGTCTTATCCTCCCTGGAGTTTGTGAGCAGTCTAGACTTTTTTGCCTGAGAGAGCCATTGGACTCTCTTCGTTTGGATTCATCAAAACAGCACTTACTGCAAGAAATGCCTTAAAAGGATGCATGAATGAAAGACTGACCTTCCCCTTTCCAACACTGCTACTTTATCACTTATCCTAAGTAAGAGAGACCCTTTCTTGTGATAAAGAAGAGTTCAAAGGCAATTTTGATAAACCAGTTTCTCTGAATGAGTTTGAGCTTTTTTGGTGAAACCCACTTAAAACTAACTCCCTCTCAAATTGAGAAGCCTACAAAGAATTAAGAAAACTATGACTGCCCATCACTCAGTTCTGGGTAGGAATTAAAGAGAAATAGGGAAGCCTAGAGAAATCTTCTCCCAAACTTAGGTACTCTTGTGAGTTAAAATCATCTTGTAACATTTGAAAGCACTTTATCTAACTTTATGGTTGTATTCAATTTGTGATTTTAATCTAATGAATTTTCCCTTTATCAAAAATGTACTCAATATAAGTTCTTGATTGAGATCTTCATGAATTAGATCAGGTACTAAAACTTGCATTAAATGACACCTACATTTTAGTTATTTTTTCTGAGTGGACTATATGATATGTAATTTGTATAAATTACCTAGCACAAATCCTAATTTAAAGATTCAATAGGCTAAATACTATTTTCCTTTCAGTTTTTTCATTTCCTATAGGTAAAATAAACTTATTATAAGTTATCATAAATATTAAAGCAAACATTACACATTGTTAATTAATTTACTCCCTTTACAGCTTGATGGAGCAAAGATCCTTTATTAATTTAAAAAAATATATATTTATTTATTTTTGAGAGGGAGAGAGAGAAAGAGAGAGAGAGAGAGAGAGGCAGAGCATGAACAGGGGAGGGGCAGAGAAAGAGGGAGACACAGAATCTGAAGCAGGCTCCAGCCTCTGAGCTGTCAGCACAGATCCTGACACAGGGCTTGAATCTACAAACCATGAGACCACTACCCAAGCCGAAGTCAAATGCCCAACGAACTGAGCCACCGGTCCCCAATGATCCTTTATTAGGTACTGCTGCTATTTCTTCTCAGAACCTAAAAAAAGAGTGAGTGAGAGGAAGTAGGAAGGAAGGACAGGAAGGAAGAAGCCATATTGACACATTAATATGATTTTTTTAAAATACACTATAAATTTTTTGGAAGTTTATTTTTGAGAGAGAGAGAGAGAGACAGAGAAAGTGAGAGAGATAGAGACTGTGCACATATGGGTGGGTCAGGGGCAGAGAGAAAAGGAGAGAGAGAGAATCCCATGCAGACTCCACACTGTCAGTGTAGAGCCCAATGTGGGGCATGATCTCCCAAGCCATGAGATCATGACCCAAACTGAAATCCAGAATCAGGTGCTTAACTGACTGAGCCACCCAGGCACCTCACTTTTATGTTGTTTAAGTAAACAATGAGTTTCTCTGTTTGGATGAATTATAGGCTTTCTACTGTAGATTTCCAAATAAGTTAAAAATTAAGAAAGGACTATTATATTATCAATACATGAAAGAAAATATAATGAGGGAATAAAAAGACAATTGTGGAATCCTTTCAAAAAGATGTTCATATTGTTCCAGGATTAGCTGTCAAGTAAGACCAGCTATCAGTTTCTGTTCTCAAGATTGCCAAGGAAGATGGTGTTTACTCCCAACTGTGGTTGACATTGCTGTGATATGAGTCCCAAGGGATGATACTGATGACTTGGCTGATTAAATTGTTATTCTTTTCATTATTTAATAACGTCTGTGTGGGGTGCTCTGATCAGATATGGGCCACCAAATGTGAGGCGTCCCAACTGGGTAGGGGCTGGTGGTGCAGGCAGTGAAAGAATTCACCCAAGGCAGAACAGAGATAAAAATTTATTGAATACACAACAAGGGAGTGGTGGGAAGGATAGCAAAGAAGAGGCTGTTTGTGACGAGGTTGTGTGAGTGGCCACAGTTATAGGGCTGAGTGAAGGAGTATGGAAAGTATAGAATTTTTCTTTTTTTTGGTAATCTTAGCCACTGTGCCTGGTTGTAATTGGTCAGTTAGGGCCTATGGTTATTTAGAGGTGGGTCATTTAATGAGCCAGTTTGCCATCAGCTCAGTGGTCACTGTGGGCCCTTTTGCTTTGATCACGTATCTATTGTTCAAGTTCATTGCCTAAAAGTGGCCTCTACATTCTGCACATCCGTTCTCACGTTCCACGTAGCTTAGAAAACATTCATAGTACCAGTTGCCCTGACAGATGTCTGAAAGCATTGCAGCCTTTTAGGATCAAACATCTTAGATTTAACTGTTCAGTGTTAATTTCTCTGATTATAAAGAGTTCACATTGTTTTCTGATGAGCTGGATGGCAACATGATATAACAAAGCCAATAGAAAATAGAAGAACCCAGAAAGAAGCTGAAGATTTGGGAGGCTCAGAAGTTGAGCATCCATGGCCACCATAATTTTTTTCATTGTATTAGAGATGGGCAGATTATCTGATATAAGGGGTCTTTAGATTCATTCTTCTTTCCAACAAATTTCTAGGGTAGTTCTTGAGGTCTGAGTTTGTGGGTAAGCTGCTGAAACATTATAGTCTAAACAGGAAAATAGCTGAAATTTTTACAATGTTGAAGTGTTCCTCAGAGTGAAATATAAGTAGTTAACCAACGAATCTTTAGGACCATCAGTTTAGGATTATCACTTCATCTACATTAATTCAAAAGTATAATGAAATGCAGAATCAGTACAGAAACCAAATGTGTTTTCTAACGATAAATGTAAGTTACTGTTCAATTTTTCTTCGTATTTTCTTGTTAAGACATTAAAATCTATACTTATTTAATCTGTTGGGCAATTAAAATTTTCCTGTAATTGAGTAAGAAGGACAATTAATAAGAAGGTATCCAAACTTGAATGTAAGATTGGTGACCTCAAAGCAACAATTTTAAAACTAAGGACTTGGCAGAGTCCTAGTATTTTCTGGCTAATTATCTGGTAGATTTTAAAATGCAGGTTCGGTAGTGAATTACCATAATTGCACTACAGTTAATATTCCACAGTCTTTCAAATTTTAAGAAGTTCATTATTTTTTTTAAATTTCCACAATTATTTATACAGCCAACAGTATATCAATGTGTATTTAGTGCAGCTAGTCGGAACACAGATTAAATAAAGTCAGATATCTTGCTCGCAGGAAAATAAATTTTTTCTTGAACAACACTGATTGCCAGGGAGACAGGGTAAGGAAATGAATGAACCTATGAAAATCTATTGCGGTGTTGGGAGAAGCCAGAGAGTGCATTGCATATTGTAGGTACTGTGTCAGTATTATGATCTTTGTTTAGGACACGTTATAATTAGAATCAAAACGGTTTTAATTTGCTCTGTAACTCTGCAAATTAGTTACTATAAGCATACCTCATTTTATTGTGCTTTGCTTTATTGTGCTACACAGATAACTGCACTTTAATAAATTGAAGGTTTGTGGTAACTCTGAGCTGAACACCTCTCTTGGCACCATTTTTCTAACCACCTTTGGTCACTTCATGTCTCTGTGTCATGTTAACAAAAAACATTCTGGAATGTGAGGATTTGGTCAGAGGCAAGGAGAAGCTTCATTGCCATTCAGTTTGCAAACCTGGGAGAGACGACTGGCTATAACTGAAAGCATGCTCTTAAAGGGAAGAATTAGGCTTGGGGTTAAACAGGCAAAAAACACAAGTTTTGTGCCCTGGGTGGAGACTGGTCAGATTCAAGTCCCAAACTGGGAGTTTCAGGTGAAGAGTGGCAAGCAGCATTCAGTCCACTATTTCTGGTAGCAGTTGTAGGAGGTGGTGGCCCTTAGAGAATGTGACAGGTTAGATTGCAGGGCTGTTTTTGCAACTTCTGCTGAATTTTGTGCAAGCTTGTCTCTTTAGGCTGTGCTGACTGGTTTTGTTCTTCACGGTCATTAGGCGTGATTAAAATTTTACTTTTTCTCCCTTAACGCGAAGGAACCCATCTTTTCTGTCAGTTATTACTCTCTAGTTATACGGGTCTTTTTTCTTGATTACATTTTGGTAATTCTCACAATATTTCAAACTTTGTCATTATTGTTATATTTGTTACAGTGATCTGCGATCAGTGATTATGACTTGCTGAAAGCTTAGATAATATTTAGCATTTTTAACAATAAAGTATTTTTAAATGTTTATTTATTTTTGAAAAGTTGGGGAGGGACAGACAGAGAGGGAGACAGAGGATCTGAAACAGGCTCTGTGTACTGACAGCAGAGAGCTCATTGTGGGGCTCGAACTCATGAACTGTGAGATCATGACTTGAGCTGAAGTCATGTTAGATACTTAACTGACTGAGCCAGCCAGGCACCCCACAGTAAAGTTTTTTTTTAATTTTCTTTAATGTTTATTTATTTTTGAGAGAGAGAGAGAGAGACAGAGCATGCACAGAGGAGGACCAGAGAGATGGGGAGACACAGAATCAGAAGCAGGCTCCAGGCTCTGAGTTGTCAGCACAGAGCCCCACGTGGAGCTCGAACTCACAAACTGCGAGGTCATGACCTAAGCCTAAGTAGGACACTTAACCCACTGAGCCACCCAGGCACCCCTTCACAATAAAGTATTTTTAATTAAAGTATGTACATTGTTTTTTAGACAAAATACTATTGCACATTTAATAGACTTAATAGTGTAAACATAACTTTATATGCATTGGAAAACCAAAAAATTCATTTGACTCACTTTATTGTGGTAGCCTGGAACTCTATTTAAGATATCTACCAGGAATGCCTGTAGTTTGAAGCCTAACGAATAAAGTAACAAAAAAAGTGCAATTCTACTCTCTATACTTTTCTACATAGGAATTGTAATTCAGAAAATGACCCCTTAGCCTATCATGCTAGTGAAATTAGTAAGCAGAAAATGAATAATTTTGACAATATTAAAATAGAATAACACTTTAAACAGATTTGAGATTATATAGGACAAACACAAAATCACGGTGCATGAAATTAAAGCAAGTGAGATAATTTTTTAAGTGTTTTACTTGTTTTACTGTTTTTCAGAATTCTTACAGCTAAATAGATACATATTATACTAAAGCCAGGTATCTTCACATTTTTACTTTTGTATTATTGGTCTTTGTAATCATTTGTTTTAAGAGATTAAGATCAAATCCAAAATGAGATTGAGAGAGGGACAGCAAGAAACAGGAAGGCAGGGCAGGAGGTAGAGAGATTTGGAGGAAGGGAAGGAGTAAGAAAGATAAATTAATTGTTATATATGAAGTCTTCAAAATATATATTTGCTCCCCTTACGATAAAGACTATTTATAGAGTGAAGTTGACCAATTATAAGTTAAGCCTAAAGAGTCTTATCTCTTACAGAAAAATATAAAAGTTCATTTAAGAAACTGTATTACATATGAAAATATGGTGTCACAAATCAGTGTTAATATCTCTGGTTTTAAAGCGTCCTCATGGATGAATTTAATTTTTAGTAAATGGTGTTACAACAACTAAGTAATCATTTGAAAAAAAAGGGGTGGTGGTGGTTAGAGCCATACCTGTCTGCACATAAGAGAATAACTCCAAATGGATAAATGACACAGAAAGCAAAGGCATGCTCCAAAATTAATGGGAACATGTCTAAGTATACAGGACACAGCTAGAAATGGCCCCCAGGGTCCAAATCATGACAAATAAGTATTATAAGGAATAATGAGAATAGCCAATTATAACACACAATTTTATAATATATCATCATGAGTCCCTAGAGATACTTAAAAAAAAAGTGGGAGATGAGGCACATAGGTTTCTCAGTCAGTTTGAGCATCCAACTCTTGATTTTGGCTCAGGTCGTGATCCCAAGGTGGTGGGATCATGCCCCACATCAGGCTCCGAGCTGGTCCTGAGAGTGGAGCCTGCTCAAGAGTCTCTTTCCATCTCTCTCTGCCCTTCTCCCTTGCTTGCACACTCTCTTAAAAAAAGAAAATTAGGGCAGGAGGAAAGGTCTTTTTTTTAAAACAGAAAAACATCAACTAATACATGTAGCAGGGAAATAGACTTGGAAAATCAGCATTTGTGACTGTCATAATAATTTCTTATTAAAGAAAAGATTACCGATGAGTTTTAAAAATCATTTGCACATATTTTAAACATTGCCTCACATATTATTTATGTATTATCAAAGGAAATTTGTTTTTTCCTTTCCAGTGGAAATATCTAGCAGGTAACATCAGATGGAATGATCAAAGTTGGCATCACTGATAAGGACAAAATGGCATTATGTGCCTCATTAATGTTATGCACTAGGAAATCACCCATCTAATATTTTTGGCACACACACACACACACACACACACACACACATACATACACACACAATTGTCTATCTCAAGTCTGATTTATGAGGAAAGAATTAGAAAAATCCATAATGTATGATTTTTTTTTAATTTTTTTTTCAACGTTTATTTATTTTTGGGACAGAGAGAGACAGAGCATGAACGGGGGAGAGGCAGAGAGAGAGGGAGACACAGAATCGGAAGCAGGCTCCAGGCTCTGAGCCATCAGCCCAGAGCCTGACGCAGGGCTCGAACTCATGGACCGCGAGATCGTGACCTGAGCCGAAGTCGGACGCTTAACCGACTGCGCCACCCAGGCGCCCCCATAATGTATGATTTTCTATGTAATATTTGGCTAGGACTTAAAGAAATATCTTATGTTTTATAACCTACCTGCTTAGAAGAAATTCCAGAATTATTGTGACCACTCATCATGGCTGGTCACAATAAATAGTTGTTTTCTCATCATGAAAAACAAAGATGCTTTGAAGCTGAAACTATCTGGATACAGCTACCCAACTTCTCATCTTGCCGTTCAGGTTCGTAGACTTTGCAACAATGTCTTGCATTACCTTGAATGACAAGTTCAGTAGCCCCCCTGTCCTTTTCACTTCACTTCCAGTGATTTCATTTCTATCATACTCAGCATTTTATTTATTTATTTATTTATTTATTTATTTATTTATTTATTTAAAGTTTATTTATTTATTTTGAGAGGAGGGAAGGGGCAGAGAGAGAGGAAAAGAGACTATTCCAAGCAGGCTCCGTGCTGACAAGAGGCTGGATCTCACAAACCATGAGATCATGCCCTAAGCCAAAATCAAGAGTTAGACAATGAACTGACTGAGCCACCCAGGCACCCAGCACCTGAATCTTTTAAGAGTTCTGTGGACTTCAGCATTAACCAGGAGTGCTTAAACCAAAAACATAAACTTCATTGTCCAGCCTTGAATGAAAATCAACTTATTATCCCTGCTAACTCCCTGTTTTCTTTAAAACAAACACATCTGGTCTTTAATATCACTGGGATCTTTACTCCCTTGGACAATTCTTTTTCTCCCCCGTCTATGAGCCTCAAACTCCTCTCGTTTTCGTGTCTTCCTAGCATAGATTCCCAAACTTTCACTTCAACTTCTTTTTTCCCAAACCCTCAAGTCTTCCTCTTCCTGAAACTTACACATATATGTTCAGTTGTGGATTAGCCTATCCCATGAAGTTGACATTATTGAGGGCATTTTAAACCTCATATAAATGAAGAGATAATATTGCAAGGTTTTTAGAATGTCTATAATCAAGGAGAAATCACAGATGATAAAGATATATAGTAGAATTTTCTCTAAAAAAGTAGTGTTTAATGTAAACAATAGTAAAATATTTTCTTATCAAAAATGTATACGTAATAAGAAATAGATATATATTTAATAAAAATGTATGCTTAATGGACAGTTGTCTCCTTATTGAGAACAAAGAACCATGCAGACTTTGCATAAGTGGAAATTTAAAATGGTCCTATATTTGAGAAAATTTTGCAATATCAGGATCCATTTAAATTTTTATATATTTGACTCAGAAATTCTATTTCTGAGAACATATACCATGGAAAAAAAAATCCTTAATTACCATAAAAATGCACCAAATGTATACAATAGTTTAGTTTATTACCTACATTTTAACACTGAGACATTCTTATATAAATTAATTTTCTGGTATAGTATGGAGTACTATAAAGCTATTATAACTATTTTTATACAGTTTTATGACACAAAAATGCTTATGCATATTTAAATGAAAATTGGTTTTCTCTGTAACTATCAGTTAAAACAAATTTAAAATTTTCAAAGTAAAAGCAACACAATATTAATAATACTCTGAGAGGCAAGACAATGGGAGATCTGTATTTGATTCTTTGCAGTTTTTAAATCTCCTAATTAATTATAATTAATTTATAATATTTTGTGGTTATCGTGTGCTTGATTATTTAAAATAAACCTCATAAGAAGTATTCCTAAGAATGCTCAGATACTCTCTTTGAAGTGAATAAAAAAATCAGCATTTTGTACACCTCCAGTTTTACCTTCAGTGTTATTTGTCTAAGAATTTCCAACTCTTTTAGAGTGTATGTGGACACGGGTGTGTATTTGGTGGGGAGGGGGCTGTTCTTCATTGTTCCTATTTCCTAAACATCGATTCATAGATTCAAATGCATCTCTTTGAGAGCTGGAAAGCATTAGCCACACAGATGATTCCTTTGGTTCTGGCCACAGAGCCACCAGATTTTTGAACAGGAGTTTATGGTGATGGAGAGGAGGATGATTCCTCTACTCTGGTGTTACTTTCTGTCAAGGGCTCATGGAAACATAAATTTAATTTTTAAGCTCTGACTTACCCACCCCACCTGACATACAAATAGAAGCATAAAATTTTATATAAAATAGGATAGAATGTCTGTAAAAACCCAGCAGACTTTCACCTCTCCTTCCTTATTTCCTTTCTGCCTACATATGCAAACAGTTCCCTTCCATTGGAAAAGTAAGCACTCCTCCCTTAAATAAGCCCCCTTCCTCCATTTGTCTCTTCACTTTCACACCCAAATTTACTGTCGCCTTTGCAACTCTGACTTCAGCTGTGTCAGTGTGCTAAAACTCTTCCCATTGAACCAGTGGTTGTTTAATTGCCACAATCGCTGGTGTTTTCCAGTGATCCCCGTCTTCTTTACCATGTGACCTTTTCCATCATTTTCTCCTTTTTTGTCAGAACACTCCTCCTTACTGGCTCCACTGGTCCACCGTTCTGATCCTACCACCTTCTTTGTGGACCCTTCTTCTTTGACCCTTAATTAGAAACTCATGCTCTTCTGGAATCTATATTGATTTCTTTTCTCACTTTTATTAACATCTTGGGTGATAACATTTGCATCAATAATTAACAATCGCTAAGCCTACCTATGAGAATCCCAGGTACTTTGACATCCTGAATCCATTATTAGCCAGTTGCCAAGCAATAAAGGATATTAACTGGCATGTGAATCATAGGTCTTTTGTCATTGTTTATACACAATATTTTTCTGATTTGCTTAGACTTTCATATAACTTCTAACTCCCAGATCTTTGTCCTACCCTGTTGGTTTCTAGTATTTTTGGTTATCATTTTTGTCTCCTAAGCTATATCATCTGACTTCTCCATACATATCTCTAACTTAGATTGTTTCTCTGGTTTTCATTTCTTAGAGTCCCTTGCATGACATGCCTGCCTTGTAGTTGCCTCAGAACTACTGATATACTAGCTCTTGTGAAATCTAGTCAAGTTCAAATGGGAGAAATATTTCAGGGAATTCTTACATTTGCAGGGACCAAGAGTTTACCCTTGACTGAAACAACTTGACGGACATTTTCCAGTCCCTGAGGCTTAAGAATATGGCACTACAGAGAAAAACAACATGGATACGATATTGTATTTTTCTTACCTGTGGATAATCTGCTCTCCAAACTCACACACCTTACCTCTCACAGCTGTGAAAGCCTATTTTGCCCCAACAATGCCTTTCTTCGTGAGTTCCAGAGAAACACAGGGCAGCCTATTAAAAAGCCATTTGGAGCCCATATGAAGCTGTATATTTTTGCAATTCAAGATGGGGTTCTACAGAAGAAATCAGAAGGGTCTCATTTCTTGTATCCCAATGGCCAGGAGGAGGAATGATGGATTAACTAGCTCATGCAAATTGGCTGTCCTTTCAGTGATGATTACAGATGTTTTCTTATCACTCTTTCAAAAAAGTTTCACAAGGTGACTTACAATGACACAGGAAAATTGGCAATCCATTTTCTCTCATCAGGGAAAGATATAGGTGGCTAGTATGCTACAGCATAACACACCTTCATTTCTTCTTTTGTGGAATGATCCGCAGTCAGAAAATGATTTGAAAGACTCTCAGCTAAGTGCTCACAATAAGCCAAGTTGTGCTCCACAACCAACCAGAAGGAAGAGCAAAATACATTTTTTTTAATATTTGCATGGGGATGAAGATTAGAATCTATCTGTGACTCCTCACTATCGTTATACAAATTGAATCCATCACTGGAAGTGGAGCCAGGGAGTGGAGTGAAAGGTAGATAAATAAATGGTGGGGCACAGCCACTTTTCTTGCTACTGACAGCACAAATAAGACATGTACCACAGTTTTCTTATAGTGAAACCAACCCCATTATTGTGGAAGCCAGGTTTATGTGATAGAAAGCTTATTACTAAAGAAAGCTTTTTACCATGTTCTGCTTTCCTCAAAAGCCCAAAGAAGGAGCCTCAGTAGCTATAAAGGGCAAGTGAAATTTAAGTTTCATGCCTCCAAGTTCCACTAAGCATAAGTAGTACTGATCTTCAAACCTCCTGTCTTAGTTCGTTCAGGGTGCTATAACAAAATACCATAAACAAAATATCTCATAAACAACAGATACTTATTTCTTAAAGTTCAGGAAGCTAAGAAGTTCAAGATCATGGTGAAGGAAGATTCGGTATCTGGTGAGAATCCACTTCTTGGTTCACAGACAGCTAACTATCCATTCAATATGACCTCATTTGGTGGAACAGGCTAGAGAGCTCTATGGAATCTCTTATAAGGGCACTGATCGTATTCATGAGGTCTCCACCTTCATATCTAAGAATATCCCAAAGGTTCCACCTCCTTATACATCACATTGGTCATTAGGGTTTCAACATATGAATATTGAGAGGCTCCAAACATTCAGTCTGTAGTCAGATTTCTAACAGTGAATCTTGGAGAACTGAACAATGATACTATTCTTGCATATGGGGCTACAATTTCAATTGAGGCTCATACCAAAATATGAATTCTAAGAATTCCAACCAAGAATTATGACTTCCCCTGTGTAATATCATGTATTACATATTGGGAGAATTCTGTTTGACTACATTTCTTCTTAGCTTGTGGGGAAAGAGAAAAAAAAAATGTTAATACTCATCTATTGGCAGATGTTCAACAATGACTTCACTTTTTTGTATTGGGGTACACAATGTAATGGGTGATATTTATAATTTCCTAAACTGCACAAACCAGTGGTCTCAGCATGCTTAAATCTTCCACAGCAGCCACACTTCTAAACTAACAGGTATTTCTGAGTTCTGTGGCCACATTTGTCTGGCTATTCTAATCATAAATCAGCAAGCACTACAGACTATGTATTTGTATATACTTGATTTAGTGGAAGCTAAACTAGTTCTCATTCAAGGAAGTCTTTTGTGTTATATTTCTATGATTTCAACACTATAGTTGGAACAATTCAAACCACCATGGTTATGAGCCTCAGGTATTTTCAGATGAGGCTGATCCTGTTTATTCTGTTCTTTAAAATCCAAAAATGTTATTACCAGAGAGTCATAAATACCTTATAATTTCAGGGAACAGGAGAAATCACCCTATGCTAGGTCCTCTGAGCAATTCTACAGAACTTGGAATTAGCCAGAGTAGTCAGTTCTACATAAATGGCCAGCTACTAAATGTAATAGTGCCTGTTCCTCTGTTCTCTTTACATCAGATTTACTCCTCAAGTTCACTTCCTTGATATAGCTGTAAAATTATATGGCTGCACCGATATATCTGCATCTTTGATATAGCTATAAAATATTTTTTTAATCTAACTCTACTACCACTATTACTTCAACCCTCATTATTAGCTCTCCTTTGGCCCTTAAAAATCAGTAAGGAATTTAAAAATAATAATTTTCACTAAAATTATATAAAATTGAGATTGTCAAAAACAGGAAACAAAATAAATAGCATTGCATACATATGCTAGAACATTTTACAAATAATGATGGTGTTGACATGAGAAGATGCATTTAGTACAGGGATGTATGACTTAAGTATGGTCCAGTAATTACATATCCTTCTCTAAATTAACATGAGAGAGAGCATATAATGTCACAGGGTTTATTTCTATTCTATCAATCATTCCTCCATGTTTACATATGTATATTTATATCTAAACTAAACAACATTTCAGTATAAATTGTTTGCCAATATACCATTTAAAAAAAATCTCCTGAATAATGATTTCAAACTAAATTATCTATAGTTACTTTCTATAATTATAGTGCGCACAAGAACACACCCTGAAAACATGAAGAACTTTGGCACTGAGGGACACCTGGGTGGCTCAGTCGGCTAAGCGTCCAACTCTTGATTTCAGCTCAGGTTATGATCTCATGGTTTGTGAGTTCAAGCCCAGCATCAGGCTCTATGCTGACCCTAGGGAGCCTGCCTCTCTTTCTCCCTTTCTCTTTACCCCTCCCCCACTCTCTCTCTCAATACATAAATAAACTTAAAAAAAAAAAAAAAGAACTTTGGCACTGAGACTATTTGTATTGGAACCCAATGGCTGATTTTTTTTTGCTTTGTTTTGCCTTTATTATTACTATTTTATTATTTTTATTTTTTGCTTTTGTTTTTTGGAGGTGGATGCAGGAGAAGGGTTACTTAATGTTTTCCTATTTAAGGATTTTTCATGATGAGAACCCAAGACAGTAAATGTCTGCTAAATCATTGCAAGCATATATGATGCTCATAATCTTCAAACATAAAGTGATTAGAGGGGAAACATCAATGCTGCTTTGACTTAGTCTACGGAAGTGATGCCATCGGCTTAACAATGTCACAGAATTTTCCCAGAATTTCAGTGACACCATGCATTATAAGATTATTCTGTCATAAAAACAAAACACATTTTCCAGCTCCCGTTATTTTTTTAAATACTGCCACACTTAAAAAGTAGTACAGCATAATAATTATAACATGGGTTCTGGGGTTAGACAGTCTACATGCAAACTCATCTGTACTCTCTTAATGTTTGTACCTTATCTAATAGCCTTCTTTTCGTCAAATGAGAATAATAATAATAATTACTTCCTTACGGCTAATATGATAACAAAATGAGATGATCAAGTTTAAGTGATTTGAAAAGGGTCTATTTTAAGCTTTTTTAAAATAATTATTATTCTCATAACAGTTCTATTTAGTTAATATCTGTTGAATGTCTGTTATGTGGCCTGTAATGCTAGGTGTTATAGGGAGTTAGCACTAGGTGAGCACAGTAAGTTTAACCATAAAAAATGGCAAATGTGGTTCTAAGAAATAAAATTCTTTTAGCATGTGGATATTTTTTTCTTAAAAAATGTTTCACAAATGTGAATTCCTATTGCTATAAATGACATTAATGTCTGCCAATCCATTTCCAAAGACTAAATTTAGTTAAAAAAAAAAGGCATTGTAGGAGTACTTAAAAAAATTCAAAAAAACTCATGTAAGTTGTACTATCATAGTTACTATTTAATGTTGGCAAACGTGGCCTGCTTTTATCATAATATAATGCATTAAAATCCCTCATTTGACTAAACATAGGCAAATGGCAAAGCAGCTGGCTATGCAATATTCTAGAAAAGCTTAAAAGATCTGGAGAAGAAATGAGTTGCTAAATGTTGTGACTGAGTCAAGATTTTCTTGTCAAACATAATTAGTTACATATTGGAGGAGGTCAGTGGTCAGACTTGGTTGTCAGTTCCTAACATTGCAAATAGCCTTAGGGAAGCAAGAATCCCATATTTTAAACGCAGACTGAAGGAAAACTATGAAGATGGGAATAGGGCTTTCACAGCTGCAAGGCTTGAAAAAATAAAAACAAACAAACAAAAAACCCAAACCTGTTATTTCACCTGTCTTGGCAATAGTTTTCTGTAGGATTATTGTCAATCCTTGCATACATGGATGGTATGGAAACCAAATGTGTTTGCAAGATACGTCCAACATGGTCACTGATGATTGAAAGCATTATCATGTTCACATTGGAATTTACCACCTATAAAGTGAAAAATAACCCTTGTAATACAATCATTCCTGCAGCAACCTTAAAACGCTAGAGATGTTAAATGGCTTGTGAAATTTAAAATATTATTCTCTTATGTTCAGCACTTGACACGTACTATGTTAATTCCCTTTGACAGTATTCTTCCTTCTGATGAATATTTTATTTGCCATAGAAGTACCATGTATATATTTTTAAATTTACTCCTCACTTCAGAACCTACATGTGATGATTTTATTCATATAGCAAAACTAAAAACAGATAATTTGATGTTTTGTGGCCACCAGGTGGAAGACCTATTGAGTATAGAATATACGCAGGAAGATCAAACTATGTCTGGCTTCTATTTAGGGTGCTCTGTTAGGTTTCTACTGAATTGGTATGTCTTGCCTCTGATTAGCTTTATAATTTCTTTAGCATTTTGAACATGAAAACAACCTTGGATTCTTCATGTTAAAAATGGCATGGCACTCCAGAGTGCTAACATTCAATAATCCTATCCTTATAAATACAACAAAAACAACAACAACACATTTTCATTTGTAGATATCTCAGAGCTTTAATATGCACCTATTTCCATGCTCTCCCTCTTGCAAATTTTTTGATAAGTGTATGTTTCATCCTTCAAGCACACGTTATTTTTTCGTTTTTTTTTTTTTAAGTTTTATTTTTGAATTTACATCCAAGTTAGTAACCATGCAGTGCAACAATGATTTCAGGAGTAGATTCCTTAATGCCCCCTACCCATTTAGTCCATTACCCCTCCCACAACCCCTCCAGTAACCCAATGTTTGTTCTCCATATTTAAGAGTATCTTACGTTTTTTTCCTCCTCCCTGTTTTTATATTATTTTTTCTTCCCTTCCCTTGTGTTCATCTGTTCTGTGTCTTAAAGTTCTCATATGAGTGAAGTCACATGATATTTGTCTTTCTCTGACTGACTAACTTCGCTTAGCATAATACCCTCTAGTTCCATCCATGTAGTTGCAAATGGCAAGATTTCATTCCTTTTGATTGCCAAGTAATATTCCATTGTGTGTATATGTATATATATATATATATATATGTGTGTGTGTGTGTGTGTGTGTGTGTGTGTGTATACATACATATATGTATGTATATATATATATATATATATATATATATATATATATACATACATATATATACACATACACACACACACACACACACACACATACATATTTATCCATTCATCCATTAATGGACATTTGGGCTCTTTGCATACTTTAGCTATTGTCAGTAGTGCTGCTATAAACATTGGAGTGCATGTGTCCCTTCAAAACAGCATACCCCTATCTCTTGGATAAATACCTAGTAGTGCAATTGCTGGGTTGTAGGGTAGTTCTATTTTTAATTTTTTGAGGAACCTCCATACTGTTTTCCAGTATGGAGGCACCAGTTTGCATTCTTACCACCAGTGCAAAACAGATCCTCTTTCTCCGCATCCTCACCAACATTTGTTGTTGCCTGAGTTGTTAATGTTAGCCATTCCGACAGGTGTGAGGTGGTATCTCATTGTGGTTTTGATTTGTGTTTCCCTGATGATGAGTGATGTTGACCATTTTTTCATGTGTCGGTTGGCCATCTGGATGTCTTCTTTGGAGAAGTGTCTATTCATAACTTTTGCCCATTTCTTCACTGGATTATTTGCTTTTTGGGTGTTAAGTTTAATAAGTTCTTTATAGATTTTGGATACTAACCCTTTATCTGATATGTCATTTGCAAATATCTTCTCCCATTCTGTCAGTTGTCTTTTAGTTTTGCTGATTGGTTCCTTCCTTGTGCAGAAGCTTTTTATTTTGATGAGGTCCCAATAGTTCATTTTTGCTTTTGTTTCCCTTGCCTCTGGAGATGGGTTGAGTAAGAAGTTGCTGTGGCCAAGGTCAAAGAGGTATTTGCCTGCTTTCTCCTCGAGGATTTTGATAGCTTCCTATCTTACATTTGGGCCTTTCAACCATTTTGAATTTATTTTTTGAATGGTGTAAGAAAGTGGTTCAGGTTCATTTTTCTACATGTCACTGTCCAGTTTTCCCATCACCACTTGCTGAAGAGACTGTACTCTATTGGATAATCATCCCTGCTTTGTCAAAGATTAGTTGACCATACACTTGTGGGTCCATGTCTGGGTTCTCTATTCTGTTCCATTGATCTGAGTGTCTGTTCTTGTGCCAGTACCATACTGTGTTGATGATTAAAGCTTTGTAGTACAGCTTGAAGTCTGGGAATGTGATGCTTCCTGCTTTGGTTTTCTTTTTCAAGATTGCTTTGGCTATTCAGAGTCTTTTCTGTTTCCATACAAATTTTAGGATTGTTTGTTCTAGCTCTGTGAAGAACGCTGGCATTATTTTTATAGGGATTGCATTGAATGTATAGATTGATTTGGGAAGTATTGACATTTTAACAATATTTGTTCTTCCTATCCAGGAGCATGGAATCTTTTTCCATTTTTTTTTCTGTCTTCTTCAATTTCTTTCATATAATTTCTATAGTTTTCAGTGTATAGATTTTTCACCTCTTCAGTTAGATTTATTCCTAGGTATTTTATGGTTTTTGGTGCTATTGTAAATGGCATCAATTCCTTGATTTTTCTTTTTGTTGTTTCATTGTTGGTGTATAGGAATGCAACATGCATTGATTTTATATCTTGCAACTTTGTTGAATTCATGAATCAGTTTTAGCAGTTTTTTGGTAGAATCTTTTGGGTTTTCCATATAGAGTATCATGTCATCTGTGAAGAGTGAAAGTTTGACCTCCTCCTGGCCGATTTGGAAGCCTTTTATTTCTTTGTGTTGTCTTATTGCTGAGGCTAACACTTCCAGTACTAAGTTGAATAGCAGTGGTGAGAGTGGACATGCCTGTCTTGTTCCTGACCTTAGGGGGAAAGCTCTCAGTTTTTCCCCATTGAAGATGATATTAGCATTGGGTTGTTCATATATGGCTTTTATGATCACTGCTTTAGGATGAAATGGCCTGAATATATCTATTAAGTCCATCTGGTCCAGAGTGTCATTCAAAGCTATTGTTTGCTTGTTAATTTTCTGTTTAGATAATCTGTCCGTTGTTGTAAGTGGGGTGTTGAAGTCCTCTACTATTATGGTATTTTTATCAATGAGTTTCTTTATGTTTGTGATTGATTTATATATTTGGGTGCTACCACATTTGGCACCTAAATGTTTAAAATTGTTAGTCTTCTTGGTGGATAGACCCCTTACTTATGATATGACGCCCTTCTTCATCTCTTGTTATAGTCTTTATTTTAAAATCTGATATAAGTATGGCTATTCTGGCTTTCTTTTGTTGGCCATTAGCATGATGGATGGTTCTCCATCCCCTTACTTTCAATCTGAAGGTGGCTTTATGTCTAAAGTGGGTCTCTTGTAAACAGCATATAGATACATTTTATTTTCTTATCCATTCTGTTACCCTATGTTTTTTGAATGGAGCATTTAGTCCACTGATGTTTAGAGTGAGTACTGAAAGATATGAATTTATTGCCACTATGTTACTTGTAGAGTTGGAGTTTCTGGTGGTGTTCTCTGGTCCTTTCTAGTCTTTGCTGCTTTTGGTGTTTATTTTTGATTTTTTATCTTTTTCATCTTTTATCCCCACAGAGAGCCCCCCTTAAAATGTCTTTCAAGGCTGTTTTAGTGGTCATGAACTCCTTTAATTTTTGTTTGTCTGAGAAACTTTTAATCTCTCCTTATATTTTGAACGACAGCCTTGCTCAATAAATAATTCTTGGCTGCATATTTTTCTGATTCAGCACATTAAATATATCCCACCACTCCTTTCTGGCCTGCCAAGTTTCTGTGGATAGGTCTGCTGCAAACCTGATCTATCTTCCCTTGTAGGTTAGGGACTTTTTTCCCTTGCTGCTTTCATGATTCTCTCCTTGCCTGAGTATTTTGTGAATTTGACTATGATATGCCTTGTTGATAGTCGGTTTTTGTTGAATCTAATGGGGGTGTCCTGTGCTTTCTGGGTTTTGATGTCTGTGTTTTTCCCCAGGTTAGGAAAGTTTTCCTCTATGATTTGCTCAGATAACCCTTCTACCCCTATTTCTCTCTCTTCTTTTTCTGGGACTCCTATGATTCTCATGTTGTTCCTTTTTAATGAGCCACTGATTTCTCTAAATCTTATATCATGCTCTTTTGCCTTAATCTCCGTCTTTTTTTCTGCTTCATTATTCTCTATAAATTTGTCCTCTATATCGCTGATTCTCTGTTCTGCCTCTTCCATCCTTGCCACTATTGCACCCATCCGTGATTACAACTCAGTTATAGCATTTTTAATTTAATTATGGCTATTTTTCACTTCTTTTATCTCTGCAGAAAGGGATTCTAATCTATTTTCAACTCCAGTTAGTATTATTATTGTCATTCTAAATTCTGGTTCATACATCTTCCTTGTATCTCTGTTGGTTAAGTCCCTGACTGTCATTTCTTCCGCTATTTATTGGGGGGTGAATTCTTTCATTTCTTATTTTTGAAGGGAGAAAAGGAATTAATGAGATAAAAAAATTAAAATTAAAAAAAATTAATTAAAAATTAAACACACACACACACACACACAATCAAATAAATGATGCTAGATCCTAGACGTGTTTTGGCCTGGGTGTTGAAAGGGGCTTGATAGAGAAAAAAGGGGAAAGGAAAACAAAAACAAAACAAAACAAAACAAAAAAAAAGGAAATGGCTTGCAAATTTGAAAAAAAAAAATGAATACATTGAAATAGAATAAAATGAAATAATGGAAGTAAAATAGGATTTGAAAAAATTACACAAAAGTAAAACATATCATAGAAAATATTAAATAAAAATATGTTAATAAAAATGGAAAATGTTTTTTTCTTTCTGTATTCAAGAAAAAGAAAATAAAGAAAAGGGGGAAAAAAGGAAATTGAATAGATGGACCAGTGAATAGACTGAAATACGAATGAAATAACTTCATTTTCCCCTAGAAGTCAAACTATGAAGCACTTTATAGACCGTAACCTAAGCAGGCAGAGAGATTTGTGTTCCTGAAGTGCAAGGTTGGCCCAGTTGGGCTCTGCTTAGTGTAATGGCTCCGTTGTCCACTAGATGGCCCTGCTTAGTTTACTGGGGTGGATTATTTTGGTGCTTGTAGGTGTGTATGAGCATGCGCGGAAGAGATGAAAATGGCCTCGACCAGCCACCCAGTCTCTAGTATGAAAACTCTTCTCCCCGATCAACAATCGCGCACCAGTCCTTTGTCTTCGGCTTCTGTCTACTCCCCGCTTTTATAAAGTGTGACCGAGAGGCAGCACCTCTCTCCTGAGTTTTGCCTCAGATGAGGCTGTTTTTCCCGACTCCCTACTTCTGAGGGACTGTGGCTTTGACCCGTTCTGCGCCTCTGCAGGAGGGTCTCACGGAGCAATGGCTGAGTGCCGGCTGCACCCAAGAACGTTCGTGGGACTGTGCTGCTGCCGATGCCCAGAGACTGCGGCTGACTGCCAGTCCACCCCAGAAAAAGCACAGGATCGTGTAGCAGCAGCATTTCAGGGATTATGAAAATCACAACACACATCTGGCACCAGGCTTCACCTTTAACGTCCTTGTTCCAGCACCAGCAAAAGTGGTTGTTCTCCTGGGTCCACTGGGAACTTTGCCACTGGGGGAGTCACACAGCTTCTACCAGGTGTCCTCCCCGCAGGGGACCCGCCTCTCCAGTGTGGCCTAAAGAACCCTGGACTTCACTCTGCTCCTGGGGATTCGCCCTTCCCACCAGAGCACCATCAGGTATTCAGCTTTGGAGTTTCAGACTCTGCACTCCCCCTGTTTATAGTCTTAATGGAATTTAAACCCTCTCCTTTCTCTTTTCTCCTTTCTCCCTTTTTAATTCAGTCCCTGTGGCTGTTTCCACTTTTCCACTTTCTCTCCAGCGGCTTTTGGGGAAGTGCTTTTCCCATATTCTCCCACTGTCTCTGTCCTCTCTCTGCATGGAAAGGTGGCTCTCTGCCCTCCATGGCTTCTCTGTCCCTCAGTTCACCTCTCCATGCCATGTACCTGCTGAGTTCTGTGGTTCAGGTTATGCTGATTGTTGTGTTAATCCTCAGATCAGTTTTCTAGGTGTGCAGGATGGTTTATTGTTGGTTTGGCTGTATTTCATGGACGTGAGACACACAAAGAAAATTCTATGCTGTTCCTCCACCATCCTCCAAGCACACTTTAAATTGTTTTAGGTATAGATTCAAAGTCCAACTTATTCACTATTTTTTATGTTTATTCATTTATTTTGAGAGGGAGGGAGAGAGAGAGAGAGAGGAGAGAGAGAGAGAGAGAGAGACAGAGAGAAAGAAAGAATCCCAAGCAGGCTCTGCACTGTCAGCTCAGAGCCTTGACACAGAGCTTGAGCCCATGAACCATGAGATCCTGACCTGAGTGGAAATCAAGAGTTGGACGCTTAACCAACTGAGACATCCAGGCGCCCTTCACTATTTTTTTTTTTAAATCATGTTGTGGGTTAAATTGTGTCTCCTCAACCTCAACAGATATGCTGGACTCCTAACCCTCGGTGAATGTGATTTGATTTGGAGACAAGATCATTACAGAAATAGTTGAATTAAAATGAGGTTATCAGGGTTGGCCCTTATGCCGTATGACCAGAGTCCTTATAAAACAGAGAAATTTGGAGATAGACACACAGAGGAAGAAAGCTGTATGAGTAATAAAGGCAGAAATGGGATGATGTTTCTACAAGCCAAAGACTGCCAGCAAACCATCAGAAACAAGGGGAGGGGCACGAGAGAAATTCTTTTCACCGCCTTCAGAAAGCTCTAAACCTGCCAGCATATTGATTTAGGAAACTGTGAGACAATAAATTTCTGTTTGTTTAAGCCACTCCATGGTACTTTGGTTAAGGCAGCTCTAGCAAACTAATGTAACTAAAATGCTGAAAAGGAGAAAATACAGATGTGCTAATTTTGTTGTTGGTTTTCCTTTCACATAAACTACTGTGTTCACACCAAGAATTGTTTCTTACCTCTAATTGATTCACGTAAAATTAATCAAAGTTTTGGGTCACTTTTGTTTTTACTTGACATTTCCTTCAAAACGACTTTGGGACGTGGAGGCAGGGGGAACCCCTCTCTGGCCCCTGTTAACACGTTCACTAACTGGAGCTTCTGATGATTAACGCCACTCATCAGGCCCACTCCTTCCTGCTCATGTATCATAAAGGTCTCCGGCAGCTCCCAGCAGTGTCATACTAATTCAGGACCCTGGCAAAATTAGCAGCGGGAAACAAACCTTTCTAATTTTCTTCCTTTATAAATAGCATTGTTCATTCAGTAAAGGATAGCAGTTCCTGCTGTAACTGTTTCTGCACTGAAAAGTTACTTTCTTTCCATCAGTCTTAAAAATCAATCAAAATGAATGCACATACAATTAACCAGCCTTCTGAGACAGGGAACATTCCTTTTACTTTGGAACTCTTCTGATTTCATCTCGGAGTGGGCCTATTGTGCAAGCATTTTTTTAGGAAGCACAAAGTACATTTAATGTGCCTTGAAGTTGCCATTGGAGAGAACGGAACAACAGATGGAGCGTGAATAAGCCTATGCCACTATCTTTTTTAATCTCAAAAAAATCATTTTTTTGTCTCAACAAAACTGTTAATTCTTTATACCATTTAAATACAGAATTTGGGGCTTTGTGGCTTCCAAAGGTGAATACAAAAATTGTAAACCAAAGGTAGTGTTATGTATAGAAGGCAAGTATATAGACATTGTTAATTTCTTAGTATGAAAGGGATTTCATGTCAAGCATCCTCTGAAATAATATAATGCATCTTGTTCAAATTGACTAGAATCTAATACTAGACCATCGTAATTTAAGAGTTTAGCAATTTTTATGATGTTGCAATTGTTGTGGAAAAAAAGAAGAAAATCATCAAAACGTGATATTTCTCCTTAGTTCCAAGTAAACAAAATTGAAGTAAGTCTCTGTATGGATAATATTAAGTAATTAAAAAATATTATTTAATATAAACAATAATATAAAAACTTTTAGAATAAAAGATAGAAACACAAAAGCTTGAAACAGGGAGAAAATAATGAGTAAACATACATCATTTTATTTAATACTATATATAGAATTAAGAAACATTACATTTTGGGGCACCTGGGTGGCTCAGTTGGTTAAGCATCCAACTCTTGGTTTCAGTTCAGGTCATGATCTCACGGTTTATGGGTTTGAGCCCCAAGTTGGGCTCTGTGCTATCAGCGCAGATTGGGATTCCCTCTTTCTTCCTCTCTCTCCACCCCTTGCCTGCTCTCTCTCTCTCTCTCTCTCTCTCAAAATACATAAAAATAAACTTAAGAAAAAAACATTATGGTTTACAATATCATTGTGTTAGTGGAAGTCCATCACGAGCATAAACTAAACTCTTTCCTGGTTTGCAAACATTTCTGGCATCAGCAGGTTAACTGACATGATTAGGCAGAGCCACAAGCAAAAGAGATTAGAAACCCCTTGGAAAGAAATAGTCACAATCCTGGGGAAAAACTCTCATCAGAGCTTGTCTTGCACATCTTCCTCAAATCACAGAATTGTAGATTTCCAATCTCTGGGTTTGATACACGCCAGCTGTTGATTAAAATTCACATTTTTTCTCCTCCTTGAATATGCCATGCCCATTCTCCTGTGAGTTCATGATAGACTTTCAGATTGAGACAAATTTATAAATAAAAACTGAAAAATGTTTTTATTCAATTTTGGTAACATATGTAGAGAAAATTTAGTATTGATTTGAAACTCATATAACATAATATAACTGCAGAATACAAGAAAAGTATTTTTTTCTTGTTTGTTTATTGGCATCAAATACAAGAGTGTTTTCAAGACCAATCAACAGTTCATTCTGATGGTTGGCACAAACACTCTTATGCCCAAGGCAAGGGGTCATTCTCACTGTAGCATTTTCTGGTAATAATGGTGTCCCCAACAATGACAAGGGAGCATAACCTAGAAGCAAGTGTCACTGAACAACTGAGTTTACATTTTGTAGAAATTAGACAAATACTGATAATATTTTTCAAGCATATTCAGGGACCAGTAGCTTTTATTTTTTTTTTTTTTAATTTTTTTTTTCAACGTTTATTTATTTTTGGGACAGAGAGAGACAGAGCATGAACGGGCGAGGGGCAGAGAGAGAGGGAGACACAGAATTGGAAACAGGCTCCAGGCTCTGAGCCATCAGCCCAGAGCCCGATGCGGGGCTCGAACTCACGGACCGCGAGATCGTGACCTGGCTGAAGTCGGACGCTCAACCAACTGCGCCACCCAGGCGCCCCAGGGACCAGTAGCTTTTAGTAAATGGTGTGGCTAAGAAAAAGTATTTGCATTGTGAAATAAGTATTTTCCTGTACAAATTTATTTTAAAATTGCTGCATTTAGGGGTGCCTGAGTGTTTCAGTCAGTTGAGTGTCTGACTTCAGTTCAGGTCATGATCTCACACTTCGTGAGTTTGAGTCCCGCGTCAGGCTCTGTGCTGACAGCTCAGAGTCTGTAGCCTGCTCTGGATTCTGTGTCTCCCTCTGTCTCTGTCCCTCCCCCACTCATGCTCTGTCTCTGTCTCTCAAAGATGAATGAACATTAAAAAATTAAAATAAAATAAAATAAAATAAAATAAAATAAAATAAAATAAAATAAAATTGCTGCCTTTAATTTTATAATTTCCAATATTCTGTTAGTTTACCTTAAAAAAGTTTTTTTTTTTTTTTTAATAGAGCAGTATTAGATTTAAAACAAAATTGAGATGAACAAATATTACCTATATAATCCCTGCCCCTACACATGCCTAGCCTCCTCCATTATCAACCCCTCTGAGTGGTACATTTTTACTAAGGATCAACCAACATTGACTCATCATAATTATTCAAAGTCCATAGTTCATGTTAGGTTTTACATTTGGTGTTGTACGTTCTATGGGTTTGGGGAAAGGTATAATGACATATGTCCATCATTAGAATATCAGAAAATATGAGTATTTTCACTGCCCTAAAAATCCTCTGCTCTACCTACTTATCTCTGCTCACTACACCCCTCTCCCACAACCACTGATCTTTTTATTGTCTTTATAGTTTTGTCTTTTTCAGAATGTCATGCAGTTGGAATCATACAGTATGCAGATCTTTTCAAATTGGCTTTTTTCCCTTAGTAATATGCATTTATGATTCTTCCAAGTCTTTTCCTGGCTTGATAGGTCATTTCTTTGTATTCCCGATAGTATTCATTGTGTGGCTGTACCTGAGTGGCTCATCCTACTGTAGCTAGTCACCTACTGAAGCATAGATAATTTGGTTGCTTCCAAGTTTCGGCAACTATGATTTTTGTGTGAACATAAATTTTCAGCTTCTTTGGGTAAATAAATACTAACGAACACAACTGCTGGATTGCATGGTCAGAATATGTCTAGTTTTGTAAGAAATCACCAAACTGTCTTCCAAAGTGGCTGGCCATTTTGCCTTCCCACCCATCCTTATTCACAGCAATGAATGAGAATTCCTATTGCCGCACGTTCTCACCAGCATTTAGGGTTGTCATTGTTCCTGTTCTGGATTTGGCCATTCTAGTAGGTGTGTAGTGGTATCTTGTTGTTCCTTTAATTTTCATTTCCCTGATGACAAGAGGATGTGGAACATTTTTTTCATATGCATATTTGCCATGTGTATATCTCAAGGTCTTTGGCCCATTTTTAATTAGGTTGTTTTTTTCTAAAATTTTTTTTAATGTTTTTATTGTATTTTTGAGAGGGAGGGACAGAGTGTGAGCATGGGAGGGGAAGAGACAGAGGGAGACACAGAATCTGAAGCAGGCTTCAAGCTCTGAACTGTCAGCACAGAGCCCGATGTGGGGCTTGAACTCACAAGCTGTGAGATTATGATCTGAGCCGAAGTCTGATGCCAACTGACTGAGCCACCCAGGCTCCCCAAGGTTGTTTGTTTCTTGTTTCTTATTGTTGAGTTTCAAGAGTTCGCTATGATGTCTACTATACTTCCAGAAATATATATACATATTGTTCTCTATAATATATATTTTATTATATTTATATATAAATATTATATAAATATGTGTATAACTATATATATGTATATGTGTGTGTGTATATATATATTTTTTTCTCTGAATATTTAGCATAATAGTCCTTTATCAGATGTGTCTTTTGAAAATATTTTCTTCCAGTCTGTGGCTTGTCTTCTTCTTATTCTCTTGACATTGTCTTTCACAGAGAAGAGATTTTCAATTTCAGTGAAGTCCATTTTATCAATTACTTCTTTTTGGATTTTGTCTTTGGTGTGCTGTATCTAAAAAGCCATTGCTATACCCAAGGTTTCCTCCTGTTATCTTCTAAGAGTTTTATTATTTTAGGCTTGTGATCCATTTTTGAGTTATTTTTTGTGAAAGGTGTCTGTCTAGCTTCTTTTTTCTTTTTTTTGTTGAGTGTAGATGTCCAGTTATTCCAGCACCATTTGTTAAAAACTCTGTTTTTCCTCCTATGTTAAAAATCTGGGGCTATGTCTGGGTTCTCTATTCTTTTCCACTGACCAATCTTCAGTTCTTTCACCCATGCTTTCTTGAGTACTATAAAGTAAATCTTTAAGTTGTATAGCATTAGTTCTCCAACTTTGTTCTTCCCCTTCAATATTGTTTTGGCTATTTGAGGCCTCTTGCCTGTCTAGATAAACTTTAGTATCAGTTTGTTGATATCTATAAATTAACTTGCCGGAATTTTGATTGGGGTTGCATATCTTACTTTATTTTGTGCTATGAAATCAATCAATAAAGGAAATATAATACTAACAAGGTTTTGGAAAGAATAATTCCTGTAAGCTGCATCTTACTGCTGGATTGAGAAAAAAATAAGAGAATTGCTCTCATAATAAACTCTGTTCTCCATAGAATATCATCTAAATTAGAAAAATAGGACCACATTTCACCACTATTTGGTGAATGTCAGCTGGAAGACTTCATAACATGGAGACTTCTCAGGATCAGTATAGGGTTATTTAAGGTTGTGTTCACATCCACATGGTTTTGAATGGTGCCACAGTAGGTGATTCGTCTTAATCATCTGGTTGACTTGGGTGTCATACAAACACTTTGCTAAAGGGATTTGGGTATATGCTGTCTTTTCATTAAGCTGGGTTATACATTGTTATTTACTTTTACTAAAGGTGTATTGCATTCTAAAAACTGGTTTTATCTACCAAGTTAAGACAAATGACAGGTCATGCATTTAAAATAGGGATGCAAACATGCATTTTTTTTGTTCAAACTTGACACATATGTTTTAGTTGTAATTTCTTTCCCATGGATAATATTCTCTAAAAGAGGCAGTTTGCTTCAGCAAGGCAATAATTTAACTAGCAACGTGTTTAACCTCTAATGACCAAATATACTAAAAAAAGAAAATACCTACAAAGGTTGCAGACAAGTTTTTTTTTTTTTTTTTTTTTTTTTTTTTTGCTGAGTAAAAATAACTTGTTATTAATATTATTATTTTGTGTGGACCTGTTGAGTTGACCAAAATGATATGAATGAGGTTCTAGCTAAGATTATTTATTCAAGCAAAAACAGAATTAGAAAGGGCGGTGACACATACATCATTGCCACTGTTAGAAACAGCTTCAAGAATTCAGTCTCAGTTGAGTGTATTAAACTCCGTGAATAACTGGGCAGGCAAAATTATAGTCCACTAGGATAATTATAGTCTGCAGTCATATCTAATGGGATCTGCATAAATCAGAGTATTGTTTGCCACAAAGTGTATTTATACTTGTCAAATGCTTGTAATTGGACATTTACAAAGGACCGTTTCAATTTATAAACAGGACTTTTTAAATGAATATTTATAAAGTGCTTGTTAAAGAAAATAAATTTACTCAGGTAATTTTGAACTGTGATTTTACAGCATGTAATATAAAACCACCTCTTACTAAGGAAATCTCTACTAAGCTTCTGCTACTGATAAAGCTCAAAATTAGATAGAGATAGATAGGATCCTTTCAGCAGTTTACAGGGCAAAATATTTCATAGTATCTATATATCATCATCAAAAAAAAACCAACAACAGTTGTACAAATTTAAATTCCAGTCTGTGGGGTTATTTTTTTGTGGAGGGAATAGCACCAAGATGATACACACTGCAAACAGATGCATGCCCCACACCTGTGCAATTTACAAAATGTAAAATATGACAGAAAATTCTAGATTATAGAACTTTCCAAAAGATGTGAGTAATATTTTATTACAGAAATTATAAGGAATTACAACATTAAATATGGCTTTTATACTACCACATATTCTACATTGGAAAACTCATTTCTTGGATTTAAATTATTTTTCATCTTATTCAGCATTACTTCATTTTTAGTTGAATTACATTACAGAACAGGTCCTTTTCAAAAAGGCTTTGACTATTATTAGCATTACCTGTTTTAGAGTATTAACAGCCAATATAAGGACTCAATTCCTTCAAATCGTTGACTAGCCATCTACTCTGTGCCTATTTATGTGAATCTGATGATTATTCTATCTATTATGGGTACCATTAGTAGAAACTATACATTCTCATTTGTTGCTAGGACATGGCCCACAGAACTATTCCTGGTTTCTGATTCTATTGAGTTTGGCTGGACTAGCAGAATTTAAGATGTCTGCAATAAAAATAAGCCCACAGAAGAGAAGTTTTGTGGCCTATTTCTGCCACCATTCCAATATGGGGTTTGTTTAGTTTCCCTGATCGTACAAGGTTCAATATCTCCTCCTGTTAATCAGGACTATACTAACATAGCCACTGGTTGAAATGAAACAAGGGTATTGAAGGGCAAATGATGTGAGTCCAAAGAACATAAGGCCCTTTTAGTTCTATGAACACCCCTTTATTCTTATTGGCAAAACTTCCTCTTCTACCCAACTCTACCCAAGTAGAGTGCTCTAGATTTATTGTTAAGAAATACATGTTCTCCTACATTTACAAGAAAACTTTGCCTCTTTAGGAGGAAAGACAGTTTTGAATTTCCTCTGGAAATTAGAAGGTCTCCCACCTCACCATAACACCTTACTTATGCTATGAATTGCTTGTCATTCCCTGATAGGAGCATATGCTTTCACAGTTGTAATTAGCATTTACTCTGCCTTCCTAGAAACTGTCCCATTTGTCTTTGACTGCCTAATTTATTTTCATTACTCAAGATTCAGTTCAACCAATATATTGTCTCCACATCTTTTTTTTCTCTCACTCACAGTCTGTATCAGATAATGTTCTCTGAACTTTCTGCATTTTGATAAAACTTTTTATAATATTTTTAAAAACTATATTCTCAACTTAACTGTGCAATCCTGTTTCCAGAAGCCTTGGACATTAAACTCTATGTTCTCAGTGCCTGCATCTGATCGACACATTTTCAATCTACGCAGAGATTATGATAACTCTTTTGAGCCACAACGATCACTCATATGATCTTCCTGGGCAAAACCTTCCAGTGCCTTCCTCTATGTCAGTCTGTAGTTATCTATGTACCTTCCTATACTTTCTCCTGTGCTGCAAGGAATCCTGGGATTATACTTATAATATTATCTTTCTTTAAGGATCTTCACTGAGATTAATATGCTAACCAGATATTTTTATATGATATTTTTGAGATATGAAGGAATAATAATAATAACAATAATAATATATTGCTTTCTTTTGTAGGAGTGGTACACAAACACATAAGCTTCACAGACATGACATTTGTAGCAACTTCAAGATCTTTCCCCTGTGAATGCTCTGGGACACCATGACAATGAAACATTCTGGATGTCAAAAAGGTGGCTTTTATAGAAGCATTGTGAACATTGAGGGGAAAATAATCCATATCCAACAGGCTTATTTCTATGAGGACGAATCTCTGCCCTCTCCATTATGAAAGGTATTTCCTGTGATTATCCACCAGAAGACTGGTTGGTTCCCCTGGAACATAGAGCCCCATTATTGAGTGAGTGTTGACCTTTGCTATTGGCTGGTTAGACACTTGGCACCAATGGTGGTGATAGGTAAGGCTTGCTGAGATAAAGTTCATGTTTATAGCCTATGTATAAGCTCCACTTGGACTAATATGGTCACGCTGAATGTGAGCTAACTGAGCAAGCATCAGAGTAGCCAAGAAGTTATCAACAAATTCAGGTCCTATCAGCTTAGAAAGCTCACTCAGCTTTCCATTTTTGGTATATTTCCTGGCAGTACAGTTAAAACACTGTATCATTTAGTGTTTGGCATAATGTCAAATATAATATTGCTTACCAATAGGGACAAAAAGCATAGGTCTGAATCTCAGGAGATTTTCTTTTGGGGAGTTACTCTTTAATACTCCCTGGAAAACTACAGGAACCCACTAAAGACATAATCAACAAAGGATCATTCATGACCCCTTCATGAATGAAAATTTAAATCACACCAACTAAATGCTGGAAGAAAGCAAGAAACAATGAATGGTTAGTGAAAGGACAACTGTGACCCATTGCAGACAAGAGAACTTTAATGATTATGCATATCTATATTTTCTTACTTGCCTTATTAGTTATACATTTGTCCATATTAGTCAGCTTTTTATATACTCTTTATTCTTCATTTACTAATTTCCATAAATTGTTGCTGGTTAGTATAAATTAGTTTTTTGGAACTAAATATATGAAAGATGGGTCGCAACTGAATTTAAGGAAGAATTACCATTGCTCAGGGATGGAAATAGATATCAGTAGTACTTGGGACCCTGTTTTGGGGGGACAGATTGATACTTTTTTGTATGAAGAATAGCTTTATTATATTAAAAAGAATCATGTTGTTTTCGCTATTGTTGCAGATTGAAATTTTAAATATTGGCCGAAGTGATGAATATTCCTCTACCTATTGTTTATTTTAGTGCCCAGCATTTGTTCTCAGACTCTCTGATATTCTTCTTTAAGCCTGGTAATTAAAGTTTTCAGATTGCCTTATATCCATGTTTCAGTGTATGATTCATGTTAAGCAATAAGATTCTATATTTTTAAAAAAAATTTTTTTTTTCAACGTTTTTATTTATTTTTGGGACAGAGAGAGACAGAGCATGAATGGGGGAGGGGCAGAGAGAGAGGGAGACACAGAATCGGAAACAGGCTCCAGGCTCCGAGCCATCAGCCCAGAGCCCGACGCGGGGCTCGAACTCTTGGACCGCGAGATCGTGACCTGGCTGAAGTCGGACGCTTAACCGACTGCGCAACCCAGGCGCCCCTAGGATTCTATATTTTTAATTTGACTCTTCAGCACATATCATTAATATACGATATATTTTATTTACATATTTTCAGTCTCCCACACTAGAAAGGCAGTTGTACCAGGGCAGGAAATTTTGTCAGTATGTTTCACTGCAATACCTTCAGTGCCTAGAAACAGTATCTTGCACATACTAGGGGCTCAAAATATTTGCTGACTAAATGATTAATTAGCGAATGAGTATTACATGTAAGAGGAAATATAAGAAGAACAATTATTTTATGTGGATTTGCATATTGAAATATTTTAAATGGGCTAAGGATTGTCTCGATCTTTTGGTTGCTAACACATATTGAGAGATTGGCTTGGCTAATTTTTCAGCTATGTAATTTTACAAGAATATCTAAATTATATCAGAACATACAGCATTCAATAACAAAAGTACAGAATGTGAGTACAGGTGAATGTGAGCAATAAGGAAATTTCTCAAATTTGTAAACAAAAATAGTTAAGAAATGAAGCACATGAATAGTAAAATGGCCCGTGGTTTCATCACTGAATAAAAAGTCACTGATTACACAAGTTAAATTGAATATCACTCATACACATAGTGAAAACAGGTGAGAGTGCAATTTTTTGCCTGTGATTTTCTTATCCTGAGCACTAGATGTTATTTTATTTTTACGGTTCTACCTACATCAGAGATGTCCCCTCATTACTGGTGTTTATGTGCATCTCCCCAAAGGAATTGTCAACTCCTGGAGGGCAAAATCATGTATTGGCTATCTTTGTATCTCTTAATGTAGCATAGCTCTTTTCATAGAGGAGGAAAAAATAAATTTTGTTGAATCAAATTGAAAGATAACATCTGAACTGCCTTTATAGCTAGCTAGAGATCCTCCGCACTTGGGGATTTCAATTTCATAAATGCCAATAGCCCATTGACCAAGCCCATATAAAAGTAGTACAGCCTTAAGTTAATCAGTAAGCTTTCAAAACAGAATCATAATTAATGGGTTGACCAAGTATTTTTTCCTAGGGCGGGTATTTAATACCATTTAGTATCCTCTTTCAATGAAGCACACCCTTGCAAAGTAAGCATAGGAATCATGTGTTTCAAATTATTTAAATAACTCTTAAATTAAATCATATCATAATTATAATCTCAGTCAATTGAAAATTCTAATATCAAAGTGGATATGTATTATTTTAATAAAAAACAACCTCCCAAACTGGTGTCTAAACTTAATATAACATTCTTTATTTGGACTTGAAAGAGGAAAAACATACACACTCCTCTATATCTTATTATTCAGCCTTTGACCTTATTTTATTTAATTATATATCTTGTGCTTATTATAAATCTCTTTTAATGTAGATGAATCTCTTTTCCCCTGTAATGCCTCGTTGAACTGATAGTTTTGACATTTCTTCCTCAAAAAACCATGCATAAAGTGTCATTGTAAAATCTAATTGACAACTGTCCTACATTTGAATACAACTGTTTCTACACACTCGGCTTAGTTACACCTCTTGTTAAATAAATTTGCATGTCATATGTGAGATTTTTGTTGATGATACATATTCCATGAGAGACTCAATTGTCAAAGTGTTATCTTCATCAAATTGAGATTTCAAAAACAAAATCAACAACCTCTTTTATTTCACTTTTTCTGAAGAACAATTTTGAACAACAGTTGCTAGTGAAAATTATACTCTTCAATTTCAGAGAAAAGCATTACTAACATGGTGCCTTTTCAGTATTAGATTCAATGCTGTATTTTGTTGTAGAAATGCATCTCTAAATATTACAAATATGCATATTTTTGACATATATACAGTACATGTCTATAATGCTAAAATGCCAGTGATTATTATATTATTTTAAACTTTATTGAATGGCCCAAATTTCATTTAGAACATTTCTACCACTTGAAGAATATATTGCAAAAAGTTTGAAGTGTCTGTTGGCTGATTTAGTAAACTGTTCATATATTTAGTAAATATATCTGCAGTATATTAGAAGCACCACCAAATTTCTGGTCATTCGAGAGAGATTAAGGAAAAGAGAAGAGAATACTTGCTTGGGAGCCGAAGAACTGGTTTCTAGTAATGGATCTATTTCTAACGATTTAAAAATTGAGAAGCTTTATTTATTCACCTGTAAAACGTGGGTTCCTATCCTTGTGTCTTGACTCTGGGCAAGCAGCAAGATATTTAAAATTATCAGCAATGCTTTGTACATTGTGAGGGGCACAGAATGTTAAAGTAGCATTTCTGTATTTCTGGAGGAGAGCAGATTGAGGTTTGAAGCTCTGCAGCAGAACTCTGTTCAGGCGAAGGGTAGAGCAAGGTCTTTTGTCAGCTGGAGAAGAGTACATACAATTGAGATACAGTGGAATGGGAAAGATGTGTAATTTGGGTTTGACATCCATGCAGATTTGCTCCTTCCCTCTCTCTCTCTCTTTTATAAGCTTATTTATTTATGAGAGAGAGAGAGGAGAGACAAGGGGAGGGGGAGAAAGAATCCAAAGCAGTCTCTGCACTGTCAGTGCAGAACTCAGTGTGGGGCTCGAACTCATGAACCATGAGATAGATCATGACCCCAAGCTGAAACCAAGAGGCCGATGCTTAACCACCTGAGCTATCCAGGAGCCCCTATTTTTCTCTCTCAAGCACACATACTTCTGACCCGTCCCCTACCTATGCTTCCCATCTTCACTTTAGATGTTTCAAACAGCAATTCTCTGGACATTTCACATCACTTCTGCGTATTTCACCACAATGTGTTGAATCATTGACCAAGTCCTATCAATTTTATCTCTGGAAAGTTTATTTTTATTATTTAATACAAAATTATATGTGGAGCCTATATTACATTAATATTTTGTATTGTTTAACTTGGTAATACTTAGTTTCATCATAATACATATGTAGCATGATATTTTTGGATATTTTCCCACCTAAGCCCCCAGCTCAAAGTATTAGTACCATTGTTAAAGTAAAATATAGAAATCATTTCATTCCACCATACAGTGCTGTCAGATATATACCACAATGACAACAAAAACAAAGGCAAAGTAATTTAAAATTGGAATACAAACAGCACTTTGTAAAACACCATTTTTCTTAAGAGAGAATATTCATGTGCTGTTAAAGGAATGGAATAGTTAACATGTTTTTGCATATTTAATTTCTGTGGCCCTATGAGGTCTGACAGTTATTAAGTAATTAAGAGGCATTATGCAATTACATTCCACTTGTGCTCATATAAGATGTTTAATTTAAAATGTAACTATCATAGCTTTCATGATAGATATTTAGAGTCAAATTTTAGGAGGTAGTATGTGAACTAAAAATATGACTTAATTTTCAAGATAGCTTTTTTTACATAAAAATTTAAGAGTACAATTAGTACTGTGGTGATTTTTCTTAAATTTATTAATTAGTCAAAAATCAATAAAAACTCTTGAATTTTGAAATTTTAACTTCATGATACCTTACACAGAAATGTAGTCTGTGCCTTAGAGTGTGTCTGTTGAAGTTAATGGAACAAAATGTAACATATTCTGCTCATTTAGCCTATTTAAAGCATTTAACCATATTGTGAGCTCTTGGTGCTATGTATCAATTCAAAAGACTATAAAAATAATTGCAGTGCAATATAGTGGCTTAAAAGTCATGGATCATTTGGGGCGCCTGGGTGGCGCAGTCGGTTAAGCGTCCGACTTCAGCCAGGTCACGATCTCGCGGTCCGTGAGTTCGAGCCCGGCGTCAGGCTCTGGGCTGATGGCTCGGAGCCTGGAGCCTGTTTCCGATTCTGTGTCTCCCTCTCTCTCTGCCCCTCCCCCGTTCATGCTCTGTCTCTCTCTGTCCCCCCCCAAAAAAAAAAACAAAACGTTGGAAAAAAAAGTCATGGATCATTTAAATTTTCAATGTTACCTTTAGATTTCTTTTTCTACATTTGTTGTGATGCATTCAGTATTAAATACTTGTGGTAGCAAGTTTTAATAGTTTGTCATATGCAAAGTCGAAGGGGGGAATCATAAGAGAAATATCCAGCCCATTCCCTAACACCCCTCCTCTGTATTCCTCAATTCCATCACCAAAACTTGAAATTTAAGGGTGTTCTTTATATTTTCCACTTGATTTTATTTCTGGAATATATCCTGTGTATGTTTTGAACTTTTCCCTCCCCTTTAATTTGCATCTCGTTGCTTCTCAATTTTACTCTTATATGAGCTTCCTAGCTTATCTTCAATCCATCCTTCCTCTGCCACTTTCTTATTAGAGCTTCAATACTTTTATGTCAATCTTTTGCTCAAAATGTCTCTTAAGTTTTCCTCCAAGCCTTATTGGGGGAAAAAAATAAAGCTCATAATCTAACCCCAAAGCCATTCCCCCCCACCACACACACACAGATACAGAGTCTGGACTCAAGTGACCTGTACAGTTTTAGCCCTGCCTTATGACCATGTTATTCTAGGAACAGTAGGGTACTGGCCAATTCCAACAGATATTTAAATTTCAGGGATACCTGGGTGGCTCAGTCAGTTAAGTGTCCCACTTCAGCTCAGGTCATGATCTCATGGTTCGTGAGTTTGACCCTCAGATTGGGCTCCTCGCTGACAGTGTGGAGCCTGCTTGGGATTCTCTCTCTCTTTTTGCCCCCCCCACACGGCCTCTCAAAATAAATAAATAAACTTAAAAAAAATAAATTTCACAATCACTGTGTTTTACTACCAGAGTGTTAATACTGAAATGCTTTTCTTCCTCCTCCTCTGCCCAGCTCAGTCTGTTCAGTTTCCAAATAGACTTAATGGACTTGTGGACCGTCTCCACAGAATGTTTCTTTTCTCTCTTTATTAGGAATTCATTTGTATCTAATTTGTATTATTTCTGGCGTAGTACTAAGCCTGTTATACCTGAATTAGCATTATTACAATCAGTATTATTTTCTCCACTACATATGAGTACTTGTGAGCAGAGAAAATCAGAGAAAATCTCATAATCATTTTACTCTCTTCCTCCTTAGTACTCAGAAGAAGGGCTTTCATGGGGTTTAGTATCAATAAACATTTATTGAGGGAACAAAATAAAAGGAAGAAAGGAGGGAGGAAGGAAATGTATTTCCTGATTTTTCCCTGTTCATTATTTCCTTTCTGAATTAATGGATATACATTAAGGTTCTGATAATTTATACAAATGCCCCTTTACATATACTAAATATTTCAATAACGAATTTATGAGGAACCACACAGCTCATTCTCACTCATGTACCCTCTTTGCTCTTTTGAAGTTGATACTTGTTGGCAAAGCTTGCTTAGTGATCCCATCTACTTATCATGAATTAAACAAGCTGATAACCAGTTTCCTTAATCACCTTATGTAAACTAATTTTACAGAAATCCCTTGCCTTGTTCTGCACAGGTTTCAGTCCAAAGCCCACTTTTATCTGAAGAATGAATGAAATTTCTCCTTATTTTCTCATGCATAGTTTCCTATTTCATTGTGACCCAAATATGCTCCTACTTAGAATTTCTTTGGTAATTACATAGAGACTAAATCACTCACATGTTGCTTTCAGATGCTTCCTGAGTTCTTTCCCTAAATATATGATTTTGCCATATAACAAGAGTTAAAAGAAGGCTTTTTTGTGCCTTTATATTTACTATAATATATATATGAAAGTGAATGAAAGCTATGAAACAATTTAATTAATGCTTATTATTCTCCAAAATTCAGCTAGCCCCTAAAATTTTATGCAAGAGATGTAAAGTTATTACTTGATTCACTTGCAATTCTGACTTTTTGTTGTTGTTGTTCAGTTTGGTTTTAAGTTTTTTGGGGGAGGGCTATCATTAGAAAACCAACTAAATTTTTTAAAATTTACATCCAAATTAGTTAGCATATAGTGCAACAGTGTTTTCAGGAGTAGATTCCTTAGTGCCCCTTACCCATTTAGCCCATCCCCCCTCCCACAACACCTCCAGTAACCCTCAGTTTTTTCTCCATATTTATGAGTCTCTTCTCTTTTTTCCCCCTTCCTGTCTTTATATTATTTTTGTTTCCCTTCCCTTATGTTCATCTGTTTTGTCTCCTAAAGTCCTCATATGAGTGAAGTCATGATTTTTGTCTTTCTCTGACTAATTTCACTTAGCATAATACCCTCCAGTTCCATCCATGTAGTTGCAAATGGCAAGATTTCATTCTTTTTGATTGCTGAGTAACACTCCATTGTGTGTGTGTGTGTGTGTGTGTGTGTGTGTGTGTGTGTGTGTGTGTATACACATATATATATCTCACGTCTTCTTTATCCATTCATCCATCGATGGGCATTTGGGCTCTTTCCATACTTTGGTTATTGTTGATAGTGCTGCTATAAGCACGGGGATTCATGTGTCCCTTGGAAAAAGCACACCCGTATCCCTTGGATAAATGCCTAGTAGTGCAATTGCTGGGTCGTAGGGTAGTTCTATTTTTAGTTTTTTAAGGAACCTCCATACTGTTTTCCAGAGTGGCTGCTCCAGCTTCCATTCCCAGAGAACCAATTAATTTTTTAAGTCGCTTTATTAAAAACTATATCTTATGATATACAGTGGTTATTTCTTTTCTTCTCTTTTTCCGGGATTTCCCCATTTAACCTGAAAAGGGCCAGTGGTGACCCTAGTTAATAAAAATTACAGTGATAATTGTGCGATTGGGTTCTTCTTGACATGAATAGCTTACAGTACTCACATTCACTGGAAATGTTTCTTCTTTTAGTATTGCGAGAGTAATTCATGTGCTAAAATTCTAAGATAGGTTTTAAAATTAGAAAAAAATAATCTTGCCAGATGTATCAGCAAACATAATTTTTTTGGTCAGAAAAATATCATGGAGTCTAAAATAACTGTATCATATGTGACAAAAAACTACTCTTTGAAGAGGCAGCTGTGACAGAGTGAATTTGCAAAGAGTGGCCCTGGATTGAATCCCTGGATTGGAGTGTCTGATAAACCAAACTTACTGTGTGATGTTGAGGGAAGCACTCTTCTATGTATGTGAACCGCTCATTATCTGTCTTCTAAGATGTGAATAGCAGTTTATGTCTCACTCATTGCTGATAGGGTTCCATAAAGTAATTTATATGGAACCCCTAGGACAGTGACTGGCATTTTATAACAATGACTATTGTTTAATGAATTTTTCTACATCCTTTTTGCTCTCCTGAGAATTTTGTGTATATTTTCCCAATGATTTTCAAGTTTCACTTGTAGTATTTTTCCGCCTTGAGGGCATACCTATTTTTTGCTTGATGTTCTTTGTAATGAACTCATTTTTTTTCTTTTTTCTTGTTCTGTGAAATCATGAGACTTGTAAATATACATTTTTCCCACATATACACGTATTTGTATTTAAATATACCACCATTAGAATTGTTAACAATACTTTTCCAGTACCAGCTTAATACCCCTCATATACCACTGCTGTTACACGTTCCTTCTTTGAGAAATACTCTCCTATGTATTGGGATTCTTATCACAACCACAACATTAGAGGGAAAGGGTAGATACAATCATCCTTTATTTACAAATAAGAAAAACAAAGCAAAGAAAATATAAATAGTTCTTTCAAAGCAGCACTGAAATTTAGTAAGTGACAGAGAGACAGGTCGCAATCTCAAAACCACCAAACTTCAAATTCTGTCCTCTTAACAACTCTATCATGGTATACTTCTCGTGAATAAATCAGTGAATGTTTCTTCAGGAATTATGCATAAATATATTTTTATTTTGATCTTAACTTCACATGATACAGATATGTGCTTAATTTATATTATTATATACCTCAATAATAGAAAGAGTTGTCCTATCTCACATATGGTTAGAAAAGACATACAAAGGGGTACCTGGATGGCTCAGTCAGTTAAATATCTGACTCTTGATATCAGCTCAGGTTATGATCTCACAGTTTGTGAGTTCAAGTCTTCCATTGAGGCGTTGATGGAGATGTGTGAAGTCAGCTTGGGATTCTGTCTCTCCTTCTCTCTGCTCCTCCCCACTTGTGTGCCTTCTCTCTCTCTCTCTCTCTCTCTCTCTCTCTCTTTCTTAAAATAAATAAATAAACTTAATAAAAAGACATACAAAAATTGGTGATTTTACATCATTGTATTATCAATCAGGACATTTTTCTTTTGACAGGAACCCCAATGTCAAAAAAGGGGAGACCTAAATTTAATTCTTTTCTTTAAGTCCCCCTAGATCTTTCCTCAGATTTCCTACTACCAAATAAAGGTAATTATTCTAAGAAGGATTAGGTAAATTTCCAGCTCAGGAAATCAGACTGTGATACCTTAGAAGAAATTCTTAATATAACTATTTCTGCCATCTTGTTCCTGACACCTGCAAAGAGTTCAGTCAATGGCACCGTCTCTGTCACTCTCAACACTACCAGGTATAGAATGCGTTGTTCTTCAACATTTGCCTGGATACTATGTGGTACACTCAACTAGTATCTTGTAAAGGCTGGTTGTATGTCAAGTTTTGCTTGACTGTAATGTTTATGTAATATCTAGCCTTCTCAGGACAAATAATTTGAAATCGCTCATTCTTCTTGGGTCACTCTCCAAAATTTCCTCCAAAATGTTTGTGAACTGTCCTACCCAATCCCTCAGTATTCCTAAAGTTTCTTTAGTGGTAATCAGGAAGGATATTTGATTCCTCTGGTGAACATTACTCCAAATTCCTGCTTTCTACTGAGATCTTTACTTCTTTATTTTGGCTTACCACTTCCCTGCATGTATAATCAATGTCTTTTCACATTTATTTTACGTACAGCTACTAGTACAAGTCCACTGATTTTAATAGATTTTTAGTGTAAGATTGATTTTAATATATACAAAATCACGATAGCATGTAATAGTGAAAACTTAATATTGAAAACTAGATATTATTCTTGCTAATGCCCCTCAGTATTATTGACTCCAAGATCATTTTTTGTGTGTGTGTTTTTATTTTTTATTTTTATTTATTTATTTTTTAATTTAATGTTTATTTATTTTGAGAGACAGAGAGTCAGACAGACAGTGTGTGAGTGGGCGGGGGGTGCAGAGAGAGAGGGAGACACAGAATCTGAAGCAGGCTCCAGGCTCTGAGCTGTCAGCACAGAGCCCCATGCAGGTCTCAAACCCACAAAGGATGAGATCATGACCTGAGCTGAGGTTGGACGCTTAACCAACTGAGCCACCCAGGCACCCCAGTGTTTTAATTTTAACTCTGGTCTATAAACATATACTTAGACTTCATCTAAAATATTTTATTATCTCTATTCTCTATTTCCTGGTATCCACAACCCCTCATGAGCAGCTAATGAAACACTCACTAGCAGTTTCCTGTATTTAATCTAAAATTCTACTTTAAAAAGGACCAATAATGAGTTTTCCAAACCAAAAGCTTTATCTTTCTATGACTTAAATTGCCCTTCTTTAAAATTGGGAAATTCTATGACCATTTGTTTTCTTAATTTTCTTTTGTTATGTTGACATATTATAACTTTATGGAATTCTTAACTCAGCACATTATGAAAACAATAAGAAAATATGTGGGAAGGATGATACATTTTCAAATGCACTTTGAAATGATACTTATATATATGTAGATTAAGCATTGATTCTAAAATCAATTTTTATACTTCAGGACTGAAGAATTGCTGACGAGACAATTTCTTTGGCTGAGAAAATGGTGGTTGTCTAGTCTAGATTCTTCCTTGTTTTATTTAATTTTCCTCCTGTCTCATCCTCTTCTCTATTCTGAGCTTTCTGTTTCTTGCTTCAGGGCCTTTATTACTAATTCTTTGATAAAGAGGCTTCATCGTTAAAGTACTCAATTTTTAAATCCCTGCAGTTGCAAGCTTCCAAATGGAATAAAATAATTTTATAATGTGAAATTACTTAGCGTTAAAATATCGACTCCTCAAAATTAGTTCCTATTCAAACATCTACCCCCCACTCCAACACACACACACATGCACATTAAAACAGACCTTTATTCCTGGAAATATTTTGCTAATTTTTGGATGCTATAATCTTCTCAAGGCAGAATGAAAGTAAAAAGGAGTGATTACAAAGGATTTGCATATATCCTGGCAAAGATGCAGAATTTCATGCATCACTAAAGTGAGATGTAAAAGTATGTATCACTTAAAACCAGCAAAAACTATGCATCTGGAAGAGTTCACATGTTTACAACTGAAAGAACCATTGACAGAGATGATGTAAAGGGCTTGCGAAAAAGAGGATTTAAATGTCTGTTGGCGATGAGAAGTCTGTGAGAAAACTGATAAAGTCCCCAATTATTTTTATTAACAACCTCTTTTTTTTTGGTAATCTTTAGAAGCCAATGTAAAGTGAAGACTGTCTGTCATATGGTACCATTCTATGGCAATGCAGTGATTATTGTATAAATAAAATATTAAGAGTTTAATTATTTTTATTCAGTTTAATATTCAGTATTTGGTGGTAAAACAGATCCAAATATACAAAGACCGGTTCTCAGGTATTGAGCCAGTTCTTAATTTTTTACTTTTTTATTTGACGTTTATTTATTTTTGAGACATAGAGAGACAGAGCATGAACGGGGAAGGGTCAGAGAGAGAGGGAGACACAGAATCTGAAACAGGCTCCAGGCTCCGAGCTGTCAGCAAAGAGCCCAATGCAGGGCTCGAACTCATGGCCTGTGAGATCATGACCTGAGCCGAAGTCAGTCGCCCAACCGACTGAGCCACCCAGGCACCCCAATTGAGCCAGTTCTTAACATGATAATATAGACAGGCAATGGAAAAATAAAGAAGCACAAAGAAGGCAGGAAGGCATAGGACTTACACTAATATGACTTAGAATTAACTATTTAGATTATAACCTTTCATATGTAGTTTAAGAGATCAATGCCTGTAGAGCGATACCCTATTGTAAGAAGCAAGTTCTAGCTTTAGGTAAATATTAAGTATTAAAATTGTAGGTAGAATCGAAGTATCATGGCCACTATATATTGTTTCCACCTTGTAGAAAACATGCATATTATTATTTAGACTGTTACCTCCATTACTTGAAAAAGACTGTTACAACGTTATCAAATTTATTTGAGATACCAAATGGAAATTTCTCGGAGAAATGCCTGACTCATAGTAGGAATTGAAAAAATTTAATTTAGTCTCCCTTACTTGTTAACAGCTTACTTGTTCCCACTAATAAGTAGATTTAGCTTGTGGGTCATATTTAGGCTATAGACTACTCATGGTGGATACAGCAAGTTGTTACTGCATTTTCTCCCACTTGTCCATCCTTCTGCTCTCAATTCTCAGAGGAAGAAACCAAAACTGTAACTGCAAGGTTATACCCTTACGATCCCTCGTCATGACTCATCAACTTTGACCTCTAATTTTATTTGCGTATATGGTTTCTGTTTCTTTCTAATAAAACCAATCTTAACAATTTGTATATATCCTTTTGTACTGTACGCATTTCTATGTGACATGATTTCCTTTAAAGAGAAATAAAAATTTATTTCTTAGTTTATTTAAAAAATACTTTGACTCATGAATATAACGTCAGGAACTGAAGCATTTATCCAATTAAAAGAAATGTACTGATGTTTTCCTGAGTGTATATTCATACTCCAAAGAATAGAATTTTAAGAGAAGAATTAAGAAACATGAAAAAAATTATACACAGTATCAACATGTATGTTGTTTTGCTTTTATATAATTTATTCTGCAAAAAGAAAGAAAAAAAAAGTATCTCCATCTCTCTGCACAGTTATTTTTAAGCAGGTGTCACAAATAAGCATTGCTAACAGAGTGCTGAGTTTGTTGAAAACAGAAAATGTTTCTTTAAGGTACAAGTAATATACAATGAATCTGCTTGATAAACATGATTACCTAGTCAAAAATTGCATTCTGCAAGAAAGTAAGTGTATTTAATATGGCTACCCAATTGTAAACATTTGCAGAGTGCATCAAGGAAAATTATAAATATCTGACATCACTTGCAATACAGTTGATTATGTTCGTGGGCAGCATTTTTATAGAATTTATATTGCACCAAAAATGCTGACAAAATCAACATTTTATACTATTTTAAAAAATTATAAGACTGCTCTGTGACAAAGTCTGATTGATGAGCACATTTATTTAATGTATGTTTTTTAGTCAAAGGGTTTCTTTTGAAATTGTACAGCTATATCTTGTTTTTAGTTATTCTTAATAATGTTAAGTCAGAGTTATTTTTTACTTTGATGGAGGAAAAAGTGATTTTAAGGAACTGTTTTCAATCAAATTATTTTAGCTAGATATATAAAATTCTATTACTGTAGGTCTCAGATAATCAAACTTTTTTTCCCCCCTCCTCCTGTTCTGTCTGAAGAAACTAGAAAGAGCTACCGATATTTTCATCTGACTGTCCGGCATGGGAGCTTAGGTGAAAAGTACCTCAATTTTCCCTTGATATCTATGTAGAATTTTGTAATGATAAATTAAAAAAAAATGAATAGCCTTCTTCAACAGTATTCTCTTGATAGATGTGGAAGTCTTTATTCTTGGCTGTGGTGTTCTGGAATGGCTCTAGTCATGTTTGAGTACTCATCATCTCCAGTCCTGTGGGCCACTTTGCACACACTAGACACTAGACTGAAGCAGAAGCATTTCTACTGGAGTGATTCAATGAAACCATGAAGCACCCTATTCATTTTCTTTCTCTTTTCTATCCTTCAGCATGAAAATCAAGGGACTTTTTTGACACAGTGCTTTTTCACAATCATATTGAGTTTCCTGTCTTGTCACCCAGTGGATGGAATTAGGTTGAACATTTGTTTGATTTGTCTTACCCCACCTGGCAATGCTCGAATCATTATGGTTGTCCATTAGGAGAAAAAAATGTTAAGAACAGGGTTGGTTCCTAATGAGAGATTTTGGGAAGTCAGAGATCCCACTGCAAAGATCTATCACCTGCATTATTTGGGGGATTAATGATTGAGCTATGCTTCCTGATGTAGCAAGAGGGCAAATAGTTTTAGCTTGAAGAATTTCACGTTCATCACATACAGGAATGGAAGAAACTTTAAGTTAACCTATTGGTAAATTCTACATTACTTTAAATGCCTTTTCTTCTTCATATTTTAATATTCTTCTCTCCTAAACTCACCATTTGTATACAAATACCTACCCCTGGACTTCCATGTCTTTTTCTAAAAGAGGATCCTTGATGATATCACCCTGAAGTAGGTGCATTCCAAATGATTAATATACAAGAATTGATTGTTGTTTTATTATTACTACCCATTTCACTTTTATAGATAGGAAATCTTTTTGACTTAAGTTAATAAAAATACTTTGGTTGATGTGAAATATCTTGGTCGTATTCACTTTCCATACATAATGATTATACCTTATTTAAGTTACAATAGTTAAAAATTGGTGTTTTGATAACAGTGGAGCTGACTAAATGTGAGAGAAATGGAGTAAATCAGACCCTTGAGAGAATGGAAGCGCACTGAATGTAATTGCTCATAACTTTTTTGACTGAGGCCATACCTTAGACTCTCATGTACAGTACAACAAAGTTTGCATTCCTAACTATGGGAAGGGTCAGAATACAGAGCTCAAGGGTAATAGAGTAGGTTATAAAAATGAAAACAAAAACTAGATGAGCAGAAGTCCAGACAAAAGGGAGAGAAAGTGAGATTGAGCTCTATTTTTTTTTTAACTTTTTTCAAGTCCCTGATCACTGAATTATGCATGTGGCAAGGAGACTTCAGGGCATCTGAAACCAGCAACATTAAGAGTGAAACCAGTCACTGTAATCTGAGAGAGCTGAGTGGAGATTTCTGCTGCATTCCATTCCAGGGAAAACAGAGTTTGGAATCAACATCCACACAAGTTAATAGCCTTTTAGAACAAAAATCAATACTCTTCAAAGGAATGTGACTAAACTTGGATGTCTACAAATGTCTATTTCAAGACAGAAAATTAATAGACATAATAAGAAACAGCAAAATGTAACTCATACTCATGAAAAGAGTACATCAACAGAAACAGATCCTTAGATGACCTACGTGTGGGAAGAAGCAGAAAAGAGCTTTAAAGGAGCTGTTTTGCATATGTGTTCAACAACCTGAGGAAAAATATAATCAAAATGAACTGAAATATAAGGCCTCTCTGCAGAGAAATTAAGATTATAAAAATAAAAACAAATGGAAATTCTAGAATCAAAAAGTGCAACTACTGCAAGGAAAAACCAAATCACTGAATGGGCTTCACAGTGGTGTTTGAGTACAAAAGCGGGGCACCTGACTGGCTCAATCTTAAGAGCACGTGACTTTTGATCCTTGGGGTCATGAGTTCCAGCCCCACATTGGGTGTAAAGATTACCTAAGTAAATAAATAAACTTAAATAAATAAATAAGTAGAGTACAAAGGAAAAAGTCAGTGAACTTGAAAAATATCAATAGAAAGTATTCAATTCGAACAAGAGAAATTCAGTAACCAATGAGACAAATTTCAGTGGTATAAAATTTGTGTACTTAGGAAGCTCAGAAGATAGAGACAATAAAACAAAAAATATTTGAAGAAATAAAAGCAGATTTTTTTCCCAAATTTGGTATAAATTTCTACGTAGAGTCTGAAGGAGGAAAGTGAATGCCAGATAAGACAAATGCAAAGAAAACCAGGCCTATAAATTTCATAGCAGAACTGATAAAATGCAAAGTTCAAGAGAGGAGCCAAAGGGAACTGACATATTACACGCAAGACAACAATGATAAGAATGAGGCTGATCGCTCATAAGAAAAAAAAAAAAAAAAAATGGAGGCCAGGAAGAATGGAGCAAAATCTTAGAAGTGTTGAAAAGAAATGAAAATATCAATACAGAAATCTATATAGTAGCAACTCTAATCTTTAAATTAAAGTTGAAATAAAGACATTTCCAGATAAAAGAGAACAAAGCAAATTATTTTCCAGAAGACTTCAACTACAAAAAGTGCTAAAGCTTATTCTCTGGGCTAAAGTGAAGTATCATGAGACAGAAAGTCAGAATGACAGAGCACAAGAAATAATAAATGTGTGGGAGTGATAGATATTTCTAATTTTGTAGAAACATATGACTGTTGAAAGTTAAAATTATTACACAACATGCAGAGTTTATAACAATAGCACAAATAATGAGGAGGTGGTTAAAAGTATAGGGTTATAAGGTTTATACATACTACAGAAAGTACTATAATATTAACTCTAACTCTAAGTACATCATGTTGACTTAAAGGTACACATTGAAATCCTAGGATTTGATCACTAAAAACCGTTAAATTAGCCCAGTGAAAAGGCAGCAAATGAGGGATGGAGGAGCAAAAATCTGATAGGACAAAGAAAAGCAAATAGTCAATGGAAGACCTAAATTCAACTGTGTCAGTCATTTCATTAATTAGACAAAACACTCCAATTAAAGGTCAGATTGCCAGTGTGGATTAAAAAAAGTAGAATAAAACACGAAGCCCAAACCACATGTTGTCTGTTAGAGATATACTTTAAACAGAAACCTAGACGTATTCAGCGTAAAACAAAAGAAAAAGATGCACCATGAAAACACCCATTACATGTAAACTTGAATGATTATATTCTGCTGGACTGTGTTGACTTCAGTACAAAGGTTGTTTCCAGAAATAAAGAAGGAAATATCAGATGTTAATAGGGTAAACTGATAAGTAAGATTAAAGAATTACAAGTTTGTATGTACCTAACGGATTGTCAAAATACATGAAACAAAAAGTGACAAAACCGAACGAGTGATAGGCAAATACACAATCATTTTAACACAACTATCTCAGAAATTTATATAGCACTAGATGCAAAAAAATCAGCAAGGAAAAAAAATCAGTAAGGATTTAGATAATCTGAACAGGGCAATCAACTACCTTGATGTTACAGAAATTTACACATTATTATACCCAACAGCTATAGAATACACATCTTATCAAATGCACATTGTGGGACCTGGGTGGCTCCGTCGGTTTAGCATCTGACACTTGATTTCAGCCCAGGTCATGATCTCACAGTTGTGAGATCAAGTCCCGTGTCATGCCCCACGCTAACTGTGGAGCCTGCTCAAGATTCTCTCTCTCCCTCTCTCTCTGCTTCTCCTTGTGAGTGCACTCTCTCCCCCTCTTTACCTCTCTCTCTCAAAATGAATAAATAACCATTAAAAAAACACAAACATGCACATAAACTGTTCACTGAAATAAAATATATGTTGGATATATTTTATTAATAAATTTTGATATTAATAAATTAATAAAATTTGATATTAATAACTATCAAAAGAATAAAATATATTTTCTGAGATATATTTTCTGACCACACTAGAATTAAAGAATCAATAATGTTTTATCTAGAAAATTGCCAAATACTTGGAATTAAACAACACAACTAAAGTAATGCCCACAGGGAAATTTTTAGTGTAGAAAGCTTATATCAAAAAAGCAAAGTTTTGATACATTGATCTAAAACTTATTTCTCAGAAAGCTAACATAAAAGAGCAAAGTAAACAAAGTAAATAGAAATGAATAATAAAGAAAAGAGCAGAAACCCATTCTATCAAAAGAACAATACAAAAAAATTAACAAAATCCAAACAAAATTTAAGATCTTTAAAAATCTTAATAAATTTGAAAAACATTGAACAAAATGGATCAAGAAAAAGGGATAGAAATTAGTAATATCAAGAATGAAAGAAGTTACAACACCATGGGACCTACAAATATCAGAGTAATAGTAGGAAATTGTAAATACCTTTATACTAATAAATTCTACATTTTAGGTGAATTGAAAAAATAAAAAAGCACAACCCACCATAATTGATACAGAAATTCACTTGGTTATTAAATATTAAGAACAAAGAAACCCCTAGTGTTTGATATAAATATTATATGTAATGTTTAAGAAGAAATAAGGTCAAACATACTCTTTCAGTAAAATGTAAGGAAGGAAGCATTTCCCAAATTATTCTCTGAAGGTAAAATATTCCTCATTCTGAAACTTGCTAGAGATATTAAAAGAAAGGAATATTACTGACCAAAAGTCCTCATGAGCCTAGTGCAAAACTCTTCAGAAAATATTAGAAAATCAAACACACTGCTACATAAAACAGAAAGGATATTTTATGAACAAAAGAAATATGTGAAGGAAATTTTTAAGATTATTTTATTTAAACAAAATTGGTTACTTTTTAAAAAGACAGAAAAATTTCAAAGCAAAGTGACAATTTAATGTTAACATACACAACACATTGACTATTACTGATTTCTATGGATAGTGGGGTCATTTCCCCATGTAATTAATATTCAGGATTACTTACAACAACAGTACTTACTCAAAAAGACAAACTGAAACTTTTCAGATACATGAAAGATGTTTTGCGAAGCTCAAAAAATGAGTGTTAGGAAAAAACAGGCTGGATTTGGACAGGAATACGGAAACCCAACAAAAATGGTAGTTGAGTGTCAACTATCCAATCTTTGAAGATCTCCCTGTATTTAAGTGATGTTAGTAAAGTTCCCAGATTCCTGAATACCAAGAATAAAACGCATGCGCTGAGCTAAGGTATGAAGTCTTTGATATGGCAAAAGAAAAGCTGAAGTCTCAATTCTAAATTGGCTTCATAAGGGTAAATTATCCACTTTTATAAAGAAAAAGATAACAAGAAGGAAAATGAAGCCAGATAGGAAGCTAGACACTTCCATGAATTGTTTTAATTTTGTGATAGTATACTGGACAATCATTTCTCATCACTTTAATAAACCCCAAACTCAGTTGTTTCATAACCACTAATTCATTAATTTCAATTTACTCCTTTTAAAGCAATGGAACTTATCCCAATTTACACTGAGATATATACATATGTATATAAGTTTAGGGGCTTAGGCAGCATCAGTCAGTAGTTTGTTTCAATAGCCCAGGTCCTCTTGGCTGCCAGTCCAAACATATTCAATAGACATTACTAATGACTTCCCCTCTTTCCTTTTAGAAACCAAGAACTGGTGAGAAACACTCAATGGCTTGCCCAGTCTTAGATAAAGTTTACAATTCTATTATGGCATTCATTAACCTAGGTAATCATACTTATCTTTTTTGACCTACTTCCAGTTTTTTTTTTTTTTTTCCTGGCTCCTCTGGGAGTCAATTTTTTCTCTGATATTTCCTGAAAATGTTTGCATGATATTTTTCTCCATGTGACAGTTTTATATTTTTTTTGCTGGCCACTGATGTCTATGCATCTTCTCTATCCTGTGAGTAGGGACACCTAATCCAGTTCAACTCAAATACATTCTCCTTCATAATGGCATTCTCAGCCACACAGGTCTTCAAATGACATACATATTTTCTCTGCTTCGTGTTGAAGTCTAAAGTATCTTTAAGTTAATGCCATTTTCTAAATCTAAACTTAGAACTAAAGGCTAAATAGATCCTGAAGTTATTAAATGAATCTCAGAATGTATTAGAATACTACTAATAATAAGAGTCCGTGTCTTTATGTCATTTTGTTTTGTTTTGTTTTGTTTTGTTTTTAATTTTAGAGAGAGCGGGAAGAGGAGCCGAGGGAAAGAGAGAGAATCCCAAGCAGGCCCCATGCTCAGCATGGAGCCTATGAGGGACCCCATCCCACAACTGTGGGATCATGACCTGAGCTAAAATCAAGAGTAGGATCCCTAACCAATTGAGCCATCCAGGCACCCTGAGTCTGTATCTTTAGGTTTATTGGCCAAGTAGGTTCAATCGTAGAGTAAAAACATGTAATCACCCAGACACTGGTATCAAAATATTCCCCTCATTGTCTAGTTAATATTACTCAAATGTTTCCTCAGTTTTCTAAGGATAGTTCCTCATTGGTTAATATTTTTTGTTTTATAAAACACAATAAATATTTACTACAATCTTAATTTTTAATATACAAATATTTTCAGCATTCATTTTTTTTGGAACACAGCTTTGAGTAAAAAGAAAAAAATTAAAATGAAATAATTTGATTTTAGAATATTTCCAGTATCGCATCCTCTTTCCTTCTTTCCTTTTAATACTTCTGTTAGATTATTTCCTGTCTTCCACTCTATCTTTATTATCTATGAAGGGAAGTTGAAGGAAGACTTTAGTAGAGTGAGGTAAAAAGAGTCTTGAAAAACAAATCATTTTGGTATACTTATACATAGTTACTAATTAAGTCATTAAGTGTCCGATAAGCTGCTTGTCTTAAAGACAAGGCAGACATATTATCGACCTTATTAGAAATTAAAGGCTACTGTAAAATAGATATGAAATGGGCAGCATTAATATTGTGAAGTTAAGTGATAAATTAGGTGAGCTATAGGGTATAATGTGAATGTTGCAACATCATTTAGCACAACAGTCAAGAAAGAACTCTTGAGATGTTTTATGGTGTAACTTAGTACGTTTATTTACGTAGCAGGGGACAGGGCCTGTGGGTAGAAGGGGCTGCACTTTTGCAGTATGAAGCTGGTGGTTATATGCTTAGTGCTCAATGGGGAGGGAACGTGTAGAGAGTATTAGATCATAAATGTTTTCTTCAAATTTCTACTTGTAAAACTGCTTTTGCATGATTTCTCTGGTGCTTATGTCATTCAGTTCAATATTAACTGAAGTGAGATGTACAGGCAGTCATGAGAACCAGCACTTATTTGTTCCCTATCTAAACAATGCAAGCTATAAGTCAGCCTTCTGGGCTAAAGGTGAACATTTTTCTGTCCCTCATCGTGAACACATGTACAAGGTTACTTAACCAGTCCTCAGGGGAATCTATTCCTTCCTCACATGAGTTTATTTTCACCATTCATCTGCTGGCACATCTGGAATCAGAGAGACTAAAGAATAGGTAGTTTCCTGAGTTAAGTTCACTTATTTTCTTTGTACATTCTGTTCCAACAACCAGGTTATTCTTTGCCTGGCAAACCACTATACAATTCTTAGTCATTCTTTAAAGATGCATTACAAACCATAGCCTCTAGCAAACGTGCTATGAACCACTCTGCCACTAAAACAAATACAAGACCAAGTTGATCACTCCTCCTTTGGGACATCACATATATATTTCTTTGTTTTTTTAAAGTATTGCACTCAGTGTTAAAGGCTGTATAGCTTAATGATTAATAATATGGACTTAATGATTCTGCTTTTAATGGCTAAGAGCCAGAATATTTGGGTTTGAATCTCAAATCTGCCATTAATTAGGTTGACTTCAGACAAGTTTTATTTTAAAAAGCTTGCCAAGGACTCAATAGCTTTGGATCACCATAAAAGGGCATGTTTCCACTACAGGCTAGATTTTTTTTTTTTTATTGATCATGAGCCAACAAAAATATTGAATTGCCAACTTTTCAGTTAATATTACTTTTTTCATAGACATTCTGCCTCCTACCTGCTGCTGTCATCAAACATTGAGGTGCTCTAAAGTAGAGAATCCAGTCTCTCAAAATGGTGAGATGATTGTTTTGTGTTAAACTCAACAAAAAGGAAAAGCATGGGGTTAATGGACCTACAAATGAAGTTCCCTGATCCACTGAATGTGACCTCCATTCAACAGTGGTGTTCTTCCTCTTGTGGGTGGGACTTGCCAGCCTGAAAGCCATGGCATTCCGGAACGATGAGTTCTAACAAACCTACACAAGCCCGAGGTTCCCAGAGCTACAGCTGCTAAATGCCATCAGCAACTTCAGAATCTGTTGGGTCAATACTTGAAGTCTACATAGATACAGTTTTCACCAAAGTTCCTGTATACATTAGACTGTTTTAACCTGCAAATACTAGAAAAACTACACTCAAATGACATAGACATTAAAATAATTTATTACAAAGTGCAGAGGTAAAATTATTTCCACTTTGGTCAATTCCAGTATCTTCAAGGGGTAGACTTTTTTTCTCTCTTTTTTTTTTTTTTTTTTTTTTTTTTTGCTTGTTTATCCTCAGCGTATTGACTTTCCCTTCCTCTGTTGAATGATGGTTCCAGAAACTCCAGATAGCATATTCTTACACACCAATGACTGGAGGCAAAACAGAGTTCTATCTTTTCCATATGTCCTGTTTATGACCTATTTAACCTTTCCATTACCAAAAGGCTTCTAACACTTCACTGGCTGGAATTGGACCCACCTGAGGCAGCTACTGTAGAGGAAATAATAGCATATTTTGTAATTTGAGAAATACCAAACTTAAAATGTTAAGCCTTTATATGGCCATCAATAGTTTATGGCTAAGGCAAAATCTATCACTAAAAATAGTGATTTATTTTTATTTGAGTGAAACTTTCAGGAACAATTGATAATTTTCTACCGAACATTTGTCTGTCTTGTTATTCACAGGTTCTGTTATAAAATGTTTATTATTATTATCCTCCTACAATTTATTCCTCTGGAGATTTAAAGTTTTTTATAGTTTCTGTGGGTACTTGTTAATTTCTTAGGCATTTAATTTCTCCATATGTAGTTTATTTCCAGAAACCATGCCAACTTAATGGATAACTGAGGCCAAAGGACAGGAATCAGAAAAAGAAACTGCTTTCTAGTATCCCTCATTGACAGTATGGCTAATTAATTATTTATCAAATAGAGTAAAGAATGGCAGTGGGAGAGAGGATCATGGTCCAATATGATACCACAGAAGTTTGGGATATCTCTTTCACTTTGGTCGAACAAACTAAAATTAATTATTTCACTGGAATGCAGTGACTCAGAGGACAGATTAGTTGAGTATGTTACATGTAATGAGTTCTACTGGACAATGGGAGGAAATGACAGTTTCAAATAGCATCTAGATTCTATTCTAGATCTCATTTCAGTCAACATTGAGGAGGATGACCTTTCATTATTCATTTATGTATACTAAGTAGAGGAAATCCTTACTGATAGAAAATGCATTATATTCTGGAATGCTTCATGTCTACAGTCAGCCTTGAAGCAAATGCCCTTTAGTGTGGCTGTTAATCTTATAGAAAATAGTTGATGATTTTAGAGAAGCTCGCCAACTTCAGCCACAGACCCGTGCCTTCACTGTTGATGAATATATCTTCACAGTAGGTTAGTAGAGGAGCTTGATGTGTCATTATTTTAATAGCATTACTTTTCTAAAGAAGGTACATTTAGTGTTGTGAAATGTTAGTGATCATGGGTGTCCTCTTTACTGAGGATGGAAAAGTTATCTTCTTTCATCCGAGACACTGAAAGCACTTAAAAGACATTATCTCATTATCTCTATAACATCCTCTGACAGAATTGGCTTGTAGCATAATTCCCATTTTATTGGTGGATAAAGTCATGCACATTATGGTTTTATAATTTAGCTAGGCAGATGGCCTGCCCTAACAAAAGCTTTCAGCTTTACTTCATCTTGGAAATTTGTCTCATTTATGTCTTCACATTTCTAGTGCAGACATGACCTTAATGTTCCCAGAAACCAAGTATTTAAGTGGTCATTTGTCCAATGACTTTTTTTTTTCCTGAAGAAATGTTTCTGAATTATACTTTATTTCATTTTGACATGAAGGAGAAATGAATAACATTTTGGATAACTTATAGAAATTCATTTGGGTCATTTTCTGGATTCAAATGAATAATAGAACTCTCTAGCAGTACTTTTTTGTTAGTATTAAATGGCTCCAGTTACTTTTAATAGTCACTTTAAAATATTTAAATGCATAACTTTTGAAAATCAATCCTACTCACCTCTTTATCAGACACGTGCAAATTAACTCCATGACACCCCTGCTTCTTGTACATGATTCCCCTAGTAGCTAATGGAAAATATCTTAAATTTAGTCTAGTATAAATGACTAAAGCCATGATGACATAAGAGCTTTAATTAACAGAAACATGCCAATTTAATGGAAACCATTTAATGGATTCAAGAGAGAAGGTTGTTATTCTTTATCAAGTTTTATAGTTATTCTAATTTTTTACAACTAGAGTAAGATCTGGTTTTGCCGTGGTTAGGCAAGTGTATACAAGATAGGAAGGGACTTGTGGAAATCTGAAACATGTATTATCTAGGAGGGATTAAAGTGACTGCATAGTTTATATTGGTTAACATTATTAATCAGTAGAGAGCTTGGGGAGTCAAAGGGTGATTACAGACAGAAAAAGGGAACATGGAGCTATAGTAATTATTCTATGCCTCTTCCTTGTCTTAATTTCCAAAGAAAATTGTATTAAGTATCTTTTATTTATGAAATATACTTAGAACAAAGTATATACAGAAAAAAATCAAACATAAAAATGTCCTTCAAAGAGTTATATATGTATATGTCTATAAAAATTAAACCCAAAGGCTGCTAAATACAGTGAAAGGAAAGCATAGATCAACATATAATTTTTTTGTACCTTAATATTTTTGTGGTTATCAGAGATCTCACAAATATATTATGGCTCCAAAAGGGGCTGTTGCTTTCTCCAATACACTAGAAAAAAATGTGGAGTGAAAAAGGTATGACTTTTTCCTCCTTAAAAGTAAAGTTGGAATATATATACTTTATGATGAAAGTTTTTATGCATTTAATGAAAGCTCTGGACTTGACTAATATAATAGAAAATACTGAAAGGATTTTTACCAGATGTTTAATTTTGACCGATAAATTATGATTGAGTTCTAAAAATTTGGGACTTTGATCTATTATTAGAAATACATATTAATATTTTCATTTCAGGACTGTAAGATTATAATAGATTCCTTTTCTACTCCAGAGAGCCATCCAATTAAAGTTTTGCTCTCAAAGATAATATATAACATTTTGATTTAGGTTCAGAATAAGCATATATGATCTTTTGAAAAAATATTTTAAAGTAAGAACCATTCAATTTTTTTCTCTTGTCATGGGTAGAAGTAGGAATTGATCTTGTTTTTCTTGGAAATAAAACAAAAAAGGCTTTGATACAACCCCAAATTAACATAAAAATAATTAGGACTGTGCCAGTATATAAATTTGACCCAAATTGTGCTCAGGTCTTGTGATAAGTCAGATGCCTGTAGTGAAAGAATTGCTTTTGAGTCAAAAAATACTAATTATTATTACTTTTGTGTTTAAAACATTATCTTTTTCTGTAATGACTTACAGTGTGTGCATAATAAAATATAATATTCCTTAAAATATTCAAATAATAAAGATTGGTTGCTAAATGTCTGCATTAAAGGAGATACACCATGTTGTACAATGCTCTCTATGTCCTAAACTAAGCCAACTTGATAGAAATGTTTGTTTAGTGCCCTGAGGGTCAAAACTTCTGGGATCCCTGTTCAGACAAGGACAGGCAGGGGATTCCAAGGATGACTCTAGGGCCCTACAGTGTAAATCTGGGAGCGTTTTGACAGAAGTGCGTTAGTTCTGACCTTAACTCCTGCCGAATGCAGTGTTCCTGTGAGAGAAAACCTCTCTTCTGCTGAACTATTCAAAATTCATTTCCAGTGTGCATTTGCTCTGCTCCACTCTGTCTGAAAATATATGCAGACAAAGTTGATTGACAGCCCTCTAGCTACCATACCATGAAGGTTGAAACCAGAAAGGCTACAGCTCTAATTCACTGACAGCTGAAAGCTACAGAACTTAATTTCTTAGGTTCATTCGTAAATCTCTACTCATTGTCCCAAGAGGAAAACAAATAATGGGGGATTACACAGGACTAATGGAACTCTGTATAGGATAAGAGTGTAAATATGGAAATCACAGTCATGAATTCTCTGCTTTTCTGAGAAGAAAAGAAATCACATTTATTCAAGTAGTTCTCACAAAGATGGCTGATGAAATCATTTCATTTACCAGGAAATATTTCTTTTTCAAGTAGGGCACATACATAGGGCACTTTTTCCTTATGATTTAACAATTAGTAAAATCTATAATTATTCTATAGTAAGATATTGAAATCCTGGCATAAGCTTATCAACTGGCTCACAAAATATTCAAACCTAACACCATTCTTGCTTTTCTATCTCTATAATTCTGGCTATGCAAGCTAGATTCTTGACTCCCCTCTTCTTCTTGTGTTTAGTATGATTCTTTGGAGGACTTCCAGTTAATAAAGTATATTCTGAAGTTAACTCGCTCTTTTCCTTGCCTCTTCCTTCCTCCTTCTACCTAACATAAACATGGATATGATAGTGAAAGGCAATAGCTGTCTTCCAGTTTTGAGAGAAACCCTCCCCAAATTGAGAGATACCAATTTGAACATCATTGATCCTCTATATTCGTATCTCCCAATTTCTTGTTGTGTGAGGAAAATAAGCTCCTGTTTAAACCGCTGTGGTCTGTTGAATAATTACCAGCCCCCCAAAATGCATTCATCCTAATCCCTACAACCTGTGACTATGACCTTACATGGCAAAATAGACGACACAAATGTTACTTAGTGAAAGATCTTGAGATGGGAGCTTTTTATGGATTACTGGGGCAAACTCACTGTCATCACAAGTGTTCTTTTAACTGAAGGAGGGAGGCAGGAGAGAAAGGATCAAAGTTAGAGAGAGATTTAAAGATGTTACACTATAAGCTTTGAAGATGGAGGAAGGGACCATTGCCCCAAAATTACACACATCTTTTAGCAACTAAAAAAGGCAAGGAAACAGATTATCTTTTTAGAGCCTACAGAAGGAGGGGTTTCATTGACCCATTTTAGACTTCCTAAGCCTGGACCTCTAAGTGAATGAAATTTGTGTTTTCATAAGCCTCTGTGTTACTGGTAATTTGCTATAGCAGTAAACAAAATTTAACCCATCTACTAAATCTCCAATGGTGAATGGCTCTTCTGTTGTTCAGGGATTCATGCTTAGCCACTTATTTAATATGGATACATTTTTAAAAAGTGATATTTTTCAATAATCTAACTTGTTTAATATTTTTTTTCCCCAAGAAGGGTAAAATTGTAGTGAACCTACCTCACTGAGAATGACTGACACTTTAGTAACCTCCTTCAAAGTTTAACCATTTACTTGAAGTGGCAGTAAATGGAAATGCACATGTAATAGTGTCCTAAGCAGAACAATGTGTGTGTACGTGTGTGTGTTAATATCTGCTAATATCTTTTAATACACACACACATACACACATGCAAACACACAGTTCTGAATTAGCAGAGAGGCTAGTAAATGTGCCAGACAGACTCTCCAGGTGACTCCACGTCCCCACCTCCTGGCATATATGTCTTTGCATGATCTCTACTCTTGCACGTTGGCACAGCCTGTGATTTGCTTCTGACCAATAAAATACTGCAAAGGTGATGAAATGTATGTGATTACGTTATATAAGATTGTAGCTCTGGTCCTTCTGGAGTCTCCTTTGCTGACTTTAAAGAGATTGAGGATGCTGCTAAGACCTAAGAGTGACCTCCAGCTGACAGCCAGCAAGAAGCAAGTTCAACCAGGATTAAAGTTTAGACAGCACTGCAGCGAGGCACCTTCAGCCTCTGGGTATTATGTATTTGTATTTTGTATTAGCTGCACATTAGTACTCTTCTTTCAAGGCTACTGCCAATGTATATAAAAAAGAATCTAAGCCATTTATATAACTCTGACTCAAATCCAGCCTGGCTTCATCCATCTGGCTATATATATTCCATCCATTAATCCATTCATCCATTTATACAAAAGGAAGATGACTTAAGTGTTATCATATTCCAGGCTCCGAAACAGGCATTCTTGGTGATACAAGATGAATGACAGAGCCCAGCTTTATTAATTTCTCATTTTCTGCCTTATCCTAAATTTCCAGACCCAAATTAGATCTATTTTGGCAGCATATAAATCAATTGGGCTGTACATTGTGTCACTTAGCCACCAGTTACTCAGTAGTTGAATTTAATTCTAGTACCATTGTACAGCCTTTATTTTATTTTATTTTATTTTATTTTATTTTATTTTATTTTATTAAGGTTTATTAATTTTTAAGAGACAGAGAGAGACATAATGTGAGGGGGGCAGGGCAGAGAGAGAGGGAGACACAGAATCTGAAGCAGGCTCCAGGCTCTGAGTTGTCAGCATAGAGCCCAATGCGGCGCTTGAACTCATGAACTGCGAGTTCATGACCTGAGGTGCAGTCGGACACTTAACTGACTGAGCCACCCAAGATGCCCCTTGATGTACAGTCTTGATTCACTAATTTAGTGAGGCTTTATTATAATATAACATAGCATTCAACGTTATGGTTATGTGTTGTTGGGTTTTGTAACTAAGAGCTCTCCTGGAGTCTAACCTATGGCATTCCAATTACCGTTATACCAGTTGGTTTCTTACCTTGTGAAACCTACTTAGCTTATATTAGTGTCGGTTTCCTCATCTGTCTAGTCAAGATAACCACAGTGCCTACCTACCAGTCAAATGGTTGGGAGACTTAAATTAGACAACATACTTAACACCCAATAAAGTGTTTAATGGAGATCAGATATGATTATGGAAGACATTTCTTCTTCATTCCCTTAATCTACGTGAGGGGGTATTATCAGGTAAATACACTTGTCCTTTTCCCACTCTTTCTTACCCATGGGGTAGAGGGAGCATTCTGTTTGCTAAATACTGAGGGAGGAAGTGTGTATTATTGATTTGGCCCCTTCCTTCCTCCTTTCTCTTGGGGATCTGGCAGAAGTACCTTTTCTGCATCAGTGCTTGGTGCCATATATTTTACAAGAACGGCTCTGTCCCTTTGAAGGGAGATAAGCTAATTTCTTGGTATGCGTTATAAGATAAATCTATCTGAAACTAAGTTTTGGTTTTAAGAAAATATATGTGATTTTAATGAGTAGTTATAATGTATGCATTAGTTAAGAAAGCTGTCTCAGGAAAGAGAATACCAGTCACAAGATGAGTTTTGAGATAATATATGTTCTACCATTTGTCTCAGTAAAATTTAGATAAGTAACTTCATGATTCTCAGATAAGGAAGACTTGATCAATGGCCTTCATGTATACTCTAAAGAGCCCACATGATAATTTTCCCTGTATTTGTGGCTAATATAAGAAAGTATATTATTAATAGTAATTGATGACTTTCCTCAGAAAACTGGAAATTAATTTGAAATAATTTGCATATCACATTAGCAACTGTGTTCACATATCACATCTGGTTAAGTTAGTACTCTTTTGAAAAACAGTTGGTGATGGGTATCAAGTGTTTCCAAATATTTATACACCTTAATTGAATATCGTCTATAATGTTTCTTAACAAAATAATCAGAAAGAAATGTATGTCCATCACATGTATGTGTATTAAAACAATTTGAAATTGTGAGAAATTGAAAGAAACTTCTACAGTCAATGATACAGAAAAGCTTGATAATCTGCTGTAGCCATAGATTTTGGTGTATTCAGCATTATATTTAAAGGTTACAAATTCTACTTAATGGTAAAGATAAACAAATATGTAATAATCATAACTGAAAAGCAAATTTAAAAATTGTGTGGACAGTAGTATAGTAGCAATGTTAAAACAATATTAATACCAACAATAGCAACGATCCACACAGAGGAATTAAACTGGGAAGGAAATGACAATACAAAATAGGGATTATTTACAAGTGGTAATTTTCAGTCTGTTCCCCAAACCTCTCCCACTTTTGTTATATTTTCTACTGTTTTAAATAAGTTTTTGTTTTACAATTAATTTTTGAAAAGCTATTACCTTATTAGAAAAATTAAAAAAAATTCCTTGTTTGTTTGAAAACTCATTATAGGATGCATTCACTAGTCAAAATTTTGCTTTGTATTTGAACATAAACTTCTCTTCCTGCTATTATAAACTTTTGTCTCTAGTTAGTATGGATTACAAATCTCCATAGTACATTTAGAATACTTAGTGAAATGTCTTTGATATAATTTTGAGATGAACTACAACAGGGTTTCCTTACGCAATCCTGTGTATCAGCCTGATGAGGAAATGAGCTCGGATAGATTGTCCAGGTTGTGTTGGGCAACATCGCACTACACTGCCCATCTCCATCACCGATTCCCACATCTGTCTGGCTGCAGCTGCTGATTGGCCCAGGCATTTGACTCTGTTCATAGTTGGTATTCAGATGTACACAGGGACATCTGGGGAACCCACTGTGTGGAAAGGTACAAGCAGCATGGGAGAAAGGATTCAGCACAATGCGCTGGACTGAGCACATACTCAGGACTCAGGACTCAGGACATAGACTGGAATACTCAATCCAGGACAGCTATGTGTCCTGAGGAAGAAAAGACTGCTTATAAAACTAAAGGAGTTGTTAAGAACTGGCCTTTAGGCAACATTGCCATGGGATTTCCCTAAGATATTCATAGATAGAATAAGAAGAAGCTTTCCCTACTAACAGAGTCCATGCCACAGTAGAGTACTTTTGTCGGCAGCGGAAGAAAGGGTAATGATGGCAGCAGGGGCTGAGAAAGGATGGGCCTTCGGGGGCGGAGTTGTTCAGAGTAGTGAAGGCATGGCCCAGAACAGTCCCTCCACCACTAATGTAAATGGGTGTGGCTCATAAAACTAGGGGACACAAGTGGTCAGTGGTAAAGCAGTGTTTTCTGAGACTGCAAAAACATGGCACACAAGCCTGAGAAGTGTAGCAACAGGCGCTTGATTCAACTGTGCATTGAAAACTCTGGGAACTCTAAAAAAAAAAAAAAAAAAACAGATGCAAAGAAATCTCAAAAAGGAAAATGACATGCTGTATTTCTGCGGTTAGGATATCATTCATCTAGCACACTACGAATCTGACTTGTAATGTGATTTAATTAGACTGGTTAGGTTTGAGGACATTGAAGTAACACTTTTTTCATATTTTGTCTATCAAAATACAAGCAAAAAAGTATTACATCTATATGATGTTTTTGCAAGATTATAGTTAAGTAACTCTCAATACCTTTGCAATGGCAATACATTAAAATAGCTATGTGATATGCTGATACAAGCCTGACCCAAAATGCTTGCTACAAATTGCATTTACAGTTTCAATAATATTTTAAGGAAGATTTGAGAATTTAATAATGTCTTTTGAAATAATTAATGATTCTCTTAGTTGTCAAAAAAATAAAATAAATTTGGAATTTCAGGGCACATGTGAACTATAATAGATCAGAGCTGAAAGATACCTTAGAGATAATGTACTTCAAGGCTCTAATCTTCTATGCAATAGATATACAAAAGCCACTGTAGAGAATTAGTTAACTTGCCCAAATCACATAGCTAGTTAATAACATGCCTGAAGCCACACAAGTGGGCAATGGTAACAGTCTTAAATCCAAGTCTCCATTACAAAGTACTGCCAACTCCAGTTTTGTTTCTACTCTCTGATAATTCAGAGAATTTTTTACTAAAACTGAGAAATGGAAATTGACTTGAGAGTATAGAAAAAAAAAATAGGCTGGCTAATACTTCAGTACTCAATTAAGTGAATGTAGTCTCAATGGATAAAAGGAGTGTCTCAACCTGTTTTCGTTGTGGTAATCAAGTACTTCGGGAACTATATCTGTAGAAGAAAGGCTAGTAAGCAATTAGGGATTTTTGTGTATTTTATTTCCATTATGCTATGTTGTACTTTGAAAAATTAAAATGGTCCTACAGTGAAATTATTTTTTATTTGTGTTCTTAGATTTTTTAATTTTTTTTTTACATTTTTATTTTATTTTTGATAGAGAGAGACAAAGCACAAGTGGGTGAGGGGCAGAGAGAGGGGGAGACACAGAATCCAAAGCAGGCTCCAGGCTCTTGAGTTGTCAGCACAGAGCCCAACACAGGGCTCGAACCCAGAAACTGTGAGATCATGATCTGAGCTGAAGTCGGACGCCCAACCGACTGAGCCACCCAGGCACCCCTTTATTTGTGTTCTTAGATTTTGATTGTGTGAGGTCCATGTCCTTTTCCTTAGATACCAATGTTTAAAGATGAACTATATGTTTAATGTATTGTGGTTCAGCTGAATATTCTTTTATTTATGCAAAATATAGAATCCTATTCTAAGGTTAAAAATCTACCTTATTTCTTTTGATTAGCACTAATTTTTCACTAGGTTTAACATTTTTTAAAATTTTATTTATTTTTAAAGAGAGAGAGAGAGAGAGAGGAGGGGAGGGGCAGAGAGAGAATCCCAAGCAGTCTCCATGCTCAGTGTGCAGCCCATGTAGGGTTTGATTCACAACAGTGAGATCATGATGTGAGTGGAAATCAAGAGTAGGATGTTTAACCAACTGAGTCACCCAGATGGCCTAACGTACTTTTTTGAAAATTAGTGACATAAAAAAAACAAAAACAAAAACAAAAACAAACCTGGAAAATAACATTTAATTTTGAGGAATAAGAGTTGAGGCAATCTGGGCTATAGTTTAGTAAAAAGAATGCTGTATGTAAAGTTGAAAAAAATTGATAATGGCATGGTAGTAAGAACTAGCAAGGGGGGGCCCTCACAATGTGCCAGGCAGCATATGTGTGTTCACTAAAGCTAAGAACAAACCCATGATAGAAACTCTCATTATCCGCTTACTTATCTCCATTGTCTGTCTAGCTGAGATAACTGGGCTACAGAAGGTTAGATAACTAGACAAAAATAAACTGATAAGAAATAGAAACAGGAATCAAAATAAGTAATCAGATTCCAGGGCATGAATGTTTATCCTATAACCTACTATTACTATTTAATATAACTTGTTGTTCAAGTGTATTAAAAATCCCACCACTAAGAGTTAAAATCTTTTCATGGCTTCATTATTTGACAGAATTCACATAAAATTATTTCCCCTTCTGAGGAGCCTACTTTTTAGAAACACTGTAGCCTCTGCCTGTAATATTATCATTCTTCCTTTATACTTGGCTAGAATTTGGAATAAAAGTCCACAGACACAAAATTAACCAAAAAAAGGGACAAAAAGGGATTTTGTTAATTGTCCATATTGCACAGCAAATGCAAAGCAAAGAAGGTAGAGAGTGTTCATCAGCCAAGGGTGTGGCATAATCATTGTCAGATTTTGTAATACATCTAAATACCTTATAAAATTATTCTTTTTTATTATTCACAGTCCCTCTCTGCCCTGTGGTCACAAGAGAGGAGGAAACTTATGCAAAATAGGAAAGATGATCTGTGAACCGAGCATGGAAATGAAAAGTGCACTGTTTGGCCATCAATTACCAAACTTCAAGTAGGCTCTTTGAAAGTGATAGTGATAGCATACCATTTGAACAAAGTCTAATTAGTTGTCCAGTAAATATTCGGGATCTATCAACGTGTAGAGTATTTGTTCAAGGAAATAAAGTAGTTAGATAAATTAAGTGGTCACAATATTTATCCAAGTGAATGTAAGATTATAGATTGAGACTTTTAAATTTAGAGTGTGTGGTATTCTGTTGGTTATGAAGGGACTGACTTCTAACCCGTTGGTGCTGCTCATCCTTCAGGCCTAAATATCACCAAGACAACAAATAGCTCCATAAAGCTTTTATCTAAATTCATAATAAGAGCTATTTTTTATGCATTCACTTATTTTTTATTGCTCACCAGATTAAAAATTCTATGATAGCAAATACAACATACCGTTATTAATGAATACCCAGCTTCTAATACAGTGTCTCACATATAGTAAATATTTAACAAATATGCACTAAAAGAATGTATTAAGTGAATGGATCACTTATGTACAAAATCAAATCATGTAATAATTTTTAAGGAAACAAGGAGAATATGCCCTTAGGATAAAGTAACAATAAATAAATTAATCTTGCCCTAGCCTAAATTTTTGTCACGGTGATAAAATGAATGATAGAAAATTTCAGGTGGACTCTGTTCTCATGAGTCTCAAATTTTTTATAATTATTACACTTTATATTTTCATTTTATTTATTATACTTGATCTTAAAATGTTCTGGGACTCAACAGGTCAGAGTTTTAAGCTTGACAATATTATATGTGAACTTGTTCAAATAAAAAATATATCACAATATTTTAAGATTGATCATTTTTTTAAAAAAATGAAAGGACAATGTTGTTTCAAAATATTATCATTAAGGACCATCTTCTACAATGCCCTTGATATTATATGTCATTAAGTTTTCTCTTTTCTTAAATCAATATAGATTACTTTATTATTATTATTGTCAATGTTGTTTACTTAAAATTTTACTTAAAATGGTTAAATCCATTGATGTCAAAGCATCTGAATAAATGTAGAAAACCATTAGGCAGATTTTTTGCCTTCTGCTTAAGAAGAGAGAAAAGTAGAATTTATTGATTTTTTTCATCATAAAGTGGATATCACAAAGAATAAAATGATACCTATGTTCATTGATTTAATTAAAATATATTTTCCAGTTTGTAAAAAAGTTGTATATAAGACAAGAAGTTAAACACTGTTTTGTATAACTGAAAAGGTATGCCATTTCCCTTTGGTCTCTTCTTAGATGTATACTACAGAGAAAAGTAAGACCCCCTACCTAGAAACAAATATGTAAAGAGAAAACAACATGAAAAAAACCAGAAAGATTGGAATCAGTCCTTTTTACTACAAAATTTAAGGATTTAAGCATCAGTTTGTCTTATTTCATCTATTATTGTTTTCGTCATCTATGGGTCCATAATAACCACCCCAAAACTTACAGTTTTGTTGGGCTTGTCTAACCTAAACTCAGTTATGTGGCTATATTAAGCTGGCACTTTGCCCAGGCTGGATGATTTAGTTTAAGGTGGCTAACCTCCCATATCTAGAAGCTGGTACTGACTATTAGTTGAGTCTCATGAGTTCTCATTCAACTGATCTCTATTCCTAGAAGGGGCCTTATCATCTTCTTCCAAGGAGGTCTCAGGGCAGTGTTCCAAAGAGGTGAAGGTGGAAGTGCCAATGCTTTTTGAGATAGAGGCTCTAGAATTTGTGTGATATACTTCTGTCGCATCTTATTGATCAAAACTAGTCACAGGCCTGATGAGTTTCAAGGCAGGTGGAGAAATGAATCTTACCTCTGGATGAGAGGAGCAGAAAAGTCACCTTGCAAGGAGGCTTGCATAATGAGATGGAAGTCTTTTGTGGCCATTAAATTATTTGTGAGTATGCCCTCGGTTCTCATATTATTTCTATTCCTCTTGCATGTAAAATATGCTATCCCAGAATTGCCAGAACTTTAGTCTCAATTCCAAAATTGTTATTAGTTTTCTAGGGCTGCCGTAACAAAGTACCACAAAGAAGGTGGCTTGGAAGGAACTGTGTTTTTTGTTATGTGTCTGCCTCATTCCTTCTTTCCTTGCAGTCCTACTACAGGGTTTAAGAATAAGATCACACCATAGGGGCGCCTGGGGACTCAGTCAGTTAAGCATCCAACTTCGGTTCAGGTCATGATCTCAGGGTTCATGGGTTTGAGCCCCGCACGTTGGGCTCTGTTGACAGTTCAGAGCCTGGAACCTGCTTCAGATTCTGTGTCTCCCTCTCTGTCTGCCCCTTTCCACTCATGCTTTGTCTCTGTCTCTCAAAAATAAATAAACGTTAAAAAATTAAAACACACACACACACACACACACACACACACACACACACACACACCATAGCTCCCTGGATTCCTTTCACAGTTTCAGGATGTAAATAGAATATATTTCATATCTTCCACTTGCCTGTGCTGAACCTCTTTCCCCTCCCCCTGGGAGGCAGAGCTTATGAGTGGCATCAGCAGGGGTCCCTTGCCATTTGGCTTTCATTTGGACTTAGCTAATGGGAAGCGTCAGATCATTTTAAAGGACTGATATTAGAGGAATTATTTCTTATGTCAGAGAAAGCCCTGAAAGAGACCTTCAACTGCTCCTTGCTTCTGGAAGCACCTATCGTTAGTCAGAAGACATTCCGGACCTGCCATGATTGTATACCCTGTCCCCTGAGAATCCAGAACCTGCGTTCCGTACCATTTCTTTTCTCCATGCCCATCAAGTTGCAATAATCTGCCTCCTGCTAGATGGCCTGGATCTGATGATAAATGTCCATGTTGGATTTGAGGGCCAATATCAGCAGGTGGTTTTGCTCTTACAACACAGGATCCCAATATGAAATAAAGCTTTAATTACTTGAAAACTGAACAGAAGGAAAACACTACTCTTATATCTAAAGAAAGACTTCTAAGCAAACTAGGATATTGCCTTCTTTAATGCAAGTACAACTGAACCTGCTTTACTTGGTAGTAATGGCTGGAAACACCTGGTTTTAGCTGAGGAATGTATTAAAAAATAAAGCATTTAAACCTACATTGTATAATAATTTTCACCACTAGCCACACACAGCTAATTAAATTAAAATAATTGAAAGTAAAAACAATAAAAAATAGAGTTTGTTGCACTTGTCCTATTTCAAGTGCTCAATAGTCACGTGCAGCTATTGGTGACTGCCTAGATTGTGTCGCACAAGATACAGAATGTTTCCATCATTGCCAAAATCCTGTTAGTTGGTGCTGACAGAGACTACACTAATTCTTAAAACATACGGCAGTATACAGTTGCCATTATGGAGCAGAATTATTCCAAACACTTTTAGAGTCAATTGTTATTTATTCCCCAAACATTCAGGAGCTTTATCAAATTAATACAGCAAAGAAAAAATAAAAGTAGGTAACATTTATTTAATAACTATAAAGTGCCAGGCCATGTGCTGAGTTCTCTTCATGGATAAGCTCATTTAATCCTCAAAAATCTGTTTATTACATACTCTTAGTCTACCACCTATTAATATTTTAAAGCTCGTAATTGGATGCAGGCAAAATTAGAATCCAACTAATCTTGACTACAAAGCCTGGGTCTTAACAATGACTTCCACTGCCTTTTTAATAGTTGGGAAAACACTGAGGTATTTGGCATCTTTTGTTTTTTTTTCCTATGAATGATAATGATCAAGTAACTATTACCGAGTAAAGTGAGATATTGTTCAATATCCTGCAAGCATACAATATTTCTAAAAAATATCTAAGTGCTTCTGTCATATGAACTTAAGAGTATCTATTTGCTTTATGTTAAAGAAAGAACTACAGTATATTAAGTTGCATTTTATTCAGAAGAATTTGACCATGGGCCACCTGGGTGGCTCAGTTGGTCATGCATCCGACCTTGGCTTGGGTCATGATCTCACGGTTCATGGATTCGAACTCTACGTCAGACTCTGTGCTGACAGTTCAGAGCCTAGAGCCTGCTTCGGATTCTGTGTCTCCCTCTTTCTCTGTCCCTTCCCCACTATGTCTCTCTCCCAAAAATAAATAAACATTAAAATAATTTTAAAAAATAAAGGGGGTGCCTGGGTGGCTCAGTAGGTTAAGCTCTAACTTTAGCCTAGGTCATGATCTTGCCGTTTCAGTGTGAGCCCCGGATTAGGCTCTGTGCCTACTGCTCAGAGCCTGGAGACTGTTTCAGATTCTGTGTCTCACCTTTCTCTCTGCCCCTCCCCAGCTTGCACTCTGTCACTCTCTCTTTCAAAAATAAACATTAAAAAAAAAAAAGAAAAAAAAAAAGAAAAAAGAATTTGACCATGGTTAAAAGTGTACTGTTACTTTTGGACAGATTTACTGTTATGGCATCCTCTCCAATCATCACTAGGACATACATGTTGTACTTTTTTTTTTTTCTTAAGTTAACCACTTTTAAAGCCACCTCAGTTATTACAAAAATAAGAAAACAAATTGGAATAACAGTTATTGGTTTAGTTTCCTTAAATCATATTCTGGGTCAATACAATCAAAATGATTTTTTAGCATAAAAATAAAGTATATAAGGAAGAATTTAGGTCTAATATATTTGCATAGCCATGACTAAGAAACCAAATTTTATTGATGGGTGGCTTATTTAGTACTACTACTAATGATAGTAGATCATTAGATTCAAATATATGACTTGATCTTTAAAAATATTTATTTTTTGTTATCTCCCTAATTATGTGTTTGGAGCAAGAGAATATCCATTTTATTTACATACTATAAAAACATAGAAGGCAGTTAAGATGGTGGACCCACATGGAGACCCTGAGTTTGTCTAGCCCCTGAAACACAGCTAGATCAGCACCAAACCATTTTGAGCACCTAGGAAATTGATCTGAGGATTAACACAACAATCTGCATAACTTGAGTCACAGAACTCAGCAGGTATGCAGTATAGAGAAGTGAACTGGGGTAGAGAAAAGCCACAGAGGGTAGGGAGCTGTTTTTGCAGAGAGAGGACAGAGAAAGCGAAAGGGGGAGAGTGTGTCACATCAGGATCACGCAAGAAAAGCACTCCTGAAAGTAGCTGGAGAGAAAGAGAGAAAGAATGACAACACTTGCAGGGGACTGAACAAGAAATCTGTTCCCAAAAACTATTGACAGAGAGAAAGGAGGTTTCAATACCACCAGGATTCTATAAACAATGGAGTGCAGAGGCTGAAGTGTTGGAGCTCAGTTCTTGGCAGTGCTCTGGTGAGGAAGCAAGCAGGGTGAATCCCCAGGGGCAGGCAGTGGGGTCTGAGATGTTCATGTGACATACGGGGAGAAGTGATTCCCCTGATTGCAGTGCATTTGGTAGAGGCCATGTGGCCTCCCCAGAGGCAAAGGTCCCAGTGGTTCCCAGAGAGCCATCATGTTGGCTGGTATTGGCACAAAGACTCCAGAGTGTGATGAAACCTGGCACTGGCTGTGCTGTGGTTTGCCATAGTCTCTGAACCTCTGCTGCTGTGCAATTTCACAAAAGTTTTCTGGGTCAAGCTGGTATCTGACCATTGCTCAGAGACACCATTCCCCAGAGAGTCAGCGTAGGTCCAAGCCGCAGGGGTCTCTGAAGCGTGGGGTTTTGAAACACAACCCCATCTGAGATAAAACTTTGGAGGGAGGTGCCACCTGGCAGGTGGACAGCTTGGACACAGACAAGGTAGAGGTGGGGAGTGGGTTGAGGCCTGGGACAAAGGAGGGGGGCTTAATCATGGGTCAGTGAGAATGCAAAGTTCCTGTGCCACAGACTAGGGAGCTGGGTGAAGCCATTTCCACCTCTCCCATGCAAACACATTCATACATGTGTATGCATGCCACACTGATCTATGCCAGTAAGCTAAGTACTACCTAGTGGAGAATGAAGCCATTACACCAAATGCTGTCCAACCGCACCCTCCAAGCACATCCCCTAGAACACCAACACAAGTCACTCCACCTATTTAGTGTATGGAGGCTTCATAGTTTCAGTTCTAAGGAAAATTGAATGTAACTTCATTCATGTTCATTCTGATTGCTGGTTCATTTATCTGTTCATTTTCTTTCCTTCTGTTTTTGCTTAAATCGTTTTCTTTCTTTCTTTCTTTCTTTCTTTCTTTCTTTCTTTCTTTCTTTCTCTTTCCTTCTTTCCTTCTTTCTTTCTCTCTTCTTTCTTTCTTTCTTGCTTCTTTTCTTCTTTTTTTCATTCATTCTTTCTGTCCTTCCTTCCTTCCTTCCTCATTCTTGGATACATACAGAGAAAAAAAGTATTTTCTACTTTTTAAAAAAATTTTCTATTCTATTTCATTTTCTTTGTTTCATTTTATTCTATTTTATTATATATTTTTTTAATTTTTAATTTTTTTTCTTTCTTTCCCTTTTTATCTATTCTATCAAGCTTCTTTCAAGAAGTAGGCCAAAACACACTTAAGATCTAGCTTTCTTTATCTGATTTTTGTTTTGTTTTTACTTTTTAATTTTACTTTTTAATTTTATTCATTTTTTTCTTCCTCCAATATGACAAAACAAAGGAATTTTCCCTAAAATAAGGAGCAGGAAGAAATGAGAACCAGGGGCTTAATCAACACAAATACGAACATGATGACAGAACTAAAATTTAGAACCACAATAATAATAACACTAACTGGGGTTAAAAAAAAAGGATAAAAGTCCCTTTCTTTGTAGATAAAAGATAAAATCTACTTAGATTGAAATTAAAAATGCTATAACTGCGATGCAATCTTGAATGGATGCCACGACGGCAAGGATACACAAACAGAGCAGGGAAACAGTGATTGAGAAGATAAAATTCTGGAGAATAATGAAATAAAAAAAAAAAAAAGAGGGAAACAAAGGCAAAAGACCATGATATAAGACTTAGAGAACTCAGTGATTTATTAAAAAGGAATAACATCCAAATTATAGGTGTCTCAGAAAATTAAGAGAGACAAAAAGGGGAAGAAGGTTTATGTGAGAAAATTATGGCAGAAAATTTTCCTAATCTGGAGAAGAACACAGACATCAAAATCCAGTAAGCACAGAGAACTCCCATTAGATTCAACAAAAATTGGCTGTCACCAAGGCATATCATAGTCAAATTCACAAAATACACAGAAAAGGAAAGAATTATGAAAGTATCAAGGGAAAAAAAGTCCTTAACCAACAAGGGAAGACAGATCTGGCTCACAGCAGACCTATCCACAGAAACTTGGCAGGCCAGAAAGGAGTGATAGGATATATTCAACGTGCTAAATTGGAAAAATATGCAGCCAAGAATTCTTTATCCAGCAAGTCTGTCATTCAAAATAAGAGAGATAAAGAGTTTCTCAGACAAACAAAATTTAAAAGAGTTCATGACCATTAAATCAGCCCTGCAAGAAATTTTAAAGGGGACTCTTTGAAGGGAGCAAAGACAAAACAAAACAAGAAGACCAAAAGCAACAAAGACTCGAAAGGACCAAAGAACATAACCTGAAACACCGACTCTACAGGCAGCATGATGGCGCTAAATTCATATCGTTCAGTACTCACTCTTATGTCAATAGACTAAACACTGCAACCGAAATGAATAGGGTATCAATGGATAAGAAAACAAGACCCATCTATATGCTGTTTACAAGAGAATCATTTTAGACCTAAAGATACCTGCAGATTGAAACTAAGAGGATGGAGAATTATCTATCATGCCAATGGAAATCAAAAGAAAGATGGAGTAGCCATACTTCTATCAAAAAACTAGATTTAAGAATAAAGACTGTAATGAGAGATAAAGAAGGGCATTATATCATAAGTAAGGGATCTATCCACCAAGATATAACTATTGCAAATATTTATGCCCCAACTTGAAACATAAATATATAAATCAATTAATCATAAACATAAAGAAACTCATTGATAATAATACTGTAATACTAGGGGACTTCAACACCCCACTTAAGGCAATGGACACATCATCTAAGCAGAAAATCAACAAGGAAACAATGGCTTTGAATGACACATTGGACTGGATGGATTTAATAGATATATTTAGAGCATTTCATCCTAAAGAAGCAGAATACACATTCTTCTCCAGTGCATAGAGAACATCCTCCAGAATAGATCACATACTGGGAGACAAATCAACCCTCAACAAGTACAAAAATATCAGATCATACCATGCATATTTTCAGACCACAATGCTATGAAATTCGAAATCAACCACTAGAAAAAATTTGGAAAGACTATGCATACTTGGAGATTAAAGAACATCCCACTAAAGAATGAATGGTTTAACCAAGAAATTAAAGGGGAAATTAAAATGTACCTGGAGGCCACTGAAAATGAAAACATGACAGCCTCTGGGATGCAGCAAAGGAGGTCAAAAAATGAAGTAAATAGCAATTGAGGCCTTCCTAAAGAAGGAAGAAAGGTCTCAAATACACAATCTAACTTCACACCGAAAACGGCTAAAAAAAGGTACAGCAAATAAAGTCCCAAACCAGCAGAAGAAGGAAAATAATAAAGATTAGAGCAGAAATAAACTATACTGAAGTTAAAACAAACAAACAAAAAACACACAAAAAATTATAATAGATAAATTAAATCAGGAGTGTGATCTTTGAAAGATTTAACAACATTGATAAAAACTTAGCCAGGTTGATCAAAAAGAAAAAGGAAAGGAAAGGACCCAAATAAATAAAATCACAAGTGAAAGAGGAGAGATACAACAGAAATGCAAACAGTGATAAGAAAATATTATGAGCTATTGTATGCAAACAAATTAGGCAATCTGGAAGAAATGGACAAATTCTAGAAACGTATAAACTACCAAAACTGAAACAGGAAAAAATAGAAAATTTGAACAGACCCATAACCAGTAAAGAAATTGAATCAGTAATCAAAAATCTCCCAAAAAACAAGAGTCCAGGGCTAGATGGCTTTCCAAAGGAATTCTATAGAACATTTAAAGAAGAGTTAACATGTATTCTTTTGAAGCTGTTCCAAAAAATAGAAATGGGAGGAAAACTTCCAAACTCATTCTATGAGACCAGCATTACCTTGATTCCAAAACCAAAGACATCACTACAAAGGATCACTACAGACCAATTTCTCTGATGAATATGCATGCAAAAATTCTCAACACGATACTAGCAAACTGGATCTAACAAAACATTAAAAGAATTATTCGCCATGATTAAGTGGGATTTATTCCTGGGCTGCAGAGCTGGTTAAATAACTGCAAATCAATCAATGTGATACATCACATTAAAAAAAAAAAAAAAAAAAAAAGAAAGGATAAGAACAACATAATCCTCTCAATAGATACTAAAAAAGCTTTTGACAAAATACAGCACCTTTCTTGATTAAAAACCTTCAAAAAAGTAGGGATAGAAGGATCATACCTCAAGATCATGAAGGCCATATATGAAAGACCCAACTGTAATATCATTCTCAGTGGGGGAAAACTGAGAGCTTTCTCCTTAAGGTCAGGAACAAGATAAGGATGTCCACTCTCACCACTGTTATTCAACATAGAGTTGGAAGTCCTAGCCTCAGCAATCAGACAACACAAAGAAATAAAAGGCATCCAAATCAGCAAGGAGGAAGTCAAACTTTCACTCTTTTTAGATGACATGATACTGTATGTGGAAAACACAAATGACACCACCAAAAAACTTCTAAAACTGATCCATGAATTCAGCAAAGTCGCAGGATATAAAATCAATGTACAAAAATCAGTTGCATTTCTATACATCAGTAATGAAGCAGCAGAAAGAGAAATCAAGGAATCAATCCAATTTACAATTGCACTAAAAATCACAAAATACCTAGGGATAAACCTACCCAATGAGGTGAAAAATCTATACACTGAAAACTATAGAAAGTCTATGAAAGAAATTGAGGAAGACACAAAAAGATGGAAAAACATTCCATGCTCATGGATTAGAAGAACAAATATTGTTAAAATGTCAATACTATCCAAAGCAATCTACATATTCAATTCAATCCCTATCTAAATAACTCCAGCATTCTTCAAAGAGCTAGAACAAACAATCCTAAAATGTGCATGGAACCAGAAAAGACCCCGAATAGCCAGAGCAATCCTGAAAAAGAAAACCAAAGTTGGAGGCATCCCAATTACAGATTTCAAACTCTACTACAAACCTGAAATCATCAAGACAGTATGCTACTGGCATAAAAACAGACACATAGATCAATGGAACAAAATAGAGAACCCAGAAATGGACCCACAAATGTATGGCCAGCTAATCTTTTACAAAGCAGGAAAGACTATTCAATAGCATAAAGACAGTCTCTTCAGCAAGTGGTGCTGGGAATATTGGACAGTGACATGCAGAAGAATGAACCTGGCCCACTTTCTTACACCAGACACAAAAATAAACTCAAGAAGATGAAAGACTAAACATAAAAGAGGAAGCCATCAAAATCCTGGACGAGAAAATAAGCAACAACTTCTTTGACCTCAGTCACTGTAACTTCTTACTTGATATGTCTCCAGAGGCAAGGGAAACAAAAGCAAAATAGGACCTCATCAAGATAAAAACTGCACAGTGAAGGAACAGTCAGCAAAACTAAAAGGGAATAGATGGGATAGGAGAAGATATTTGCAAATGACATATCAGATAAAGAGTTAGTATCCAAAATCTACAAAGAACTTCTCAAACTCAATACCCCAAAAACAAATAATCCAGTGAAGAAATGAATAAAGATGTGAATAGACACTTTTCCAAAGAAAACACCCAGATGGCTAACAGACATATGAAAAAATACTCAACATTACTCATCATCAGGGAAATACAAATCAAAACCACAATGGGATGAACCTCCCACCTATCAGAATGGCTACAATTAACAATTAAGGCAAAAACAGATATTGGCAAGGATGCAGAGAATCTACTGCTGGTGGGAATGCAAACTGGTGAAGCTACTCTGGAAAAGGGTATGGAGGTTCCTCAAAAAAGTTAAAATAGAACTACCCTATGGCCCAGCAACTGCACTACTAGGTATTTATCCAAAGGATACAGGAGTGCCAATTCAAAAGGGCACATGCACCCTGATGTTTATAGAAGCAGTATCCAAAGTATAGAAGCAATAGACAAAGTATGAAAGAGCCCAAATGTCCATTGACTGATGATGGGATAAATAGGTGACACACACACACACACACACACACACACACACACACACACACAGATAATGGCATAATGTCATTTTACTTGGCGATCAAAAAGAATGAAATCTTGCCATTTTCAACAATGTGGATGGAACTAGATTGTATTATGCTAAGTGAAATAAGTCATCAGAGAAAGACAAACATCATGATTTCACTCATGTGAAATTTAATATATAAAACAGATAAACATAAGGTATAGGAAGCAAAAGTAATATAAAAACAGAGAGGGAGACAAACCATAAGAGACTCTTAAATAAAGAGAAAAAAACAGGGTTGCTGAAAGGGTATTGGGTGGGGAAAAGGGCTAAAGGAGAGATGGGTATTAAGGAGGACACTTGTTGGGATGAGTACTGGGTGTTATATGTAAGTGATGAATCACTAAATTCTATTCCTGAAATTATTATTACACTATATGTTAACTAACTTGGATTTAAATTAAAAAATCATATAAAAAAGTAAATTCAGTATTTTAATTTAATATCTTAGAGAAGAAATATGGGTTGTACAACTAAGACATTTTATTTGTGTATTTACAAAGATATCCTTAAAATAATAATGAAATATTTCTTGACAGTAAATGTATCATTTTGCAAATAGAAAACTCCGTCTTATTTTTTTTTATTGGCAACAATTTCATTTTGCATAAGTTAGTATTTCCTGCTGTGGTAAACATTATTAATTCAGAAAGGATGATTGACATAACTTAGATATTCAAAGGCCAAGTTGCGTAGATCAGACCAGATTACCTTCCTTACTTCCCAATATTCAAATAGGATACTTTTCTGAGACCCTCAAGAGGTTTCTGGAGATTGCAGTGCATCTCTGCATTTACTAATTGCTCATTACATTTCTCAACTTGTATGGAAAATGACAAGTGAGAGTTTTTCCAGAATATGCCTCCTCTGCTATTGGAGGAAATGTATTTAAAAACAAATCAGAGCCATAAAGCATTATTCATTATGGTTTTGAAATTTGAAATATACCTATGATCATATTTTCAAATATTATTTTTTATCTTAAGACATTAAAGACTAAGAAGTGTATTGATTTTTTTTCCAGTTATATTCCTCATTAGAATCTCTGTAATACCATTTAGTTGACAAGCTATACACTGTTCAGTAAAGAATTAACAGCAGGCATGGGTAGTGCAAACCCTGCATATTCCAAAGAAAGGTATAGCCCTTGATTGGCTCCTGGGAGATAACTTCTAGAAGTTTGGGATATTATGTTTACTCTTTTTGCTTAATGGGGTCCTTAGGCCACATCAGTTAGTCTATGCTAACAACGTCATTTAAGGAAGGGGGCTTGGTCCTTGTATTATCAGTTTGACCTCTGGAGGGGCTGGAGACTGAGGAAATAAGGTCAGCCAGGTAGGTGCTCTATGCCCACATGGCCAACCCCAATAAAATCCTGGATACCAAATCTTGCATAAGCTTATCTGATTGGCAACACTCCAGATATGTTTTCACACATATTCTAGGAGGATGAGGGCTGTCCACATGACTCCATTGGGAGAAGATGTTTGGAAGCTTGCACATGTCTCACCTGGACTCTGCCCTATGCCCTATTTTCTTTTGCTGATTTCTGTTGGCTTCCATTCACTACGATAAACTATAGCTGTGATTATAACAGCTTTTCCAGTTCTGTGGGTAGTTCCAAATCAGACCTGGTGGTGGTCTTAGGACCGCACTGAACACACACATGTTTTGTGTGTGTGTGTGTGTGTGTGTGTGTGTGTGTGTGTGTGCATGTGCGTCTTCGAAAGGACTCTCTTTATTTTTTTCTGTATTTTACCTCATAGAATCGTAGATTTATTGAGCTAAGGTCATGTGAAACGCAAAGCCCACATATTTTCTCTCCCATTGACTGCCAAAGATTATCAAATAAAAATAAGTCTAGTAGGAAATTTTCACTTTTTAAGTATTGGAAATGGTTGGGGTATATTGTAAGTCACACTGGAATTTCTTACACAAAATTTTAATGTATATCCATGTAAGGACACTATGAAGTAGTTTTCTGTGACTTACACTCATGTCAAGGAGATCTAGGATATTATAGCATTGTTTACAATGGATTCTCTTTAACACTATTCTGTTCAAAATCTTAATCTCAATTATATAAATTCCAAAAAGATATTGTATAGTATAATATATATTTTATAGTGTAATCTATAATCAAATTTGACATAACACACATTTCCTAATGTAGACCTAAATAATTACTTGTTTTAATCATATTCAGGTAAGAATCTATTATATGATGGAGATGAAAATTCAACTCTGTGGTAAAGGGGTGAGGTGGAAATGAAAAATGATTTTGAAGAATGAAGTAATTCATGGGGCACCTGGGTGGCTCATTTGGTTGGGCTTCCTGACTCTTGATTTCAGCTCATGTCATGATTTCATGGTTGAAAAGTTCAAGCCCTACATCGGGCTCTGTGCTGACAGTGTGGAGCCTGCTTTGGATTCTATTTCTCTCCTCTCTCTTCCCTTCTCTTCTCTCTCTCTCTCTCTCTCTCTCTCTCTCTCTCTCAAAATAATAAACAAACTTAGAAAAAAGAAATAAGCAATTCTTTGTTGGAGAAAAAGATAAACTAAAAATAATATCCTGGGGGCCATAGTTTTCCCTGTGTACTTATTTCTCTCATGGATCTGAGAAGAGTTGTTGATTTTTCAGTCTGTTCAGCTTGTTACTTGTTAAGATGGATGGTAATTTCCAAGCTTCTTAGATAAGAATAAGAAACCAGAAGTCCAAATGTTATTATTTTTCAACCACAAAATACAACAAAAATTATACAAAGAAAAATATGCAGGTGTACATGTACACATATGTGCACATAAGTATATAGAAAAACAGTTTGAACAGATCATATCACATAGTTAAAATAATTATTATATCTGGAAATGTCAGAAACAGAAGGATGGGGGTAGTGATTATGCCAGGTAGTCAACCATGAGGAGTAAAGTTACTTTCACATTTTACTTTATATATATCTTTACTATTTGGATATATTACATGAATACATATGTATACATTTTGCAATTTTCAATTTCAATATAATTTGTAAATAAAGTGTCTATTTCATGATAGTCTTAAATTGACCAATTTGAAATAGAGCTTAACAAATATGATAACAATTTCCTTTCACCTGAAAGTGAGAAAATAAATTCCAGCAAATGATAAATATAGGTACAGAGTTAGTATTGATCTAAGAATAAAATTTCTACATAAGCTCTCTCAACTAAAATTCAATTCTCTGTTTTACGTATTCTCTTTATTACCAGCAAGATACAATGTTCTTAACTGCAAGAAGACTGCTATTTTATGATTGGTGGATATTTTTGTGCTTTCTTTAATTTTATGAAGCACAAATTGTAACATAGAGTCAAAATTGAGAGCGCAAGAATCAAAAGTGCCTTCTATTTATATTACGAAACTTTAAGTTCTATTGTATTATTTAAATACTTTTGAAGTAGGACCTCCCACCCCTATTACACATAAACACACAATAATGCATATTATTTTGTAGACTAGGAGATAGAAATTTACAATTTAGAACTTCATAATTTGCTGAAAACCATATAACAATTACACTTGACCCTTGAATAATGTGGAGATTAAGGTACACAACCACTCCCACCTCAAAAATCCATGTGTAACTTTGAATCACCAAAAACTTAACTACTAATAGTGTCTTGCTGACCAGAAGCTTTACAAATAACATAAACAGTGGATTAACACATATTTTCTATGTATTACATACTGTAGTCTTACAATAAAGAGAAAAGAAAATGTTATTAAGAAAATCATAAAAAAAAGAGAAAATACATTTATAATACTGTACCATATTTATAAAAAAACAAAGAAAAAGTGGACTTGTGTAGTTCAAATTCATCTTGCTCAAGGGTCAACTGTACTATAAAACTAGAATTATCACTGGTATGCTTGACTCTCAGTCCAGTACTTTTTCTAAGACAAACACTATAATCTTAAAGTGCCAGAGAGCTCCTCATGGATTGGCACTAAACATTTAGTGCTGGTGAAGCACTGATTTAGTTTCACTTCTAAAAACAAGAATTTGCTTTTCAAAAGGAAAGAAAAGAAGAAAGAACCTACAATTGTGATACCTGTTCGCTATAACATCATTTTTTTTGAAAGCTTCCGTTATACATGAACTGAATAGAGATAGTACTTAGCATACCATTTGTTACAAACCAGAAATAGTTCTTAGTGCTTTGTATTTCTTAACTAAGCTAATCCTCACAACAAATCTATACGATAAGCTTCCTTCTTATCATTCTCCTCACATAAAAACACATGAGGAAGATGAGGCAATGAGATGCTAAGTATCTTGCCTAAGGTAACTGGAAATACTGACCAAGCTGTGACACAAAACAGAACAGGATGGTTTGACTGACCTTGGTCTTAATCATTATTCACCCCGCCTCTTGAACTCCTTTCTGGACTCCCTATCTATTTTACTAAACTCTGTTTTATGGCACCTCAACAGATAAGTAGTTGCTTGACACAGTGCTAGTCAGATATTAGGAACTTGATTTTAAAAATTAGTCGTGTTCTTTATTGCTTGCTCATGTTTGTAGTCTTATCTTGCCTACTAGACAGCAGGCCCAATAAAGGTAGAATCATGTCTTATTTTCCTTTGGGTCCCCTACTGGTTCTAGTATTATGCTTTAGCCAAAGTAGGTGCTTTATAGATATTTGTTGAATGAAAACTGAGTGAGTTAATGAATAAAAGATGAAATTAATTGCCATAGGAATGAATCAATAAGTGAGGGAAAGACCCTTCTGTTGGATAAACTGTACAGTTCAATACTAGAAGACTGAATATTAAAATCACTGAAGATTTCCTTTCAGAAAAGAGTGTTGATAAAAGTTTTCACTCCTGCACAGTATGTGTGTGTATGTGTGTGTGTATGGAACTAGGAATGTGCAATCAGTGCTCAACATGGTTGTGGCTGCTTTAAGATTATTATATTCTGGAGAGCTTAGTTAGACTAATTTTCCTCCTGAATTTAAATGTGGATGCCTCCTTTAGGTATTATAAGTGAGGTTAATGAAACGTTAACTTTCAATCCTAGTTGGGACCATTTATATGCTAATTATTAGCAAAGACAGTCCAAGAAACAAATATGCAACTGCACTCAAGGCCCTTTTAGAAAAGCATTGTCCTTATGGTCACTGCCATTTCTTAACTCATCTAAAATGACTTCTTTTATCCAGTTATTCTCTATGCAAGTTTTCTCAACTTACATTACACTGAAAAGTAGGTTGTTTTATACCTTCTCCCTGCCTGGCTTTATACCACTTACTTCAGAATGCCCCACATTTTGTATGGCACACTAAAACAGAGGGAAATATCTGGTGTTTAATGTTCTAAGAATCAAATAAACACTCTGTAGTTTGAGTCTTTATGACAATCAATAATCATGTTATTACCATGATACCGTTATGGTCAGAGCGCACTTCTGAGTATTTTGCTTTCTAGTAGCCATTTTTATTTTGTTTAGTAGTTTTAGGTACCCATGAAAGGCATAATACCAAAAATACTGCATATATCTTATTTTTTAAAATTCCATTATAGTTAACAGACAGTATTATATCAGTTTAATGTGTACAATATAGTGTTTCAGCAATTTCATACAATACCCAGTGCTCATCATGGCAAGTTCACTCCTTAATCCCCATCACCTATTTCACCCACCCTCTAGTAACTATGAGTTTATTCTCTGTAGTTAAGAGTCTGTTTCTTGGTTTCTCTCTCTCTCTCTCTCTTTTTCCTTTGCTCATTGTTTTGTTTCTTAAATTCCACATATGAATGAAATGATATGATCTTTGTCTTTCTCAGGCTGACATATTTCGCTTAGCATTATACTCCTAGCTCTATTCATGTCCTTGCAAAAGGCTAGATTTAATTTCCTTTTTATGACTGACTAATATTCCATTGTAACTATCTATCTATCTATCTATCTATCTATCTATCATCTATCTAATCACTTCTTTATCCATTCAGCTATCTCTGGACACTTCGACTGCTTCTGAATTTTGCTATTGCAAATAATGCTGCAATACATAGGGGTGCAGGTATCCCAATGAATTAGTGCTTTTGTATTTTGGGGGATAAATAGCCAGTAGTGTGATTACTGGTTCATAGGATAGTTCTATTTTCACATTTAGAGGAATCTCCATACTGTTTTCCACAGTGCAAACGCCTCTTGAAAGAGATATGTTATTGAATCATTGTTATTATTAGTTTTGTTTTTGAAATGATTTTTCTCATTAAGGAGTGTTTAATTTTAATTTCTCATTAAGGAGTTTGTGTTAAGAGAGCCACTGAAATAAAATCATTGAACACAAACCAGTCACAGGCAGAGACAGAGCTTCACTATAGTTAAGAAAGACTTGTTTCACTTGAGTTATTGCTTAAAAGTTGTTTTCAATATGCCTGTGTGAGGAATAAATTGATTGCATAACAGAATTTAATTCCTTTATAAAACTAGCCTCTTTTCTTTGGTCAGAAGACTTAGAGGTAAGCTTTGTCATTTCTTGTCCATGGCAGCTGGGATAGTCTTTTCCCTTAAAATGCTAGGGACATTGATCACTTGGTAAGACATGCTTTCTCTTACTTATTCATTCAGCAATCCTTTATTTTTTTTTAACTTTCATTTTTTAAGTGTAGTTATTTATTTTGAGAGAGATAGAGAAAGAGAACACACACTAGCAGGGAGGGGCAGAGAGAGGGAGAGGGAGAATCCCAAGCAGGCACTGTGCTGAAAGGGCAGGGCCACATATGGGGCTTGATCTCATGAAACATGAGATCATGACCTGAGCCAAAATCAAGAGGCATTTGCTTGACTTACTGAGCCACCCAGGGACCCCAGCAATCCATTATTAAGCAATAACCATGTGACTGGTTCCAGACCAAAGCTTTATTTTAGTGTGGCTAACAGCCTAGCCAAATGAGGCTAATGGGTGAATTCCTATGGGAAGCGATTGTGCATTAAATTTTTTCTATCAAAACATATTTAATATGTTCTATTTTTAAAAAGCTAGCGCATACATAGAACTAAAAGAGTGGAAAAATTTCCCCCTCTTATCTTCTAGGTTCTTTGGCTGATCTAATAATTAAATTGATATAAGACAGATTAACAGGTGAAAAACAATTTAATTTCATACTTAATGGGAGCCCCATAAAATTATGAGATACAAAAGGAAGCTACATAAGTGAAGTGTATGTAACATCTTGAGCTAAGGAGAAGGGTAAGAATCTGAGGATACAAAGAGGAGGAAGGCCTTTCACAGGAAGGTGAGAGGAGATCTTTGGGAAAAAAACATGGTTTCCCTATTGTATAGATAAGTTTCTTAGGTAAAAAAAATATGTCTGTAGTAGCTGTCTTTATGGTGCGGTTCTCCTTTCCAATGTAAAATTAGGCAGTTGAGGGAGAGGTAAAGAGCTTTTCCTGAATTTGTTGGGTTTTGATTGCCTTTACCTCAAAGTTAATTTGATTGCCAAACGTGGCAAATTCTTTTCCTCTTCAGAACAAAATTTAAAAGGTACACTTGGATGCACCTTCCAAAAGTAAATGTAGCCTCCCTTCTACCTTTTATGCATCCTTCTTTCCCCTAGATGCATACACATTTACCAGTACTTCAGATAGGGTCTAGGTAGAAGAATTTGCCTTAAAAGGACATTTCTAAGGCAGGGGCGGGGGAGGGGGGGGCAGGCAGAGAAGGGATGGTTGTAAATTTGTAAATGCACAAGGCCTAGGTAATTGAAGATTTGAGAAATTACAGAAAAATATTTCAGAAAATCTTGGGGAAAAAAAGTGGTTTGTTTGGGAGGGAGGAAGGAAAAAATGGCACAAAAGCAGACTACAGCCAAAATGCTATAGGCTGCTTTTGAAGTAGAAGCTCTTTCTTCTTTTACAACCCTTTAAATATTCATCATCATACATATGTTTAATATAATATCAACTGAATAAAATAAGATTAAACCTGCATTTATTGAAGACCTAATAAGTAATGGGATAAAACATGGTCATTTGGAGTGCCTGACTCCTTTTCCTTCTAGGTCTTGAAAACTTTATGTCTGGGGGTTCTAAGGAAAAGGGTAGCCTTTTTAAGTATGTAACATGATTATGATATTAAGTCAAATCAGATAAAGGACATGATCTCAGAACTAAGTTCACAGGCTTGCCACTCATAAATTTCAAGAGAGAGATTCTGTGGCTGCTTGTAGGAATTACTCTAATTTTTAATAAGACTAGTGGTAAAGCTATAGGCCATCTTGACACAGAAGATTTCAGAATCTTAGCCAGTGAGTTTTTTAGAGTTTGATTCATTCACTGTTTTTCCAAAGGACTGAGAATTATAAGGATCCATAAACATTTGCATAATTACTAGTTGGCAGTAAAAGTAAAATGACCTTCCCTTTCTGATTTTAAAGCTCTGGGAACCCAATTGTGGGAATTGTGATTATTACAAGAGTCTTTACCATCGCCTGAATGTTGGTTTTTCTGAAGACAGAAAGAGATTTTAGGCATCGGACACTCTTAACTAGACAAAAATCTCTTACCTTTTACCTCCTAGTTTTATGAAATCCAGCTGCCACCCAGTCTTTGATAAAGTTGGTCAGAGTGAACTTCTCTTGCTTATCTTAGAAGTAGACTATAAAGAGTCCTACTGAAAAGCAGTACATCTTTAATATGTTTTCAATAATTTTATATTTTTGGTAGTGATAGCAAGAGTCTAGCATCTTTAAAATTCATTTTATTCAGATGACTTTGTTGGTGGCACACAACACTGACCAAGCAAATAATCCAAGCAAATAATAAATTCATAGTATTTTGTTAAGCATACTTTTGAAAATGACCAAACATTTTCTTTTATTGTACCAAAAGGGAAGATTATAATTTTGGAACTTGCTGTGTTTCAGTAGCAGCTACATAGCCCTGTTAGCAAAATGAATTACTGATACCTGAGTCCTGAGTGGACAGTTGTAAAGTTTAGGAAATCAGCTATAAATTTGCATGAGGTATTTTTAGTACTTATTGAAATAAAAAAATCTTCTATTTTAAAAATTATGTTTGTTGCATGACAGATATCACATATTTATTTATTAGTAGTAGATATAGTATTCATTTAAAATTCAGAATCAGGAAATGCAACTTTAGTAATTTTTATTAATGTGTCTGCTTATGCACACTTATTTCTATAGTCTGGATAGGAGCCTCTGTGGTGTTCCCTTCATGGGTTGGCCAGAAGGGGATATTCCCTTTAATAAAGTGTTCTCCTTGAACAGCCAAAACAGCAGTCTTTAATCTCTTCAATTCTTTGTGTTACTCTAAATTGTGCCCAAACTGAGTAGCTCCTACTAAGATTTGAGTATTAGTCTTTTCTTGGATTCCTAACACCTTCGCTTAACTTGAGTTTTGAGAGTTGTCAAGAGACCCAAGACAAATGCGGTTAGGGCCAAAGAGTGAATTTGATCTGCCCTTAGATCCAGGCCAATAATTTCTGAGAAAGCCTCCGCAAACAACTGATTAATTTAGTTGGGGGACTTATCCTTCTGAGTACACTGCTGTAAATTTCTCCCAGATGACCTTGAGCAGAAGGCTTCGAGTACTACCATTAGTAAACCTTCTTGATGGATTTCTAGTGTCTTTAGTTCTTCCACGGTTGTGGGAAGTGGCTGGTAGTTGGTTTCTCTTGGCCACCATCCCCTTTGATAATGTGATCTGGATCTTCTGATGATCTTCTGATGTGCTTGCTCCGTCAAAGGAGACAACTCTGCATTATTCCCTGCAGTAGCCAGTCCACATCCTCATCCATGGAGCTTTATTTTTTTTTTTAATGTTTATTTATTTTTGAAGGAGAGAAAGACAGAGTGTGAGTAGGGGTGGGCAGAGAGAGAGGGAGACACAGAATCTGAAGCAGGCTTCAGGCTCTGAGCTGTCAGCACAGAGCCCGACGTGGGGCTCGAGCCCACAAACCCCGAGATCATGAAGTCGGACGCTCAACGACTGAGCCACCCAGGCGCCCCATCATCCATGGAGCTTTAAACTGATAACATACTGCCAAGTACTTCTTTAACCTTCTGGAGTCACAGGGAAAAGAAGCTTTTAAATTAGTTGGTGAAAATGCATGCTAATGACCCAGGAGTCCTGGGTAGTTTTCTCAATAGCATCAGCTTTGCTGGCAATTCAGATGGGAAGGGATAATTTCCCTTTATATAAGAAAAATGTAAATTGTGTGGCACTTTTATTTTCTGTTTTGACATTCATCAACTTAGCACCTTGTTTCATTTTGCCTTTTTCCAATTTACCTTTTTATGGGGGCACAGGTTTTTATCTAAGTTCTCAAATATGCCCAGGTCAAGTCTCTTTATAATGTCTGCTTTCCTAGTTACTTGGTAAGTTGATGAGAAAGTCCTCATGGATATGAATCTGGGCTAAAATATGAGGAGGACTTAGGGCTAGCCTGTGAGTCATGAAGCCTATGTTCTCAAACAAGGCAGGTAACAAGGCGCCTTTGTTCCTTTTTATAGGTAAATCTATTAACAAAGCAAACTGCCCATCACTCTCTTTTCAAAGAGTCCATTTGAGTGAGGGAGTGAGTGATCACGAGATTCAGAGGCAGCAGAGGGAATGAAGAAAGAAGGGAGAAGAGCTCTTTGAAAGAGAAAATACTTTTATTCTCATAGTTCTTCAATTTTTCTCAATTATTCCATATGGCTATCCAAATAATTTCTGAATTTCCCCTTAGATGACATTTATTGCATAAATACTAGTAATTCATTTCCTTGGAATGAGACTTGCCTAAGAGCTCCAGCAAAGACATTAATTTATCTAAATCAAAAGAACAATCCTCAGGCAGCTGTAACACTGGATTCTTATATACTCATTCAAAATAAGACAGGCAGATATTAGCCCTTTAAGAGAAGGAACTAAAGGCAACATTCCTGACTTCCCATGTTTTCCAACCATGTGGTGATCCTTTGAGATTACCCATGGATAATTCCTTTGAATTACCCATGCTTATCCAAAAGTAAAATCTTGAATTTTGACGGTGTGATCAGTCCAGCTAGTATTTCAAAAGAGTGGAGAATCAGGGTTGTCAGAGTGGCTCAGTCGATTAAGCCTCCAACTCTGGATTTCAGCTGAAGTCATGATCTCACAGTTCATGAGATGGAAACTTGGCCCTGCAGAGCCTGCTTGGGATTCTCTCTCTCCCTCTCTCTGCCCCTCCCTTGCTCACACACTCTCTTTCTCTCCCAAAATAAATAAATAAATATTGTAAAAAAAAAAAAAAAATAAGAGCAGAGAACTAGAAGGGAGACTTTATAAATTGGGGTTTCTTATGTGACTTGCGTAGCTACAGACCTTCAGTAGTCCTCCTTATCACCAGAATTGTTGCGGAAATAAAACTAAAAATCAATCCCCTCCCAACCCAGAAAACCTTTACACAAAGGGAGAAGAAAAAGAAAACAGTTATATTATTGGATAAACATTAAAGCAGAATGTGATGCACATACAGGCCATCTGCTAAGAAATCACAAAGAGAGAAAGGAACTTCACCCTTTTATATAGCCAGGCAGATACAACCCATTCCATATGCAATTATAAGATGAACAATTATAATAAATAACAAGACTTGAGAGCACCATTTGTTATACATAGTTCATCCTGTATTCACTTAGTAATTAGGGTGGCCATCATGTGTTAACTGATTAGCTTTATCCAGTGGGAAAATAAAGTTCTTATATCTTTATGACATGAGGTAAATTTTGCAACTTGTAGCTAGGCACCCACTGAAGTTAAGCATCCAGCATCTCACAGAAACTGAGGGATGGGACACTATCTTTCTTGATGATTACATTTCAAAGAGGTGGTTCACAGGTGTATTGAGAAAGACCTTCCCATGCATTAAAGCTGACAATAGTCTTCTTTAAATTTTTTTATGTTTTTATTTTATTTTGAGAGAGAGACAGAGTGTGAGCAGGGAAGGGGCAGAGACAGAGGGAAACACAGAATCTGAAGTGGGCTTCAGGCTCCACGTCCAGGCTTCAGGCTTCAGCTGTTTGCACAGAGCCCGATGCGGGACTTGAACTCATGGAATGTGAGATCATGACCTGAGCTGAAACCGGACACCCAACCGACTGAGCCACCCAGGTGCCCTGACAATAGTCTTCTTTACTTTTTAAAAATATTTACATGTATTTCAAAAAGACAAGGTCACTGACAAGTTTTCTAAAGTAAATGATCTAAGAAAAAGAAGGGGTGGAAGTAGGGTTTCTTCCCTCATTTTCAACAGGGAGAAATGTTTTTCTTTGTCTATTTGTGTTTTCCCTTACATATACAAGTTTCAAGTTATGCTACAGAAAATCAATGCCATTTCTGAGACAATAAAAGTTACTAAGATCTGGCTTTGAAACACGTAGATCTGGCTTTGAAACATGAATTAGAGAAAATCACTGTACAGGTATACATAGAAAGCCATAATAAGCCATTCCAGGAATTGTAGATTGTTGAAGACTAATAACATGTATGTACCCCATAAGTGTTTTTTTTTTCTTTTGAATAATCACAATTACATAATCATTCATTAAATAATTTGAGACCATTACCTCAACACATATTTAGTTAGATATAAACCACATAATTATTTTTGTTATTGTTTGCCTTGTTGTATGCTCTTTGTACTCATTATTAGTGTATCTAACATTCTTCTGGGGAAGTTACTTACATTACTTCCAATTCCCAAACTATTTTTCTAATTTAGGAATTACAATGTAGGATTAAAGGATAAGAGCAGTTGGTAATTTTCTGAAGTAATCACAAAAGTAGTAATTGGAAAAATCAGGATCTTATGCAGTTGTGGCTGTGAAACTTGTATTCTTTTTACTATTTTCACTTTTTGAATAGTCTCAGCTTTTTTGTAACATTTTATGCAGAGAACTTACATGCACATACTTTCATTCATATATATATGATATTTTATTCCATTTGTCGTTGTATGTATATGTGTTTACATGTATCCTTTCAAAAAGAAGTCATAATATAGAGAAGAAAAGTCTCTGTTCACAGAAACACTTTAATTTCAATGGAAAGTTGAGGTAGTATCTCCTCTTGTAATTTGTTTTATTCTTTTTTTTCACTATACAACTCTTGAAGGCTGAAACTTCCCACTTTAGCTGAACTGCATGGAATGCTACACATACTCTGTATTCAAGCTAGAACAAGCAATGCTCTTTTCACTGTGGTAGCCTTGGAGCAGATGAGAGAGAAGACATCATTGCTGTCTAATTGGGGGAGAACAAAGAAAACAGCAAGGGGTTGCCTATGGAGTTTCTTCTTGTCTTTTATCAAAATTCTGCCTCTGTCTTTTAAAATCAGGAACAAGACAAGAATGTCTGCTTTCATTGCTTCTATTCAACATGGTAGCACTACTCAACATTATTTTCACCAGAGAATTAGTAAATAAAATGAAAAAAAGGGGGAGGGTATGAGGACTAGAAAACTATTAAGTTCTCTGTTTTAAAATGATACAATCTTATATATAGAAAATTGTAAGGAATCCACTAAAAAACTACAAGAACCAATAAACTAGTTTAGCAAAGTTACAGGATGCAAGATCAAATACACAAAATCAATGTCATTTCTATACACTTGCAATGAACATTCTGAAAATAGAAATAAGAAGAGAATTATTTGCACAATACTATTAAGTAAAACACCTAGAAGTAACCTAAAGAAAGGATATGTAGAATTTATACTCCAAAAACAATAAAATATCAGTGAAAGAAACCAGGGAATGCTTAAATAAATGGGAGATGCCCAATGCCCATGGATCAGAATATTTATTATTAAGTTGACAATATTTTGTACATTGATTCAATGCAATACTTACGAAAACCTTACTTTTTCTCCCCCTGTAAATTAACAAGCTGATCTTATTTATACTCATATGGACATATAACAGAGACAGAATTAGCCAAGACAATATTGAAAATAAATAAAGTTTGAATGCTTACACTTCTTGATTTCAAGACTTACTGAGGTGCCTGAGTGACTTAGTCAGTTAAGCACCTGATTTCAGCTCAGTTCATAATCTCATGGTTCATGAGCTTAAGCCCAGCGTCAGGCTCTGTGCTGACAGCTCAGAACCTGAAGCCTGGTTCTGATTCTGTGTTTCCCTCTCTCTCTGCCCCTCTCCTGTTTGTGCTCTCTCTCTCTTTCAAAAATAAATAAACATCACAAAAAAATTACTATAAAGGTATAGTGATCAAGACAGTGCAGTATTGGTATGAAGACAATCAGAGGTGAATTAAATAAATTTTAAAATCTAGAAATAAGTCCATACATTTATGGTCAGTTAATTTTTCACTTTGACAAAGATGCCAAGAAAATTTAATGGGAAAAAATAGACTTTTCAACAAGTGGTCCTGGGACAAATGCAAAACAGTAAAGTTGGATGTCTTCCTCACACTGTAAACAGAAATTACTTGAAAATGGATCAGAAAACAAAATGTAAGAGCAAAAATTACAAAATTCAATAGTTTTATAAAATATCAAATTATCCATTATAATTTGATATAAAATATCAAAATATCCATTATAATTTGATATAAAATATCAAATATCCATTATAATTTGATATAAAATATCAAAATATCAATTATAAAATATCAAATTTAAAATGCTAATGTTGCAATAACGCCACCAGTAAAGTGCAATACCACCTACAGGATGGGAGGAAATATTTACAAATCATGTTATCTGAGAGGGAACTTGTATATGGCATGAAAACTAGTAAAAACTCTTATAACTTAAAGATAAATAATCCAATCAAAAAAGTTGGAAAAGAGCTAATTGATATTTCTCCAAGAATAATATAGATACAGCCAATAGTTCATGAAAAGATATTTAACATCAGTAGCCACAAGAAAACCACTGTGAGATATCATTTCATATCTACCAGGATAGCTTTTAACAAAATGGCAGATAATAACAGGTGCTGGTGAGGATATGGCAAACCCTCATACATTGCTCGTGGGCATGTCAAATGATGCAGCTTCTTTGGAAAACAGTCTGGCAGTTACTCAGAAGGTTAAGTAGATCATTACCATATGACCCAGTATTTCTGTTCCTTGATATGTATCCAAAAAAGTAAAATCAGGATCACATAAAAGCCTGCATCCAAATATTCAAAACAGCATTATCGTAATAGCCTAAAGATAGAAGCAACCTAAATGTTGATAAACTGATGCGTGGATAAATAAAATGCTATGTAGCCACACAATGGAATACTGCTGGGTCACAAGAATGAATGAAATATTCATGCATGCTATGGCGTGGATGAACCTTGAAAATATTATACTAAGTTAGAGATTCCAGTCACGAAAAGACCACATATCAAAAGATTCCATTTATTCAAATGTCCACAACAGGCAAATCTATAGATAGAAAAAGTAGACTAGAGTTTGCTTAGGCCTAAGAAGGGTTTAGGGAAAAGTGGTTCTGGCTGATACAAAGCACTAGAGTTGCTTGGGTGATGAAATGTTTGAAAATTAGTAGTGGTATTGTATATACTAAAAACACTGAATTGTATATTTTAGATGAGCAAATAATATTTTATGTAAACTATACCTCAATAGGATTATTATAGAAAGATGTAAAAATATTCTGTTTTTGAGCCCAACAGAGCCTAGGAACGTGTTTAAGCCTCTCCTATCAGAGATCAAATTTTCTTTCAAGGATGGCCTGTCTTGAGTTTAAATTGAAGAAGGAGGGGTGGGAGTAAGACTTCAGAGCTGTTGCAGTTAGTGCTGAGAAAGATAGGCAAAGATCACATTTCTTACATGCATAATGAATGTATGATTGTGAAGATTCCTTGAAGGAAGTTTCTTTTTTTTTTTAATTTTTTTAATGTTTATTTATTTTTGAGAGAGAAAGAGAGACAGAACATGAGTAGGGGAGGGACAGAGAGAGAAGGAGATACGTAATCCGAAGCAGGCTCCAGTCTCTGAGCTGTCAGCACAGGGCCTGACACAGCGCTCGAACTCACAGACCATGAGATCATGACCTGAGCCAAAGTCAAACGCCTAATCGACTGAGCCACCCAGGTACCCCAAAGGAAGTTTCTAAGAAGAACATTATTAATAAGGAAGGACCCAGAAACAATCTAAAATCTCACCAGCCTCTTGCTTTGAGTTTCCAAATATTCTGACTTTCAGGAAAAACAAATGACCTGAGTGGTAGTGGTAGAGGTCACTGAAGAAAAGGAACAAAAGTACATATAGGAAGAGGAAACACAGAGGCAGTCATTGCAATGAGTAGGAACATGATGTAAACTCCTCCAAATCACAAGGCAGAGACCCCCTGGCTTTTGCTCCTACCCTTAATGTGACCATTAAAACAAGAAAAGGTATTGATCTCTTTGGAAAGAAAGGAGACTCTTCTGGAACGTACAGTGATGGGAGTTCTAGGTGAGTTGGGTAAAAGCTTCCATCCATAGGCTCATCTCCAGTTCAGTGAAAGTGGTATGAGGTTCATAAAGTATAGCATCCTTCACACATAAGGGTCCACAAAGACCCCAGTTGTCACATGTCCTCCCTCACACACACAAGCACACATACATACCATCAATGTGATGAGATGAGACAGAACATGAGAGGTAAGAGAGGTGGATGAGGCAAATCTACGTTCCTTATTAAGTTGAGGATAGGTGTTAGAAGAAACCAGAGGACTTATTAGTTCTTAATTTTTGCTCAGAAAGATCTTGCTGAAATGTCTCATATTGTCAATGATCTAAATATTCAAGAAGCTTCCTTTAAATCCCGGGGCTTTCCACCTGATTACCGATGTTTATTCTCTATGCGTTTTCTGTGTTCCTGTTCTCTGTGTGTCCTCCTGTGGAATCTCCATATTCCTGATTGGAAACTCTACCTGTAATTTTTTCTTAAAACAAAGATACCAACCTAGGACAGGGCCACAGCAAATGTTATGTTCCAGCCATTAGACTCATAAACATAGTGGAAATCCACTTTCTGCTCATTTTTTCTAGTCAGAAACAGGGGAACAAATGAGTATATAGGAAGATACGCATATTTCAGCCTTCAAAAAAGTAAAATCAAGAAGACATGCAGAGTCCAGAATACTCCTAGGATCGATATAACTGAAGGCAATAAGGTGCTCCCTGAAACCTCCTTCCTCTTTAGAAGCTAAGGCAGATGCATGTGGAAACTTTTCAAGTTACCACTTGAAAAGTTACCAGTGTCATGGTTGTATGTAGATTGTTATTGCCTAATTATACAAGATGAGATTGACACAATGCAGTTTGAATGACAATCTGAATAATTTCAAAAATTTTAAAAATACTGTTTATTACATCAGGCATTACAGAGTATGGTGTGGCTTTCTGAGGTTAGTTTATATAATATGCACAATATGCTTTATAGTTAATTAGCTAAATATTTTATACGCAGCATAGAAAATATTGCGAGGACTGATAACAAATAAGCACACATGAGTTTTGACCATTTTCATTTTGACATTTATCCCAGATAAAAGTATATCTTATTTCTAGTTACAAATCTGTGTTTAAAAATATACCAGAATGGTTAGGTTCATTTGTAATTGTCTCATTATTTTTGGTGCACTTATAAACGGGATTTATTCCTTAATTTCTCTCTTTGCTGCTTTATCATTGGTTTATAGAAATGCAGTGGATTTCTGTACATTGATTTTGTATCCTGTGACTCTACTGAATCTGTGTACCAGTTCTGGCAGATTTGGGGTGGAGTCTTTTGCATTTTCTATATAGAGTATCAGGTCATTTGCAAATAGTGAAAATTTTACTTCTTCCTTGTTGATGTGGATGCCTTTTATTTCATTTTGTTGTCTGATTGCTGTGGCTAGAACATCCGGTACTACGTTAAATAGCAGTGGTGGCAGCAGATATGCCTGTCTTGTTCTTGACCTGAGAGGAAAAGCTCTCACCTTTTTCTCATTGAGAGCTGATATTAGCTGTGGGTTTTTCATATATAGCTTTATTATATTGAGGTATGTTCCCTCTAACGCTACCCTGTTGAAAGTTTTCATCATGAATGGATGTTGTACTTTGTCAAATGCTTTTTCTGCATCTATTTAGATGATCATGTGGTTCTTTTCTTTTGTTAATGTAGTGCATCACATTGAATAATTTGCAAATATTGAACAATTCTTGCAACCAAGGAATAGATCCCACTTGATTGTGATGATTTTTTTAATTTTTTTTTAACGTTTATTTATTTTTGAGACAGGGAGAGACAGAGCATGAACAGGGGAGGGTCAGAGAGAGGGAGACACAGAATCTGAAACAGGTTCCAGGCTCTGAGCTGTCAGCACAGAGCCCGACGCGGGGCTCGAACTCACAGACTGCGAGATCATGATCTGAGCCGAAGTCGGCCGCTTAACCAACTGAGCCACCCAGGCGCCCCGATGAATGATTTTTTAAAATGCGTTATTGGATTGGGTTTGCTAGTATTTTATTGAGAATTTTTGCATTCATGTTCATCAGGAATATTGGACTGTAGTTCTCTGAAAGACCTGTACTATGAAAACTATAAAACACTGATGGAAGAAATTGGCACACACACAAAAAATGGAAAAACACTCTATACTCATGGATTGGAAGATCAAATATTGTTAAAATTTCTACAGTATGCAAAACAATCTATACATTTAATGCAATTTATCAAAATCCATCAAAATACTAACAGAATTTTTCACAGAGATTAAAAAAAAATCTGAAATTTGTATGGAACCACAAAAGACGCTGAATAGCCAAAAGAGCCTTGAGAAAAGAAAAAAATAAAAGAAGGAGAAAAAAAAAAGCAAAGCTAGAGGCATAATAATTCCAGACTTCAACTTACATTACAAAGCTGTAGTAATCAAGACAGTACTGTAATTGCATAAATATAGGCATATAAATCAGCAACAAGGAAAAGAGTGAAACTGGACCTCTTACACTATACACAAAATAAATTCCAAATGGATGAAAGACCTGAATGTGAGAGGAGGAAAACATAAAAATCCTAGAAGAGAGCACAGGCTGTAACCTCTTTGACATTGAGGGTAATGACTTATTTCTAGATATGTCTTCAGAAACGAGGGAAACAAAAGCAAAAACTAAACTGTTTGGACTTCATTAAATAAAAAAAAAGGTTTCTGCACAGCAAAGGAAACAATCAACAAACTAAAAGGCAACTAATGGAATGATAGAAGATATTTGCAAATGATTTATCTGATGAAGAATTAGTGTCCAAAATCTATAAAGAACTTATGCCACTCAGCACACCCAAAAACAAATAATCCAATTAAAAATGGGCAAAAGACATGAATAGATTTTGTTTTTCCAAAGAAGACATACAGGGAGGCCAGGGTGGCTCAACTGGCTAAGATTTTGACTCTTGATTTTGGCTCAGGTCATGATCTAATGTTTTGTGAGATTGAGTCCCACATCGGACTCTGTATGGATGGAATGGAGCCTGTTTGGGATTCTCTTTCTCCCTCTTTTTCTGCCCGTCCACTGTTCTCTCTGTCTCTGTCTCTCTCTCAAAATAAATAAATAAATAAATAAATAAATAAATAAATAAATAAATGTTTTTTTTTTAAATAAGAGAATATTTAAAAAAAAGAAGACATACATATGCCCAATACACATGTGAAAAGATGCTCATCACTGTTCATCAAAGAAATACAAATCAAAACCACAATGAGTTATCACCTCACACCTGTCAGAATGGCTAAAATGAACAACAATAAGAATCAACAGGTACTCGGTACTAGTAAGGAAGAAGAGAAACAGGAATCCTTTTGCACTTTTGGTGGGAAGCAAACTGGTGTAGCCACTCTGGAAAAGAGTATGGAGTTCTCTAAAAGAGCTAAAAATCGAACAACCCTATGACCAGCAACTGTACTATTAGATATTTACCCAAAGAATACAAACAAAGTAATTCAATGGGATACATGCACCCCAACGTTTATAGTAGTATTATCTACAATAGCCAAATTATGTAAATAGCCCAAGTGGTCATTGACTGAAAAATAGATGCAGAAGATGTGATACACACACACACACACACACACACACACACACACACACACACACACTGGAATACTACTCAGCCATAAAAAAGAATGAAAACTTACCATTTGCAACAAAGTGGAAGGAACTGGAAAGTATTATGCTAAATAAAATAAGTCAGTCAGAGAAAGACAAATCCATGTAATGTTACTCATATGTGGAATTTAAGAAATAAAACAAATGAGTAAAGGCGAAAAACCCAGAGAGGTAGTTAACCAAGAAACAGACTCTTAACCAGAGAGAACAAACATGTTTACTAGAAGGAAGGTGAGTGAAGGTATGGGTAAAATAAGTGATGGGGATTAACGAATGCACTTGCTATGGTGAGCACTGGGTGTTTAATTACATAAATAAATAAATAAATAAATAAATAAATAATTAAATAATTAAATTTATCAGAATGAATCAAACTATTAATTTATATATTAGGTATTAATAAATCATTATATTTGGTTAAGGAATTACTTAAGAACTTTGCTCTTTGAAAACACACATCTGATAGTTTGATAGAATCTTTTCATTTTCCATAGGAGGAAAAATTTTACTGTTAGAATATGTGTCTCCCTACGCAATACCAAACTTTTACAAAATTCATATACAATTGTTTTTCTTTTTATTCTATCAAAATTTTATTCTTATCTGACAGGTTTCACAGTAGAGAATTTTTCTAGTTATTGAAAGACAACTATAATTTTAATTAATAAACTATAAACTTTATTTAAGCTTTATTTGTTTCAAAGGGAAATTACTTCTATAAAGCATTCATCTTCTATAACAGGGAAATTAATTTTTATGGTAGATCTATTTTAACCATATCATAAATTTTGGCTTTCTCTGCTTTAATTCTGGAATATCTCCTAAATCTGTGATTCCATGATTGCAAGCCTGGACTGACACCAATCATTACCTCCTATGACAGAAATATATGGTCTGATTTATATTTCTAAAATAAGAGTAAGAAAAAAAGAAAAGAGGAAAAGAAAATTGTGAAGAATACTTTGTGAGAAGTTCTAGCCTAGTCCATAGCCATTTCCTCCCTTTTTCCTTGAAGCGTGTGTGTGCACATCACTGTGCTTTAGTTCAGTAAAGAAGTCTTAAAGAACAGGACAGGAAAAGAGACATATGTGACAATGTAATGCCTGGATCTTCAGGGAAACCTTTTTACCATGAGGTAATAGGTCTTACAAAAAAAAAATCAACCAAATGAAAATAGCAACATAGATTTGGATATTTGAAAACACAGTGAAGCCACTGAAAGAGCTCCACAATGGCATCTGCCTTCAGACTCTGTTAGATAATCAATGATTTTCTTGTTGTTAAGTTATTAGTAGTCAGATATTCTGACACTAGTCATGAAAGAGCTTCTAACTTATAAAGACCCAATGTTTCCATGTTCATCTCTGTAGGCAGACTAGGAAAAATAGTTTATCATCATCCTGAAAAACAATTTCACATGATCTTGATGTTTGCACCTGACAAATAAAACTAGGTACTCTATTGCCTTGAACTAATTCAAAATGTGCTTTATTAAAGTAATTTTAAAGGAATCACAAACAATGAAAATCTTAGATTTGGTCAAATTTTGAATCTGCACTTTTAATAATGTAGGAATGCTGTTGCTAATTGACTTATGTTCTTTTATCTGCACAGAGTAGTAAAAAGAGAGAGCGAGAATTATCCTCTAGGTCAGAATAAAATCTTACCTGGAAATGTGAAGCATTATATAATATATAAAAGCAGAGTTGCTTTGATGAAAGATAGAAAAGGATATACTACCGTTTCCATATCTGATTTTTTTTTATTTTCCCTTCTGAAGTGCAATTTGAAAGTCATGTCCTTTAATATTCTACCCTAACTGTATTTGCCTATCCAACTTCTATTCATTCTTTGAAATCTAGTCAAGTGTATTCTCCAGTTGTAGGTGAAGTTTTACAGGACAACATTTTATATGAAAAGCAGGCAAGTTTCAGCTACCTGTGTCATATACTACCTTATAGATAATTATATGAAATATAACATAATACTGTCTAGAGCCTGACTGACCTCTTATATATTCACTTTCTTACCCTTGCCTTTCATAATAGTACATCATTTTTGCCTGTCACTTGATGGATTAAATCCATTGGTAAAATGAACCAATGCAAATATATTCAAGCATATTTCACTTCTAGTAACTATCATCTTACAAAAAATCACCTACGGATTCTGAGGATCTGATAATTCTTTAAGGATTACTACCACCCTTAACTTTAATTACTCTTATACCTCATTGGCATCATTTGTGGCTCCTAATTCCTGATTCTCACTCCAAATTCTTGCAGAGATTTAATCTGTCTTGAACCTAAACACAACTGACTGGTCCACAAGATCCCCCTACTAGTTATTGTCATTCCCTTCTTTCAGTTGAATCTTGATCCTTTTCAGCAGTGCTCAGTTGAAAACCTTGAAGCTACAGCAAAGGTCTGGAGAGAGAAAACCGTTTGGACAACAAAATGTTTTAGTTGAGTTTGATTTTTAGTGAATATGTAGTGGTATCTCTTTGTGATTTTAATTCACATTTTTCTGATGATTAGAGTTCTCTTCATGTGCTTACAGTGATGTGTGTGTGTGTGTGTGTGTGTGTGTGTGTGTGTGTGTGTGTCTGGAGAGGGAGGGAGAAAGAGCAAAGTGTCTATTAAAAAATTGCCCATTTAAAAAATGTTTTTATCTCTGTAAACACTTTATCTCCAAATAAGGTCACATTCTATGATTCTATGGGGCTGGAGGTTAGAATTCCAACATAGCTTTATGGGGGATGGAGGGCATAAGCCATCTCATAATATTCCACAGCAACAGTTTTAATTACCATAGCTTTATAGTAAGTCTTGAAATCAACTAGTATAATATCTCCAAATACATGCATCCTTTTTAAAAATGTTTATTTATTTTGAGAGATAAAGAGAGATAGAGCACACAAGCAGGGGAGGGGCAGAGAGAGAGAGAGAGAGGGAGAGGGAGAGAGAAAGAGAGAGAATCCCAAGCAGGCTCCATTCTGTCAGTGCAGAGCTTGACACGGGGCTTAAACTCACAAAATGTGAGATCGTCACCTGATCCAAAATTAAGAGTTAGTAGTTTAACTGACTGAGCCACCCAGGTACCCCTCCAAATACATCCTTTAAAAAATTTGGTTATTCTATATTATTTGCATTTTTATATAGTGTAGAAGATGAATAAGCATTCTGTCAAAAATTTATGATAGTGGTTTAGCCTGAAATATGTAATTCTGAATTATGATCATATTGATGATATAAAAACTATGAAAAGGATGAGGTCACTAAGGAAATTAGTACGGAGAGAAAATTGAAAAGGTCCAAGGAGTAAGCTCTGGAGCACTCCACTGTTTAGAGAATGTAAGGAGATGATGAGGAAATGGGAACAAAACAAAACAAAGCAAAACAAAACAAAAAACAAAACAACAACAACAAAAAAATGAGCAAAGTACAAAGGAAAGAAAACAAGAAGAGTGTGATTTTCAGAATGTTAAGAGAAATAGCCAATTTGGTCAAATGCTGACAATAGATCAAGTAAAAAAAAGATTAAAATGTGACCGTTGGATTTAGCACTGCACTGTTTATTGTTGACTTTAATTAGTGTGGAGTGACGCCATGGATATTCTACTTGGACATGATCAGATAGAAAATAGATAGTGAGAAAAAGGATTCAGGTGTGTGGAATTCCTTTGAGAAGTTTTGTTTAAAAGAGAAAAAAAGGTGGAGAAGAATGAAAAAAAAGTGATTTTCAGAGAGAAACAATATCTCATGTTAAGGCTTATGGGAAAGATGTTGAAGATCATGAAAAACTGATGCTGCATGTGAGAGAGAAGAGCAGTTGTGATGCAATATCCTTAAATGGATGAAAGAGATGTAATATAATGCACAAGTGGAAGTTTGACCCTTGTTAGAAACAGAGATATACTGAGAAACAACATAGACACAGACATAAATAGATGAGTAAGTAGGTACAATGGTGTGAGCACAATGTTTTCTTTTTCCTTCTTTCTTTTTTTTTTTAAATGTTTATTTATTTTTGAGAGAGAAACAGAGACAAGCGTGAGTAGGGGAGGGGCAGAGAGAGAGGGAGACACAGAATCTGAAGCCGGCTCCAGGCTCTGAGCTGTCAGCACAGAGTCCGATGTGGGACTCAGACTCACCAACTATGAGATCATGACCTGAGCCATAGCTGGACCCTTAATAGACTGAGTCATCCAGGTGCCCTGATAATGTTTTCTTTAACTGCTTGTTCATCTAACGGAAAACAAAAGCAAAGTTACCAGCTGGGAATGAGAAAAAGGAAGTATGTTTTATAAGTTTAAATGGGACATAAAGATATGATAATTTAATAGGAGAATAAGAATGTAGATTTAGGAAGATTTAGGGATAGATTTAGGAATGATTTAGGAAGGATGTTAGAGATTGAGGAAGGATGTATCTTTAGGAAGGATGTTATAACTGCTAAGGTTAGTGACCACTGATTTAAAATAAGGGTGATCTATATGGTTTTGTGGTTTTCACCAGTCATGTTTAGCTAAGCAGTTGCAGATATGGCAATGGATACGTATTTAAGATACTCACTCAGAACAGTATCTTAGCCAGGGGGGTTAATTATTAAGTAAGATAACCAAAAGAGTTAAAGTTTTATGTAAAGAAACTATTTTGATGACTGCCCAATGAATTTAAGCTAGGTAAAAAAGGAAAGTGAAGAAATAAGATATGTAAAGACACAGGAAAATGGGTAGGATCAATGCATTGGGATCTCAAAGTTAATGGAATTGGGGAGCTAGAGAAAGTGAGCTGTTAGCGTATTTCCTTCTCCTACTCTTCTTTGAATCCGTCTTTCTTTCTGTTCTACCTTATTTTAATTAAGTATTGCATTTGTTTCTATTTATTTTAGAAATAAGTCCCATATAAATTCAATCCAAAAAAAAATTTCAGTAGTCTGAAAGTATAGTCTTCCTCGGCAACTTCGGTCTTTATTAGCATCTCTATAATTTTATTTATATAATATTTAGATTTTGAACCACAAAATTTAGTATTATAATTCATATTTTCTTAAATTTTCCAATAAATCTTAATGTTTAGTGTTTCTCACTGTTGTAGAAAATGTCTTGAGAACAATTGATATAATCAATTGCGACTATTCCCTAGACACATACACACTCAAGTTTTATCGGTTTACAAGACAATGACTTGTTTTTTTTCTTTTGAGAAGCATAGCTTTCAATAAAGAAAGAACATATCATAAGGCAGGAATAGTCAAGGAAATACTAATTAATTTCAAAGAGTATACTGAATTGTATGCAGCATGCAAAACAAAGGAGCTGAAAATAAAGGAGAAGTATGATAGCCATATAGGTTCCTCAAGGACCCTGAGAACTTGGGAAAGGATGAGATCATAAACACAAGTGAAATAATTAGTGCTTGAAAGGAAATTGTATTTTTCTTCTAATGGGTAGAAAAAGGAATTTGGGGGTATAAATGAAATAAAGTTTTCTTTAAGAGTCTCATAGGTAAATGTGAACCTGTCAGATAACTTCAATGTTCTCTGTCAAATAAAAGGTAATTTCAGCCTCCAAGAAAATAGTTAGGTGGAGGGGATGAGGTTTGAGGAGAGTGGGGAAATTCTGAAATAGGGAATACAGAGAATGGAAAGAGAACTGAACTGAATTAGAAAGTATAACTAGATATCTGTGTGGAGTGAAAAGGACACTCTAGGATTGAGTTCATTGACTTATATTGGGTCCAGTTTAGTAGTTGGGTGAGTTATATACAAGCAGCATTCTTCAGGCAAGGTGGAGTCATAGAGAGGGTGTGGTGTAGACCTTTTGGGTATTGGGGAGGAAGCAAAAAGGTAATGGAATGAGGAAACAAAATATTAACAAGAAAGGACAGAAAGTGCTACACTCTGGGGATAGATATGAAAGTGAAAGTCAAAACAGAAGTGGAGTTTGATAGATTATATAGAAAGAAAGAACTAGGGCATAATGTCTCAATTTGTAACAAAAAGAGGCGTGGAAGCAGCATCTAGAAGAGGAGATTAGGAAAATAGAAAACTGCTGTTCTGAGTGGAAACTTTTATTTTAACCTCTTCCAGAGGGAATCATTGTGAAGAGGAAAAGATTTGCCATGGGTGTAGATGTCCCAGGAGATTGGCTATAAAATTCACTTATAAGCATAATGTTGAATATCACTATATATTCATTGGTTGATTGTAAATCAATACATATTCATTGGTTGTTTGTAAGTTAATGCTCAACAGACTCATATTCAAACTTATGTGGCTAATGCTCCAAAATTTTAGTTAAATTTCTATTTAAATTTAAATGCATAACATCTATCTGAAATCTAGATTTGCTTTCCATGTTTTACTCATATTTTCTGCAGTTCTTTATTGAAATCTTGTATGTTCTAGTCCTTCTGAAATGTGATAGTATGGATTTTACTTATATCTATCTGTTAAACTTTCATATCATCATGGTTACTGACAGTAAAATGGCAAAGCATACTCTGAAACTTCTAATAAAGCTAATCATTTAAAATAATGTAATAAATGTAATAAACCAAGATATATACATTCAAATAAAAATATCAAAGTTGGGATTATTCAGATGTGTTTCAAAAAAAAAATCTATGGGAAATGGACACCTTAGTTTTATTATATGTAAGCCAAATTTCTAATAATGGAATTAGAAAGTGATATCTACTTTTATCATTTTCACTTATCTTTGGATAAAGTCTTCAATTTTAACATTTACATTTGTGTGTGTGCTGGGTTGTCAGATTTACTGAACTGAAAATGTTGATTTGCCTCACATTTGTACTCAGCTTATCAAATTGCTTTCACTATAAGTTTCTGACATCCATTTATTCAAAAGAGGATAACAGTGGGGACATAGTGTTTTGGTGATTCCACATAACTTTACCTGTTACCCACCTAAAAACTATATTTAAAATAGTAAAAAGAGAGTTAAAATATATTAGACTGGTTTAAAAATATTAGATTAATTTCTACTAATTTTTGTTCTCGCAGATGAACCTAATGGCATAATATGTTGATTGCTAATAAAGTCATTTAATATTCTACACATCTGCATATTTATCAGCTCTAAGTGCAGCCTAGTAATCAGCAGCATCCCCATGATAACTCTCCTGTGGTGCTTGGCAGGATAATATAATGCCTGATGAGCAGTAAGGTACTCTTGAGCCAAGAGGTAGTCAGCTTTCAATTTTGGCACAAAGGAAATGAGCTCACCCTGCTGCCCCAGGCAGAGGAGTCAGCACAGAGTAGTGTACCCCTTAACAAGGAAGACCCAAGCGGGTGTAATCATTTATAAAAGATGTGCTGCAAACTTTCCAAAATATTTTCAAAAGATGAGACAGACTATTATGTCCTGTTAATAATATATACTTAGCATGAAAAATCCTTTCTCAGTGAAATAAGCTTGTAATTAAAATTGTGTTTTTTTAAATGTATATTTATTTTGAAAGAGTGAGAGGGTGGGAAAAGGAACAGAGAGAAAGGGAGAGACAGTCTCCCAAGCACACTCCAAGCTCCAACATGGAGCCTGATGTGGGGCTCTATCCCATAAACCATGAGATTCTGACCTGAGCCAAAATGAAGAGTTGGGAAGCTCAACTGACTGAGTCACCCAGGTGCCCCCCAAAATAGAGTTATTATTAGGTATGTTTGTGTGCCTAATAAATTATTGTATTGAATAGCTATTAACCATGAGAACTGCAGCTCTGAAACATTTTTGGTGCATTATGGTGCTTTGAAGAGGGTGTATGTTCCTTGATGTCATTAACATTAACTGAATTACACACACACGCGCGTGCACACACACACACACACACACACACACATATCTATATTACTATTTATAATGTAATGTAAGACCATGCTCTATTTGCTTTTCTATTACTAAGTCAAGAAATAAAAGGCAGGGGCGCCTGGGTGGCCCAGTCGGTTGAGCGTCCGACTTCAGCCAGGTCACGATCTCGCGGTCCATGAGTTCGAGCCCCGCATCAGGCTCTGGGCTGATGGCTCGGAGCCCGGAGCCTGTTTCCGATTCTGTGTCTCCCTCTCTCTCTGCCCCTCCCCCGTTCATGCTCTGTCTCTCTCTGTCCCAAAAATAAATAAACATTGAAAAAAAGTTTTTTTTAAAAAAAGAAATAAAAGGCAAAGTTAGCCCTTTTGAGAAAGTTGAAAGTGCAGTATGATTTTGCTATGGCCCTAACCCATATTTTATTATAATTACCTAATTACTTTCCCTGAGGATATGGAAGATGTGCAACTTGTTCACCTTTTTATTTTCACTTAGATCGGGATTTGGTATATTTCAGATAGCTGAATATCTGTTAAATAATGAGTGAAGGGTGCATTCTAGATTTTAAAAAAAGTATTCCTTCTTAGAATTGAAGACAATTTTGTAATCCACTGGCCAGATATATACTACTAAAAAGTTTATAAAACAAACGAAAAATAATACGAGATAACTTCTCCTTCACGCAAACACTTGCACTAATTTACTCCCTATATATTTATCAAATGCCTACTTTGTGCCTACAGTTGGGATATGTCAGTGAAAAAAAAAATTGACAAGCATCTTTAGTGTCATGGAATTTATGTTCTCATGTGGAAGGAGAGACAATAAATGTAATTAGTAATATGTAGATTAGATTACATTACATTAAAAGATGATTATGTTTTGTGACAAAAAAGATAGTTAAGCACGATAAGAGGAATCAGGAATGCAACTCTAGAGGGAGAACTGTGAAGCACTATTAAAGAGGATGCACAAGGAAAACCTTATTGAGAAGGTGACATTTGAACAAAGATCTATACAAGGTAAGGAAGTGAACCATGTGGATATTGAAGAGGCAGAACACAGCAGAAACAAAGTTCAAGCAGTGAAAAGGTGCTGAAGGAGGAAAGTATCTGCCATGTTAGAAGGACAAGAAAGATAAAAAGGCTGAAGCATGTGGGAAGAAGTAGAAAAGTAAGTCGGAGACACATTGAGGTAACCAATGTAATTAGAGCCATTGTTAAGGACTTTGGATTTTAACCCTTTAACCCTGAGCCAAATGTGGAGCTATTGGAGAGTTTTTATTGAATGATCTGATTTATCTTATTGAAAGATCCCTCCTGCTTCTTTGTTAAGTATTGACAGTTAGGGAATAAGAATGGAAACAGGTTAGAGCCAACCACAGTTCATTATATATTCAGTGTGGTGTATAAGACAAACAGAAGAGGTGAGGATGACTTCAAAATTTTTAGCCTCAGCAACTTGTAATGAAAATATAATAATTTTTAAAAATGTATAAAGTACAATGAGTTATGTTGCATCTTAGTGTCTTATACCAAAACGTAGCCATAATGCAAATTAAAACCACAACGAGATATTAATTTATACCTATCAGAATGGCTATAGTCAAATACATAAGAAATTAATGTTGGTGAAGATGTGGAGAAAAATAAACTCTTCTGTACTATTGATGGGAATGCAAGCTGGTGCAATCACTGTGGAAAATAAGTAAGGAAGTTTCTCAAAATATTAAAAGTACAGGAGTGCCTGGATGGGTCAGAAGAGTATGTGGCTCTTGATCTCAAGGTCGTGAGTCTGAGCCCCACATTGGGTGTAGAGATTACTAAAAAAAGTAAATAAACTTTAAAAAGAAATATAATTCTCATATAATCTAGTGATTCCACTACTGGATATTTACTCAAAGAAAACAAAAACACTAATTTAAAAAGATTGATGTTTATTGCAGCATTATTTACAATAGCCAAGATAAGGAAGCAACTCAAGTATCCATCCATAGACAAATGGATAAAGAAGCTGTGATACACACACACACACACACACACACACACACACACACACACACACAGTGTAATATTTTTCAGCCATAAAAAAGAATGAAATGTTGCCATTTGCAACAACATAGATGGACCTAGATATTCTAATGTTGAATGAAATAAGTCAGAAAGAGACAAATACCATATGATTTTACTTATATGTGAAGTTTAAAAAAAACAAAACAAAACAAAAAAATGCGAGACCAAACAAACTAAACAAAAACAGAGTCTTGGATATAGAGAACAAACCAGTGGTTGCCAGAGAAGGAGTGGGTGGGGGATTAATGAAATAGATAAAGGGAGTTATGAGTACACTTAACTTGATGAGCACTGAGAAGTATACGGAATTGTTGAATTATTATGTTGTACATCTGAAACTAGTGTAATACTGTATGTTAATTATACTTTAAATAAAGAAAGAAAAAAAGAAAGAAATAAAGAAGAAAGAGAAAGAAAGAATGAAAGAAAGAAAGAAAGAAGGAAGGAAGGAAGGAAGGAAGGAAGGAAGGAAGGAAGGAAGGAAGGAAGAAGGGAATGAAGATTTATAATATGTGCACCAAGATAGATCTGGGGAGACAGTGACATGTGGCCATTTGTCTCCCAGAATAGAAAAAAATATCATTTCACTAACTGCAGAAGATCTCCAATTTTCTTCACTGTCAGTTGATGCATACTAGAATATAGACTTAAACACTGATTTTTACAAAAAAAAAAAATTATAATGTCTGTAATTTTTTTTAATTTTTTAATGTTTATTTATTTTGAGAGAGTCAGAGCGCGAGAAGCTGAGGGGCAGAGAGAGAGGGAGACATAGAATCTGAAGCAGGCTCCAGGCTCCAAGCCATCAGCACAGAGCCCTATGTGAGACTTGTACTCACAAACCATGAGATCACGACCTGAGCTGAAGTCGGACACTCAACTGACTGAGCCACCCATGCACCCCATGTGACAAATTTATAATTTATAATTTTAATAGAAATTGAGAGCATTTGTAGTTACATAATTGTGAAATAAACTCAGCAGAATATATTCTGTAAAAGCTCCCATTACACCATAGTATATTTTTATTAAGAATAAGGGAAGGATTTTCATTTGTTTTGCTCACTGATAATTCTCTAGCACTTCTATTGATGGCTACCATATAGAAAACATTAAAAAAATACTTGTTGAAAGGATAAATACACCACAGTGCTGAATTTCAATACTAGTATTTTATCACATGTTGCAACTATCGATGGGTGGATTAGAGTATTTTAATCATTCTCAATGACATAGAAAATCGGGAAGGAAAGATTAGAAAAAAGATAAGTGTATTAAAGAAAAACATCTGAAATCAACAGAAAAAATGTCAGTCACTGATTGTAAATACATCTGAGACAAAGGTAGTAGAACGTTTTACTAAGTTGTGAGGAAATCATCACGGAAGCATACGTTTGCACATCTATAAGATTACTCTCTTAGGCATTGTCTCACCAAAATTACGCACTTACTGTTTTGAAAGTGTTGAACATATACATGTAGATTACATTAGATATTTATTGCTTTTTAAGCACCCAGAAAACATTCACTTTTCTTTTGGAGAAACATGCTAGGGGCTCCTGGGTGGCTCAAGCGGTTAAGCGTCTGACTTCAGCTTAGGTCACGATCTCATGGGTCATGGGTTTGAGCCCTATATCTGGGTCTGTGATGACAGTTCAGAGCCTGGAGCCTGCTTCCGATTCTGTGTCTTCTTCTTTCTCTGCCCCTCCCCCACTTGAGTTCTGTCTCTCTCTTTCAAAACATGAAAAAAAAAAAAGCGGAAAACATGGCAAAAACTCTCTTGAAAAATTACATTTTTTTTTTTCCACATTAGATAAGGCCATGTTGGGCTATAGAGAAATGTGCTTTGCTCATCTTTAGCCTCTAAGAGCACTTAACGTTCTGGATCATGTCCTATCTGGTGCTGGGTTTGAAAATTTTCATTTAATTCTTTATTCCCTCTTAGATCCTTAAAATACATCCCAACTTTATTCAAAATTTCCAGTTTCTTTTGTCTACAACCAAATAACCATATATGTTATAGGAAATGCACTATTTAAGGTATACTATAGGATGGTGTTAGTTTTTCCAGCTTTAAAGAAATGAAACAGGGACAGTGTAGTTTATGAGTAAGGGGGAGGCTGTGAGTTTTAAAAGGTTTTCCACACATTCTGAGAATTCATGTAGATTGTGTCATGCATCACAACATCTTCAAATAAAGTAAAATGGCTTGGAGGGAGAATTTCTGACTTTTCTGGTTGCCTTATATGACTGCTTGTATTTCTCGCTCTTTTGCTGTTTAGTATTTGACCTCAAAGAGTAAAATAAAACATCAACCACCATAGTTTCAACTTATCTCAACACCAAATGTTAATTAAAGCATAACACTTTTAGCAGGAGAATTTTAGATGTCTACAATTTAGTGAACCCATATTATGTTATACTTAGTTTCAATTTTCTAGCTGGTATACGAAATCTCTGACCATCAACTACCCCAAATTTACAGCTCCAACTACAGAATACTTTCTCTACTATCTCTTGCTTTCTCATGTTATTCGAGAACCATCTTTTCATGCTATTCAAGAATTATTTTTAGTCAAGGATACCTTGAATATAACACCTTTGGACCCAAAGTTGCATAACAGCAAATGAAAATTTTTGCCAAATAAACCATTTACCAGTGTGAGGTTTTATTACGTGGATTAGTTTTTACATGAATTCAAAATATTGGTCAAGATAACTGGAATTTCATTTATTTTTCATTTCTTAAAGAATATAACTCTATTATTTACAATATTTTTCAAAGTCCCTTCCCTTCCCAATTTCTGTGACTTCTTTATTTCTTCCAAGACTCTTACTTGCCAAATCCTTGAATTCTTTCAGTTATAGTGTCATTCAGCTTTTCTTTTTCTCTCCCTCTCTGTTTTCCATATTTCTTTTTTTTAGCAACTCGGTTAAGAATTTCCTTGTGAGTAAATACCTTAGTAGTGCAATTGCTGGGTCCTAGGGTATTTCTATTTTTAACTTCTGAAGGAACCTTTATATTGTTTTCCAGAGTGGTTGCACCAGTTTGCATTCCCACCTATAGGGTAAGAGGCTTCCCCTTTCTCCACATCCTCATCAACAACTCTTGTTTCTTGTGTTGTTAATTTTAGCTATTCTGACAGGTCTAAGGTGATATCCTATTGTAGTTTTGATTTGTATTTCCCTCATGATGAGTGATGTTGAGCATCTTTTCACATGGCTGTGGGTGATCTGTATGTATTCTTTGGAAAAATGTCTATTCATGTCTTCTTAGCATTTCTTAACTGGATTATTTGTTTTTGGGTGTTGAGTTTGATAAGTTCTTTATAGATTTTGGATACTAAACTTTTATCATATATGTTATTTGCAAATATCTTCTCCTGTTCCATAAGCTGACTTTTAGTTTTGTTGATTATTTCCTTTCCTGTACAAAAGCTTTTTACCTTGATGAAGTTCCAATAGTTCATTTTTGCTTTTATTTCCCTAGCCTCTGGAGATGTATGTAGTAAGAATATGCTATGGCCGAGGTCAAAGAGGTTGTTGCCTGTGTTCTCTTCTAGGAGTTTTATGGTATCCTGTCTCACATTTAATTCTTTCATCCATTTTGAATTTATTTTTGTGTATGGTGTAAGAAAATGGTCCATTTTCATTCTTTTGCATGTTACTGCCTAGTTTTTCCAACACCATTTGTTGAAGAGACTGTATTTTTTTTTCCATTGGATATTCTTTCCTGCTTTGTTGAAGATTAGCTAACTATATATATATAGTTGTGGGTCCATTTCTGGGTTTTCTATTCTGTTCCATTGATCTGTGTGCCTATTTTTGTGTAAGAGTTAGTAGAGAAGTGTGAATGTTCACACAGATATTTTTCCCCTGTTGCAAAATAATCCACCATTATTTTAAGTGGTCTTTTAAAAATTGTGGTAAAATATGGTAACCTGCTTACTTGTGAATGGGTCTTATGATCAAATACTCATTCTGAAAAGGAATTACATGTAAGAAATGCCAATATAGGAAGTAAATTTTTTTTTTTTTTTTACAGTCCTGTAGCATTGAGGTATGAAAATGTACTTCAGTGTTCTTCCATGAGAACATCAACATTTGAACGCAAATTTTTCTTGGTGTTATGCTTTATAAGTAAGAGTTTTCATTCATCTGAGAAGTGCAATCTAGGAATCCCCACTAATGCTAGATTTAGAATATATTTAATGCCATAAGGCGCTGGTTTTATATTACTTTGCAACTTTACAGGGAAAACAATGGAATTCTACTTCATGTGATTTCTGTCTTATCTTTGAGCTACTCTTGGATTTTCCAATGAAAGAAAACCATAAAATTAAACTAAATTTGCCTAGCCAAAAAGTTTTGTTATGAATTGATTGCCTTATGTTCTTCTCAGTTCATATGCTGAAGCCTTAAGCCTAACATAATAGTATTTGAAGGGGAGGCCTTTGGCAAACAACCAGAGTTAGATGAGACCGTGAAGGTGGAGACTCTGTGATGGGATTAGTGTGCTTAACAGAGGAGGAAGAGAGCAGAGCTGTCTCTGTTCACCATGTGAGGACATGGTGAAAAGGTAGCCATCTATAAGTCAAGAAAAACATGCTCAATAGGAACCTTAATCTTGGACATCCCAGCCTCCAGAACCATGATAAATAAATGATGTTTAAGCCATCCAGTTTATGGGTTGTTATAGCAGCCCAGGCTGACTAGAATAATATTCCTTGCTGCTTACACTAGTCATAGTTTTAGCAGGCATGACTTACTTTTGCTCAGTTTTTGATATTAAACAACAAATTATATTTTATTTTGGGGAGACTGAAGAGTGTTCTATGATTCCAAAATATATATTTTTTTATTTAACTGTAATCATTTAGGAATCTAATTTCATTCTTTTTTTTTTTTTTTTTTTTCCAACGTTTATTTATTTTTGGGACAGAGAGAGACAGAGCATGAATGGGGGAGGGGCAGAGAGAAAGGGAGACACAGAATCGGAAACAGGCTCCAGGCTCTGAGCCATCAGCCCAGAGCCTGACGCGGGGCTCGAACTCCCGGACCGCGAGATCGTGACTTGGCTGAAGTCGGACGCTTAACCGACTGCGCCACCCAGGCGCCCCCAATCTAATTTCATTCTAACGCACATTTTAACAAAGTGTAAGATTCAGTTTTGTCACATTAAATATATACATACATATCATATATTACATGTACATCTATAAATACTTTCATACAAGTGAATATGCTACTGGATGAACATGCAGTTGACTAGTTGAGTGTTTCTATTAAATTAGGCTAATAATTATCCCTAAAAATTTAGAGTATATTAAAGAATAAAAAAAAGGAACCAAGCCCATGTAGAAATGTGTATTTCTAGAAGGAAAAAAAAAAGGGGGGGGTATTTTACAGTAGATTCAGCAAAAACTTTCGGCAATATGGTTGTTACAGTCCACTGACAATTGAGCAACTGTTTTTCATTTTAATCAGGAGAATTTTGACAAATGTTTGGGAAATATTTCCTCTCTCTGATCAAGATTATATATAGCTACATCATAAAATATTTCCTTATGAATAATTACTTAGGTTTACTGAATTTTTACAGCCTATAGCATTAATTAATAGAAATAAAGATGGAAATATACACAATTAGCTAAAAGTTAAGGCCCGTAAAAAGTGTATAAGGAAGTAGTATTTATAATAACTCATTTAAACCCTGTCTGTTGAAAATTCTAGAATTGATGTCGTTAGAAATTTTCATTTTTATTGAACTATGATATGTGATTGATAATTAAGTGTAAGTAAAATACTGTTCAGCAGTGTAAGAGTCATCCCCTTTCATGGATGATAAAGTTAGTACCATTTTGCAATTATAGACTTCTTTATCTGTGACCAGAAAGGATAGATTTATAATATTGAGATTTTGTTTGGTATACTTTCTTAGACATATTTACAATATTCTTTCATTCTTTTTTTTTTTTTATGTTTATTTATTTATTTTGGAGAGACAGGGAGAGAGACGGAGGACAAACAGGGGAGGAGCAGAGAGAGAGGGAGACAGAATCCCAGGCAGTCTCCCTGCCATCAGCACAGAGCCTGATGCAGGGATCAAATCCATAGACTGTGAGATCATGACCTGAGCTGAAATCAACAGTTGGATGCTTGACCAACTGAGTCCCTAGGCGCCCCGACAAAATTATTTTATTATTAATATTATTTTCATAATATTCTTAATTCTGAAAATGTAAAACAGACAAACATGAGCTGAAAAAAAACATTAGCTAAAAATATATTAGCCATACATTTTAACATTAAAATTTCAGTCTTAAGACTATTCTAATTTTTCATATAAACTATTTTATATCCTGTTCATTCATAATATGGAAAATTTCTAATGAAGTATTTATAATTGGTGACAGTTTTATATAAATCAAGTCACTTTGTATTTAGAGTAATTTTGTATAAAAATCTACATAGAATATATAGAATTTAATTAAACTCATCACTTTTGTCAGTTGTAAAAAGAACAGAAAACTGTTATACTGCAAGTTAACCTGCTATATATACTATAGGGTAAAAGCTAGAAATTTATTGGTTGGTAGAGTCAGAAAACACTGATTCCTCATTAAGGGGTGCTTACTAACATAATTTTAAAAATCTGTTGGTGATGAAAACAGTAATCTTTCTTATTTTCATTTACAGTGAAAAAATCAGAGAGATAATTTTTATATATTTTCATATAATATATTGACTCTCATGTATTCAACCACTCATTGTAAACATACTACTATATAGTGGATGATTTTATTTTTTGAAAAATGCCATTCAATGTGATTGCTATTCTGCTGTTAGTGATTTGAAACAGGAAGTTTTGCCTATGAATAAAATGGTAAATTAATTAACCTGATGCAAACAATTTGGTTCTAAAAGTTGATCCTTTAAATTGTACCCTCTGGCTAAAAAGAAGTTAAAAATTTTCAAAGTGCAAACTTGACCCAAATGTAATGTTAACAATTTGGGAGAAAAGAAGTACTCTTGTCCCCACTGTAGTTCCTTCCACTCTGATGGAATTGATTTGATAAAAATAAAATCTAATTTTGCCCCAGATTTAAAAGTTTCCAAGTCCCCCAAGTGATTCCCAAAACCCTCATGAAATTTTTACTTCTCTTTAGACAGAAGAGAACAAAAAAGGCAATGTTACAAGTTGGGTGTAAAACTGAATATGTTCACTTCATCAAATTACTTTGTTTTTACATTATTTTCTACTTTTGTGATTATAAACTGGCTTTTAAGGTTTTGAAATAATGGTGCCAATGAAGATTTTATTTCCTGATATTACTTGTAAAACTACAAAATCGACATTTTTATAGGATTGCTGTCATCTTTTCATTTCTATTTTTTTTTTTTTTTTTTTTTGCTCTCTCTTGTTTTTAAACTTTCTTTTCTTTTACTTTACCTGTTTGTATATTCGAATTGTTGTTATAGCTGGGCTAGTGAATGAAGTTAAAAATCTCCAACATGATGTACAAGGACTTATTTTCCAGATACATCTTTTGTAATCTCTAAACAAATGTATACCATTCAACCATATCCAACTCTTACTCTTCTATTGCTTCTGAAGATGCATTCTACTTGTCTCCTTCACATGTACTTAAATTAAAAAAAAAAAAAAAAAAAAAAGGTGTAAATCATCCTTCAAGTCTCTAACATCTCAAACATATTTAAGTGTTCTTCCTCTCTACTTTCTTGGTACAGCTGTATCACGCTTATATATTCCATTTTTATTTATTTATTTTGCATTGCAATACTTCCATGATTGCTGCTCACACATTGCATTATAATTTTTTTTTAATGTGCTTGTCTTCCATAACACAGTGAGCTTCTTGAGAGTTGGAACTGTGCCTGATTCATCCTTGCATTTTCATTTCCTAGAGTATAATGTATGTGATAATCATTTAATTACAATTTCATGCATGAATTTCTGATTGAATGAATGAATGAAAGAGTGAGTGACTGACACACCAGCTCTGTCAGAATTACCATAAATGTGGGGCGCCTGGGTGGCGCAGTCGGTTAAGCGTCCGACTTCAGCCAGGTCACGATCTCGCGGTCCGTGGGTTCGAGCCCCGCGTCGGGCTCTGGGCTGATGGCTCGGAGCCTGGAGCCTGTTTCCGATTCTGTGTCTCCCTCTCTCTCTGCCCCTCCCCCGTTCATGCTCTGTCTCTCTCTGTCCCAAAAATAAAAATAAAAAACGTTGAAAAAAAAAAAAAAAAGAATTACCATAAATGTAATTGCTTATTTGCTAATTGTACAAAGATGGGATTTAAATGTTTACATTATTTGGTCTGGATATTTTCAACTTTTTTTTTTTTTTCTGCTTCCATTCCAGTTTATTAGCCCCCATTCCACCCCCATCTTTTCAACATTTTTGTGCTTTATCATTTGTGGAGCTTTATAAAATCTGTGTTTGGTACTCAGTCTTAGAGTCCCATGTGTTGTTTGGGTGGGTTCTGATAATTATATAGCTGTTCCTTTATTTTAATTTTTACTCTTGATTCTTATGTGTAGTCACATTGAGGACAAGCTGAATCATTAATTTCAAAAGGAAGTCTCCTGTTGTAATTGACTCAATATTAGGAACTTAGAAAATACAAGTACAGATATATATGCTTAACTTGAAGTCCGTCAATACATTTGGGTGAATCACAGAGTGCCAATATAACAATTCTTCACACTTGCTTTGCATGTAATTGTATTCCAGTTTAATGACATCTACAGATTTTAGTGTTAGAATTAGGCCATTTGCCAACATTGAACATATTAACTAACACTCTGACCTTGAAAACCAGTCAGTAATGGACATGATGACTGGTGTTATGATGGAGTTGGAATCTTCAGGCACAAATAAATTCCACTTTGATGTTTGTGCTACAATATCTGTATTGTGATTTAGTGAAGTTTTGATATCTTCAGCTCAACCATAGCTTCACTTGAATAGGGAGTATTGCTGTGATTTGATTAATGTAGTGACAGTTTGTGGTTTCACTTTTTGAGAAGGACAGTAAAATAAGATTTAGTTGTAATGATATGTACAGTATAGAGTTTCATAAAACCTTATCTCATAAAATGCCTGAATAACTTTCCAGAGGGGTAAGAAAGAAGAAAAAAATAAGAATTTATGACAAAAATAATAAAGCAGCTTCTGCTATTGAAGGCCTGCTTGTACTGCTGGAACTCTAATAGCATGCATTAAAGTGGAAACAATCTTGATGAAGCTGCCTATCTAATATTACTGTTCTTCTTACTTGATTTGTGGAATAGCATCCATAGAGATATGAGTTTCCCAACATCATTGTCAATCTGATTATAGGCTTATGTGTCTTAGTTCTAAATCATCATAGATAGTTACTGGACAATTCACAGAACAGATTATTTTACACATAAAGTTTTTATGACTTTTATTGATATTTTAGCACTTAAAATGATATTCTCAAATATCAAATGTATACATTAAAACAAAGATCCAATAATTACCATAAATATTAATGATAAATAGAACTTGTTATGATAAATAACTGATGTTAATCAATGTGGACATACATTAGTTTATCTATTTATTTATTTATTTATTTATTTATTTTTTTCAACGTTTTTATTTATTTTTGGGACAGAGAGAGACAGAGCATGAACGGGGGAGGGGCAGAGAGAGAGGGAGACACAGAATCGGAAACAGGCCCCAGGCTCCGAGCCATCAGCCCAGAGCCTGACGCGGGGCTCGAACTCACGGACCGCGACCTGGCTGAAGCCGGACGCCCAACTGACTGCGCCACCCAGGCGCCCCTCTATTTATTTTTTTAATCAGGGTTCCGGGTGCACATGAAATGTTGTTATGGGTGGTATCAATGATCATAAGACACACAAAAAAATTTTCTGTCCTTTGTGCAAGATCTTAGCATTCACTCTGATGGAGCAGCTTATTATCACATTTTAAGAGTTTTGTTTTGTTTTTGATTTCCATTCCTATAGAGCAGTGTGCAAAAGCACTGTGCTCATTTGGTTGTGCTCATTATCCGTTTTTGTGGCCACATAGGAGAGGCTGTTCATAACTGATAAGCCCTGACTATGCCAAGGGGAGGGGAAGAAGCCCATGACATCAGATTCTCCCTCCCAAGTCACTTACCCTAACCACCTCTTAGGCACTGCTGACCAGCTTAGGAAAATCACAGGAGCTGGCATGCTCTACATGTAAAAGAAAGTCAGAGGGAAGTTTAATTCCGAAGAAAGAAATTCTATATGTTGCAATGAACTTCCACTTTGACCTTTGCTATTGTTGCAAACATTGTATAATGTAGATTATGTAGGTTAGAAGTGAATTATATTGTGAGGCATTTTTTTACATCTTATCAGTCTTTTTTTTTTTTTTTTTTTAACAAAGATGTCCGAGAGTTGGGAGTGGTGGATTTTGAGGATAAGATGTGAAAGAAAGAGTAAGATTCCAGATCCAAGCCAAAGAATAATCCCCAAAATGTTGACGATGCACAATTATAACCTGAATCATTTCAGAAGCGTACAGAGGAACACATACAAAAACATGTCACAATGAAAATTTCTTATTCATGGGCTTTTCCTGGGCCAATAAGCCAATTTTCCCATTTCCCTGTGCATCATCTGTGGCAAATAAGCTAAAAATGCAGAAATGGCTCCAGCAAAATTAAAAATATATTTCATCACAAGTCACAGCCTTCTGAAACTTAGAGTGTTGATTATTGTAAATGGACACTAGAATCACAAAACAAACTAAAGTCTTCATTTTATTTTTTTTTCAACGTTTATTTATTTTTTGGGACAGAGAGAGACAGAGCATGAACGGGGGAGGGGCAGAGAGAGAGGGAGACACAGAATCGGAAACAGGCTCCAGGCTCCGAGCCATCAGCCCAGAGCCTGACGCGGGGCTCGAACTCCCGGACCGCGAGATCGTGACCTGGCTGAAGTCGGACACTCAACCGACTGCGCCACCCAGGCACCCCTAAAGTCTTCATTTTAAAAAGCCACATTAGTGAAACGTCTCAGGAAGCAAGTTACTTGGTATCTAAACTTATTGCCAGAGATGAAAAAGTCACACAGTAGGTGAGAAACTAGTAATGCCAGTATGTAAAATTATAGTGATGAAAATGCTAGGACAGGATGTAGTATGAGAATTTGGAAACGTTTCACTCTCGAACAGTCTGATAATAGACATATTAATATCATGTCACCTCATGCCGAAGAAGTTTTGTGTAATAATCTGAAAAACAACAGCTCCTCTACCCTGTTGATGAATTCTGAGATTTCCCCAGGAAATGTCATGCTGTAGCATTTATAAGATTTGTGAATGAAGGTGAGATCCAAGAATTTTTTTTTTTTTTTCTACTGCAAAGAGCAGGCTGATATGAGCAAAGGACAAGATGTTTTTAATGTGTTTCTTTTTATCCACAAACAAAACTTCTGTTTTGGAGAAAGTGTGTTGACATTTGTATTGATGGTGCCTTTAGCAATGCTTGATTCCATGAGAGGGTTCATATCTCTTTAAATGAAAGAAAATCCTAATGTCACAATACTTTCTTCATCAAAAAATGTTGGGATAAACATTCTGGGCAGTGAAAATCCAAAAAAAAGAAAAAAAAAAGTTATGAATGATGCTACAAAAATACTTTATTAAACAAGGACCAATTTACTTGAGATTTTTTTAATTTTTTTAACGTTTATTTATTTTTGAGACAGAGAGAGACAGAGCATGAATGGGGGAGGGGCAGAGAGAGGGGGAGACACAGAATCGGAAGCAGGCTCCAGGTTCTGAGCCGTCAGCCCAGAGCCCGACACAAGGCTCGAACTCACGGACTGCGAGATCGTGACCTGAGCTGAAGTCGGACGCTTAACCGACTGAGCCACCCAGACGCCCCTACTTGAGATTGTTTTAAAAACAGGTGCACACCTGGTCAAAGGTCACATAAACTTGCTCCACGTGGAAATCTGGTGGCTTAGCAGAGGGACAGTTCCCAGCCGGGCGTTGCAGCAGATAGGTGAGTCGGAGTACCCACAAGACGGTGGTAGACCTACTCGGTGGAGAATCTCAAGATGAAGTATGGCTGCTGAAACCCGTCCGCTTAGCAGATGCGTTTCCACACATGGACGAGTTTAACAGGTCTTTGTGAGGTCTTGCAGAAAATGTTGTAAAGGGAATCCGGATCTCTGTAAAAATCCATTGCAAAAGGAAACTAACATGTTTCCACTCCTGCTAGGACTTGACTTCATGAAAGGGAATCAGCAAGTCTCAGGTGTTCTTGACAACCACCGGGAAGACCTATAGGAGAGAAGTGAGTGGGGTGTGCCTTCCCTTTGAATGCCAAGGTATGAACGGGTAAGACACCCTCTTTCTGAATCTGCTCAGACTGAGAATTAGACTCGGAGAAGGCAGGAGGAACTTTGTGACCTGCAGACTGAGGACAGAGTGAAAATGAAATTTGCTGATCTGCCTCTACACAAGTTCTGGAATTCTGTGCACGAGGGTGTGTTGACATTCACAGGAAGGCTATGAATATTTTGCTGTAGTTTTCAGCATCATACATATGGGAACAGGCATTTTCTACTTTAACAAGCATCAAGACCAAGGAGAAAAATGACCTTATTTCTGTTTTCTGTGCTGATTTAAATTCTGCCTAGAATTGAGTATTTGTGCAACCAAAAAAACAAGGACAGGTTTTGTAATAAAAAAGTAAATTCCATTTAATAATAACACATGTTATGCACATAGAGGCCCATAAAAGAGATCAGGAAGCCAATTATAGGCCTAATAATTCAGTAGCTGCTAGGATTAGTAGCTGATCATGTTACTCAGTAAGAAAATATATTTTTGAAGTTTTATGTAAAATTGTGTCTTAACCTGTATTTTTATTGATAATGCCTTGGCTTTTTTTTTAGTTGTACTACTTAGCATGTAAATAAACTTTCATATTATAAATAAAATTGATTAAAATAAATTCCTGCCTGTATTTAAATGATATTTATCAAGCTTATATCTAGGAAAATATAAATCTTCTCTTGGCTTCAGTGTGTTATTTAACAAGAATTTATTATATTTGCATGATAAGTTTTTTTTTTAAATAAAAAAATTCATTTTTTAGTTTTAAATAGGGGAAAAATGATCCAGCCCATAGTATATACCACATATCTCACATCACACACCATATACAACATCATTTAAATTTTATAGTATAGAAATTTGTTATAATACTTTAAGACCAGGGTGCCTGGGTGGCTCAGTCAGTTAGGTCTGACTCTTGGTTTTGTGATCTCACTGTTCATGAGATTGAGTCGCATATCAGGCTGTGTGCTAACAAGCATGGAGCTTGCTTGGGATTCTCTCTTCTCCTCTCTCTCTCTGCCCCTCCTCCCCCGCTTGCCCTCTCTGTCTCTTTCAAAGTAAACAAATAAATTTAAAAAAATACTATAAAGCCTACTTGGATAAGTTTTTTTAAAAAAAGTATTCAAGTAGGAAATTAAAAGAAAAAAATTGAAACTGGAAATTTCTTTCCTTGACACCTACTGCTATACACTTACCCTTGAACAACAGTGGGAATTAAGAGTGTCAACCCCCATGCAGCTGAAAATCTGCATATAAGTTTTGATTCTCCCAGAAATTTGCTCATAGACTGCTGTTGACCAAAAGCTTTACTGATAACATAAATAGTGGATTAACACATATTCTGTATGTCATCTGTATTATATACTGTATTTTTACAATAAAATAAGACAGAGAAAACAAAATGTTAAGAAAATCATAAAGAAAAGAAAATATTTATAATATGTACTGCATGTACTGAAAAAAAAATGTGTATAACTGGACTCATGCAATCCAAACCTACATTGTTCAAGGTTTAACTATATATTTAACTATAGACAGAAATAACCACAAAAGACAAACCGCAAAAAGACAAACCTAACGCATAGGCCAAAATTGTATTATTTTCTATTGTGGCATATGACTTAAAATCATCTGTTTTTTAATTGTCTAAGTCAGAAATCTAGTATAGTGGGACTTCATTTTCTCCCCAGGGTTTTACAAGGCCAAAATCAAGACGTCTTCAAGATTCCTTTCTTTAGGTTCTCTAGAAGAATCCTATTCCCAGTTCAGTCTTGTTGACAGAATTCATTTCTTTGGGGTTGTGTGACTGAGGTCCCTTTTTCCTTGCTAGCTGTTATCCGGGAGTCACTCTCAGCCCCTAGAGACAGATCGCATCTACTTTAATGTGGCCCTGCCATCTTCAAAGTCAAGAATAAGGCACTGACTCCCCAGTGTCCTTTGAAGATCTAACACCCTCTTCTGCTCCTATCCGGAGAACACTCTGCTTTTGAGGAGCTCACCTGATCAGACCAGATCATCCAGATAATCCCCGTATTTTGAAATAAAGTGACTTGAATTTTAATTCCATCTGCAAAATTTTTCCACACCAGTGGAAGCTCCATTAGTGCTTAATGGAATAATCAAGGGATGAAAATCTAAAATGTTAAATGTTGAATAATAGGTTCTAAACCCATGCTTTAAATGTGAATTGTTTGAATGGGGTTAAAATGGGGTCCTATTAGAATTGGGTGGACTCTTAATACAATATGACTAGGGTCCTTATAAAAAGAATGAAATCTGGGCACACAGACATGCAAAGAAGATGCTCATGTGAACATCAAGAAGTGCCTGTCATGATCAGAAGCAAGGAGTGAAGCACAGAACAGACTCCTTTAGAACCCCAAAAAAGAATAAACCCCATGAACACTTTGATTTTGCCCTTCTAGCTTTCAGAACTGTGAAATAATATGTTTCTCTTCTTTTAAGCCACCCAGTTTGTGATACTTTTGTTTTAGCAGATCTAGGAAACTGATGCAATTTCAAAATAATTCCATGTTTTTTATGATATGCTTTGTGATCTGGCCACATCCTTTCTTTCCATTCATTTTCTTCATGAATATTGCTTCCTATATACAATTTATTTTTTTTTTCAGATAAACCCAACCATTTTTCTTTCTGATGGATTTTGACACTCTTGTTTTCTAGAAAGTTTCTTTTCTGATACTCCAAATGGCTAGTTTTTATTCATGGATTTTATCAGTCTATTACTACAATGTTAATCTCATTTTAGAGTAATTAAATATGAAGACCTGTGCTAAGATTAAGACTACAGTTGACCCTTGAACAACACACGCTTGAACTGCTTGGGTCTGCTCACATATGGATTTGTTTTTGGTAAATAAAGTATAATACTTTAAATGTATTTTATTTTCCTTATGATTTTTTAATAACATTTTGTTTCCTCTATCTTACTTAATGTAAGAATGCAGTATATAATGCATATAACATACATGTTAATATGTATTGTGTTAATATGTGTTAATTGACTGTTTATGTTATCAAGAAGGCTTCCAGACAACAGCAGTCTATAGGTAGTTAAGTTTCTGGGGAGCCAAAAGTTATATGCAGGGTTGCCTAGGTAGCTCAGTTGGTTGAACATCTGACTCTTGATCCCAGAGTCATGGAATCAAGCCCTGAGCTGGGATCTGTGCTGAGCATGGAGTTTGCTTTAGATTCTCTCTCTCTCTCTCTCTCTCTCTCTCTCTCTCCCTCTCCCTCTCCCTCTCCCTCTCCCTCTCCCTCTCCCTCCCTGTCCTTTTGCTCCTCCCCTACTTTTGCATCACCTGTACTCTCTCTCTCTCAAAAAAAAAAAAAAAAAAAAGGTTATATGCAGATTTTCAACAGTGCAGTATTAGTACCCCTAACCTCTGTGCTGTTCAGGAGTCAACTGTATTTTAGTTCATGCCAACAGTCTAGTGTTGAAAAATTTTAGTGCTGTTAGAAACCAATGAACAGGTTTATAATAGAAGTTTAAAGAATATGGAATAATTTCAAGGAAAGTTAAGTCTTCAAGTATAAATGTAATTTGGCTTAAAAACATTTCCTATTTTGTATTTTAATAAATTAACTTTAGGAGAGCCTAGGTGGCTGGGTCGGTTCAGCTTGTAACTCTTGATTCCAGCTCAGGTCATGATCTCACAGTGGTGAGATTGATTCTTTCTCTCCCTCTGCCCCTCCCAATTCTAAATAAATAAATAAATAAACAAATAAACAAACAAATAAATAAATAAAATAACTTTATATCTAGTCAAATGCAGTGTCCTGAGGAACGAGACCATTTTTTTAAACCTCTAATATGTAGCATAGTTTTTGTATGTGATAGATCTTCAATAAATATTTGTTAAATCGATAATTATGTAAGTGAATGAAATAATGAATGATGCTAACTTCTGCTAGCATATTTTTCCTGCTATTGAGAAGTAACATCATTTTAAATAATTATATTAACTGTGAATAAATATTAATACCAAATATAATGATAATTTTCATTTAAAAGTACCTCAGTTATATAACTGAAAAGTTTTAATGAAATGTATATTTGATAAAAATACATTTGAATGTCTTTAATTATTAAATGCAAATATATATTTATTTCTGGGCTTAAGAAGCATAGGTGATATATTAAATGTATATTAATAACTTTGTCAGCTATTACAAATAGGATTCAAATATTCAAACTATTACTTCATGCTACAAATATAAAAATGTAAAACATAAAATTAACCTAGAATTATCATAGTGATTTTCTGCTTCATGTTTCTTTCCCATGGATTTAGAATGGGATTTGATAAGATTTGGAAATCTGGCGAAGTTTCCAACAGATCACAAATAATTGAATGGTTCTATATATTTTTTAAATTATTTTCTTATTTTTACAATTTTCTATCACTTGAACTTACTAAACTTTCTCTAAATATCTGCACTCACCAGCAATTTTTTTGCAAATTATTATATCTTTGGACATATCCATCTTTGCTAACCGATGGAACACTAGGTTGTGAAATTTCCAATTATCATATAAAAACTGAAGCTCATCTTAACGTCTCCTGAGTCATGTAGCAGTTTGGCAGCCAGTCAATGCCCTACATATTGACAAATTCACTAAGGACCATTCTGAGTGTTTAACTATTTACTTTCTGGCTTGTTAGAATTAACCTATAAATATTGCTTAAAAAAAACACATTAATTGAAATCAAAAGCTTGGTTTGATGCTGTATTTCAACTAATAAACATTTCAGTAAACCAAACTCTATTACAGCAGTTTTAATGTTAACTTACTTTTATTACTTTCCATTGAAAGGCAAATTAACTGCATTGAATACTATGTAAGTTGTACTTTAAAGTAGTGTAAATTGATTTGAAATATGTTTGGTAAAGAGACATTTGGCAAGTGTTTAAAAAGTACTTAGAATAGCCAGAAAAAATTAGAAAAAGAAAACAAGTTTGAAGGCTTTATATGTTATCTGATTCAAGACTTTGTAAAAAAACACAGCAATACACATGATATGGCATGGACTTAAGAATAGGAAGCAAACAAACAAACAAACAAAGACATTAATGAAATTGAATAGAAAGTTTGGAAAGAGACCCATATGTATGTGGTCAGGTGATTTTCAACAAAATTTAAGTGTCAAAGCATTTCCGTGGTGAAATGAAATTCTTTACAGTATATTATGCTAGAAAAGTGAATAACCCAACTGAAAAAAGAAAAGAAAAAAAGAAACTGATTCTTGTCTTATACCATTTGTAAAATTTATTTTGAGATTGATCAAGATTGATCATGTATGTTGATCATATATGTAGCTACATATTGTAGTTATATAAGTACATATACCTAATCACATATTGATCATATATGTAAACAAAAAGGTAAGAACCATAAAAACCTGTAGAATGTCAAATGGGTCAACATCTTTGTGTTTTGGAGAGAGTAAGTATTTCCTAGATTGAGATGCAAAAAACATGAAGCATAAAAAGAAATGTTCAGTTTCTGTAATCTCTGAGGAATACTAAGTTTACTTTCAGCATTATTTTCAATTAGCCTTGATATCTTAATTCTGTTTCAATCTATATCCTATATCTGGGTTAACTCAATTTGTTGTTAGAGAAAATAGACAGCTATGTGACACATTGTACATGGACTTTCACAGCCCCTTCTACTCAGAAAAGTTTTTTTTTTTTTTTTTTTCAATTGCCTGTATGGGAATTCACATTCCTAAACTTTGCTTAAAATTTCTATTTTTAATGTAATGTACATAAATTGAACTAGAAGCTAAAGAATTGTTTTGGGGAGTCTGGATAACTTAATTTGAGAAAAGAAAAAGGAATGTGGGTAGAAAGGGAAACATGAGGTGGTCAAAGGTAGTTAATGGAAGAGGAGCTAAATTACCCAGTTTTATTTATATTTGAGTTTTAAAAGATGGGATTATTTTGTCATAAAATTAAGGGCAGTCTATATAAAATAAAGAGGAATAAAATCAAAGTGCGGTTAAAAATTAGGGGCAGTAGGGAGCCAGGTAGAAAACAAAACAAATGAAAGGGAATCAGGCTGAAGATAAATAAATAAATAAATAAATAAATAAATAAATAAAGTTGGAAAATGAAGTAGACTTGAGAAGCACATGCTCTAAGATCAAGAAAAATCATTTCTATTGTTTTGACCATGTCAAAAGAATTTAAAAATTCATACTTTTAGCTGTATAAATTTGATTTTTGAATATTGACTCAATTTCTAAAAAACCCTACATGATCTAAGGGCACCTGCCTGGCTTAGTCAATAGAGCATGGAACTCTTGGTCTCTTAGGGTTTTAAGTATGAGCCCCATGTTGGGTGTAGAGTTTACTTCTCCCCCCTCCCCCAAAAAAAAGAGGAAAGAAAAAAAAGAAAGGAGAAAAGAAAAGAAAAGAAGAGAAAAGAAAAGAAAAGAAAAGAAAAGAAAAGAAAAGAAAAAAGAAGAGAAAAGAAAAGAAAAAACAATGGGGCGCCTGGATGGCTCAGTTGGGTTGAATGTCTGACTTTGGCTCAGGTCATGGTCTTGTAGTTTGTGAGTTTGAGCCCCATATTGGGCTTCTTGCTGTCAGTGTGCAGAGCTCGCTTTGGTTCCTCTCTCCCCCTCTCTCTGCCCCTTTCCTGCTTGCGCTTTCTCTCTTTCAAAAATAAACATTAAAAAAAAATAATCTTACATGAACTACAGAAAAGATTTCTCGTTTCCTGATCGTGTGACACCATTAGATCTGAAGGCATCCAAAAGAGTGCAAAGCATTATATACTTTAAACAAATAACAAAATTGTATGTATTAAAATTTTTCTAATTTTTCAAATGTTTATGGAAGCTTTTGGATTTGATTGAAAAAAAAATTCATGTAATGCATCATTGAATGTATAGGAGCTCTTGTCAATAAATGCCAATCATGGGACACCTGGGTAGCTCAGTCACTTAATTTTCTGACTTTTGATTTTGGCTCAGATCATGATCTCACAGTTCATGAGTTGGAGTCCCCCACTGGGGATCTGTGCTCTTAGCTTGGGATTCTCTCTCTGCCCTCCCTAACCTCTCTCTCTGTCTCTCTCTCTCTCTCAAAATGAATAAATAAACTTTAAAAAAAGAAAATTTTCAGCTACCATTAAGTGTGAGGTTTTTTTTTTCTTTTAATGTAAAGCAGGAGGGAAGAATTCTTATATTCATAGGATTCTACTGGTGTATATAATTATAAACCTTTAGAACTGAAAACATTCATACTTTGATCTTACATCTGAGGAGACTGAGGTCTGTTGAAGTTCAGGGATGAATGACCCAAATGTAATAATCTTCACAGTTGGGATTAGAAATGGACTCTTCCAACACTTTAATAAAGGCTCTTTGTTTTGTCTTACTCAACTTTCCACTGAATGATAGAGGAAACAGACTGTCTGTCAGCTAATGAAAGGTATCTATAGAGTAGTTGTGTCATATGGTCCGTGTGTTTTCATGAAATTTTAAAACAAAAAAAAATATTTCCTAGTGTCTGTTTATCTATCTATCTATCTATCTATCTATCTATCATCTATCTAGATGTAATTTAGATAAGTGAGAATTGTCATTTATTTGAATTATTTGTAGCAATTCAGGATTACTATTCACAATTAATTGCTAAAAATCAAAGAGTGATGAGAGTATAGGAAGAATGCTTCTTGATATGGTTTGATATTATTATCCCTATTTATTGTGGAATATTTATACCCTGCTTTTTCGTCTACATAAAGAATCCAGGTAGGTTTTTCCTGCCCTTAAGCCCAAGCCATCTTACAGTTTTTATCCTGGATAGATATTGTACACTGCATTTATGCAGACATAGTTTCACAAAAATATATAGAAGCATAAATTTATGTTCCCAGAGGTTCTTAGGAAAGAATTTTTCAAGATGAATGTCAGAAAACAGAGAGAAGTAGCTAGGAATGTATGCGCTTACTCCATTTATCATGACGATCAAAGAAGAATAAAGTGTAAATTCTCAAGGACCTGGAAAAGTGTATTCAAGTTCATAACGGTGTACTCCTACCGATCATCCATGTAACTACCCAAATAATTAGAGTATCTCAAGAAAGAAAACGAAAGAAAAGAAAAGGAAAGAAAAGGAAAAAGAAAAGAAAAGAAAAGAAAAGAAAAGAAAAGAAAAGAAAAGAAAAGAAAAGAAAGGAAAGGAAAGGAAAAGGAAAAGGAAAAGGAAAAGGAAAAGGAAAAGGAAAAGGAAAAGGAAAAGGAAAGGAAAGGAAAGGAAAGGAAAGGAAAAAGGGGAAGAATTAAATCAAACAGATCCCTTTATTTCTTCAGTATGACTCAGGCTCTTTTCCATGTCTCCATGCAGGAGATCTGACAATGAACGTTATCTTCCTGACATTTGTCCTTGTTACTTCTCCTCCTATAACTTTTACTTGGCGTAATAAAAGTGGAGAATATGTATCATATACACAGAGAGCTTGTCCACACATGTTTATGACATTGGCCTTTGTTTCTTCTCTTTTTTATCTGATGGGAGAAATGACAGAGGCTTTGGGTACATGGTCAAAGGTATGCACTGAACCCACTAACTGCAGATCCTTAGGATTCCTTTTCCAGTGTTTCTCCATTGCCACTATTGACATTTGAGGCTGCACAATGCTGTCTTATATAGTTTCGTAATGATTCATCCAGAATATTTAAATGAGTAAAAATTTTTAAAAATGTCACTGCAGATTTACAAAGCATCTAGTTAAGAGGCCCTGCTTGGAAGTTAACATTATTTTGTTCTCAAAAATCCAGAAATAGTCCTCAATCCACATTCCATTAGTTGTCCATCATGTATCTTTTACTTTCAATATTTAAACACTTTTATAAAGTCATTTTTAACACTGTCTAGCTTGCATTTAAGCAATTTATATGTTTATTACTGTTTAAAGTTCCACTTCCTTATGTTTATGCTCACTGTGCTTGTTTAACAACCATAATAATGTAAATAGAATTTATTTACCTCTTGTGGTTGCATAGCGATTTCACCTCATCTTCTCATTTAAGCCTCATTACAACCTGTGAGATAGGAATTTAAAATCTATACTTAATAGATAAAAATGTGTTTCTAAGTTTCAGTTAATTGACAAAATCTTACAGATATTAACTTGCAGAAGCTGAATCGGAAACCAAATCCTCCCCTTTAGTGAAGCATTTCACTGCAAGTGTTACACTTACTCAAAATATCTTAACAGTATAAAATCTAGTTGTCAATTTATATAAAATTTACATTTTTATTTTATATTTAAATGCTGAATTATAAAAATTGTTGCCCAAATCAAAAACAGACTACCTAATGTCACTATTACCTAAATATTTTAGACAAGGCACTTCAACTTTGACTTTCACTTTCTTGCCTTGATAAATAAAGAATCTGGGTTTACTCCAAGGTGGTAAATGAGGCTAACATCTAAAAAATACCCAGGCACTGCTAAATACTGGTATTATCTCATGCATTTCAATTAAAAGCCTAAAGATAATACAAGGGGAACAAACAAATTGAAGAATGTTTATGCAATACTCTGTACTTCCAAGAAGTTCTTCTTTGAATTAATCAATTAACATTTTTCTATGGCAAAATAATAGAAGCTATTCTCTATTTGCAGTGTGAAGAATAGAGCAGACAATCTCCTTATCTAAAAGGAATGGCTTTTCAGCACTTCTGGAGGCGGCAGTTTGTCATGTTACTTTGTAGTATAGGTTTGACAACTCTGAATTCCTATGATGCTTAATCTATAACAGTTAAAATATAAATATAAACATGCAGGTATTTCCTTAGGCCCCCAGCCTAGAGAAACAGTTACAGTGCAAATTAATAGTGTAGCAATTATTCTCCACCTCACTTACCTAAATGCTTCCTTTCACCACTAAAAAGTGGAAGAAGTTGCTATTATGGTTAATTTTGAATATGTTGTGCCTACCCCCTACTCCCCAAAATTCCTGCAAATATCTCTAGGTTGACTGATTCTTTTTTTTTTTTTTTTAATAACCTCTACCCCCACATTGGGCTCAAACTCATAACCTCAAGATCAAGAGTTACAAGCTGTCTTGACAGCCAGCCAGGTGCCCTGGTTGATTCTTGATTGGCTTTGCTGATGTCACTCAGAGAATTGAGATACTTCCCAGACAATTCATGGCAAGAATCTGCTTATCTACTGCTAGTTGTACTACTACCCGCTCTGTATTCAAGGAGACCATTGGCCAGAGGACCTCTTTCAACTCTGGCCTGGGACTGTAGCACCTGGGAAGAGCCATGAGAAGCCAATACCAACATTTTCTCTAGGCTAAACCAGGGAGCCTTACTGCTACAAAAGGGCTATTCCTTCCCTAGGTGCTCTTATCAGTCACTGAGACCATCATTCACTGACTTAGTGTCATTTGGGCCTTTTCATAGCAAAGGTTCCTCTTGAAACAATTACTATTTCTCTGTGACAGTTGCTAATGTGATTCACAATTTCTTTTACTTTTCTTTTTTCTTTTTCTTTTTTTCATTCTGTTACCAAACATTAGTCCCTAGGCACAATGCAGGATTGAAAACTCTGATTCCTGCATTGGAGTTTATTTTTTTTTATCTACCTTGTCAAAGAATTCCTTTGTCTGAGAGTTAACCTCTGAGCAACTCCTGAGAATTTACCCCATCTCCATTTATTTTTGTAAGGAAGAATAAAAATTTTCCTTTTCACCTTACATTTTATTTTCCAGGTTGTATTAGTAAGAATATATGTGTGTAATATGAGTTTGGGTATTGTGTCACATGAAAGATATTTTTAAAAGTATAATTAACATTAGAAATTTTTTTTAAGTTTACTTATTAATCTTGAAAGAGTGTGTAAGCTGGGGAGGGGCAGAGAGAGAGGCAGAGAGAGAATCCCAAGCAGGCTCTGCACCATAGCCCAATGCGGGGTTTGATCCCATGAAACTGTGAGATCATGACCTGAACTGAGATCAACAGACAGATGTTTAACTGACTGAGTCACCCAGGCACCCCTAACATTAGACCTTTAAACAGGATTTCAAGCTATATTTAGTTATGTTAAAATTAGTTTTCTCCTTACTTTGAAAATATAGAAAGCATAACTTATTGACTCATGTTCATGTTCATTACTAGTACTTAACTGCATGTGTACATGTGCTTTCAAAGACAACATAATACTCTTAATTGGAAGCGTGAGGCAAGGTACAGGGATAGATGTAATAAACATATCAACACATACACACATTTGAAATAAATACACTGCAGAAGAGCAGACAGGGAAAGCGAGGGCACTGAAGGTGACTGTGAAATCACCTGCAAAGAAAGGCTCACAGGTGGCAAGGAAGAAGTTAATTTCACATAGAGAAAAGAATTTGAATTTGTTTAAGTCAGGAAAACAGTTGCTTTCATGTTTTCCACAGCCTTTAATTAGGGAACAGGTTGAGGCGGTGGTTTTAAGGAAAAGAGATGAAAAGGGGCTTTGTAAAGTTTAGATGAGAGGAATGAGCACTGAAATACAGAGAGGGAGACTTTTGAGTAAGTGAATATATTGAAAGTTTTTGAGGAAAAAAATGCTAAACCTTATCTGTGTGTAAGGTGCATTGAGTATGGATACACTCGTGTCTGGAAAGAGCAAGGATATGATTACGGTAAATGAGGTGTGAGGGTGAGGGCTCTAGAAATGGAGAGAGGATGTGGATATAAAACTCTTCAGTGAAATAAATAGCAAAACTTAAGAGATATGAAATGGAGATAGTTTTAGGGGATCAGTGAGTCTCCAAATTGAAAGCAAAATGCTGTATATATGTGCATATATTCATATACCTATATATCTACATATCTATATCTATATATATATATTTCTGTGGGATGAAGGTTAATGGATTTTTATCAGATTCTCAAAAATATTCATGTCTTTATTATTAAATATAAAGAGCGATGAAGAAGCAGAAGTCAAAAAAGGAAAAAAATTGGAGAAAGTTGTTATCATTGAAAGTGATGATAAAACAGAGGAAAACGTTGAATTAGGTGGGAAGTAATTGACTTTATCTTTAACATGCTACATTTCATTAAATGTTTTGGCAAACTAAAGCTAACAAAAGGAAAAGAGTAACTGGGCAATTCTGAGAATATGTGACTGACAATTTTGTAATACAATAGATTCATTATATTTGTATACTGAAATCTTCAGCACTTTCATTTAATCACGTTCACAGAAGAACCATAAATATTCCTCTCTCCATCATAAGCTTTTATATTCTACCTACTTGTTTAAGTGATCTTTTTAAACAAGGCATTGGGTATGGGATTTCTTTTTATGAATACATAGCGTTTGAGTGACTAGAACCCCGTTTTAGTGTAAGTGGGAAGATAATGGAAGAGGGAAAATTAAACCTAGGACATTTAAGTGACTTGTAATTATGTCAGGAATGAGATGTTAACTGACCGTTTCAAGAGGAACTCAGCAGCTGACCACGTTTGGGTTGATTCATCAAATTACATGTTCAGAAAAAATAATTTATCAATTTAATCACTTTAAATTCAGAGACCCTAGTGACGCAATATGAATGATAATTAATTGCTGTACCTAAAATATACCTGGCATGATAATTGAAAATACTTCTCTAAAGTGGATAAATGTGGAAAACTTGTTTAAGAGATCAATTTATGGGCCAAAAGTAATTAGGTGGATGTGTTAGTCGGGATTCTCAAATTTCCCTGCAGATCTCCCATTCTCTCTGGGGGTATCAATCCTGAATAATCTCCTAGCTAAACATGATGGATTTTTCTCCCTGGATTGGCCAAGTTATATGGTAAAGTAGACTTAAAGATAGCAAGATTATTTGGGGGGATAGGGTGGGGAGTAGGCCTGATCTAATCATACTGGCCTTTCAAAAAAGAGACTATTATTTCTCAGGATAGTTGCAGAAGAGCAAGCCAGAACTTCGAAGCACCAGCAAGATTCATTGAGCCATTATGGGCTTGTAGATGGAGGGGACCACGAGAAGAGGAACTAAGATTGGCCTCTAGTAACTGAAACTGACTTTCGGCCTCCAGCCCACAGGAAAATGGGATTTGAGTTGAATAACTGCAAAGAAATGAATTCTCTCAACAAGAATCGTTCGTGAGCAGATTTTTCCCAGAGATTCCAGAGGTCAACTCAGCCTGGCTGACACACTGATTTTGATTTCAACCGTGAGTTATCCTAAGCAGGATAGCGAACCAGACATCTGACTATAGAAGAATGAGGTGTTAGAAAACAGGACAATAGGCCGCAAATGGAGTTGCTTATGCTAAGCTCAGAGGTTTAACTTAACTGTAGCTTTGACTCTCCCCAAAACGGGATCTACACAGAAAATCGGGAATCTCCTGAACATCACTAGTTAGGTAATCCACCTGAAATTCCCCTGCTATTCTGTACAGAAAAGTAGGCTTGCAATTACTGATCTGCTTTTTTGCCTTGTATATATATTTCCTTGTTTGTGCCTCCTTCTCTGCTTATAAAGGTTGTTCATTTTGTACTGCTCCTCAGAGTTCTTTTCTGTTAGATAGCATGCTGCCTGATTCAAATCAATTTTTTCTCAAACTCTTAAAATTTTTAATATGTTTCATTTCATTTAAAAACATTACTAAGTTTTTTAATGTTTATTTTTCAGACAGACAGAGAGACAGAGACTGAGTGGGGGACGGGCAGAGAGAGAAGGGGACACAGAATGTGAAGCAGGCTCCAGGCTCTGAGCTGTCAGCACAGACCCCAATGCACAGCTCGAACTCACAAACTGTGAGATCATGACGTGAGTGAAAGTCAGAGGGTCAACCGACTGAACCACCCAGGTGCCCTAGTTCATTTTTTTTTTTTTTTTAAATTTTTTTTTTCAACGTTCATTTATTTTTGGGACAGAGAGAGACAGAGCATGAACGGGGGAGGGGCAGAGAGAGAGGGAGACACAGAATCAGAAACAGGCTCCAGGCTCCGAGCCATCAGCCCAGAGCCCGACATGGGGCTCGAACTCATGGAGCGCGAGATCGTGACCTGGCTGAAGTCGGACGCTCAACCGACTGCGCCACCCAGGCGCCCCTAGTTCATTTTTTAACAGGGGTAATAAATAGGTGTTGCTTTACGCTGCTAAATTTGTGGTGATACAATGGCATACAATCAGCATAAACAGTTTCTTTCTTTCTTTTTTTTTTTATGTTTATTTATTTATTTATTTATTTATTTATTTATTTATTTAGAGAGAACCTAAGTTGGGTTTTATTGTTTATCGAGCCAGCCACTTTGTGCATTTTGATTAGTGAATTCAATCCATGTACATTTAGGGTGATTATTGATATGTAAGGATTTACTACTGCCATTTTATGATTTGTCCTCTGGTTGTTTTGTCTCTCCATTGTTTCTTTTCTCTTTCATTTCTATCTACCTTTGTACATTGGTAGTTCTCCATGGTGATTTGCTCAGTCTCCCCTTTTCTTAAGTTTCATGTTTCTGCTGAAGAGTTTTTTTGCTTCGTGGTTACCATGAGGTTTATATGAGGTTGGCAGCTCAGAGATAAAACAGACCTTTTTCTGCTAATTGTAGTTTGTCTGCATTCGCTTGTAAAGTTTCCATTGTTTTAGACTTCCCCTTTTAGATTTTTAAATTTTTTTTTTCAACGTTTATTTATTTTTGGGACAGAGAGAGACAGAGCATGAACGGGGGAGGGGCAGAGAGAGAGGGAGACACAGAATCGGAAACAGGCTCCAGGCTCCGAGCCATCAGCCCAGAGCCTGACGCGGGGCTCGAACTCACGGACCGCGAGATCGTGACCTGGCTGAAGTCGGACGCTTAACCGACTGCGCCACCCAGGCGCCCCCCCCTTTTAGATTTTTAAAGTCAACTTCTCTTTTTAATGCTGTGATTTCATTACCAAGTTTCAGTTGCTTTAGTTATTTTAATGCTCTTTTTCTAAAATAATCTTTATGCTATAGTTAAGAGTTTACTATACTGTTCAAAAAGAGTTTCATTACTTTAACTCTATTTATCACCTTAATCAGAGTTTTGTGTACTCTTGTCTTTTCACTTTCTCTTGAAGAGCTCCTTCTAATATTTCCTCTAAGGTAGATCTAGTGATGGTGAACTTTCTACGCTTTTGCTTGTCTGGGATAATCTTTACTTCTCCTTCATATCTGAAGGATAAGTTTCCTGGATACTATATTCTTGGCTGGTAGTTTTTATCTTTCAATATTTTGAATATGCCGTTCCATTCTCTCCTAGCCTATACAGTTTCTGCTAAGAAATCTGTAGTAGCCAAATGGGGATATTTTTGTAGATTATTGCCTTTTCCCCCCAGCTTCCTTTAAATTTTTTTATCATTGGCATTTGACAGTTTTATTATCATGTGTTGTGGAGAAGATTTTTTTTGCATCCAGGTAATAATGTGTTCTGTTAGCTTCCTGGACTTGAATGTCCTTCTTTACATTTGGAAAGTTCTCAGCTATTATTATTTGTTTAAATACACTCTCTGTACCCTTCTCCCTCTCTTCTCCTTTAGGAATACCCATTATTGTTAGGCTGGTTTTTTTTTTTTTTTTTTTTTTTTCAATGTTTATTTGTTTTTGGGACAGAGAGAGACAGAGCATGAACGGGGGAGGGGCAGAGAGAGAAGGAGACACAGAATCGGAAACAGGCTCCAGGCTCCGAGCCATCAGCCCAGAGCCCCACGCGGGGCTCGAACTCACGGAGCGCGAGATCGTGACCTGGCTGAAGTCGGATGCTTAACCGACTACGCCACCCAGGCGCCCCATAGGCTGGTTTTTATAATGGAGTCTGATAGCTCTTGTAGAGTTTCTTCACTTTTTAAAAAATTTAGTTTTCTCTCTTCTGCCTTAATCATTTTTAGATTCCTATCTTCCAGCTTGTTAATTCTCTCATCCATATGATCTTTTCTATTTCCAGTGTATTCTAATACATTCTTCATCTCGTTTATTGAATTCTTCAGCTCCATAATTCTATTTGGTTCTGTTTTTTAGAGTTTGGTCTATTTGGTCAAGTACTTATGTTCATTGATTTTATTCCTGGGATCATTGTGTTACCTTTTTGAGTTTTCATGTAGCTCATTGAATTTTTTCACAATAACTATTTTAAATTCTTTATCAATTAAACTCAATATTCCACATCTTTGGATTCAGTTTCTGGAACACTGTCATTTTCATTTTGTAATACTGCATTACCATGATTGTTTTGTGGTGTTCAGTGAAAAGTGCCTGTGTCCCCATATTTAAAGTAGTGAATGCCTTTCTTATTTATTTTAAAATTTTTGTACTGTCTATTTATTCTTGAGAGAGAGAGAGAGAGAGAAAGAGGGGGATGAAAAGGAGGAGGGGGAGGAGGAGGAGGAGGAGAGAGAAAGAAACCATGTAGGTGAGGGGCAGAGAGAGAGAGAGAGAGATACAGATTCCAAAGCAGGCTCTGGGATCCAAGCTTTCAGCACAGAACCCAGTACGGGCTCAAACTCAGGAACCATGAGATCATGACCTAAACAGAAGTCCAATGCTTAACTGACTGTGCCACCCAGGATCCCCACACCTTTCTTATTTAGACAAAGTTTTGTTTATTTGGGTTCTAACAGTTCAACAGGTTGGTAGCTAAGAGTATTCCTTTTGTTTTCCAGAAGGTGGTATTGTAACACAAGTTTTTGGTTACTCTTAAGGAACCTGATTCCTGGCTAAGGTGGGGAGAGCAGGCATTTAAAAAAAAAAGAAAGAAAAAGAAAAAGGTTGAAGCAAGGGTGGGGTGAGGTGGTGGTGGTGGTGGTGGTGTACTTAGCACTTGGGACTTGCGTGTGTTCATGGCCAGTAGGGGGATCCTCAAATGACAAGTTCCCAGAAGTCTCTGGGCAGTTCTCTTGCCTCCTGTAACGGATGGCAGGAGATTCTTTCCTTCAGTTCTCTTCTTCTGCCCACTTCTTTTTCCTTTCCTCCCTCCTAGACATAGTAGTCTCTCCTCAGAGAGAGCAACTGGCTTTCCAGAAGTACCATATTGGAGAGACCCCCACTCACCGTCTTCACCTTTCACCTCCTCTGTGAGAAAGATTATGGGACTCACTGCCACTGCCATTGCCTTCCCTGCCATCACTGGTTTTGTCATTGCTGGCTCTGTGGCCACTTCCTTCCTTGTGCCACCTCCTCCGGGCTTCAAACCACATACTCTCTGGTGCAAAGATGGATGAACCTCTTGAGTGTCTTGGTGCTTTTTTTTTTTCTTTCTTTTTTTTTCAGTTATGAATGTACAATTAGTTGTAAATCAAAGGGAAAGATAAAAGGAATGACTCACAGTGCCGTGATGCTGATGTCACCATTAAGAGTATTTTAGATTGATTTTTTTTTCCTCATGCGTCAAGGAGAGACATTTCATCATCCATATATTTTAAAAGTGTATCTTAGAATGGCCACTGCAAAGATCCCCACAGATCACCAACCTGTCTCATTTATTTTTACTGTTGTAATCCCAGACATAAAATATTTTATTACAAGGAAAATGATTTGCAAAATCTCAGCTCCAATTGTGAACCGCTGTCTCCTAGGCAGTATTGCAAGTAGTGTTAGTTTTAAAAGTACAGAGCAATCTAAGTGCACAGACAGCTATGCGGCTGTTTGAGGTTTCAATACATCCTATTACTGTCAACTAGGATTGAGGAAAATCTCCAAATAAACTTAACTTGTCCCTATATTCTTATTTATTGTTTTTCATACTTTTTTTTTAATTTTAAACTTATCTTCCTATTTTCTTTTTCCTCTGCTTTTTATCTATTTATTTTACAGCTTATTTATTTATTTTGAGAGAGAGAGAAAACATGCAGTAGACTGAATGCACGCATGTGTGGGGGAATGGCAGAGGAGGGAGAGAATCCCAAGCAGGCTCCATGCTGTATCTCAGGGCTAGATCTCATGAACCATGAAATAATGACCTGAGCTGAAATCAAGAGCAAGATGCCTAACTGACTGAGCCACCTAAGTGTCCCTCATCTGCTTTTTAGATTATGCTAAAAAGAATAACAAAACTGTCCTGTCACCTGAATAATCTTACACAAAACAGTAAGTTTTAAAATATTTAGGATATATTTATTTAAACAGAGATACATGGAAAAGTCATGAGACATGTAATTGACTGAGTTAATGGCCATAAAGTTGAGAAAGAAAGTCTAATCATGCTGTGTATTATTTGCTTTTTAATTTTTAGAACACTGTCTTCGAATTGCTTTTCTCAATTTATAGCAAAATTAAATACAAAGGTTTTCCTACTCACTATATACCTGAGCTGTAAACTATAGTCAAATGACAACTTATGTCTATTTTTTATGTTTCTGAATGAAAATGATAAACCATATAAACCAAACAAATTGAAGTTGGGAAGGGGTACAATTTTACCTTTTCCTCTATCACAAATTTATGCTAGTGTTATATGAGACATTGGATGAGAAAATAACTAGGATTGTGATGAGAAGGATATATGCCCCCAAAGCATGGATCACCTCCTGATGTGTGGCTTGCTTATCTGGAAAAACCCTGGATGGTATATTGCACAACGAAACTCATTTGTGAGTTGCAGAGGCACTTTGACCTCAGAGACAAGTTTTGAAAACGTAAATTGCTCCTATAGATGTTTTCCCCTCCCCCTCCCCAAGCAAGCCTTTAACTATTTACACTCATAGTAGCAGATACTGCTTTATCTTATTTCCACTTTGTATTTATACTACCCACATAAAACAGGAGGAATAAATTTTGTTTTAAAACATAAAATTTTTAACAGAGTTTTAAGCTTCATTACATGCCTGAAATTTCCCAGCTAAACCCATTTCAAGGAAACATTTTTTATTATTATTTGCTACATTTAGTGATACTGATCAATACTTATTCACACGTGTTTTGGTAGTTTAAATGCTGAGCCTATGGTGAAGGCTGGTCTTTGCTCACTGGTTTTTGTGTGCATTGTTTAGCCTATATCTGGAAAAAATTTTGCCAAAGGCAGAAAATCATATTATCTTAATTATTTTTGTGTTCTAGTGGTAAACTCAAAGCTATGTAATATGTTTATCTTTTTCCTGGATTTGTCATGTTAATCCCTTTAATTAAACCTTAAAACCACAATATGCTGGCATTTAAAAAGCTGCTGATGGAATCAAAGCCAAAGAATTTACAAAGAACAGATGACACTTTTTCCCCCCAGGCCAATCTCAAGATCCTAACCTCAGCTTTTAGAGGTCTGGGCAGCTGAGTGGTTCCCAGCCCCTTCCTCTATGTATACAATGCTGCAGAGGCAGTGACTGGCCTCCTAGGAGTGCTCTCTATCTATCAATGCTTCTTACTGACCTGGAGAAGCAAAGTTAGCAAGGTTGGGTTGCCATCTCTACGGCATGGTGGGATAGGATACATGCACAAGGATATAATCTTGTTTTTAACTAATGTACAAATAGGAAGCTAAAAAGCATTCCTAGTAGGAAGGAAAATTTATATACACACATTCATATGTACATGTGTAATTTGTAAATACATAAATAAAAAATAAAATCGATGCGCTTTATAGATGCACTCACACAGACACACTAGTATGGACTGAATTCTGTAGCCCCCATTCGTACATTGAAGCCCTAACACCCAATGTGATGATGTATGATATCTGGAGATGGGGCCTTTGGGAGATGATTAGGTTTAGCTGAGGTCATGAGCTTGGGGTCTTTATAATAGGTTTAGTGACCTTAAAAAGGAGACAGCAGATAGCGCTCTCTGTCTCTGTCTCTGTCTCTGTCTCTCTCTGCCATGTGAGGACAGAGCAATCCTACAAATGTAATGTACTGTACCTTAGGTTTGTTCTAGAAATCACTAAGCAGAATATATCATAATGCATAGTCTCATGGCATGGATAACAAGTATAATATTATTGCCAGTAAGTTCCAGCATAAATCATCCAATATATACAGATGAACAGTATCCAGTCATGCCAAAATTCAGTTAAGAAGTAGTGTTAAATTGTTTCTTTTGTGGGTACCACCAATTCATTTACTCAATCCTTTTGATTCTAGGTTTCTTATTCTCATCCCTATCACCTCTGTCTTTGTTAAGGGCATTGGTGTCTCCTACATGATTAACTCTATACAATATAAATACTCCTAGACTGAAAAGTCTAGTTATATTCTTCCTGTTTAGAAATATTTAATAGCCAACCATATCATCTTTAAAATTTCTGTCTTATCTTTAAAACCTTTGGTAAACATTCTAACATGTGTTTTTGACCTTATCAACTACACTTGCACTTATAGCCATACCAGATTTCAGTCAAACAAGAAAACCTTTCTATTTCCAAATGCACCTGCAGTTGGCTGCTCCTTTTCTTCCTCTACAAATAATCTCCTCCTTATTGAAGTCTGTATAAATTTTGTGTATCCCTCAAAACATACTTAAATTCCATTTTAACGAAAGCGTGCATTTATTAAGTACATACTATGTCATGTCTTTTGCTACTTATTGCAGACTAAAGGGCAATGAGACATGATCCTTGATCTCCAGGAGTTTAAAGAAAAATATACTGAGAAAAATGTGTAACCCAAAAAATCTGATGTATTTTTATAGATACCAGAAGTATATATAATATGTAATAGAAACCAAATTAAGGGAATGAGTAAGGAAGAAGCGAAATAATTCGTGTTCTGCTAGTGGACAAAATATGACATTTATGTATATGATAGAGAAATAAAAGCAATAGAAGCATTTTAAATAGAAAAGAATAATGGCAATGTTCAAGTATGTTCAAGTAGCCTCAGATATGCCAAGGTATATTGGAGGCAAAGTTGTAAGGGTAATGAGGCACTAAAAAATTATATAGTGGGCAAAGAACAGGTCATAATGACACCATTTAAAGGCCAGGAGTTCTGAGATGCCATTAAGCTTACTTTTGAAACCCATTCTATATTAAATAGAATATATCCAAATGCTCTCACTTCTACAATAAATAAAAGTTATATGGAATTATATGAACTTTATTGAGTTGCTTTTGGCTTACTGACATGTCACATTTATAAGGATTAAATTAGCATTTACTAAAGTCAATTTTGGTAGTATTTCAAATATTCTTATAAAATGTCAAAAAGCTTGAGCCCTTAGGCATTGTGGACATCCAGTGGAAAAAATTACTCTGACACATGTGGAAGATATTCAATGAAATATTTTTAATAGGTAAATTCCATATTTAGATTTATGTTTCAGGTAAAGCAGTCCTGAAGAATAGATGAAGATAGACTTAAAGGGAACAAGATTAAGTATCATATAGATTCCTCTTGGAGCTATCATCCTGAGTCATGTTTTCTCACCTCAGATTTTTAGCACTGTGGAGAATTCCACTTAGGGTTATGATGGAGTGCTTTATAGTAGGTCAACACTCTTCACCAAGACCAATTAGAAAGCCAAAGTAAATATGAAAATAAATTACGTTTGAAGGCATTGGAGCACTGCCAAGGCAGTCAAATCTTGAGACGCCAAAATCACAGACAAGCTTATTAAATGAACCTAACACTCCACTAGTTTCACCTACGCAGAGCTAGAGTTTAAGATGCATATAGTGTGGCTAAGTACCAGTGCTAAGTAATCACAGACAAGCTTATTAAATGAACCTAACACTCCACTAGTTTCACCTATGCAGAGCTAGAGTTTAAGATGCATATAGTGTGGCTAAGTACCACTGCAGAATATTTATCGGTCCACAAAAAATCAAGACCTACCGAAAGAAGAGACCCTATGAACAATCTGAGCTTTCACTTGGGAGTCTAGGAAAGGATATAAACATGGAGTGGACCAAAGATCACAATAGAGGTTTATAGAACTTTGGATCATTTCAGATCACAATTATATTGTAGTGATCTGACCATATTCTAGCTCCTGGAAGAGAGTAAGATGGATCTTTTCCTGGGGAGGCAACATCATCTATCAATCTTAATATTTTTGCATATAAAATGTATGCTATTCATTTAAAATTATCAGAGGTGAAAAGGAAGAGGAACAGGCAATAGAAATAGAGCAAAGGTGATTCCAATAATGGAGGGACTAGACTTGGACATTAACATAAGTATCACTAATACCTTCAAGAAAATGGCTAACAGGATGTAGAATCTCATCAGAACACTGGAGTGTATAAAATATTTAAATGCAAATTCTAGAAATAAAAAATACACCTAAATTAAGAAATCTGTAGGTAGGATTAACAGTATTTCAGACAAAGTCAGAGAGATGTAAAAATAGGTCAGTAGAAAATATTGGGCCTGAAACACGGAGTAAAGAGAAACTAGAATATATGGGAGAAAGTGGGGCCATGTTGAAAAATTAAGCAAGCTTGTAATTGGAATCCCAGTGGAATAGAAATGGAGGGTCATGTAGATGTAATATTTGAAGAGATAAGGGCTAAAGTTTCTCCAAAGGTGAATAAAGACATCAAGCCAGGGATTATAAGAAATTCTATGAATGCAGAAAGAAAAAGTACAAAGGAAACCACTCTATGCATAGCAAAGTAAAACTACAAAGAGCCAAATTTGGAGAGAAACTCTTAAAAACAGATAATAAAAGACATACTGTTTTCAAATGGAAAAAAAAAAAAAACTGTCCATAGATTTTCCTCTGAAGTATCTACATATTTCAAAGATTAAACACACTTAGAATAATTCTCTGACCAGAGTAAAAATAGAAATCACTGATAAGGTATAAATTGAAATTTCCCAAATATAATCAAATTAAACTGCAAACTTTTAAACAACTCAAGGTCAAATAAAAAAACAAGAAATATAAAAACATTTTGAAAATAATGATAGTATAATTACCATTTTATATTTTAAGGATAATAAAATATGACATTAAGAACAATCTTCCACATGTTAATAGGTAAAAGCTCTTAATCTATATGTAAGTAGACACATATATATAGAAAATAATGCTTCACAGGAAAACTTGTTAAACTTTAAGAATGCAATATTGATTAATGATTTGTACATCAATAAACATAATTCCTCACATTAATGAGAAAACAAATTAAGTTCCCCTACTCAGATGGAGACAAAGCATTTGATAAAATTCAACATATATTCATTATTGAAACTCTTAGCAAAGTAGGAATAAATGGCCAGGACTAACTCTGGTTAAAAATATGTATGTTATCTGGGCGCCTGGGTGGCTCAGTTGGTTAAGCATCCAACTCTTGATTTTGGCTCAGTTCATGATCTCAGGGTTCGTGAGTTTGAGTCCCACATCAGGCTCTGTGCTGGGTGTGGAGCCTGCTTGGGATTCTCTCTCTCTCTCTCTCTCTCTCTCTCTCTCTCAAAATAAATAAATAAACTTAAAAATATATATAGGTTGGGTACCTGGGTGACTCAGTTGGTTAAGCGTCCGACTTCAGATCAGGTCATGATCTCGCGGTTGGTGAGTTTGAGCCCTGTGTAGGGCTCTGTGCTGATAGTTCAGGGCCTGGAGCCTGCTTCACATTCTGTGTCTCCCTCTCTCTCTGCCCCTCCCCCACTCGCACTGTCTCTCTCTCCCTCTCTCAAAAATAAATGAGCATTTAAAAGTTAAAAAATGTATATAAATATAATCAAATTGCAATTAACAGTTTTAAAATACTCTGGAAAAGATACTACTTCTCTCACAAAAACTACAATCAAAAATAATACTTGCATGAATTTATGGTAGCACCCATTATCTTGCAAGATCTGCCTTGTTTTTTTGTTTTGTTTTGTTTTTAGGAGTCAGAGTTATGAAATAAATGGATGGTGATCACTACTCTGCATCCTTTAGTTTTATAGGGATATCACTCTTGTGTGTCATTCATTCCAGGATGCAGTGGTTTTCTTTTTGTGATCTTGGCCAGGAAAGATCAGTGTTAGATGATTCTGTTTGGCCTTCTACACCATGATTTCTCTTACTCAACAGGGTAAGGTCCTAGGAACCTGTCCTTTTTTTTTTTTTTTTTTTTTTTTTTTTTTTGCAGAAATTTCCAGGTCCCAAACTGGTTTCTAATGTAGAAAGTTGGTTGGCAAGAAATTGATTTTCTATCTTTAACTACTTTCAACCTCTTGAATATCTACCCTTAATTTTCTCAGTGCACAATTAGTTGTCTTTGCTGGCTGCCTATCTATTTTGGGCCTCAAGTCATTATGCTATGTTAACCTTACGCGTAGCTCTCTGCAGGTCAGGTCTCCCCTAGCTGCCTGTCTGATGTTACCTTACATTAAAGTATTTGTCTCCCCTGACTATGAAAGACTTTTATTTTTATCAGTTTTTATTATCATCATTGCTGCCAGTGGGCTCAGGCCTGCAATGTAGCATCGTCTCTGGCTCGCCTGGCCAACAGAAGACAGCCCCTCATTAAGTTCTCGTTGCTACTGCTTTTACAGCAATATTCTGTCTTGCTCTGGTAACTAGGCATCTTCCAGGCCTTTTTGTCAATTATAGTCTTCTAGTGGGATTTCTGGTCTTACATAGTATACCTACTCAAATGTATTCACATCCTTAAGCCTTTGAATTCCTTCTCCCACTATCTGCCACAGCAATTCTGGCATTTCTACCACATTTGGTAAGGACCCTCACTTTTCCCATGTCTAAGGGTTTCATAGTAAGTTTTGTACCTTTCCCTCATTTGTTTGTCTTGCCAGAGGGTTAGATCCTGTATCTCAGGATATGAGATCCCAATCAAATCCTTTCTAATCCAACATTTTGTACCACTCCATGTGATCAGTTTCATAATACATTCCCTTATGTGCTCTCAGCTCCTACAGATATATGCTACCTAGGCCCTGCAGCTGCTCTGGACATTGTGTTGGTGTTACTTTATCAAGCCTATTATGTCCCTGGCTGGGTTATGTTATGAATTAGCCATAGTTATTGTTGAATGGACAGGAAAGACCTTGTGGTAGATAATCATGGACAGAAATATGTTTTGGAGAAAAGGCTTTTGCATCATCTTTAAACAATAGGAAAATGCTAGTCATTAAGAAGGAGAACTGGTCGATCTTTCAGGCTTACAGAACTCAGATGAATTTGTAGGTGATTTAGTTTTATAAAGCCAACCAATTAAAAATAAGCATGGTTCATATTTATCTGTTAAGTTACTTTAAGCTATTGTGATGAGAGTAAATAATATGTTCTAGATCTTATTATATTAATGAAGACTTTTTCATTCCATTTAAAAAAATATTTAGGTACTAGGTTAATGTGTTTCTAACATATTCTTTAACACGATTTACCAAAAGCTTTCAAAATCATTTCTCATTGTTCTCAAAAAGAGGAAAGAAAATATGAATGTAATCATATCACAAATTATGGTCAATTAAGTTATATTAAATTAAAAGCTTTATGATTTTTAAATAAAAAGATGAGTATTTAATGCTTACTCAACTTGAATGTATTAAAAATGTGAAAATTCTGATAACAAAAGGATCCATATTTAGACCTGTTGTTTTATTTACAAGATATATATTCTGCTGAATATATATATTTTGCTGAATTTTTAAAAAATTTTTAATGTTTATTCATTTTGAGAGAGAGAGTGTGCATAAGTGGGGGAGGGACAGAGAGAAAGAGAGACAAAATCTCTAGTAAACTTTGCACCATCAATGCAGAGTCCCATTTGGGGCTCAAACTCACCAACGGTGAGATCACGACTTGAGCGAGATCAAGAGTCAGATGATTAATCGAGTATACCACCCAGGTGCCCCTCTGTGTGTGTACTTTTTTTTCATTCTTTGTTTTTTTAACATTTATTTTTGAGATAGAGAGAGAGACAGGGTGTGAGCAGGGGGAGGAACAGAGAGAGAGAGAGGGAGAGAGAGAGAGAATCCAAAACAGTCTCCAGGCTCTGAGCTTTCAGCACAAAGCCCGATGGGGGGCTCGAACCCACAAACTGTGAGATCATGACCAAAGTCAAAGTTGGACACTTAACTGGCTGAGCCACCCAGGCACCCCTGCATGTGTACTTCTTAGTGTCTCAAAATCCCTGGGAGGAAGAGAGAGATAAAGAGAAAGAGAGAGAGGAAGCAGGAGGAGGAGAAAAGATGAAGAGAGAAATAAGAAGGAAAGTTCGTTATAAAATTATGATCTTTTTCTGGGTGAAGTTTTAGTGAGTCTAACACTTTCTTCATATTTTAGTAAATATCATCTGTCATTTTATCATGTATCTATCTAATCTATTTGGGTAACTGGTAAGATATGCTTCCAAGGGTTGTATTTTGATCTTGTTTCAGTGATGATAGGGACAGGTTGATTCGTGACATGAAATAGTACATCTTGTTCCATATTTCTCCTAGCCAAAAAATAAAAATAAAAATAATGAATCTCTAATTCTCAGGCCCATTGCATATGCCTAGAGCCAAATAGTCCAATGGCTATTGCTAGCCTGTGAAAATAATATTGATGTCCAAAGGCCAACTCATCTTCTTGCAGCCTTTTGACACATAAAAAAAAACAATCAAAAACACCTCTTAAGGCAACTAATTACACTGTCATTTATTAATGACTCCTCCTTGAGCCTGATATTCAGTATCTTGGCATACAGAAAATTCTTTAAGTTGATGACTATTTTATATCAGTATCACACTATGTATGTTTTTGGTTTGGGTTTACGTTCAATCCAATTGTGACAACTTATATATGCAGCATACATACACATTTAATTTCAAAGCCTTCTAATGGAATCTAACCTAGCCCAGGATGGTCTCCTTCCTGTTTTTGATTGGTGTGTGTGTATTTTTGCTGAAACAGCCTTATGAATTTGATGCGTGCTAAATTTAATCATCAAGAATAAAACATTTTTTGTGTGTCTACAGGACTAGCTATGTTATGTCAGACACAGCTTTCAAATAAATGGACATAATCTAAAAGGATCATGCACAGGCATTCTTAAGCTTAGTGAACTTGTTCTAAATCATGGTTTCTCCCCTGTAGCGCTATTAACATTTTGGGTGGAATAATTATTTGCTGTGAGGAATCTGTGCTACACATGACAGGATGTTTAGTAGCATCTCTTAACTTCTAGCTGTTAGAAGCCAGTAGCACCATCCTATTTGTAACACCTAAAATGTCTCCAAATGTTGTCGTATATCCCATGGATGATAAATTCTCTCTGGTTAAGAATTAGTGGTCAAGAGATTTTTTTTTTTTTTTTTTTTTTTTGCAGATTTTTCAACTAGGCAAAAGTAAGAATTTATTTTTGTCTGAATTTATCATCATGCCTTTATCACATCTAATGTGTGGTCATAAGAAAAGGATTTAGTGGGGAAAAAATGGCCAACGATATCCATGGAAATTAGATTTCTCATCTCAGAAGAGTTGTATACTATTGATTTGAAAACATTTAAATTATTTTAACACTTGATTACTCATTATATGTTACTGTCTATTTCTCTGCGGATATTGTCGACTAACTTTTAACCCTGAAAAATAACCCTAAACTATTTCATTAAAAATGGCAAAGCCTATGTGTGAAATCAGAGCCTCTGAGTAGCATTTGCCAAGATGGAGATTAGATATACAAGAGATTTATAGGGGGAAATGCCTGTGAAGGAAACAGGGGAGGGACCTGGTAGAGTAGACAGAATAGTCAAGACGAAGATACAGGTCTGGCTCCTATGAAGGAGAGAAATAAAGGAGAGTTGATAGATAGATTCTCAAACAGTAACACTGGTATAAGAAGGTTCATTCCAGGACGATGATATCTCCTCAAGTCAAGTCCCCCTTCAGAAGTATCCTGTATCTTGCGGGAATGGCCCTGCCTCAATATCCCTGCTGTGCTCAATCATTATGAAGAGTAGATTTGGCTTCAGCACAACCTAGTGGTGGATTCAGAACACAGAATCTGGGGCCATTATCAGTTATACCTGACATAGCAGCACGTGGGGCTCTTTTCCTCTTAAGCTCCTCAGAGCAGATCAGAGTGTTACATTTTTTTCTGCCAACATCTGTGTCTTTGTTTCGAGGGTGAAGAGGAACTGAAGAGTTGAGAAACTAAACATACATATATATATATAATATATATATAAATATATATAATATATATAAATATATATATAATATATTATACAGGCAAATATATACAGTTACTCTGTCCAATGTTCTAGTGACATGTAGCTATTTAGCTGTGTATTATTTAAAATTAGATATGATTAAAAATGAAGTGCTATAGTTGCAATCATATACTAAGTGCTGAATAGCCATATGCACTGGAAAGTGATATCTGTCATGATAGAATGATCTATTAAACAGCAGTGGTTTAAAGAAATGGATATAAGAATATATGATCCCTTTGTAGAGTCTATTAGCATTCTCATTAATAAAATTTGCTACCACTTGAAGTTAGCAGACATTAATATAAATTTGGAATTGGCAATAGAAATTTAAATACAGATTGTTCATTATAACTTTGGAGAGAATCTTCCTAAAGTCATGGTGTAAGACTCTAATATTATTAACAGTTTAAGTATATATTTAAACCTTGCTGAATATAAAAAGAATTCCTAAAAACAGGATTTTTAAAATTCTGTATAGTCATTTACACTAAAAAAAGAATATAGGTGGAAAATAAGGTAGTTATTTCTATTCAGAAAAGTTGTCATATTGCCCCAATTATTATACAGCTTCAAGAAGCCTATTAATTGTACATCATAATTTCAAGTACTCTTTTTCTAATTTATTTGTCTTCAGTGAAAGTAGAATATTTGTTGAGAAAATATTATATATTATTCTGGTTAAGTATAAGGTTTATTTCTATTTATTATGCTTTTAGAAATGACATTTATTCTCCTCTGCAATTATTCGTTGCACTAAAACCTAATATTTTTTCTGCTAGTGTTATACTCTACTAAAAATTTTTCCAACATATAAAAGGGATTTATATATATCAATTCAAATACTTGTGAATATTTTAATTACTGCATTATTTTAATGGTGAGTAATTTCAGTGGAGTAATAATCCTCATTAGGCAATTGAAACATGATGTGGACATATTCATGTAAAAGTAACTTCATTTTTAAGTATGTGTGCTTATTATCTTGTAGCATAAATCAGCAAGAAGAAATTATTGTCTTCTTAATAATTCTTCAAGCCAACATATACTAATTTTTCCTTACTGATTTTTCAGTGGGATATTAGAGTTTCTTTATTTTTAAAGGAATGTAGAAAGACAACAGGCAAAGGAAAAGCTAACGATAATAGCTAGTCTTTGCCTATGTACTAGACATCCAGCATCATGCTTACTACTTTATATGTATTACCACATAGAAATCTCACAATAAATCTGTAAGGCTAATTGCTGTTTTGTTATCACATTACAGGTGAAGAAAGTGAGGATGAAAAATAGGGGAGCCAGTTTACAACTCAAGGTGAGCTTAATTATAAACTCCATGCTCTTATTTATGGATTTAGTGCAGACGTCTTGGTTTCGTACTTAGAGACTGGATGACATTTATCAGCAAGTCTCTGCCCTTATCATGATGAAGCAATTACATGAATTGTTAAAAAGATAGTAGATCTTGGGTGCAATACTAGTTGTCAGAGAAAGGGAGCAGGAGAACATAAAGAGTTAGTAATGTCAAAGAGTTTGTATTTCCAAAAGCTTCATGTGAACTTCAACTGTGTGGTAAAAATCTTTTGGAGGGATCCTCTTGTGTAATTATAGCATTTACCCACCATATTGTGGTGTACTATCTATATTTTTGTGTCATCCATACCTTAACTCAGTAACATGAAAATAGGGTCTAGGAAGTCTCACAATGCAAGGTGCACAATAAACAAGATGAAAATATTATTGATCACAATTAAACTAAGCAAATGCAGTACTTATGATTATCAGTGGTAAGTAAGAAGAACCTTTCTCAGTTATATTTTTCATATCAGAAACACTTATGCTTATCTTACCCTATTTTGCCACCTAGTCAAAATCAGAAACCTGAACTCATTTCTTGAACATTCAAAATACAGTAAAACCTTGAATTGCAAGTAACTTGTTCTGCGTGTGTTCCGCAAGATGAGCAAACATTTCTGATAAATTTTAACTTGATAAACGAGTGATGTCTTGCAATATAAGGAGTACCTGATGAAAAATGTCACACGATCACAACTGAGCCAATCGTTCGTTCTCTCTCTTTCCCTCTCTTTCTCGCTGCGGGATTGTGGGTGATCGTCTCCATACTCAGATGCTCGGTCTCAGGCCACGTGGTGTTTGGCAGAAATCAGTGATTTTTCAGAATGTTGGAAGGTGCCCACAACAGGCGCTAGTGTATTTTTTGTCACTTCAAAGCACCTATGGACAGTCCTTTGCTTTTCCATACAAGAGTAAGCTTGGGAGTGCTTTGCTTCCTTCTAGGTCAGGCTGCCTGCAGATATAGACCCTTTCCTCTCCTGCCTTATTGCCAGTTACATTAAACATGGTATAACAGTATATGATAAGAACTTATTAATACTGTACTGTAGTCAACATCTGTGTGAGCGTGTACAAAGGCCCCCATGCAGAAAAAGATTCCATTTAGCCAATAGGCAGCAGTGATTCCATTGTGATAGTGAAAGTCATCCTACAAAATAACCTCTCCCTTGTCTCCCTCACACCAGCCATGAAGGCTTTCAGAGGTAAGTGCAGGTTAATTTGTTTATTTTTCTTTATATTTAGTATTGTCTGTATTATTTTATATTATATTACAGTATTGTAATCATTTTATATGAATATTTTGGGGTTGTGGAACAAATCATCTGAGTTCCATTATTTCTTAGGAGGAAATTCGCTTTGATACACAAGTGCTTTTAATTACAAGCATGTTTCCAGAATGAATTATGCTCACAAACCACAGTTTTACTGTATACTGTAACTACATATGACTTTTGGTGATCTGTATCTATACTAATGTCTGTCCATCCACTTATTTATGTTTATCTATAATCTTTTTGGTCCTCTGAGATTAGATTCCAGAATGGGATAGGTTAGAAATCTGCATTAATTTGTTATTTGCATATTATACATTGGGGAACAAAGAATAAGGCCATCTAAAAGTGCAAACTCATAAACTGAAATCTGTGTAATTGCCTTTAAGTCTGAGTGACCTAAATTTGCTTCTATTTTGAATATTTTGAAATTCTGATTCAAGATCCATAGGCATTTCACTTAGACAGAGACAGACAAAATAGTTTGCTCTTTGCAGACAAAGCAAATGAAGATTCTTTCCTATTTAATGAACACTGAAAATGCAAAAATCCTCTTACTATGCTACTTCATTGTATTCATCTCAATTAAAGGATGCTGAGATGCTGAGATGCTTAGAACTAAATCCTCTAAGTTTAACTTTACAAGAAAATATGGCACACATACTATTCAGATATTAAATAACAATAGCCCTTCCAGTCAGAATTTTTTTTCACCTAAGAAAAGAGACAGTAAAATTTCTCATGCAGTCACTTTGTTAGGTATTGTAGAGTAATTATGAAGACATCTACCTTTTTAATTTAATTTCACCAGCTGTCACCACTGGCATGAATCTTTCAACATCACTGTAAAAGAGTACAGGTTCTAGAAGACAACAGAATGGAAATTTGGGACATGAATATTGAGCGTTATTCTATAAGGAAAGGTTGTCAAGTTTCAGTGACACAATGAAATGAACTGGATTCAACAGAGATAGACACAATGAGAGCAGAAACATATTCTGACCATTAGAAATCAAAAAGTAAAATGAAGAAATAGAATAGTAAAATAAAGGAGACTTTAAAAAGTGAATAAATGATAACAAAGTTAGAAATTTAGAAAAAGAAGAACATAAGGAGATTAAAATAGAGGAAATTGTGGGTAATGTGTGAAGTATAAAGATTTTAGAACGCTGCGATAATAAGCAAGTTGGAGGAATTGTGCATTGTTATTTATTTATTTATTTATTTTTGTCAAAGTAATACCACTAGTTAGAAATCACATAAAAATACTCTCTCAGATTGAGAAGATATTCTTTCTTTAATGAGAAAGAAAAAGCCTTCAAGAAAAAGTATTCTGGAACAACATAAAAAATGTCTTAGGTCAACTACTAATGTAGATACACAGAGAGAAGAATGTGGATATTTACTGTGTGGAGGGTTTGCTGTGGGAAGATCCATTCTAATACTTTCTACTAAGTGATAATTCATTTAGAGAAAACAAAGAAACATTTATTCAAAAAGTCTTCCATAAGCAAAGTTACATAATTATTTTGGTTTTAGTAAAAATAATCATGCAAATAAAATATTTTGTTTCTCTGATTTTATTTTTATGCATAATTAAGAAAAAAATAGTCCTAGAGAAGCATTTACAGATAATAGATCTTTGATGTTAAAATATGTGGAAATCTTACATTTATGATTGCAATTAAAATGCTTAAGAAAAATGTAGGGTTTAAATAAATGGAATAATATTTTATTTATTTATTTATTTATTTATTTATTTATTTATTATTATTATTTTTTTTTATATATGAAATTTATTGTCGAATTGGTTTCCATACAACACCCAGTGCTCATCCCAAAAGGTGCCCTGCTCAGTACCCATCACCCACCCTCTCCTCCCTCCCACCCCCCATCAACCCTTAGTTTGTTCTCAGTTCTCAACAGTCTCTTATGCTTTGGCTCTCTCCCACTCTAACCTCTTTTTTTTTTTTTTTTTGTTCCCCTCCCCCATGGGTTTCTCTTAAGTTTCTCAGGATCTACATAAGAGTGAAACCATATGGTATCTGTCTTTCTCTGTATGGCTTATTTCACTTAGCATCACACTCTCCAGTTCCATCCACGTTGCTACAAAAGGCCATATTTCATTTTTTCTCATTGCCACGTAGTACTCCATTGTGTATATAAACCACAATTTCTTTATCCATTCATCAGTTGATGGACATTTAGGCTCTTTCCATAATTTGGCTATTGTTGAGAGTGCTGCTATGAACATTGGGGTACAAGTGCCCCTATGCATCAGTACTCCTGTGTCCCTTGGATAAATTCCTAGCAGTGCTATTGCTGGGTCATAGGGTAGGTCTATTTTTAATTTTCTGAGGAACCTCCACACTGCTTTCCAGAGCGGCTGCACCAATTTGCATTCCCACCAACAGTGCAAGAGGGTTCCCGTTTCTCCACATCCTCTCCAGCATCTATAGTCTCCTGATTTGTTCATTTTGGCCACTCTGACTGGCGTGAGGTGATATCTGAGTGTGGTTTTGATTTGTATTTCCCTGATAAGGAGCGACGCTGAACATCTTTTCATGTGCCTGTTGGCCATCCGGATATCTTCTTTAGAGAAGTGTCTATTCATGTTTTCTGCCCATTTCTTCACTGGGTTATTTGCTTTTTGGGTGTGGAGTTTGGTGAGCTCTTTATAGATTTTGGATACTAGCCCTTTGTCCGATATGTCATTTGCAAATATCTTTTCCCATTCCGTTGGTTGCCTTTTAGTTTTGTTGGTTGTTTCCTTTGCTGTGCAGAAGCTTTTTATCTTCATAAGGTCCCAGGAATTCACTTTTGCTTTTAATTCCCTTGCCTTTGGGGATGTGTCGAGTAAGAGATTGCTACGGCTGAGGTCAGAGAGGTCTTTTCCTGCTTTCTCCTCTAAGGTTTTGATGGTTTCCTGTCTCACATTCAGGTCCTTGATCCATTTTGAGTTTATTTTTGTGAATGGTGTGAGAAAGTGGTCTAGTTTCAACCTTCTGCATGTTGCTGTCCAGTTCTCCCAGCACCATTTGTTAAAGAGACTGTCTTTTTTCCATTGGATGTTCTTTCCTGCTTTGTCAAAGATGAGTTGGCCGTACGTTTGTGGGTCTAGTTCCGGGGTTTCTATTCTATTCCATTGGTCTATATGTCTGTTTTGGTGCCAATACCATGCTGTCTTGATGATGACAGCTTTGTAGTAGAGGCTAAAGTCTGGGATTGTGATGCCTCCTGCTTTGGTCTTCTTCTTCAAAATTGCTTTGGCTATTCGGGGCCTTTTGTGGTTCCATATGAATTTTAGGATTGCTTGTTCTAGTTTCGAGAAGAATGCTGGTGCAATTTTGATTGGGATTGCATTGAATGTGTAGATAGCTTTGGGTAGTATTGACATTTTGACAATATTAATTCTTCCAATCCATGAGCAGGGAATGTCTTTCCATTTCTTTAAATCTTCTTCAATTACCTTCATAAGCTTTCTATAGTTTTCAGCATACAGATCCTTTACATCTTTGGTTAGATTGATTCCTAGGTATTTTATGCTTCTTGGTGCAATTGTGAATGGGATCAGTTTCTTTATTTGTCTTTCTGTTGCTTCATTGTTAGTGTATAAGAATGCAACTGATTTCTGTACATTGATTTTGTATCCTGCAACTTTGCTGAATTCATGTATCAGTTCTAGCAGACTTTTGGTGGAGTCTATCGGATTTTCCATGTATAATATCATGTCATCTGCAAAGAGCGAAAGCTTGACTTCATCTTTGCCAATTTTGACGCCTTTGATTTCCTTTTGTTGTCTGATTGCTGATGCTAGAACTTCCAGCACTATGTTAAACAACAGCGGTGAGAGTGGGCATCCCTGTCGTGTTCCTGATCTCAGGGAAAAAGCTCTCAGTTTTTCCCCGTTGAGGATGATGTTAGCTGTGGGCTTTTCATAAATGGCTTTTATGATCTTTAAGTATGTTCCTTCTATCCCGACTTTCTCAAGAGTTTTTATTAAGAAAGGGTGCTGGATTTTGTCAAAGGCCTTTTCTGCATCGATTGACAGGATCATATGGTTTTTCTCTTTTTTTTTGTTAATGTGATGTATCACGTTGATTGATTTGCGAACGTTGAACCAGCCCTGCATCCCAGGAATGAATCCCACTTGATCATGGTGAATAATTCTTTTTATATGCCGTTGAATTCGATTTGCTAGTATCTTATTGAGAATTTTTGCATCCATATTCATCAGGGATATTGGCCTGTAGTTCTCTTTTTTTACTGGGTCTCTGTCTGGTTTAGGAATCAAAGTAATACTGGCTTCATAGAATGAGTCTGGAAGTTTTCCTTCCCTTTCTATTTCTTGGGATAGCTTGAGAAGGATAGGTATTATCTCTGCTTTAAACGTCTGGTAGAACTCCCCTGGGAAGCCATCTGGTCCTGGACTCTTATTTGTTGGGAGATTTTTGATAACCGATTCAATTTCTTCGCTGGTGATGGGTCTGTTCAAGCTTTCTATTTCCTCCTGATTGAGTTTTGGAAGAGTGTGGGTGTTCAGGAATTTGTCCATTTCTTCCAGGTTGTCCAATTTGTTGGCATATAATTTTTCATAGTATTCCCTGATAATTGTTTGTATCTCTGAGGGATTGGTTGTAATAATTCCATTTTCATTCATGATTTTATCTATTTGGGTCATCTCCCTTTTCTTTTTGAGAAGCCTGGCTAGAGGTTTGTCAATTTTGTTTATTTTTTCAAAAAACCAACTCTTGGTTTCATTGATCTGCTCTACAGTTTTTTTTAGATTCTATATTGTTTATTTCTGCTCTGATCTTTATTATTTCTCTTCTTCTGCTGGGTTTAGGCTGCCTTTGCTGTTCTGCTTCTATTTCCTTTAGGTGTGCTGTTAGATTTTGTATTTGGGATTTTTCTTGTTTCTTGAGATAGGCCTGGATTGCAATGTATTTTCCTCTCAGGACTGCCTTTGCTGCGTCCCAAAGCGTTTGGATTGTTGTATTTTCATTTTCGTTTGTTTCCATATATTTTTTAATTTCTTCTCTAATTGCCTGGTTGACCCACTCATTCGTTAGTAGGGTGTTCTTTAACCTCCATGCTTTTGGAGGTTTTCCAGACTTTTTTCTGTGGTTGATTTCAAGCTTCATAGCGTTGTGGTCTGAAAGTATGCATGGTATGATTTCAATTCTTGTAAACTTATGAAGGGCTGTTTTGTGACCCAGTATATGATCTATCTTGGAGAATGTTCCATGTGCACTCGAGAAGAAAGTATATTCTGTTGCTTTGGGATGCAGAGTTCTAAATATATCTGTCAAGTCCATCTGATCCAATGTCTCATTCAGGGCCCTTGTTTCTTTATTGATCGTGTGTCTAGATGATCTATCCATTTCTGTAAGTGGGGTGTTAAAGTCCCCTGCAATTACCACATTCTTATCAATAAGGTTGCTTGTGTTTATGAGTAATTGTTTTATATATTTGGGCGCTCCGGTATTCGGCGCATAGACATTTATAATTGTTAGCTCTTCCTGATGGATAGACCCTGTCACTATTATATAATGTCCTTCTTCATCTCTTGTTACAGCCTTTAATTTAAAGTCTAGTTTGTCTGATATAAGTATGGCTACTCCAGCTTTCTTTTGGCTTCCAGTAGCATGATAAATAGTTCTCCATCCCCTCACTCTCAATCTAAAGGTGTCCTCAGGTCTAAAATGAGTCTCTTGTAGACAGCAAATAGATGGGTCTTGTTTTTTTATCCATTCTGATACCCTATGTCTTTTGGTTGGCGCATTTAATCCATTTACATTCAGTGTTATTATAGAAAGATATGGGTTTAGAGTCATTGTGATGTCTGTATGTTTTATGCTTGTAGTGATGTCTCTGGTACTTTGTCTCACAGGGTCCCCCTTAGGATCTCTTGTAGGGCTGGTTTAGTGGTGACAAATTCCTTCAGTTTTTGTTTGTTTGGGAAGACCTTTATCTCTCCTTCGATTCTAAATGACAGACTTGCTGGATAAAGGATTCTCGGCTGCATATTTTTTCTGTCTAGCACACTGAAAATCTCGTGCCAATTCTTTCTGGCCTGCCAAGTTTCAAAAGAGAGATCAGTCACGAGTCTTATAGGTCTCCCTTTATATGTGAGGGCACGTTTACCCCTTGCTGCTTTCAGAATTTTCTCTTTATCCTTGTATTTTGCCAGTTTCACTATGATATGTCGTGCAGAAGATCGATTCAAGTTACGTCTGAAGGGAGTTCTCTGTGCCTCTTGGATTTCAATGCCTTTTTCCTTCCCCACTTCAGGGAAGTTCTCAGCTATTATTTCTTCAAGTACCCCTTCAGCACCTTTCCCTCTCTCTTCCTCCTCTGGGATACCAATGATGCGTATATTATTTCTTTTTAGTGTATCACTTAGTTCTCTAATTTTCCCCTCATATTCCTGGATTTTTTTATCCCTCTTTTTCTCAGCTTCCTCTTTTTCCATAACTTTATCTTCTAGTTCACCTATTCTCTCCTCTGCCTCTTCAATCCGAGCCGTGGTGGTTTCCATTTTGTTATGCATTTCGTTTAAAGCGTTTTTCAGCTCCTCGTGACTGTTCCTTAGTCCCTTGATCTCTGTAGCAAGAGATTCTCTGCTGTCAGCTATACTGTTTTCAAGCCCAGCGATTAATTTTATGACTATTATTCTAAATTCACTTTCTGTTATATTATTTAAATCCTTTTTGATCAGCTCATTAGCTGTTGTTATTTCCTGGAGATTCTTCTGAGGGGAATTCTTCCGCTTGGTCATTTTGGATAGTCCCTGGCGTGGTGAGGATCTGCAGGGCACTTCCCCTGTGCTGTGGTGTATAACTGGAGTTGGTGGGCGGAGCTGCAGTCAGACCTGATGTCTGCTCCCAGCCCACCGCTGGGGCCACAGTCAGACTGGTGCGTGCCTTCTCTTCCCCTCTCCTAGGGGCGGGATTCACTGTGGGGTGGGGTGGTCTGTCTGGGCTACTTGCACACTGCCAGGCTTGTGATGCTGGGGATCTGGCGTCTTAGCTGGGGTGGGTAGGCAAGGTGCACAGGGGCAGGAGGGGCAGGCTTAGCTTGCTTCTCCTTAGGTGATCCACTTCAGGAGGGGCCCTGTGGCAGCAGGAGGGATTCAGATCCGCTGCCGGAGGTTTGGCTCCGCAGAAGCGCAGAGTTGGGTGTTTGCGCGGAGCGAGCAAGTTCCCTGGCAGGAACTGGTTCTCTTTGGGATTTTGGCTGGGGGATGGGCGGGGGAGATGGCGCTGGCGAGCGCCTTCGTTCCCCACCAAACTGAGCTCTGTCGTCCGGGGGCTCAGCAGCTCTCCTTCCCTTTGTCCTCCAGCCTTCCCGCTTTCTGAGCAGAGCTGTTAACTTATGACTTCCCAGACGCTAAGTCGCGCTTGCTGTCGGAACACAGTCCGTCAGGCCCCTCCGCTTTTTGCAAGCCAGACTCGGGGGCTCTGCTTGGCCGGCGAGCCGCCCCTCCGCCCCGGCTCCCTCCCGCCAGTCCGTGGAGCGCGCACCGCCTCGCAGCCCTTCCTACCCTCTTCCGTGGGCCTCTCGTCTGCGCTTGGCTCCGGCGACTCCGTTCTGCTAATCCTCTGGTGGTTTTCTGGGTTATTTAGGCAGGTGTAGGTGGAATCTAAGTGATCAGCAGGACGCGCGGTGAGCCCAGCGTCCTCCTACGCCGCCATCTTCCTCTTGTCTATTTTATTTTTTTAAACAAATTTTAATGTTTATGTATTTTTGAGAGAGAGACAAAGTGTGAGTAGGGAGGGGGGGCAGAGAGAGAGGGAGACACAGAATCCGAAGCAGGCTCCAGGCTCTGAGCTGTCAGCACACAGCCTTATGCAGGGCTTGAACCCACAAACTGTGAGATCATGACCTAAGCCAAAGTTGGACACTTAACTGACTGAGCCACCTAGGCACGCCTGGAATAATGTTTTCTAATTAAAATTTATCAAACTCCCAGTAAGATAAAATTTTAGATTAAGAACTGATAGTATATACTAAAACATTTAAACCTTAGACTCTGTCCTCAGGTAACATGAGAATCCAAAATTGCAAGATAGACCTAAATAAATGACCTTACACTTCTAGGTGGCTTTCATGGAGACAGAGAGAATAACATTAAGATTGGTAAATTTTAATTTGTATTTGTAGATGCCCTACTACAAGGGTTAATGCTTCAATATAAAATTACCTGTATTATAGACCAAATTACACAATGATAAATATATATATGTAAAAAAAAACCTTTAGTAATTATCCACATGAAAGGTCAAAAACTGACTTGTATTTGGGCAGCGGATATACTTTGATCAGCACAATGTTATTAAATGTTTTTGAATTACCTGACAGTATTTAAAGTCAGAGAATATATCATAAAACCCAGAGATGGGAACCTTTTTTTTTTTTTTTTTTTTTTAATGAATAGAGTATATGGTGAGATCATTAAAACCCATAGACACAAACACATTTTTTTTTAATGGGGAAAAAAAAAAACAACTTAGTGAGAATCTGGTCACCACTAGCTCAGTTAAATGAGGAACAAACCTTGCCAGTTTGTCATGGTTCCTCCACCAGTTGTGGTCTCACACCGGCAAACCACATGATTTACACAGCAATGCTAATGGCCTGGCTCTCTGTACCTAATGCTCAGCAGAGAGACAGATTTTTAATAACTTCCTTGAATTTTTTTTTATTTCAGGTTTTTGACATCATAAACAATAATAATCAAAGAGTTTTCATAAAAACTACGTTTATTTCCCATAACAGAAAAATTAGAAACAAAAGCCATCAGTAGAACTGAATTGACATAAAAATGAATCCATAATGCTGTAACCTAGAAATAGACATCAGAGGATCCTAGATCTAGGAGGTCTTAGTTTTGTAACCTCACGTGATTTATTTTACCTTTCTAAGCCTTTATACTCTCACCTACAAAAGGAGTCATGAATAATATCAACTTCATACCTTTGTTCCTCATATTAGATAAAATAAGCGCTTAGCTTTTTGCCAGGCAAATATTAAATGTTTTCATGAGGGTACTATTAAATAACTCCTTTTTAAAAATGTTTCTATAAACTTGTATATCATATCTCTGAGAACTTAAGAAGTAAACTGAAAAGTTTCAGCATCCCTGACCATGAATGGTGTCCTACTTCTAGGGATGATTCTCTCATCCTCTTCAAAGAACTGAGGCACATGTTACTCAGCTTGAGACCATTGACATCTGACACCTTTTGTCAAATGGAAGCAGAGCGGGCATGCCAATAAGCAGATGTTTCACTCTTGGAGGAAAAACAAAGACCATTCTTTTTGCTCTGAAAATGTTTTGTCCAGAATCTTTAAAGGGGATTTCAGGAGGAAATAAGTAAATTTCTCAATTGAAGGAAAGTATACAACTTTGAGATTATGAAGAAACCATCTAGGATCCCTCCTATATGCAGCACAGGAGACTTTTCAAAAGTGTGAAGACTTAGGACTTAGTGGCAGAGTCTTGCTCGCAGTCTATGCAGAAGGTACGAGAAAGATTTTATGGCATCTCTTCTCAATAGAATTAGACGGTAAGTTTGCTGCTATACTACCTTTTTTGACCTTAATATGGCAAATTTAGACATTATTCACGTGGGGGAGGAAATCTGATCGCTCTGGTTATCTTGTAACACAGGTTCTTGTCAGTGCTGGATTGCCCAATAAAAAAGCCAAGACCATACAGGCACAAACACACACACAGACACAAGACAAAAACCTTATATTTGAAAGGAAGAAAATTTTAAACACGCAGGAAGTAGTTACTGTGAAGAAGAACGTGGTTGGATTAGTTTACAACAGTTTTTGAGTTTATGATTTTATTCTTTTTAATTACGGGGAAGTGACAGGGCATTATAATGTTTTTGGTTTTGTATCCAGTCCTCTCTTGTTTCTGGAGATATTGGATCTTTGACTTTCTGAATCTTAGCCTCTTCTTCAGTCCGGGACACTAAGCTCTCTGCAGGATCTTATGCAAACAGCCTCAATTTCAGATTGTTTTCCAGGAATGCATCAATTAAAGCTTCTTCTTTCTACCAGTAAGGTCTCTGCCTACCCAACTAGAGCAGAATAAACAAATCCTATAGGGTATTTTCTGCCAATTGGCTCCAGAATGAGTCATTGGTAAATCATTCCACTGTTTTACTGGCAAGCTGCTCTGAATAATAATAGAGTGTATGGTGAGATCATTAAAACCCATAGACACAAAGGCATTTTTTGCATTCTTTTGCAGTGGATCAAGCTTCTTGGTGGGAAGCAATCATGTGTATGATATCGAACACAATGGTGAATAAAAACCTAAGAATGTTAGCTGACAGGATCTCTAAAAGCAAGGAAAATGAATTCATAGTGGTCTGTTCAATGGATACTTAAACAATGAGCCATCTTATCCATAGGATTATTAACAGACTCTACAGTGGGAGGGCTTTTGTGAGTATTTACATGAAATAGAAAATTATCACATTTCATGCTAAAACACACTAAGAGGTTTGTCTATATGTCTCTCTCTTAAGTATTGTTTCATCAGTGGTCTAATATTTTCTTTTCAAACTTCTATATGATGCCATGAATCAGTAACATTGGTACCACAGGCCGCCTTCCCTTCCAGGAAAAGTTAACATCAGATAAACAAAAAGAAGGTTTGTCCAGTATAATAATTTCAATGGTTTTGCTCCAAAATCCTGGAGCCTGTCACAGTAACTTCCCCCACTTTACCAGAGGCTCCCATAAGCTCCATCATTACATGCCACAAACATGTCAATCCTCAAATGACATAGAAGGCCTAAATGTAAGCATGGCTTGAACTTCAACAAGACTGAAGCATAGCCTTTTATTTATGAGTCCCAATAAAAGCTAGCAGGTTTAAATTTTCTCAGTTAATGGATTATACTGGCAACTTTTATCGCCAAATGCCTTTGACTTCATTCTTATTGATATGCTGTGCCAGCAGCCTCAGGTTCCTTTGGAAAAAGTTTATTGAGTGACTTATGGTATACACTTGTGGCATTGTTCAAGGATATTTGTTCAAGGGATCCAACCTTCTCCTTAGTCAAAAGGCTCTGAGTCTCTAAACTGCATCTTGGAATTGAGTGACAGTCTGTACTTTCCCGTTGTCTGACTTAAACCAAGTTTCTTTTCAATAGATGTAGAGGTGTTTTTTGTTTGTTTGTTTGTTTTTTCATTTATATATATCAGATAATATTTTACTAGCTTGAAGGTTTTTTTTTTAATATATCTAGGAATCTAGTAATCAATTAGCCACAACTTAGATTTGCCTGAATATCAAAGCATTCTATTTGTCAATCCACCCCAACAGCTCCTTTGATGGGCATTTTTATTCTGATGATTAATTTTTATTATTGTCACTCCAGGATCCCAATAGTACCTTGAAAATCAAGGCTTTTATTTCAGTAAAGGCAGCTTGCAACATTAACCTTGGGCTTCGGAGGAAAACCACTCAGAGATTTCACAGACAATGGTGTTTCCCACTTAAAGGTAGTTAGTAGTGCTTTGGCAAAGGAACTGTAATTTGGGTCTTTCTGGTATAACTAGTGTTATTCATCATAAATCTGTTCTAACATTTGCATCTCCTTCAGATTTCTTTTTCCTCCTCCCCCCCCCCCCCCCGGGGCTTTCTGCCATCTCAGTCTTTTTGAATGTGGTTCACTTTTGTGTGTAGTTTTTAGAGAATTATTCAAACACAGTGTTAGGGTGACTTCCAGCTTCTGGAAACTAACACACTGAAGTAAAAATCTTAAGAAAATACACACAGATGGATAAATTTGACTCAATCCATGTTACAGAGGGCTCAGCACACTTAGAATCTGTTTCTCCTCATGTCCCTCAGTTCCTGCCAAAATAATTGATCCAAACTTCCAATTATTTTTTTGAATATGATATCTCATCTCAGATCAGATGAAGCATGATGGGATCTGTCCTGTTAAGAGTCTAGAGGCAAAGAGGAGTGATGAGGGTGGGTCTTGAGGAGAATAGGTATCCTATCTCAAAGTGAGATTATTACAGGGTCTTTAAGCAGGGAAAGATGTCTCCCCAGAAAAGGAAGGGAGGGACTTCTTCCAATGGCAGCAGAAGAAGGCTTGGGGTAACGTAATGGTTCAAGTTGCACAGACTCTTCTGATTCCGATGAAAGATTTCCATTCCACATCTTAGGAACTCATTTTTTAGTATTCTAACCTTTATTTTTAAAAACTCAGTAAGACTTTTCATTCAATTTGCATTATTATTTCCCAACTGGCATGATTAAATTTAGAATTTGATACTTAGCCCTGTCAACCCTGTGGCTGTAAGAAACAAGATATTATTTCAGAGCCACAATAGAAGCTCTCTGCTACTCTGTGTCTTGAGTACTTGATTTAATGCAAGATTTTTATCATTTTCCTTTACAGTATAGCCAGAAGTAGCTATCTCATATGAACTCTATAGTCATCATTTCTACTATGATGATCAAGGGCAATAGCAATTTCATCTCTGGAAGACTTGATTTCAAATAACAACCACTGGTTATATTTTAAGCAGTAATGAAGTAACTTCATGCCATGAATATTTAGTACCCTTTTTCCCACTGTCAGTGAAATCCCCAGTGTGCTTTAGCTCAAAGAGGGGTGTAACCCAATTCTAGAATCCCTATTTAAAGTCTGTTTCTTGACATTGCTTCTAGTAACAAGAACTATACCAGTTAGGTTCATATCAGGAAAAGAGAATCTATACCACATAACTCAATGTAGTAAGTATAGTATACAGAACTAGTTATAGAGGTACTTGAAGACCTGAAAAAAAGAGGAATGTGAAGGAAAACAACTTCAGAAAGTCCCTTAGGGCAACAGGGACTGGGGAGAGCAATGATGTTACTAGGGTACAGGAGCCATGAACACTGGGCAGGAGCTGAACCCGCACAGCTGGAGGTAATTCTCAGGCCTACTTGTAGGAGCTGGTACATGGAGTGAGGAGGTGCATCAAGGCAAAGCTGAAATATGAACCTGTGTTGGAACAGTGACTAGAGGTGGAGTTGCCTTGACCTTTCCTTACTTAACTGTTCTTGGCGTCTGTGCTTACTCCATTGACTGAACCTAACTGAAACCAGTGGGTAAAGAAATACGAGGAATGACGTTTGCAAGTTGTCAATTCCCTGAGAACTAGAGGTAGATCTGAGATCAAACAGGGAAATGACTGGTATAAAATTGTTATGCATTCATGTCCAACATAGGTCATGTGTTCTAAACAGACGACAAATGTTGATTTGTAACAGTGTAGTTAGGCTATTTACCTAATATTTGAAACACATAAGAAAGAGGCATTCTTTTTTTTGGGGGGAGGGTTACTGATAAGACTTAGAGAGATTCTGTATCATTACACCACACATTCCACTTTTAGTTTTCTATTGCTGCTGTAACAAGTTAACACAAACAGCATTTACAATGTGGGTTTTAAAATTTTTGTTTATGTTTTATTTTATATTTGAGAAAGAGACAAAGTCAGAGTGCAAGCAAGGAAGGGGCAGCGAGACAGAGACAGAATCTGAAGCAGGCTCCAGGCTCTGAGCTGTCAGCACAGAGTCTGATGTGGGGCTCGAACTCACGAGCAGTGAGATCATGACCTGAGGTGAAGTTGGATGCTTAACCAACTGAACCACCCAGGCACCCCTACAATGTGGGTTTAACACTGGATGTGGCTATTTTTTTTTTTTTTTACCATCTCTGTGTTATTTTTCTATTGCTACATAACAAATGATCACAAATTAGCCACTTAAAATGAAATCCATTTATTATCTTACAATTGTGTAGGTGAGAAGTCTGAGCCAACTCAACTGGCTCACAGACTTAGGTATCTCTTATTTGAAGACTCTCGGGAATAATCCACTGCCAATCTTGTTGTATTATTGGCTGAATTCATTTCCTTGTGGATACAGGAGATGTTTGCTCTCTTGCTGCCTTTCAGATAGAGGCTGCCCCTTTCCAAGCACATGATCTTGCCAAATTCAAGCTATCAGTATGGCCCATCAACCCCTTCTCGTACTTCAGATTTTTCCCCCTTTTGCTACCAGAGAAAAGCCTCTGTTTTTAAGGGCTTGCGTTGTTAGATCAGATCCATCTCACTAATCTTACTATCTTAGTGCTGATTGTATCATATAATATAACACAATTAAAGAAGTAATATCATCTTCAAAGTTTCCAGAGATTAGGGTTGGACATTATGGTGGGACAGAGGAGCATTTCAGAGTACCTGGTGCCCCAATGTCACACCCACAGTAAGGCATACAGTATACCATTATTTTTTTTTTTTTTTTAACGTTTATTTATTTTTGAGAGACAGAGAGAGACAGAGTGTGAGCAGGGGAGGGGCAGAGAGAGAGGGAGACACAGAATCCGAAGCAGGCTGCAGGCTCTGAGCTGTTGGCACAGAGCCTGACGTGGAATTCGAACCCACGGACCGCGAGATCATGACCTGAGCCCAAGTCAGACGCTTAACTGCCTGAGCCACTCAGGCGTCCCTACTATGCCATTCTTACGTCAACATCTGCTTTGTGCTTCAAGAGTAATAGCATTGATTACCTTTGACATTTGATAAAAAAAATAAAATACATATTTTAAAATAAAATACAAATTCTATTTGATGGTAACATTTTGAATTCATTCTTGAAATAGAAAAATTCTGACGTTTGTTAAAATATGAGAAAAGTTCTGTCAGTATATAGTAAACAAAATACCAGCTCTTTTTGAACAAAGATGATTTTTTAATAGCAAAACAGCTCTATAAAAGGGGAAATAGGATTATAAAAATACCTAGGTCCCAAGCTTCCAATATATTTTCTGAGACGTGTGACTTTCCGGATAGTTTCCTTTTTCCTAAGGAAGTAGCTGTTTGAGCATTGTGTAACTTTCCATCATTACTTCTTTCAGAGCATGAATTGTTGTCTCTCTGTATCCACTGTGCTGTGTCCAGAGCACCTGTACTCAGATATTAGGATAGCAAGCCACAAATTTATCTGTAAATTTAGAATGTTTCTAACTGTGAAAACACCATGGGTTATTAAAAAAATATCTAGGAATTGGGAGTTGACTGAGATACTTTCCCCATTAATTTTTAAATTACTACTTGATATGATATTTCTTTCCTTGGAAATAGATTTTCTGTGTTGACTTTATAAGAAACTATAAATTCTTAAGGAATAATCAGTTAACTATTAGCTTTGAGTTATTCTCAGCAAATGACAATATTATGTGATAATAACACTGTGAACTTCTTAAATTAGACACGTGCATTAAAACAAACCCTTCCTTGTTGGAAATCCAAGTGATTGCCATTAGCCACTTTAGTATCACAGCAGGTTACACAAATTATTATTACATTTAATTAGCATTCTGACAAGTTGTGGAATTCTTTACCTGAATTCAGATTACACAGAGAAAATGATTCGAAAGCATTTCCTGCTTTGAAAACATCAAAGCAAATCAAAAAATCAACTCCAATCTTATTATTATCAAATACCTGGGTAGCAGTAAAACAAATGACAGAGGAAGAAATGCCAATTATAAATGTTTTAAGGTGACATTTGATTTTCCATACAAGGAGATTATTACAAGCAGAATGATATAATTCAACAAAACTAACTGTGATATGATAGTAATGCTACCATTGTTCATCTCCTCTTCTTAATAAGAAAAATGATATAAAATATATCTTCGTTGAATATTTAGGTCTTCATTCAATTCCTATTTAATTCTATCTCTGATGTAATACATGTTAAGAAATTAGTTATTTTGAATTATTGAGTATCATATTAAAGTTTCCAGCAAAAGTGAGTTTCAATGTCAGAAAAATATATAGATTTATATCCTTGAAAAAGTTTCTGTGCTGAAATACAATACCGTAGAAGAAAATAGAATGATAAAAAATGCTAAGGGTGTGAAAATACATTTAATGTAACACTAAGTAAAATTACTTTCATACTTTGAAATATTTATTAATGATATGACTATTTATTAATGATGATTTACTAATGATATTTAGCAGAACTTTCTCATACTCTGGTAGTTTCTTGGTGTTAAATTTTGAATGTGATGAAGAGTAAAACTTGTATGAGAATAGAGTCATTTCAAAAAGAAATAAATGTCTCATGTCTGTTATATTGGAAGTAAAATCAAATACGTGTATATAGTAGTGTATACTGTTTTATTTCCCATAAAAATATTTATCTCATATATAAAACTTTCACAGAAAAGCTATCGGAGTATAATTAGAGGGACTAATCCAAATAGAAACTGTTATCCAGACTTAGATAACTCAAAGTTTCAGGATAGTTATAATACATTGAAATTCACAGTGGACACATTCTTTTTTATTGAATAATGTAAGACAACATTTTTCAATTCCTCACTTTAACTTATATATAACCACTGGTGGTTTCCCTTACTGTGGACAGAAAAAGGAATTGTCACTAAGAAATTCAATTATTGAATTCTATATTAGAAAATCTGCCTTAATTCACCATAAGTGGTGTTACTTCGTAGTATAATTACAGAATGCTATAAAAAGGATTTGTTTTTGAAAAATACATGAACTAAAGGGATATAGTATATAATGTCCATAAGGATCATTCCAAGTCTATTGAACATTAAACTCTAGAATTCCCTACAATAAAGATATTTTAAAATGTATTAACTTGCTTAATAAAGATAAGTGCTATTTAACAGAAAGCTTCTTCTTGTCCTTCTTGTTCTTGTTCTTCTTGTTCTTGTTGTTCTTGTTCTTGTTCTTGTTCTTCTTCCATTATCTTGACTCCCTACATACAAATTAATATGGCTGGTCGGTAGTCAGATCACTTGGGTATAGGTTCTGCTATCTGAAAGTTAGGTGATATTGTGTAACTTAATTGAGCTTGTAGTGATCAAGTTTTTCCATCTCTAAAATAAGGATAAATAGTGTTATTTATGTCACTAGCTATTTTGAGGATTAGATGAATTACTACAAGTGAAGATAATAGGGTAAAAAACATATTTCACGTAACAAGCACTCAATAAATGCCAAGCTATGAATAAACAATACACGAATTAAGCAACACACAATTCCAAAAGAATCTTTTCTATATTTTTAGTTCATAGATCTGGGCATCTTTTCTTACTTCATCCATTCTGCCTACAAAAATAAATCATCAACAATAGAAGCATAGCAGCAACTTAGAACAAAATCTTTCATTAGCCTCATGAAAACCATACAAAATAATTAGAAGCATGGTCAAAGTTTGCCAAATCTTCAACCCTCAGAAAATCCTGAAGATAGAAGAAAACTATCAATCCTAACATGACTTACTATACATGATAGTGGAAAAAATACACATAAGAAGAAAAAATGTCTGCAGGATTATGCCAGATGTTGAATAAGAATAAGGAAGGCCAAGGGGTCAGAGATGTGGTTGATTCCAGAGAATACAAAAATCGATGAATACAGTGAATTTACTCTAGAAGGTAGGAGGCTCTAATGCATGCAGAAACTGCTATGAATGCTGAAAATAAATAGAGCAGGTCACTGTGCTATTGGTAAAGGGAATAAAGTGTAGGCAGTACAAAGGGAATTAAGGTGGAAGCATTGTTTTGTAAAGATGCCACTCAACTCTAGCAAGAGAAGAAAGAGCCTTTTATGGAGACACCAGAAAAAACTATCCTTACACTTTCCTGTTTTCTCCATTAGATCATTCTGCTAATAGCTGGACCAGGAAAATTTCATTGATTCAAATATGAACAATGAGGAAGAAAAATGAGATTATAATTAAAGTACACACCGGCATGAGCACAGAAAACCATAAGAAATAAAAGGATTTAAACTACAAACTGAATCAGGAAATTAATTCAAGAAAAAAGCATTTCAGAAGTTTAGACGAATTTACAAGTAGCAAAAGGGAGAAAAGAGACCAGAAAAAGTAAAGAAAGTGAGGATATAAAGGATAAGAGTAAGAAAAATAAATAAAATTTAACAGAAAAAAAAGTGAAAGTATTAGAAAAAGATTTAGAGGGAAAGATCATACTAACATACCTATAATTGGAGGCCCAAAAGTAGAAACATGAACCAGTAAAAAAGAAAAAAGAAAAAAAGAGAAAGCTATGAGAAGCTCAGACAATATTATATGATATATAAAATTCTCATTATTTTAGATGTATTAATGGTATTTTAGCTATCTTAAAAACACTCTGATTTTTAACAGATGTATGCTAAAGTTTTAGGCATAAAATGTCCCAATGTCTGTAATTTTATTTATAAGTACTTTAAAGATGTTGAACATTTATATTCTCCTACTGATTCATCCAAAAATCTCAAAGGAAAGTTTTCATGCACAGTGGTTAAGAACACCAGCTTTGGATTCAGATAGACCTGAATTCAACTCCAAGCTAGGCCACTTCATAACTATGCAACTTTGGCAACATTACTGAATTTTGTGTTCTATGTCTAAATCAGAAACTGAATGTGAATACACATATACACATTAAAGCACCTAATAACTGAAATGTAATGGCCGTTATTCTTCATTTCTGGGACTGTCCACAAACTATTTTAGGACATTTCTAAACCAATTTGTATGAACCTATAGAAAATAATAGAAATATTTTATAATTAAAACAGTGATAGAAAACAGCAGAATCCCCTCCCAGACTGACTTCTCCCTCATAAGATATAACTAGCTGCTACAAATTTCTACTATAGCTGCTTCAGTTCTTATGTTTGGTAATATTGAAATCAATAGCTAGGGAGAATCTGATCACAAGCAATAGCTACTCTTTACTGATAAATTTTAATGTTTTTTTTTTTCTGTCAGTGTCAGAATCATTTTCAGTATCTCTCATTATTAATAAATTCAAAAAATGTTCTTGAATTATAGGGATTTCTACTCATGATTTTTTTTCATGTTTCCATTGGGACTTTCACAAAACCCTTTACTCTTTGGGGAATTAATATTTATATTTTATCACCTTTATTGTACTTTGTTTATTTCACTAGTTCTTTATTTTTATTCCTAGTTCTTTATCTTTATCTTTATTTCACTAGTTGTCATATTTTTTTTCCCCCTGTAGGTAGAATAGACTCAAGAATTTGAAATAGGACTCTTTACTTCAGTACGTCTTTCTGTGCATATTTTTCCTTACATATAATTTATTTTTTAAGTTTGTTTATTTTGAGAAAGAGAGAGAAAGAGCAAGGGGAAGGCAGAAAGAGAGGGGGAGAGAGAATCCCAAGCAGGGTCCACATTATCAGCACAGAGTTCCACATAGGGCTCGATCCCATGAACTGTGAAGTCATATATAAATGAAAATAATGATAAAAATAACATTAGTCATGGTTGGTTATGGGCTTCCTTTGTGCAGCTGTGTAGTAAGAACTGTACAGATGATGTTTCACCATCTAGAACATTGTTAGATCTTTGGATTTGATGTGGTTAAGGGCAGCCTTCCCCAGAATATGCCACTCTGGCATACTGATTATTTTAAATTAAAGTTATTTGAGAAACAGCAGGTGCAAGAAGGAAACTTGACCCTCTTTTATGTTGCCCTGAAAGCAGGAAATAAACCTCCCATGTGAGAGATACCCTCCCTGCATCAGGAGGTAGATAGATATCTTTATGGACAAAAATATGAAATATGGGTCCAATAAGGCTCTATTAACAAACTCTCCTTAATTTCTTTACTAATTAGCACCCAAGCTTAAGTTTCTTTCTCTTAGCAATTCTTCAAAAAATTTTTCTCAGTTCTTCAGAGTTTTATTGTTTCTTTGTCTAAAAGGTATGAAAGCTGCCTGATTTAGTCAATTCTTTGGGTTTCATATTCTCATGGGACCCTTATATGTATGCAATTAAATTGGTTTCTCTCCTATTGATCTGTGCAATGTTAGCCTAATTATCAGATCCCAAAAGAGCTCAGAGAGGCAGGAGAAAATTTTTCTCTCCCCAACAGATTTTACTTTGATTGAGATGAGAAGCCCTTATAATATTGTAAGCAGAGGAATGTCATGCTTATATTTTAACATGACACTCTGTCTTCTGGGATCAAATAGACCAAAGAAGCATGAGAAGAAAAGCAGAAAGACCATTAAGTTAGGAGCTATTTCAAAAATTTTTGCAAGTGAAGATTATAATTTGGGTCAGGGGCTCTCTGTGAAATGCATTTACTTCATTCTTTTTTTTTTTCTCCCCACCTCGCAACTAATTCTTCCTTTTCTTTTTCATCATAGAATGATAGAACTCTATACTTTCAGACTTTGATCACTCACAAAAATGGGTTCTTTCTGTGTCCTAATTACAAATAATCAGAAGAGAGGATATCATTAGCCCTCCCTTAGTAAGGTATACATTTAATTAGATTATGAAGAGTATAATACACTTATAACTGCCAGAAATGCTCACCCATGCATCGCGTCTGGGTCATTCACAGAGAAAAGTATTCAACAAATTATGAAAAGAATGTGTAAGTCTGTTGAGGTCTATGTAGGAAATGAACTTGCAGTGAAAAGAGAAGTCAATCAGCAGATGATGTAGAAGGAAGATTTAGACATGAGAAAAACTCAGAACATAAAACAAGAGAGTACATGATCATGGATATTTTTAGCTAAGAGATTTACCAATAATAAAATAGGAAGCATTTGGCACTAAAACTTGGACCTATACTGCAATTTTCACCATGTATTATTTTCAGACATATATATATATATATATATATATATATATATATATATATATATATATACATATATATATATGCATTATACATAACACATTTATTCACATATCTATCATTTCTATATTAAGACATATAAAATAGGGATATATTTAAATCAAGTTGTCTCCTAAGGGACTAATTCCATTGTCATGTTAAAAAAATCTGAGTTAATTTGTAGCTGTTTAGATGCATATCTAAACCCAGTAGAATTACCCAATTTGAGAAGTCAAAATCCTGATGCTCAGAGTTTTGGCCAGGGAAGTAAGCATCACTATTTACATATTAAGGATGAATCAGGTCCTATTTTACTTAATAATGATTATCCATAAGACGTGTATTTGCTTTTATGAAGTAGCTTTTGGTTTTTATGGTTTATCGCATTTCTACAAACCTGAAGATTTTTGGAGGAGTGAAAATTTTCTGAATCTTTATTTTCTGAGACCCAGGAAATTATATCTGTTTTCTCATACATTAATACCACATAATCATTTTCTACCACTTTATCTAATTTTATTGTTTTTTAAACCTATTTTCTGTCTTGAATAAATAGGAGAGGGAGACGTTAAAAAGAGAGAGAGAAAAAAAAAAAACTAGTGTTATTACCTAATTAGACTAGTTAGATAATAAAGTGCTCATGAAAGTTAAGGGTGAAGGGGAGCTGAAATTTGCAATCCTAAAATGTGTCTCTTTGGTATGGGGATTATTTTAAACAAATAGCATACGCAGCTAAACCTCAGAAGACTGATTAGAGTTTTCATCCTGTAAGAGACTTTTACATGTATAAGGGAAATCTTTGTTAGGGTGTCTCCATTGCCATACCAGGAAAAGAGAGATGATTCATCTCTAGACTTTCTTATTGGCGGAAAAGCCAAGGGCTTAAATTTGCATAAAAACTTTACCCTTGTTTAGTGTGCTTTTCCTCTTTTCCTGGTAACCTCCTGTAACTGACTACTGCCTTCAATATCTTGGGAGTCACTCAGTTTCTTAGTGTCTCTCCCATATACAAGAGGTATACATTCTATGAAAAAAAAATTTGAGGCAAAATTATTATATAACATCATATAAGTTTCAGGAATATAACATTATAATTTTATATGTACATACAATACAAAGTGACCACCACCAAAAGTCTAGGTACTATTCATAATCAAACAATTGACCTCCTTTACTCATTTCAGTCACCCCCTCACCTTCCTTCCTCTCTGGTAACCATCAGTTTTTTCTCTGCTTATTTGTTTGTTTCAGTTTTTTCAGGTTTCACATGTGAGTGAAATAATATGGTATTTATGGAATTTGCCTTTTCCATTTCACTAAATTTCACTTTGCAGAATACCCTCAAAATCCATCCATGTTGTTGCAGGTAGCAGGATTTTATTTTGTTATGGATGGGTAGTAAATACATATATCTATATCTATATCATCTATAGCTATATCTATCAATATATGTTTACTCAATCATCCATCAGCGGAGACTTAGATTATTTCCACATCTTGACTATTGCAAATAATGTTGCAAAGAACCATAAGGGTGGATATATCTTTTCAAGTTAGTGTTTTGTATTCTTCAGATAAATACTGAAAAGTGGTAGAGTTGAGTTATGTGAAAGATTTATTATTAATTTTTTGAGGAACTTCCATATCATTTTCCATATTGGCTGCACCAGTTTACATTTTTACCAACAGTGTGCAATGATTTTTCTCCACATACTCTCCAACACTTGTTATTTCTTGTCTTGTTGAAAATAGCCATTCTAATAGGTGTGAAGTCATAGCTCAATGTAGTTTTGATTTGCATTTCCCTAATAATTAATGACATTGAACACATTTTCATGTGTCTTTTGGCCATTTGTATGTCTTTGAAAAAAAGAAGATGTTTGTTCAAAATCTCTGCCCATTTGTTAATCGGGTTTCTGTTTTGTTTTGTTTTTCTTTTTCTTTCTTTTTCTTTTTCTTTTTTTTTTTTTTTTTGCTGTTGAGTTGTGTGAATTCTTTATATATTTTGGTTATTAACCTCTTACTGGATATATGCTTGCAAATATCTTCTGTTTTTTATTTTGATTATTGTATCCTTTGCTTCACAGAAACTTTTTAATTTAGCACAGTTCTATTTATTTATTTTTTGCTTTTGTTTCCCTTGCTTTTGGCATCAGATCCACAAACAAACTGCAAAGACCAAAGTCAAGGAGGTTGCCATATTATTTTGTTTTATGGATTTTATGATTTCAAGACTTACATTTTAGTCTTTAATCCATTTTGAGTTAATTTTTGTGTATGGTATATAGATAGTGGTCTAGTTTAATTTTTTACATGCAGCTGTCCAGTTTCCCCAGCACCATTTATTGAAGAAACTGTCCTTTCTGTATTTTATTTTTGTCTCCTTTGTTGTAATAAATTTTCCATACATGTGTGAACTTATGTCTGGACTCCGTTCTGTTTTGTTGATCTGTGTGTCTGGTTTTATGCCAATACCATAATGTTTTGATTACTGTAGCTTTGTAGTATAGTTTGCAATCAGTAAGCATGATACCTTCAACTTTGTTCTTCTTTCTCAAGATTGCTTTGGCTACTTGGGATCTTTTGTGGTTTGATACAAATTTTAGAATTATTGTTTCTAGTTCTGTGAAAAATGCCATTGTAATTTTGATAGGTATTGCATTGAATCTGTAGATTGCTTTGAGTAATATGGATACCTTAACAATATTAATTCTTTCAACTCATGAGCACAGAATATCTTTCCTTATTATGTGTCTTAAATTTCTTCCATCAGTGTCTTATCATTTTCATTGTACAAATCTTTCACTTTTTTGTTTAAATGCATCCCAAGGTATTTTATAGTTTTTGGATGCTATTGTAAATTGAATTGATTTCTCTTTTTTTGTGTGTATTTATTTTATTTTGAGATAGAGGGAGAGAGAGAGAAAGAGAGAAGGCAGAGAGAGAGAGAGGGGGAGAGAGAGAATCCTAAGCAGACTCTGCATTGTTAGTGCAGAACCCAGCACGGTGCTTGAATCCATGAACCACAGGAACATGACCTGAGTTGAAATCAAGAGTCGGATGCTTAACTGACTGAGCCACCCAGGTCAGGTGCCCCTGGAATTGCTTTCTTAATTTATCTTTCTGATAGTTTGTTATTAGTGTATATAAATGCCACATTTATGTATCTTAATTTTGTATCCTTCAACTTTACTGAATTCATTTATTAGTTCTAACAGTTTTTTGATAGACATGTCAGGATTTACTATTTATAGCATCATGTCATTTGCAAATATTAACTGTTTTTCTCTTCCTTTCCAATCTACATGCCTTTATTTATCTTTCTTGCCTTATTGCTGTGGATAACATTTCCTATACTAGGTTGAATAAAAGTGGAAAGATTCATCAATCTTCTCTTGTTCCTGAATTTAGATGAAAAACTTTCAGGTTTTCATTATTATGTTAGCTGTTTTGTTTTATTTTATTTTATTTTATTTTATTTTATTTTATTTTATTTTATTTATTTTTTGTGACCTTTGTTATGTTGTGGTATGTTTCCTCTATTCCTAGTTTGCTGAAAGTTTTTATCATAAATGGATATTGAATTAGTGGTTATTTAGAATAAATGTAAAGAGATTCAATTCAAATTACTTCATTTAAGTTTTATCTTAGAAAATTCCAAACTAATTAAAATTAAAAAAAAACCCTGCCCTATCACTGGCATCTTTAAGTAAATTTTATGTAGATTTGTTAAATATTTCCTCTATGTATCCTTCTATCTTTTAGTGGCAGTATCTTTATTCCATTAAATGTATAAATAGTTTCTTTTATTCATGTGTGTTTAGGTAAGAAAATAAACACAAGCTAAATACTATGTGAGTATACTTAGTAAAGAGAAACACTTCAAATTCAGGCTTAGGAATTTAAGTTTGAATTACCAATGCAGACAGAGCATATGACTATTAGGAGGGATGCATTCTTTCCAACTCCTCTTTAAAATTTCAATGCAAAAATAGCAAAAGATGACAATTGGAAACATGAGAGAAAATTAAGATTGATGTCCATCCCATTTAAGAAGAGGTTTCTGTTTTCTGCAAGCCCTATGGATTTGAACAGAAAATCTCAGTCAATGGCAAGATACTGGGTCTAATATTGGGGAAACTCTTCATGCTTTCTTTTTTCCTGTCGCCTAAATGGGAGAAGTTACAGCATTGAAGTAAGCAGCTGAAGAGACATATGAGATTGGGGAAAGATGGCCTTGCAAGAATGACATTTGCATACTAGTATCTAATCCAGTTAAGTTAATAACTCAGGTTTGGGTACAGACAGGAAGAGTCATGAGCATGGGGCAAGAATTTGAGGCAAGTACTTTGCACTGTTGTTCCTGTTGTTGTTTTTCATTAACTTTCAGTCTGTACAAAAGAGAAAGGAATTTAGTACAGCAAATGGGAAAAGAACATTGTACACCTCACACGCATAGAATAGTTGACAGAGTTTGATTTTAGGTGTATATGTGCTCCTTAGAGGATGAATAATAAGAAAGAAAATAAAGCTGGACTCATGGAAATAGACTGCAGTCTGATAAAGAGAATACCGTATCTTGAAAGTGTAAGGAAAAAATAGCTTTTAAAAGTGATTTATTGTAGTAATATTTTAGAAATCTGTTATTTTAATGATGTTCAATAAGTCTCAATGAAATAGTAGCAGAGACATAAGAAAAGAACATCTTTGCAATGAATAATAAACAAAAGACTACAGACTTTGTAAGTATAGAAACTAAAATAAAGGTGTTTTGTGTTACAGTAGGATGCAGAAATTGAAGTGTCCAAGGAGAAGCTATAAACAAACAAACAAGCAAAAACATTAGCAGTGAACAAGGCTTAGCAGCAGGAGTTTAGGACCTTGTCATTAGGTCTGTCCCACAAATATGATTAGCCACTCAGTATCTAACACCATGGATCAAATTCTGAGTCAGTAATCAGATGGCTTCCCTCAAGTCTGTGAGTTTATCTCCTTTGTGTCACATGGTCCCTCGTTTCAGTCAGTCATTGCTGGAGTAAATATGACCCCACAGACTACCAACACCTGTAGCCAGTGACAGATAGACTTAGAAGATGTGACTAAAAGGAAGAGCAATGTTCTAGTACATTCTAACAGAGCCACTGTAGATACCAAAGAGTGGAATTAGCCTTACAGGCAAAACAGTGATATAGAGGAAAGATGTATTATCATGGAAAGAAAAAAATTTTAAAGGATAAAATGATAATTACAAAAGTGTTTCCAAAGAATGTCATGTATTCCTGAGGAAGAGAAAATGAGCAATTAGAAACGTAGCAATAATAAAATACATGCATAAGGAGACTTTCATTAAGCTTCAATTAAAAAAAATCCAATAAGCATGCCATATTACAGTCAAAATTAGTGAAATTAGATTTATATCTAGAAATAACTGGGTATTTTTTCTTTTAGTTTTAAAGTTAAAAAAATAATGCCTATGTAATTTAAGCATGAAGAAGAGATAATCTAGGAAGGAATAAAAATTCACCATCATGTCTTCTCCAATACAATTATAACTGCCAGAACTCAATAGAGAAAAAACCCTATGTAAGCTTTGAAAACAACGTTTGTGATTCTAGACTTACACCCAACAATTGACCTCTTTGCCAAGTTCACATCGCACAAATATATAGAAAAGGAAGCATACACTGAAAAAAAGGTAAACAATATGACAGATGTAAAGCCAACGAATATTAGTAATGACAATGAATATAAAGGTTTTAGTTTTTCTACTAAAAGACAAAACTTCCCAGATTGTGTTAAAATTCTAAATATATAAACACCTCTCACTTGTAGCATCACCTGTTACGTCAGATAATTTTTGTTGGCAAACAAATCTCTGGAAGAACTGTTTGCCCTATTACATGTAATAAAATCACTTCTGTTCAACTCTAATGTTCCTTCTCAACACTCCCACAAATATCTGATTTAGATAGATGTCTTTTCCTGTACTGCATTTACCATAATACTTAGTACACAGTATTTCATTTCTTTGGTGGTGACCACTTATTGTAGTATTTTTCCTCTCATTCTTATGGTTACAGTGATGATTTCATTAGCAGATATATTCTTGCAATAAGGCTAGTCTCCTGGACATGACTGAAGAGACTTTTTGGGAAACATTGATTTGACTGAAGAAAGATAAATAGTCTCTTAGGGCAATTGGATCTATGGGATCCTTGGAGGTCTTTTTTTTTTTTTTTTTTTTTTTTTTTTTTTTTTTTTTTTTTTTTTCTGTCTAATGAACCAAGAAGGGAGGGTTGGAAATCTGGAGAGTGTCAAAATGCAAAGAGTAACAAAGATGAGGGGTGAGGAAAGGGGTTCGACAGTGTTGTTATCTGCTTCTCTCTTCTGACTCAGATGCCTGGCTATTTGGGGTTTTGTGAGACTGACTCTTTCCTTATAACAGATTACCCTGTTTACTTAGTTCAAGTTCAAAAAGACATTTTGTTTCTTAAGTAACCATTATGTTGAGAAAATCAAATACCGATATTTTTTTAAATAATACACATATATTTCTTGTGTCTTATGTTCCTTTAATCAGCTTTTGGGGCTATTTCTTTACCCTGAATTTGGACGAAATCTAGAGCAACTATCATTACTTTTCTAAGTACTTACTCTTCAGATATATAAAGGATCATATGACTACTTTAAGTAATTTAATTCACTTTCAATTAATTTAATTAAAATATCCAGTCACTTATAATAATAAAACATCCAAAACTAATAAAAATGTGGCTCTCTATTCCCACAGCTAAGGTTTGCTTTAGGCAGAAACTTATAATTGTGCAGCTGAATGATAGATATAGTCAACTTTTTCTCTTTCTTCACCTGCAGTCTTTTCCCTCCTCCTTCTTGTTAACTACAGTTGTGACCATTCTAGAATGTGAAGCAGAATTATTTCTTGAGGGTCTAGCATGGTTATGATATTAATTGGAATTGGAAAATACTTAAAGTTGCTTATCCTATGAAGTCTGTTATGGGTTAGAGATTTTCCTCTTTGAATCTTTTTTTCAGTAGTTACAAAAATGAAGCCATATAATCTCTCATTCATCTCTAGACATGTGATGATAACTCATGTTCTTCTGAGCTCTGTCCCTCCAGGCTGCTCATTAAACATGACCTAACTTGAATCTAAGGAAGGCCTCTTTTGCATGTTATCTACATATTGTTCACAGAAAACACACAGGCATCTGTTGCCTGGATGAATGTGTAAACGATTCCAACAAAATCCCCTGCCCTTACTTTCATTGTCAACTCAGGCATTCAGCTTTATACTTACCTTTGTCAGTTTTCCAGGATGGTCCATTTTGTTCTCCAAATGTGGGGCACATAGGATATCCTATACCTTTTATCCAAATTTCTTTTGCTTAGCATGGTATAAGGAACAGACATATAGTCTTAGAAACCCTCTTTGGGGGGATTTGGGGAGGAAGAGGTGAGATTTACAATATAGCTTCTTCCACAGAAATCCTCTTCTAAAACCTTCCTCCAGCACCTCAGGCTTTTAATGAAATCAAAGAAGATAAGTGATTTAATAATCACAGTTTAGTCATTTCCCTCATTTTTTTGCAAGTCCAATGTGGAAGTATATTGCACCTAATTCTGGAGTGTAGGCTTCATACTCAAAAATCAATTTGAAACCATAGTACCTTATTTTATTTTTTATGAACTTTGTAATTTTAATTGCAGTATTGGTAACATGCAGTGTTATATTAATTTTAGGTATGCAATATAGGGATTCAACAATTCTATACATTACTCAGTGCTCATCATGATACATGTACTCTTTAATTCCCATCACCTATTTCACCCACCTCCTTCCACTGAAAATCCTATTACTGAAAACAAATATAACTTTCACCAATATTTATTTACAATGTATTCTATTAGACATGCTGAGGGCAAGGCCCAAGTCCTTGGGTTAAATTGTATATTCCCAGTATTAGTATCTAGCATATATGAGCTAAATAAATATATCTTTAGAAAAATAATTAAAGTCAAGTGAAACTTTAAAGAAGTATCTAGATGATAGGCCAATGGTTCACTGTAAGAACTGGATTATATAAGATTGTTAAATCCATTCATGCTCGGGGATAATACTTTAGGCGACAAATTTCAACAAAGATGCCCAGGTGACCACAGGAAAAAGAACTCAGTTTTTACTCACGTTTGTGAGAATTGTCTAGGGGATTGTTTGTGGACTTTGGATAACCAAGTGAAGAAAATAATCACAAAGAGATATTGTTTTCAGAATAAGTGATATTAATTTTCTCACTTATTTAAAATGGTGATGACACCAAGATTATTACATTTAGGAGGACATTGTAAGAAAGGAACTTTTCAAAAGGAGAAAGGATAAGTTTTTAGACAATAGAGCCATAACAAATGAACAAGGGCTTCTGTTTGTGTTTTTTGTTTTTCCTTAAAATTAAAAACACAAAACTTGTATGCTCAAAGATTATTTATCTAGTAGTTTGGGGCTCATGAGTTTTAACACTGTAATTTGTCTTCTACTTATAGTTATATTTTCCTTTATTTATTTTTTTAAGAAACATAACTTTCTATGTAAGAATGGTATCCACCACCAGCAAGTTATAGGATCTCTGAATTGAGGTATTCCCTCATTTCTTTCTGTTAGGCTTTCATATAAATTTTAGAAGTACTAATAGGCCTTTTTAAAACTCAGTATTCTTTCAGAAGTACTTTTCTTACTACTTCTCATGACCTATTTTTTTTTTTTTTTTTTTTTTAATGTTTATTTTTGAGAGAGAGACAGAGCGTGAGCAGGGGAGGGGCAGAGAGAGAGGGAGACACAGAATCCGAAGCAGGCTCCAGGCTCTGGGCTGTCAGCACAGAGCCTGACACAGGGCTCAAAGCCACAGACCTTGAGATCATGACCTGAGTCGAAGTCACATGCTTAACCAACTGAGCCACCCCGGAGGCCCAAGAAGGTGAGAACTATGTGTTTTGAGTGTGACATTCCTTGGGCAACGCCCCAGGCAATTAAAAACAAATCTTACTAACAGATTTGAATTGTTTGTTGTCCTTTTTCATGTAAAATTTGGTATGTAATTTAAGAGCAAATTCAAGAAGAATTCTTAGCATTTTGCATTATAATTCTTGCCAGTTTAGAAGACTACTACTTCATGTCCAGCTATACTCAGAAATCGATCATATAAACAAGATAGGATCAAACTTCAAACATACACAATATAGAGTGTTATAAAATACAGTAGAGAATAAGAGGTGGTTTGGAAAAATAAAAGTGTTATTTTTATTTTTTGTTGTTATGCCACAAAATATAATACTACCTTCCTAAGATCATTTTCTTTTTTCTATCTTATAACTTTGAGATATAATTCACATACCATATATTTTACTCTTTTAAAAGTGTAGATGCTAAGGCCAAAAAAGAGGGAGAAAAAGAGAAAGAGAGAGAGAGAAAGAGAGAGAAAGAAGCAAACCACAGGAGACTTAATGACAGAGAACAAACTGAGGGTTGATGGAGGGAGGGAGGGAGGTGGGTGGGGAAGGGCTAAGTGGTTGGTGCCTATTAAGGAGGGCACTTGTGATGAGCACTGGGTGTTGTATGTAAGTGATGAAACACTAAATTCTACTCCTGAAACCAATACTACACTATATGTTAACCAACTAGAATTTAAATTAAAATTTGAAAAAAAAAAGGAGTATACATACTAATTTTTTTAGCATCATGAGAGGTATGTGCAATCATCACCATGGTTAATTTTAGGATATTTTCATCACTTCAAAAAAAAAAAAAACAAAAAACCAAAAACCTGTATCCTTAAACTTTTACCACTAGAGGTAATTAGTGGTCAGATTAGTGACCACTAATCTACTGTTTATATAGATTTGCCTATTCTGAATATTTCATATGAATGAAATAATATGTGATCTTTTGTGACAGGCTTATTCCACTTAGCATAACATTTCCAAGCTTCATCCCTGATGTAGCACGCATCAGTACTTAGTTATTTTCTGTGGCTGAGTAATATTTCATTCTATAGGTATATGACAATTGGTCTATCTGTTTATCCATTGATGGACTTTTGGGCTGTTTCTACTATTTGGCTATTACGAATAGTGTTGCAATGAACATGAAAGTACAAGTATCTGCTTTCAATGTCTTGGGTATATACCTGCAAATGAAATTTCAGGGTCATATGGTAATTCTATGTTTACCTTTATGGAGAACTCCTAAACTGTTTCCCATAGCAGCTGAGCCATTTTACATTCCTACCAGCAATGTGCAAGGATTCTAATTTTTTTTCTACATCCTTAACAATACTTTTAGTTTTTTGTTTTGTTTTCTTTTGTTTTGTTTTTAGTTATAGCCAACCTACTGGTTGTGAATTGATACTTCATTGCCGTCTTAATTTTAATTTGCCTAGTGACTAATGATGCTGACAATCTTTACACATACTCGTCGGCCATTGGTATATCCTCTTTGGGGAAATGTATATTTTAAGTCCTTTGCTCATTATTAATTGGGTATTTGTCTTTTGTTGTTGAGTTATAAGAGTTCTTTATATATTCTGAGTACTAGACTCTTGTCAGATATATGATTTGCAAGTAGTTTCTCCTTTATATAGGCTGTCTTTTCACTTTCTTGATGTCTTTAAACTTTCTAATTGATGCATCATATAATTCAATATTTTTTACTTTCACTTGGATACTATATGCATTAAAATCAAGTAAATAAAATGGATGTTATTTAAATGAGAGATAAAAATTAAAGCATTTCCAAGAAGTGATAATTGCTAAGACTTCAAAGTTTTTGCTGTTATTAATTGGATTGCTGAGTTTTCCATTAAAAATTATGTGAAAATGCATATAGTCATTATTAGTGTAGCAGTATTTCTCATATTACTCTTGCCTTATCTCGTTAGCAGAATGAACTCCATTAACCAAGCATATTTCATTAATCTACTGCTATAAAATAATTTACTGTTATAAAATCTCATGGTTGGTAGTCTTTCGAAGTATTGACTTCCAAATGACACAAATGTTAATAGCTAAATTATTTACTTTTGAATAAATTTTTTGGAACATTGATGCAATCCATAAATATTATTAAAGAATCGACTGCTCAGAATAAACCATCCAATGTTATCACTTAAAAAGTAATTATTATATATCCATGACTTAGATTTATTCTTTCTTTCACTAATTTCTTATATTTACAGTCATTCCATTCTCAGTATTCTCTGCTATGTGCTACAGTATGAGGGGAGGTGAAATAACCTGATGCAATCCTCAAACACATTTACCATGAGATCATGACCTGAGCAGAAATCAAGAGTTGGATGCTTAACTGACTGAGCCACCCAGGTGCCCCTAGTGTAGGTTCTTAATTATGGAATACGATTCAAGATTTTACAATGAAGTAAATTTTACAGAAGACATGAAGGCCATCAGAAAGTACAAAACTATATTAAAATGAGAGTTCATTATATGATTGATTATCCAAATGGTGTCCACATCTGATGTTAACAAGGAAACCAACAATATGGATTAAGTTCCATTAGTCACTTTGGTGCAGGGCCTTGAGCCTAACAGAACCCAGGGCACAGATGTGTCCTGTAAGTAGGCCAGATGTTTTAGTTTAAGTGCAGATGATTTATTACTTTGTGTTTAGTTGGTGGTGGGAGGTGAAGCCAAGTTCAGCAGTAACATGAACCACAGAGCATGCAAGTTGGACATAAATGAACTGACAGGAGGATATTTTCAATGATCGGAAGCACTTTATTGTTGTGTTTTATGTTGGAATGACCACTGATTGTGTGGTTCCTCTGTTGTCTGACAGTAGCCTTGGGCGTCTCCTTTCATTTTCACCTCTTCTTATTCCCAATATGGAGAGGTTATGGAGACTCTTCCATTCAATTTTGGCTTATGAATCATGCCCTTGGGTTTCTAAAACAATAACCCTATCAAGAAGGTATAAACTCAAATATCCCTTATGAGTTTTTTTTCTTAAAGCAGAGGCTGAGTTTTTGTTGCTCTGTGGTATTGCTACATGTTGGACCATAAAATGATGGCTTTTCGTTCTTTCTGAGACCAACTTTGCCAATTCAACTATTTAATGTTATGCCACATTTGTTGCAAAACCAAAAATAGATTTACTGAAGTAATTTTTCTTTAATCTTAGTTTTGATAATCAAAGAATGAAATAAAATTTATCAGCCATTTAACAAAGGTAGTAATATTTTCTTTATTTTTTTTCTTTGTGAGTTTAAAATATTTATACATAAAAAAAACATTAAAAAAACACAAAAACATAGGTTAGGGCCTCCTGGGTGGCTCAGTCAGTTGGGTGTCCCACTTTGGCTCAGGTCATGATCTCCAGGTCTGTGGGTTCGAGCCCTGTGTTGGGCTTTGTGCTGACAGCTCAGAGCCTGCTTTGGATTCTGGGTCTCCCTTGTTCTCTGTCCCTCCCCCACTCACACTCTGTCTCTCTGTCTCTCTCTCTCTCTCTCTGGAAAAAAACAAAACAAAACAAAAACAAACCGGTTAAAGAGTAGAATGCAGAATTTATAAGACATGATACTTAATGTACTTTTCATGCTTGAAATAGGATGTTTTTACTTTCCAATCTATTGTGGATGTTTCAGTGGGAAATTATGTAGTAGGATTGTAGGAGGAATTGTAACATATACAGTCTTGTGTCATTTGACCTACTCTAGTTGGGTATTGGTTGATATTTTCATTCAAATTTTCCTAATCGTTGTCTTAATGATTTTTTTCCCCATACTTCACCTCCCTGCTCCAGAATATGCAAACATATCCAAAGGGAATAAAGGTAAAGAAATGAAGAGGAAGATGGCGAACATATAGATAAGACAGAAGGACAAAATACTTGCTGTAAGATAGCAAGTTCGAACAGGAATGTGATAAATTCATTCCATTTCTAGTGAAGGGGTTGAGAATGTGTCTCCCTAAAATGTGCCACTTTGGCATGTGGATTACTTTGAGCTGAAATCAATCAAGGCCCCCAAAATTCAGGAAGATTTTTTTTTTACCTCCCCCTTCATTGCCTAAAAGAATTTAAATAGAGGGCCTGGTCCAGGAAGAGAACTATCACCAGAGATAACTAAAAGCATATGATCTACTTATGAATAACTGGCGGGGGTGGGGGGGGTGGGAAGCTCAGCAAGGCCAAGAGATCAAATTCCCCTCAGTGTATCATCATCTCTGTATGACATGGAAAACAGTTGTTTACCAAACATTTGCTCTTCCCATCTTTTTGTAAGTTGTTCCTCCCCTTTGAAGTTTCACCCCTTCCCCTTGTCTATAGTTCAGGATGGCATATAAGTCTCAATTGCCTGACTGCCCGTGGGTCTCTTATTCCTATGGAACTCCCATGCATATGTAATTACTGTATTTTTCTCCTGTTAAGCTCTCTCAGATCAATTTACCAGGAAAAAATCTAGGAGACCAAAGGAAAAACATTTCTTCCTTAATGCTAAGTGGGCAAAAAAATCCAATGGACATCTTTAACTGGGACATTTCAGTGCTTATAGAATCTAATTATCTTTGTGTTCCTCAAAACTCTGGAATATCTTATAGAATCCAATTTATAGCATGGTAAGCATAGGAAAAAGGACATGTTTCCCATGCTTGAGGCTTGCCTTTACTACACGTTAAAGTCTATGTGTGTGGCCCTCTGCACAGTGATGTGAGATGATGCAGTGACTGACTATTTGTCAATCTGGGGGCACAGACTTGTTTCGTAATTTGGTCCCTGATGTAATCTCCTGCATTGTAGCTCCATTTTTACTCATATCCTGCAGGTATTGTGCAAACAAAATGTGTGTAATTTGATATCCCCTCATTTTAACCATAGTTTCCTGCTCTTTGTGTCTTTCTGATGCAATCAATTAATGAGAGAGCAAAAATGCATGATCACAATTCCATGACAGAGTTAGGGAAATGTCTCCTAGTCTTCTAGTGTCTACATACCTAACACCACTGTTCTACTCTACAACTGCAATTAATGGCAGCAAGTCTTTTTATTCAACTTGCTGGCTTCCTGTACTTCACTCAGTGTCTGAGCATGGGCCCTGTCCACTGTAGTTCCTTGAAAGTAAAAGTAGAATGAGCCTTCTCACCAGGACCTATTTCCAGGAAGTAGGAGGGGGTTGCCATTGGCTTTATGCCTTCTGACAAAAATAAGAGGTGATAGATAGTGTGGGTGGAGTTGGAGAAAAAGAATATATCACCATTTTATCCTACCATGTCTTGATTTTTCTTCTGTATAAAATACAACATGTATAAATGCATAATTTCACAGGCTGTATTTTCTGAAAAGAACTGATGTAATAACTAGAGGTATTAATAAAACTCGCCAAAGGCCAGCACATTTTGAGCAACATTTTGGAGCTAAGAGGAACAGCATTTCGCTTTCTCAGATAAACTCTTCAATGATACTGTGCTAATTCCTTGAGGCAAAAGACTCATTCTTGACTGGAAAAGGATATCCCAAGGGAAACAAGAATTTGTGTGCCTATGAGTAACCAGCAGGAAATTATAGGGAAGCAATTTGAGGGCTGATCAGCATCTCCGAGCACAGATTGGGCTAGAGAGTAAGATATGAGAAGAATTAGAATGGTCACAATCTCTCAGACTTCCCACAGGGCTTCAAGCCAAAGACCTTTCCAGGCCCCTCAGTGTTGAGAGCACAATTTTGCCTACTTAAGATGTTCAGTAATTTTAGCTCTCAACATACAAATGCATGTGTTAACTTGCTTTAACTTCTGTGTTAAACTTCAGAATTTGTAGTACTATTTACTTTCTTTTATTCTGGTTAGCATTTTATGCCCTAATTTGTTCTATTCTTATTTGAATTCATTTAAAAATTTTTGCATGTTTATCTTTTCCTTTTAATCTTTTAGTCCTTTTGTTTTTACAATCTCACAGTTAATTGTTCTTAGTCGATTTATCTTTTCTTAACTCTTTTATAAGACTTTTTCTTTTATCTCATATTTGCTTTGTTCTTGTATTACTTATTTACCTAGTTTCTTCTTATCACCTTTAGGCTTTGTTTTAATTATTTCCTTTTTATGTTATCTATTTTTCATTGTAGTTTTTAATTTTTTATTATCTTCTTTTCTCATTCTTATCTTTATTTTAGTTTATCTTAACAAAACAAGCAGAAAACACTAAAACGTGCAGTAAGAAGTGAGCAGTGCCTCTCTCTGCCATAAACGAGAGAGATTTCATTCTTTTCCCTTGTCCATTTGGGTGTTCCTGTCTCTTCCAGCAAAGAAAAAAAAAAACATCTATTCATAAACCTCCTGTCTTGAAACCCTCAGTTTTGAAAGTGTGGGACAGTGGTGAAGGTCACAGTTTTGAGAATAAAACAAAGCTTGATTAATATTAGAATCGTGCTCCTGGGAATGTTACCTAACTTCTAGCATTTGAAGTTTTATCTGTTATAATAGTAACAGTAACTTTAATTTTTTTAATGTTTATTTATTTTTGAGAGAGAGGGAGAGATAGAGCGTGAGCAGGGGAGGGGCAGAGAGAGAGGGAGACACAGAATCTGAAACGCACTCCAGGCTCCGACCTTTCAGCACAGAGCCTGACGCAGGGCTCAAACTCACAAACAAGATCAAGACCTGAGCCGAAGTGGGACGCTCAGCCTACCGAGCCACCCAGGCGCCCCATAGTAGTAACAGTAACTTTAAATGGTGTGTGGATTAATTCATGCGGAATGTATTTGCTAATTTCCAGTTTCTCTGCTCCACTAATTAATTAATTAGGATATGAATAGCACTTAATTGTGTTTCCAGAAGGGTGGCAACCGCTGTTTCTATATTACCTTCTAAAAACCCAAATCTACTTACTCTTAGTCCACTGATACTCATCTTCATGTCTGTCATTTCTGGGCCAAATAGACTATCATGGTAGTTTCATTTTTTCATTCACTTTCTTATTTTTTTTCTCTGATTCTTGTATCTTTTTCTTCACTTTGCCAAAAAAGAGAGTAGTCCTTTGTTTTATTTTATATTTTTTTAAGGTTATGTATTTATTTTGAGAGAGAGAGCAAGCAGGGTAGGGGCAGAGAGAGAGGGGAGAGATAGAATCCCAAGCAGGTTCTGCACTGTCAGCCCAAAGCCAGTGCAGAGTCTGATATGGGGCTTGAACTCACAAACTGTGAGATCATGACCTGAGTTGATTGAAATCAAGAGTTGAACACTTGACTACTGAGCCACCCAGCACCCCCAAGAGACTTGTCCTTCAAACAAGGTCTGAGACTCCAAAATTCTGTGAAGATAGCCTAAAATAGCCAAAATGCTACCATTTGGCTGATTTCTTCATTCTTGTGGTAGTTGTCAACTTAGATCATCCACTTACTCTATTTAATAATAATCAAGAGCCATATTTCACTCACAGATTTTAATAGCATTGTGCATTAACTGTGCTTTCTACTTGGTCTCAAATTTCTCTGCTGGAAAGCTGCAGAATGAGATATTGGGATTCTAAATTCAAAGTCCCTGATCTATACTTTTAGAATTTGATATCCAGAACTTACCTTTTTGATGTCATCTCTCTTTCTTAGTTTTGCATGACATAATTATCGAGATAATAGATAATATTGTATGTGAGTTTAACATTGGTTTCCCTCCCAAATGGGGCTTGCATGGGATTCACTGGTGTCTGTCATGCACAAAAACTATGCCAATACTCAGAGTAGAATAATGGTTAATGTAAAAATAGACTGAGCAAATTAGTATCAATTATTTAGATCATTTAGTGTCAGGCTGAGCTTGTTTCAACATATTTCTCCTCCTCATTAAAATATCTTCATGTATTTTACTTCAAGATACATATTGCCTAAGATGTGATTTTTTGGAAAAGGCATTAAGCCATATTAATGTAGCTTGAAAAAGTCCATCTTTTACAAAGCTCAGCAGATGATTTGTTTGCACAGTCACATGCATTGTTAACAGACTTATATTCTAAATGGCACTATTTTATTTTATTAAGCTAAAACTTTTTTTTCTTTTGTGAAACAATCCTTAAGAATAATTTAGATGTTTTGCGTATGCTTATATTTGTACTTGTAAAATAGTGTTTGAATTTTTCATGCAAGAATGGTATCCATTTGGTTTTCCTCCAGAGGCTAAAATAGGAGAACAACAGTGTTTGAACATCAAGTAATCCGCTCCATTATCAAGACACAATCTTCAAGGAATCATGATAAGGTTTCTCACCTAAGGCAGAATTCAGGATTTTAGATGCTACAATCAAATCCAGCTCTTTTCCTTGTCCTTATTCTCAGATATTGAATAGACTTTCTAACAGCCAAGTGACATGCTTTCCACTAACTGCCTTCCAAAAGTGTTTGTCAGTCTTCACTAGATTTTTAAACATTTATTTTAATATATTGTCCTCTTTGTCCTTTGACTTCTCAACATTCAAAGTAATTCAAAATAATCATTTCTGCATCAGTAACAGTATTTGTCGCATCGACTCTTGTTATTTACAACCTACTATACATGACAACTTTTCAAGGATACATGCTAGCATATTTTTGAGACCTTAGAATTATTTTTTTTCTTTTCAAAAACATTGTTCTGTAAATAAAACCGGAAAACATTGCTTTCCATTTTCACAAACTGAATTTCAGATAGAAACACTATTAAAATATTTTTATGACATAAAATATACTTCTAATTACCACCATGATGAATTAACTTTCGTGAATTATCAGTGTCTATGCATATTCCTTGTACTTCATATGTTCCTTTCAATTAATTACATGAAATAAGAATGAAATACAAAAAATAACAAAAGCATTTCCAGATACAATTCTGCTTAATGAGGCTGAGCAGTATAATTGCCCAATATTTGAGCAACTTTACACTTTTTTTGGGTGGGGAGATTGTTTTGGAAATATTTGGATGTTTTATTGCATATTTAAAACCAATATGGAATCAACCAAGTGATTTTTTGTTCAGTCGTGTCTTAGCTTAAGCTTTGTAGCCAGCGGGTAAACAATACTCTGAAAATCTCTCTCTTCCAATGATGCTTTACAGCAATTGCTAACATTGCTTTTTAACATGGGAGCTTACGGTTCACTAAAAATTAAGACTAATTTAGCCTACTTTCAATTTTGCAAACATGACAAAAACAGATCAGATTCATTAGTAGTTTAAAATCACTCACGGAATTATTTACATGTAGTAATTCAGACTTCAGTAATACCTACATTTGGGAATGAAACTTGATTAAAAGATTGCTTCTATCTCCACATTTAATTCCATATCAAAATTTGATATGAGAAGGCATCATTCAGTAATATGTAATGCATATTATGTATTTGTTCATAAAATAATTATGCTTTATTTGTTCATAAATAATTTATCTTTCAAATTTGCTTTGGTCTTCTTAGAAGACTCATGTTTATTGTGTTGAAAAAATATTAATTTACAAATAATATCATGTCATTGTCTTTCTTTAGGCAGATCTTGACCAAGGAACGATTGAACAAAATTATTTCAATTTGAGAGACAAATTTTTTACCTGCAATTTTCAGAAATTTGGGGACACATAAATAGGACTTCTGATCATTGTCTTCTTAAAAAAACTTTACTTATTCTTGCCTTTTTGTGTAATATATACAAAATTTTAATTTTAATTATTATTTTTTAATACAAATCATTTTATCAATTATATGTGCATAATCATAAAACTGGAGTGGATTCCTTATGGTCAAGACTTTATGGTGCAGCTCTATTTATATGTTAAATGCAAATGAATTTAGAAATAAAACAAATAGAAATAAGATACTGTATTTCACATGAGTGAAAGAGTCATTTTCCAGTGCTGCCAGCTAAATGCCAAAATTACATGCCGGTAGCAAGTCATGAAAGGGACCATTGAAATGTCCAAAATACAAAATACACTTATGCAAACATTATTGAGATTATCTTTAAGAAAAACCCATAAATTATGAAAATTTATATATATTATCTGTAACTCCTTTTTTTTTTTTAATTTTTTTTTCAACGTTTATTCATTTTTGGAACAGAGAGAGACAGAGCATGAACGGGGGAGGGGCAGAGAGAGAGGGAGACACAGAATCGGAAACAGGCTCCAGGCTCTGAGCCATCCGCCCAGAGCCTGACGCGGGGCTCGAACTCAGACCGCAAGATCGTGACCTGGCTGAAGTCGGACGCTTAACCGACTGCGCCACCCAGGCGCCCCAATATTATCTGTAACTCCTAAGACACATCCATTGAATCTCAGATGTGGTATAGTGTAATCTTTTTTTTTTTTTTACTTTTAATTCCAGTGTAGTTCGTATACAGTGTTATTTAAGTTTCAGGTACAGTATATAGTGATTTAACAATTCTATACATGATTCAGTGCTCATTAACATAAGTAGACTTTTAATCGCCTTCACCTGTTTCACCCATCATCCCACACACTTCCCCTCTGGTAACCTCCAGTTTGTTTTCAGTAGATAAGAGTCTTGTTTTTTGTTTGTCTCTCCCTCTCTCTCTCTCTCTCTCTCTCTCTCTCATTTTTTCTTTTTCGTTTTGTTCGATTGTTTTGTTTCTTAAATTCCACATATGAGTGAAATCATGTGGTATTTGTCTTTCTCTGACTGACTTATTTTGGTTTTCATTATATTCTCTAGTTTCATATATGTTGTTGCAACTGGCAAGACTTCATTCTTTTTTAAAGGCTTTATATATTCCTGTGTGTGTGTGTGTGTGTGTGTGTGTGTGTGTGTGTGTGTGTGTATGTCTGTATACAACCTCCTTTTTATCCATTCATCTATCTGTGGACACGGGCTGATCCCATAATTAGGCTATTGTAAATATTGCTGCAATAAACATAGGGGTTCATATACCTTTTCAGATTAGTATCTCTGTATTATTTGGGTAAATATCCAGTAAGAGAATTCCTGGATCATATGGCAGTTTTATTTTTAATTTTTTGAGGAACCTTTTGCCCATACTTATTTCTTGTGGCTTTGATTTTAACCATTTTTTGTTTTTTTGTTGTTGTTGCTGTTAGAGTAGGATTTCACTTTTCAAAATTTTAATTCCAGTATAATTAACATACAGTATTATGTTAGTTTCAGGTGTACAATATAGTGATTCAACACTTCCATACATCACTCAGTGCTTATCATAACAAGTGCACTCCTTAATACCTGTCACCTATCTCATCCATTCCACTCCCTCTTCCCCTCTGATAATCATTAGCTTGTTCTTAATACTTAAGAGTCTGTTTCTTGGTTTTTCTCTCTCTTTTTTTTAACATAGCATAATTGTTTTGTTTCTTAAATTCCACATATGAGTGAAATCATATGGGATTTGTCATTTTTGGATGACTGACTCATTTCATTCAGCTTTTTATTCTTTAGCTCCATTCATGTTGTTGCAAATGACAATATTTCATTCATTTTTATGGCTGAATAATATTCCTTTGCATATATATACCACATGTTTTTTTATCCATTCACCTATCTCTGGCCACTTGGGCTACTTCCATACTTTGGCTATTATAAATAATGCAATAAACATAGTGGTGCATGTATCCCTTCAAATTAGTGTTCTTGTGTTTTGGGGGTAAATACCCTGTAGTGCAATTACTGAATAATAGGGTAGTTCCATTTTTAAATTTTTGAGGAAACTCCATACTATTTTCCAAAGTGGCTGCACCAGTTTGCAATCCTACCAACAGTGGGTACATTTTTCTCCATATTCTTGCCAACACTTGTTGTTTCTTGTGTTGTTTTTAGCCTTTCTGACAGGTATGAGGTGATATCTCATTGTAGTTTTGATTTGCATCTCCCTGTTAATGGGTAATGTTGAGAATCTTTTCATGTGTCTTTTGACATCTGGATGTTTTCTTTGGAGAAATGTCTGTTCATGTTTTTGGCCCATTTTTTAATTGGATTGTTTGCTTTTTGGGCTTTGAGTTATATAAATTCTTTATAGATTTTGGATACTAACCTTTTAATGGATATGCTATCTGCAAATACCTTCTCCTTTTCAGTAGATTGTCCTTTGGTTTTGTCGATTGTTTTCTTTCCTGTGCAGAAGCTTTTTATTTTGATGAAATCCCAACAGTTTATTTTTGCTTTTGTTTCCCTTATCAAAGGAGAGCTAGCTAGAAAACTGTTGCTATGGCTGATGTCAAGAGAAATTACTGCCTGTAATTTTGAGTTTATTTTTGTGTATGATGTAAGAAACCGACCCAGTTTCATTCTTTTGCATGAAGCTGTCTGGTTTTTCCAAAACTATGGCTTGAAGAGACTTTTTCTCATTGCATATTCTTGCCTCCTTTGTTGAAGATTAATTGACCATAAAATTGTGGGCTTATTTCTGAGCTCTATATTCTGTTCTATTGATCTATGTGTCCACTTTTGTGACAGTACCATACTGTTTTCCTTACTACAACTTTGTAGTATATCTTGAAATTTGGGATTGTGATACTTCCTTCCAGTTTTGCTCTTCATTTGCAACATTGCTTGAGCTATTTGGGGTCTTTTGTGGTTCCATAAAAATTTTAGGATTATTTATGCTAGTTCTGTGAAGAATACTGTTGGTATTCTGATAGGGATTGTATTGAATGTACAGACTGCTTTGGGTAATATTAACATTTCAATAATATTTTTTTCTTCTAACCCATTGGCATGGAATATCTTTCCATTTGTTTGCACCATCTTCAATTTATTTCATCAATGTTTTCCTGTTTTCAGAGTACAGGGGCTTCACCTCCTTTAATTATTTTTGTATTTTTATTTTAACTTTTGATGAGGCCTCAATTATTTCCTCCCTTTGTATTTTTGTAGACATTTGGAAAGCTCATGTAAGGTGGCTCACGCTGTTGTTAAAAAGAAAAAAAACAATACTGTACTACATCATTGTGGAGATTGTTGATTTTTTCCTCCCCTACCTCAATTTCCTTGCATTTCACATCAGGTAACAAATGTCCCATTTTCCTTCAGTCCTGAGGCTTTTTTGCTTCTATTTTTTCCCATCTTCCTAGCCTGTTTGACATTAGAAGCATAGAGTTTATTTTGTTCTTGCTATTATTGTTGTTATGGGGCCTGGTTCTATCAGATAAAACTAGATTTGCCTTTGAGTAAATAGAAATTATGGTTTTAAACCAGTAAGTGATTTTATTACTTTCACCCTTATAAGGCTAGAGGTATTCAAACTGGGTATGGAATAGCAGCACTAAATTATTATTGGGAATTCAGACTTTTTATATCATTCCATTTAGCTGTTTGGACACATGGCTTTGACCTCATACTCAGTGTTTTATAGTAACTGCTTGATTGTTTTTCCTATGGAATCATGGCTAAATTTTAGATAAGATATAAGGTGAAGAAGACAATTTTAGGCCAATTAGTTTCTTTGTTTAAAAAGTTTATAAATAATCTCTGTTTATTTCTAATTCGTCTAAACTTTTTAAAGCTTTTTAAAATGACTACTTGTAAGTGTAATAGAATAGGGAAATGCAATTTCTTAAATGAGCACATCAATACCTGAAACAGAATCAGGTCTCTTTTAAGAAGGAAGGAGAAAGGCACCTGGGTGGCTCAGTTGGTTGAGTGTCCAACTTTTGATTTCAGCTCACGTCAAGATCCCAGGGTCATAGGATCAAGCTTTGGGTGAGGCTGTATGCTGAATGTGTAGCCTGCTTAAGATTCTCTCCCTCTCTCCCATTCCCCTTTCCCCCATTCTGTCTCTCAAAAAAAAAAAAAAAAAAAAAAAAAAAAAAAAGAAAGAAAGAAAGAAAAAAATGGATATAGCATACGCTGCAGGGAATCGTTTTTTTAATAACTTGGCTCCTTTAAATGCACAATTTTATTTGAAATGAACACATTTTGTTTCTTTCTTTTTGTTTTTCTAAGATTAAATGGGCTCCTCATTTGCATATAACTTCTGCAAATATATTCACTCTGGGTGGTTAAAAAAACACTAACATAAAAACAAAAACAATTTAAAACTTTATATTTGTAAGTTTTCTCCATGAAACGACTCTTTAAAGATAGTAAAAATAACTAATATGCAGTGGTCACGATATAATCTCCACTAGTCTCTCATAAGAAACAGATGTTCCCTAAAATTTTAACCATCATCAGAGATTACAAAACATTGTAATTTAATTTAATAAAGAAATTCACATATGCTTAAAATTGAAGACCAAACATACAATGTAAACAAAAAAATAATCTTTGAAAAAGTAATAACAAAAAATTCTTTTGCTGAGAATCCCAAATTAAATTCTATTTGCTTGAAACCCAAATTAAACAATTAAAAGGCCAGTACTTAAATTAATAGTGTTTTAACATAGTGATACTTTATTGTTTTAACACCTTGACAACAAGAATTCAAATTTTTAAGTTTTGTGAATGTTCATTTCTTGTGTGTGAAAAGAATAAATTTACATAAGGTAACTACTATTATTTAGAACAACCGGAAAACAAAAGCCATGAATAATTGTTCCAAACATGGAAACAAAAAACCAAACTGCGTTATTCATAACCAATATTTGAAAATGTAAATTACGTCTTTGGAATCATTAACAAAATGTATTTTAAATACGCCATAGGTTTTATTTTTTTATTTTTTTTATTTTTATTTATATATGAAATTTATTGTCAAATTGGTTTCCATACAACACCCAGTGCTCATCCCAAAAGGTGCCCTCCTCAGTACCCATCACCCACCCTCTCCTCCCTCCCACCCCCCATCAACCCTTGGTTTGTTCTCAGTTCTCAACAGTCTCTTATGCTTTGGCTCTCTCCCACTCTAACCTCTTGTTTTTTTTTTGTTCCCCTCCCCCATGGGTTTCTCTTAAGTTTCTCAGGAACCACATAAGAGTGAAACCATATGGTATCTGTCTTTCTCTGTATGGCTTATTTCACTTAGCATCACACTCTCCAGTTCCATCCACGTTGCTACAAAAGGCCATATTTCATTTTTTCTCATTGCCACGCAGTACTCCATTGTGTATATAAACCACAATTTCTTTATCCATTCATCAGTTGATGGACATTTAGGCTCTTTCCATAATTTGGCTATTGTTGAGAGTGCTGCTATGAACATTGGGGTACAAGTGCCCCTATGCATCAGTACTCCTGTGTCCCTTGGATAAATTCCTAGCAGTGCTATTGCTGGGTCATAGGGTAGGTCTATTTTTAATTTTCTGAGGAACCTCCACACTGCTTTCCAGAGCGGCTGCACCAATTTGCATTCCCACCAACAGTGCAAGAGGGTTCCCGTTTCTCCACATCCTCGCCAGCATCTATAGTCTCCTGATTTGTTCATTTTGGCCACTCTGACTGGCGTGAGGTGATATCTGAGTGTGGTTTTGATTTGTATTTCCCTGATAAGGAGCGACGCTGAACATCTTTTCATGTGCCTGTTGGCCATCCGGATGTCTTCTTTAGAGAAGTGTCTATTCATGTTTTCTGCCCATTTCTTCACTGGGTTATTTGCTTTTCGGGTGTGGAGTTTGGTGAGCTCTTTATAGATTTTGGAGACTAGCCCTTTGTCTGATATGTCATTTGCAAATATCTTTTCCCATTCCATTGGTTGCCTTTTAGTTTTGTTGGTTGTTTCCTTTGCTGTGCAGAAGCTTTTTATCTTCATAAGGTCCCAGTAATTCACTTTTGCTTTTAATTCCCTTGCCTTTGGGGATGTGTCGAGTAAGAGATTGCTACGGCTGAGGTCAGAGAGGTCTTTTCCTGCTTTCTCCTCTAAGGTTTTGATGGTTTCCTGTCTCACATTCAGGTCCTTTATCCATTTTGAGTTTATTTTTGTGAATGGTGTGAGAAAGTGGTCTAGTTTCAACCTTCTGCATGTTGCTGTCCAGTTCTCCCAGCACCATTTGTTAAAGAGACTGTCTTTTTTCCATTGGATGTTCTTTCCTGCTTTGTCAAAGATGAGTTGGCCATACGTTTGTGGGTCTAGTTCTGGGGTTTCTATTCTATTCCATTGGTCTATGTGTCTGTTTTTGTGCCATAAATACGCCATAGGTTTTAAAAAAGATCTCCTATGGACCTTCTGCTTTGATATCACATCATTTTTGAGTAAACATCAATATCTTGGGAGTTGTGGGCACATTTTATTTTTAAGACAACAACAACAACAATTTTCCACATGAACAGCAGATACATATTTGCCAACAATCCTTCTGTTTCCTTTGCTGCATTCCTCATGTCATCTCCTCTGTGGCCAAGAAAGTAGAGCACTACATAGAAGATAAAAGCTCTCTTGGTTTCTGCATTAATTTACTACAAATTCTGGAGAAGTGACACATAATAGTTCAAAGTTGTGTTCCTCTAGACGTTTCCTCTTGCAGTCATTTTGGGATTCAAGTTTTTTCCCTTATAGTGTCTGGATCCAGCCAGCAAAAGCGAAGAGAGAGAGCCTGGAGGATCCATGTTGTTAGTTAAAATAACGGAACTAAGGAGTGATACAGATCACTTCCATTCCCACGTTATAACCTGACACAGAATGGGAGAATAGATTTTGAAGTGAGCCCAGTGCCCAAGGATTTTTCTGGAGAAGTACGGCTTGTTACAGATACCAAATGATCATGAAGCAGGCTGCAGTGGTATTTCTGATTGTGGCCAATGGCAATAGTCAATTGTTGCGATCAAAGTATCTGCCACTTTAATCTTAAATGCCCTACTAATTTTTAAGTTTCACTTTAAGTAAATAAATGAGCAAATAAGTGAAAAGATTGCACAATGTGACTGTGACAGTGCTGTGTTCAGAGAAACAGCCTCTTTTCATGGTTTAAGCATGTATTGGGAGGGATTAGGATTCTTGTGATTTTATGGTAAACAGCAGCACAGTACAAAATACCAAGTCTATGTCCTATAATAAATACAGACTAATATATTCTGGATTTGCAAAAATGACTAAAAGAAATGGTATTTTCAAACCACAAATGAAGACTATGAAACACATGATTCTGTACATTATCTTTGAGTTATTTAAAATATTTTCTTTTCCCCAATTTTTTTTATTTACAAAGATTTTAATATTTATTTATTTTTAAGAAACAGAGAGAAACAGAGCATGGGCAGGGGAGGGACAGAGAGAGAGAGGGAGACATAGAATCTGAAGCAGGCTCCAGACTCTGAACTCTTAGCATAGAGCCGGATGTGGGGGCTCGAAGCCATGAACAGTGAGATCATGACCTGAGCTGAAGTCGGATGCTTAACCTACTGAGCTACCCAGGACGCTTATTTTTATTTTTTTTTTATTATTTTAATGTTTATTTATTTTTGAGACAGAGGGAGAGAGAGCTTGTGTGGGAGAGGGGCAGAAAGAGAGAGGAAGCACACAGAGGACAGAGAACCCCAACCAGGCTTGGTGATGTCAGTGCAGAGGCACATGTGAGGTTCCAATGAACTCACAAACCATGAGATCATGACCTGAGCTGAAGTCAAGAGTCCAAAGCTTAACCAACTGAGTCACCCAGGTACGTCCGAAATTTGAATTTTATTTTAGATTATAATAAAATCACTTCTGACAAACTATTCTGTTTCTGATTTTTGTCACAGGTTATTCTAAGAAATTGTCTTATTACATAATTGCTTTTTGTTGACCACCCCTTAAAGACAATGAATGTTCCAAAACTGGACCTTTTTAAGATTTCAAAGCCTTGAGCAAGATCATTATTGCAGGAGTTTTTTTTCCCAGTTTTGTGGTGTTGAAGCAAGGGAAATCAGAAAAGTGCACCAAAAACCAAAAAGACAATTTCTAAAAAAGTATCCATCCAAATGGGCCAGACTAAAGGGCCAAGCCCAGCTATACTTGGATGGAATTACAAGATGAAAGAATCAGCTTTATGAGAGAAATAAGCTAGATTTCATTAAGTACTAGAACATTAAGACAGACATCATTTTATAAGTAAATTGAGGTCTCCCATATGAAAGAAAGGATGCAATTATTAGTCTCAGGTCACCCCGGAAAATTATTGAAGTACACGTAAAAATATTTTTGAGGATTATGACAAAACTACTACTTGATTGAAAAAGCAACATTTATCAATGAGTATTTCCTTTTAACTGAGTAAAGAAGCCATAAATTGCTTCTAAAATTGGTTCATCAAGGTGAAATTCAAGGTGACAGATCACTCCTTTGACAATCCACAATATTTTCTCTTCTGAAATATGCAAACCTTAAAATTTTGGGGAAAAAAATCCAGGATTTTTAATAGACTTACGTGGTATCCCATTTCACTAGTTAAAAACCAAAAACATCTAAAGATGAAGAATGGCTAAATTATTCCACCAAAATGGAATAAATAAACTGTGAGACAATGATTACAATAAATAATTCTTTAGCAAATTGAAAAAGATTGATTTTAACTAATAAGTTATCCTTTACTTCAGGCATTGAATTTTTATCACCATGACATACCCTGACAATAAGACTTTATTCATGCTTTTTTTTGTTGTTTCATAATGACCATATTAATTGCTGAATAAAAAATATGATAGGGGCGCCTGGGTGGCGCAGTCGGTTAAGCGTCGGACTTCAGCCAGGTCACGATCTCGCCGTCCGTGAGTTCGAGCCCCGCATCAGGCTCTGGGCTGATGGCTCGGAGCCTGGAGCCTGTTTCCGATTCTGTGTCTCCCTCTCTCTCTGCCCCTCCCCCGTTCATGCTCTGTCTCTCTCTGTCCCAAAAATAAATAAAAAACGTTGAAAAAAAATTAAAAAAAAATATGATGTAAAATGAAATAGAAATAGAAAATCAAGATCAGAGAACAGTGAACCACATTTATGTTCCTGAGAAAGTCTATCATGATATATTTAAGTTGAGGTTCAAATTGACCTCAATTAAGCTGCCAAGTCTTTAGGAATTAACAATATATTCCCAATTTCAAAGTGTCTGAAATAAGGAGACATTTATTCTTAGGGTGGAGGGAGTTTTCCCAGCATGACATTATAAAATAACGATATCCCTGATTAAATGTATGTGTCCTGTGCAGTGTGCAGTGTCCTCATCATTTATAAAGTATGTAAATGTGGGGCACCTCAGTGGCTCAGTTGGCCAAGTGTCTGACTATTGATTTCTGCTCAGACCATGATCTCACAATTCCTAAGATTGAGCCCTGTGACAGGCTCTGTGCTAACAGCATGAAGCCTGTTTGGGATTCTCTCTCTCTCCTCTCTCTCTCTGCTCCTCCCCTACTCTCTCTCTCTCTCTCTCAAAGTAAATAAATAAATAAACCTTTAAAAAATAAGAAAATATGATAACCAAAATTAGAAATTTACGTCCACCAATTTATTATCGTGGGTATGATGGGAGGTAAGAGTGTGTGGAGAGTATAAGAGAAGTTGAAGGACTTTCTTAGGTTTTTCATTTGTGAAACAGCTCATGACATTTAAATCATTTTTATAAGCATATAAATAATAGTAATTATCTAAGTTGTTATTGCTAAGTATAAAGATTTTAAACACACTACATTTTAAAACCCCATTTTACCATTTTTAAATGGTTATGAGCCATAATCTTTATGGGTTTATTAATAGGGCTTTAATTTGAATATGTGCCAAGTAACTATTCTTTGTTCTAGGTGTACAATTTGTTCCATTTGGTACAAAATAGATCTAGAAAGAATTAAACTTAGTAAATGCTAATCAGTATTTGACCTTTTTGTGATGAGTCAAAATACTGTCATATTAATTATCTATGTAGTCTGTCACATAAAAGTAGAATATACCCAATTCCAAAGGCCTTGGGAATCTATGGAAGTAAATGAACATATCTTACTGGTTTTCAGCATTCAAATACTAACATCTGACAAAACACTTAAAATGTTTAAGTGGTATTGTGCATGCTTGTTAGGACTTCTGGTTTCTTTTTTCCATGCTTTTCTAAGCATATCATAATTTACAAGACACTGGACTCTTTTTTATATCTATTTTTTAAATTTTTTAATGTTTATTTATTTTTGAGAGAGAGACAGAGACAGAACATGACTGGCGGAGGGGCAGAGAGAGAGAGAGAGACACAGAATCCGAATAAGACTCCAGGCTCTGAGCTGTCAGCACAGAGCCCTATGCAGGATTCAAACCCATGAACCATGAGGTCATGACCTGATCCAAAGTCCAGAGGCTTAACCGATTGACCATCCAGGTGCTCCCCTTTGTTTATATCTCTTATATCTCTTTGTTTATATCTCTTAAGCCCACTGCAGTGTTTAAATTTTTTTAAACAACATTTCTTATTCCAGCACATTTTTCTTTGTCTTTAATGACAGCTCTATCTCCTTAACTCTCCTTATTTCACTTAGACTACTTTTTCTTTACTACTGTCTTCTTTTGCCTGTTTCCCTCCATTCCCCCAGATGCATTCCAAATTTCTGTTTTTGGCCTTGTTCCTTCTATCTTTTCCACACATTAATTACAATGGCCCTCCAGCTGACCCTTCTATAAAAATCCTTCATTCACTACAAGGCCCTAAATGATCTGGCACCCACTTTTGCCTCTGCCTCATTCCTACTTTTATACTCACCTTCACTCATTATGAATGCTCCAGCTGCTATGGCTCCATTCTCTTCCTTGAACTTGCTAAGATTATTCTTATTTTAAAATCTTTGAATTAGTTTCCTCTGCCTGGATTTCTCTGCCTTCAGAATTTGCTAGAATGACAGTGTTTTAATTATCAAAGCTTCTTAATATAATAATTAAATATGTGATAGGAAAAGTCCCTTATGATTACTCTTATTTTCTGCAGATTCTGGGCTAATGGCATTGTTCATTTACCACATGGGTGATCGAATCAGTTTATCTAGTCACAAGAAATAACACTAAGGACAAATGTTATCAATTTTTAGTAGGTCACATAAACTTTATGGATTAATAGATTAATCCAGAAGGAAGTGACATCTTTACAATGTTCAGATATCTTTCCATTGGTTCAGGTTGTCTGCCATGTGTGTGTGTGTGTGTGTGTGTATGTATCTTCCTCAATGGTATTTTAATATTTTCTCTATATATATCTCATACATTTCTAAAGCAATTTCTAGGTTATTTATCTTTTCTTGCTGTGGTGGTTGCTGCTGTTGTAATTTTTTTTTTTTTTTGTTATGCAATTTGACTGACTACATGAAGACTTTTAGTTCTTATTTGCATGGACATTTTTTAAAGGTATTCTCTTAAAATAGGACTCTTACCAATAGACTGAGTTGGTCTAACTTATTGGTCTAACATCTTCCGTAATGTTGTTTTGCTAGCTCTGGTACTCACTTTGCTTTCTCTCAAATTTTTTCAGCTCTCCAGTTTGTATTTAGCCCTAACACATAACGTATGATAGCAAACTAAATGAAAAGGTTTAGCATATATACGTAAGCAAAGTTAAGTTTCCTAATATATGTCTTCTTTCAGTAGGTTGCAGTCCCCTCAACCACAGCAAACGCTTACTGAATTCCAGGTCTTATCCACAAATGTGCCTCTCCTTTTTTATTCACTGTCTCTGTTAAAAATGCACAGTACACCTGCTTAGCCCAGTGTGATAACTCTGATCTCCATGCTACTATCCTTGTAGGTTGGCCACAGATTCCATTGAGTCTGTCTAAAATATTTCTAAATTCTATCCTTTCTTCCATAAAACACTGCCACTCAGAATAAAGACTTCATTTTTTTAAAATTTCTTAGCTATTTATTAGCTCCTTAGCTGATATTCCCAAGCATGTCCCCAGAGTTTTCTTCCTCAAATATTTCTCCCAACTACCAGTAGAAGCTCCTTCTAACATACAAGTTAATTACATAAATCCCTCTCTGAATTTCTTAAATTATTCTCTGTAAGTTCCAGAAAGAAAAAAATCCAGTCCTAGTAGAATAGTATAGATGTTCTTCATGCCCAAATGTGCATGTACTTAGATTTACAGGTGCCATCCCTTGCAAGGTTCCTGACTGCAACATGCATTTGCTCCTTCATTCCCTTTCAATAAAGCCATTCCACACTTTTATGCCTTTGTATATACTCTCTTGCCTAGGACAGTGGAATATGAATTCCCCTCGAGACTGAGGACCCTGGATTTAATTCCTAATCCTTGTATAAACCCAGGTATACATTTTAGTTTCTCTTAAATATTTTAGTAACATAAAGAAAGTAACACCTTTCTTTCAGTCTTATCATATATGGCATCACAATTAAATAAATAAAGTGTATTTACTAACTCATAAGAAAATTAAGTTTATTTATTTATTTTGAGAGAGAGAAAACGTGCGAGATGAGGAGGGCCAGAGAGAGAAGGAGAGAGAGAAAATCCCAAGCATGCTTCATGCTGTCAGAGCAGAGCCCGATGCTGGGCTTGAACTCATGAACTATGAGATCATGACCTGAGCCAAAATCAAAAATGGGACGCTTACCTGACTGAGACACCCAGGTGCCCCTACTTACCAACTCATGGTAGTAGTTTTTGATCTGTATTCTTCCCTGTTTTCTATATAATAAACTCTAGTTTTCTTAGTAGAGTGAAGTAAGCCTTGCCTATTAGGTGAAGAAGAAACTTTCTGTTCTCCCACCCCCACCACACTCCTTTCTCACAGTCATTCCATACCAAGTGCTTCTCTACCATTTGGTCACACCATACAGCATTTATTTCTCAGAATTATAATTATTTTATTATCTATTTGTCTCTCACACTAGGTCGTGACTTCTCCAAAGAACATGATATTTTTTCACTTGTTTTTTTTTTATCATATAGTATAATGTCTGACAATTTAAAAAGGCACTCGACAATTGTGTGATTTCTTCCTGAAGAAAATCACATATTAAGAAAATTAGGTATATATTTTTGTTTGTTGAATAATTTTCAAATTATTGGCAAATGGGGATTATTGTTAGTAGTGTTTACTTATGTTTAAATGGCTTTTGCTTGCTGACATTTGATAAATCATTTATTAACAATTATTCAGAAATAAAGAAACTGTTGAATAATTCATTTCACCCTATTCACCTCTCAAAAGCTAATTACCTGGTTTCCATGAACTTTGTGCATTTTTCTATTTGATTTCATAGTCACTTCAACAAATGCTTAGTGAGAGGCTACTATGTGTAAGGTAGTGAGGTTATTTAATTAAAATTAATATTTTAGACTGCTTTAATTATATCTTCAACCTTCACTATGATGGCCTTGAAAAAGGAAGTCCTTGTGCCATGTTTTTATGCCAGGTTCAATCCAACAAATATTTAGTAAGAACCTACGGTCTGGCAGCAAATATGCTACAAGATGGAAATAAAATAGTGAAATGTAACTTTATCATTGCCCTTGCAAAAATTATAGTGCCTTATGGACCCTGCTTTTTAAAATTTATTTATGTATTTTTAATGTTTATTTATTTATTTTTTAGAGAGAGAGAGAGAGACAATGAGAGAGAGAGAGAGAGAGAGAGAGAGATGGCGCGCAAGTGGGGATGGGGCACAGGGAGAGGGAAAGAGAATCTCAAGCAGGCTCCACACTCAGCATGGAGCCCGATATGGGGCTCAATCCCAAACTGGGATAATGACTTGAGCTGAAATCAAGAACAGGACACTTATCTAACTGAGTCATCCAAATACTATTTACTTAAGTATTTTAAAAAATATTCAATGCTAAGTCATGCCTTGTTATGTCACATAATTTTTATGGCTAAGCTTTAATTCAGTTTAAAATTATTTTATAATTATAATAGTTTATGCATTATTTCAAAAGAACATAAAAGAATGACTAGAATTTACTTAGCACTTACCACATGCTTTTCAATATATGCATTTTGATATATTATCATATTTAAGCCTCAAAACAACTCTTATTACATGATATTGCTGTTAGCTACTCTCATTTTCATAGACCTAAGAAATTTGGAACTTGCCCAGCATTTTAAAGAAGTATTTGGAAGAATAAGGATTCAAACAAGTTCTGTGTGACCACCGAGCCTGAGTATCACCACACTGAACAGCTTCAATAGAAATACCTTGTGCTAATGATTTGTTACATAATAATGCTTGGTAACAACCACAAAGCTTCAGTGGCAAAAAACAATCAACACTTACTTTTGTGCCCCAGTCTGTGGATCAGCTGACTGGCTCTCGCTGATCTGAGTTGACCTCCACAGGGCGTCCTAATGGATGTGCGGTTAGCTTGCTAGTTGGCCACCAGTGTGCTTATTCACATGTTGGGGGCCTCAGGTGGGACAACTGCCCTGGATCAGCTCTCATCTACATGCGTCACCTGCCAAGGAAAGAGGGCCAGCACACCAACATGGGGAAAGCAGAAGACGACAAAAGAGAGTGGACACATGCAATGCTTCTTGTGACCTATGCTTGGAACTGGCACTTCCTCTCTTCTACCACATTGTTTTGGCAAAAACAAGTGTTAAGTCAGCTGAGACTTAAAAGGTAGGAAAGTAAACTTTCCCACATTATAGGAAGAGCTGCAAAGTTACATTGCAAAGGGCATGAGCATATAGAAGGATCCACATTGGAGTTATGTTGTAATCAGTTACCACAATCCACCTCCTGACAGATTATTCACATTCCTTCCATCTGTGAAATATATTGAATCCTTCAAACCCAACACTCAAAATTCATAAAGATCTTATGATAATTAGGTCTGGAAGTTGGTGTTTGGAAGTAGCTCCTCTTAATTTCAAGAGCTGTGAGCTAATGAAACAAGTTTTCTTCCCCCTTGCCCCCCCCCAACCCCCGCATATAGTAATGACACACAGACAGATAACTGTTAGAGAGATGGATCCTCCCATTTGAAAAGAAGAACAAGAGGCACATAGCAACCTTTGGCATTTTGCCTGAATCACTAATCTGAGGCTACTATTTCTTGGCTGGGCCCTGAGATTAATATTCCTTGACGAGGCTCTTGTTCTACAACTGGGGACTATCTCCCCAGGCGTTGTTTACCTGACTTTGCTCTATGGGGAGTTCTTCCATTGTTCTATTTGGTCACTTCTAAAAAGAGTATAGAATATGTCATTTGAGCTACTTCCACTTTCCTAGCCTGATGCTTGTTGTTTAAAGATGGGATCGTAGTGACTTTTTTTTGTTTGTTTGTTTTTCATTTTGAACAATCTCAATCCTTTTTAGATCAGAATGCTGGACTTTTTACCAAATACAATACTTTGTTTAACAGAATTCACCAAAAATAAAAGACAACATTCTTATCAAAGCAGGTCTTGCTATTCAATACGATACATGAGCAGAAATGCAATGTCAGCCTGCTATGAGGGAAAAAGTCCTGAGAATCCTTTATCCATTTGAAAATGTCCACTGTATGGTGGCTTTCGGTGCCTCAGTTGGTTGAGCACCCCAGTTCAGCTCAGGTCATGATCTCATGGTTTGTGAGTTCAAACCCTGCATCAGACTCTCAACTGTCTGCACAGAGCCAGCTTCGGATCCTCTCTCTCCTTCTTTCTGTCCCTCCCCAGCTTATGCACACTCTCTCTCTTTCTCAGAAATAAATAAACATTAAAAAAAAATCCTGTAGGCAATATGTTAATTATCTCAAAGGCCTTTCAAAGGGAATCATAGGTAAGCATTTGAGTTGATCTTTACCCTTATGCCACTATTTATTTTGACAATTTTTTCATGGTTTAAGACACTGGGTATGCTAACTGGTTTTCTTTTCTAAACTAGCACCTTATGGCCCCCGGTTAATTTTCTCTAAATTCTGCTTATCCACAGTAGGTCAGGTGTTTTTTCAGCTCAGCTCTTTCTTGGGGTTAATTCTTGCACAAGTACCATTGACGGTTTCATCATTTTGACTGGAAATCTGATGACTCAAAGAGTGGGTTTGACATAGTTTAATACAACAATTTCTTTCTTTCTTTCTTTCTTTCTTTCTTTCTTTCTTTCTTTCTTTCTTCTTTCTTTGTTACATTTTATTTTTTAATTTTATTTAAGTCAATTTAAATTCCAGTTAGGTATTATACAGTGTAATATTAGTTTCAGCCATACAATATAGTGACTCAAAGCTTCCATAAAACACCCAGTGTTCATCACAATAAGTGCACTCCTAATCCCCACCAACTATATTACAATTATTTATTTTGTTGTCTCTGAATTATTAATCATGTTAATATATGTCTTTCTCACTCTCATCTTATTAGGAAATGTCCCTATGACTTCTCTTAGTATTAGTCTTATTTTTGGCACTAAAATGTTTGACCAATTTGGTAAATTTTTTTGTATGACATGGTATTTGGAGCCATCTTTTTATTTTATTTTATTTTATTTTATTTTATTTTATTATTTTATTTATTTTTATTTTTTCAGGGGTACAGTTGTCAGAACACTATTTTCTGAATGGTCCCATTATTATTTATTTTTTTTTTTTTCCTTTTTTGAGATGGCTCCATCACAGCAACTAACAGCTCATTTCCATTCAGCTTATTTCTGGACTTTCTATCGAAAGTCTTTTCACCTGTCCTTCTGGGAATGCTCTGGAGTTTACTGCTTTATGCTGGCATTTTATCATGTGCTTACTATCTGCCAGAGCTAGTATCTATTCTTTGCATTTCTTCATTAGGACTTTCTCCTTTATACTTGTTTGCTCATTTTCCATGTGATTTTTGTAAAAAACTTTCCTAATAAAAAAATGTTATTTCATTAATTAATTCACTTGGAGAGAATTGAAATCAACATAATATTAAAGAATGTGATGTAATTTTGTATCGTGAGAACATCATCTGTTTGCTTCAATAGTTTCTTAAGTTTTTTTTTAGGTTTGAGTTATATCCTACTTAATAGAACTTACAGGTATATTTAATTATAATTGTGCTTATAGGTATAATTAATTTTCATTGCTATTTCAAATAGGTTCCTTTATATAGTTAGAATTCTTAATTGTAATCGACTGAATAAGGCACACTGGCTCTTTCTGTTTTTTATAAATTTGCTTGGAATATTATTGATTTGTCTTATTTGTGATTGATTTCAGTTGATTCTCTTCCATCTTATAGATATACTGTCATTAAATCTGCAGATAGATAATTTATTTTCCCTATTTTTTCCCTATTATTTTCCCTATTATTTCCCTTAAAATATTCTTATTTTCTCTTTTCTTGATTTTTTATTTTCAAAAAAATGTTCAGTTTAGTCAAATAGTTTTTATCATCTATGAAAACATTCTATGATGTTTTTCTAGGAGTACTGATTGATAAATTATATCAGCCAGTTTAACAATATTGAAATATCCTTCAATTCCTGGAGTAAACCCCACTAAATTATGTTGCATATATTTTTTAGATATGTGTTGAATCTATTTATGGTTTTAGATCAATATTGGTAACTGCTATTTTTATTTTATATTCTGTAAAATTACTGTTACATATTGGTATTAACATGTGTTCAATTCATAATTGAACATGGAAGATCTTTTCTTTTTAAGTAGCTGGAAATTTGTTCGTAGCATTTTAGTTATCTGTGTTTTGGAGATTTACTAAAATTACCGCAAAACAGTCTCTGATTCCCTAATGCTTTGGTTCAGTTTGTTTCATTCAGTTTTTGTTATTATGACATTGTTTGGGGCAACATTCTCCATGGAAATCATTTTATAGACTTTATTTTCTTTGCAAGTTTTTGAAAATTATATTTCCCTGCAAATTATCTATTTTAAACAGGTTTTCAAATTTATTTGTATATTTTAAAACAAATCTATTTCATTTGATTCTTATAATTTCATATTCCTATGACCATTTCCTGTTCTTTCTTTCTTTTTGTTAAGACTTATCATTTATTTATTCTCCATTGCTACATTATTAACTTATCCATTAATTCTTTTTTCTTAACAATATTCTTATAAGCACTAAATGAAATGATAATGCTCAAAAAATGTCCTTAGTTGGTATAACACTACTTAAACTATAATACTATAGTACGTGTAGAAGTATTATAATATTAGAGTATATATAAATCATTCTTTGGATACTTAATTCAATTGGCCTTAATTGCTTATAAAGTGTGCAATACAATTATAGAGAAGATATCTAGAGATTCACATTTTCAGCTGTTTCCATAATTTGGTTATTTCTTGTTTTATATGTTCCCACTTTTTCCTTTTTTCCTTTATTAAAGGAGTTAAGACTTTTTCTGGTTGGTTGGTACTTGTAAAAGAAAAATCTTTGGCATTTATACATTAGTTAAAATATTCTGTGTTCCAACTCATTGATTTATATTTAATATGTTTCTATATATGTCTAGAATTATTATTTCTATGTTACTGTATAAAGATATGTATAACTATTTTCATTGAAATGGTAGACATTAGCATCATGAAGCACTCTTTTCTTATGTAGTGGACATTAACCTGAATTCCAGCTTACTTGGTTTTAAGATCACAATACTGCATGGTGCACTTTTGCTCAATATATTATTTTTCAGCCTTGTGAATCAATTTTTACATGTGTCTCTTCTATGAGGCACAGATTTATATTTGTTTATATCCAAAGAATAGCTACTTTTTAAAAGATGAATTCGCTCTATTAACCTTATTGATATTGCATTATTATTATGGAGTTTTGCCACTATTTGGTTGTATTTTCTGTTAGCATGTTTTTAAAATTTTTTTATTAATATTTGTTTAGTTTTGAAAGAGAAAGAGACAGAGTGTGAGCAGGAAAGGGGCAGAGAGAGAGAAAGAGGCACAGAATCTGAAGCAGGCTCCATGCTCCCGGCTATCAGCATAGAGTACGATGTAAGGGCTCAAACTCACGAACTGTGAGATCATGACCTGAGCCGAAGTTGGACGCTTAACCAACTGAGCCAGATGCTTAACCCACTAAGCCACCCAGCCGCCCCTTCTGTTAACATGTTTTATTTATTTATTTAAAAAAATAATATTTTTATTTAATTTTGAGACAGAGCACGAGCAGGGGAGGGGCAGAGAGAGAGGGAGACACAGAATCTGAAGCAGGCTCCAGGCTCTGAGCTGTCAGCACAGAGCCGGACAGGGGGCTTGAACTCACTGAGTGTGAGATCATGACCTGAGCTGAAGTCGGACACTTAACCGACTGAGCCACCCAGGTGCCCCTGTTAACATGTTTTAAATCTTTCACTATGCAATCTGTTTTCTTTTTTTTTTTTTTCTTTTTTTTTTTAATGGTTTATTTATTGAGAGAGAGAGAGAGAGAGAGAGAGAGAGAGAGAGAGAGAGAATGATCAGGGAAGGGGCAGAGAAGGAATCCCAAGCACAGAGAGAATCCCTGTGAGATTCACAGAGAATCTACACTGTCAGTGTACAGCCAGTCACAGGACTCGATCTCAGACCCCTGAGATCATGACCTAAGCCAAAATCAAAAGCCGGTCAATCAGTTGAGCCACTCAGGCTCCCGTGTTTTCTTTGTTCCTGTGTTTAGTTCTGACATTTGAGTATTTGCATTTTTATTCAACTAACCCCTGTTATTATTGAAACTATATATATATATATATATATATATATGTATATATATATATACACACATATATATATTATTGTAGACATTTTCTATTCGTTTCTTAAATTTTTTTCAAGTTTTTTTTTTTTTTTTTTTTTTTTTGAGAGAGACAGACACAGAGTCAGTAGGGGAGGGGTAGAGTGAGAGGGAGAGAGAGAGAGACAGAAACACAAACAGGCTCCGCACCATCAGTGCACAGCCCGATGTGGGGCTTGAACTCTCAAAACCTCTAGATCATGACCTGATCTGAAACCGAGAGTTGGACACTTAACTGACTGAGCCACCTAGGAGCCCCTAGTTTCTTATTAATAAATGAAAAATTAGCAAGTCTTCATATTTCTTCACTACTTTCTCCATTTTCACTTGATAATATTATTTTTCTTACCCTACCTTTGAATAGCTTCTCATAAAAATGGGTATTCTGCATGTGTGTTTGGCCTTGCCTTCCATACCTCTCTAAACCAAAATATTTGACACAAACTTCTGCTCCCACTCTTACTCACTGAAGTGACTTAATTTTCCATTATGATATGTAGCACAATTACTAAAAACAAGAAGTATAACTTTTTTTTTTTCTAGGGACAGCCCTTTTCCTTCATGAAGGATACCTTTGCTGGTCCTCTGGTATCTCAGGATCTGTGCTGCCTACCTCTCTGCATTTAGTGAATTAAACCTGTTTTCTTCTCTCATCGAATATGGAGTATGTCTGTATGATTTCAGTATGAGGAATGAAAAAATGATTCTTTCCTGAGGTCTCCAATAATTCTGGAAAGTGGGCAAGGTGAATTCTTTCATCTTATTTTTTACAATGAAGGATCAGAAAACAATATATGGCTGGTCAGGATTTAGAGCCATCATACCAAAGAGCTAAGACTAGAAATGCTTTCTCTCTATATCCAAAGAGGTTGTATTGAAAAGTATTGCAATATGTTTTCACTCTTATGTGGATCCTGAGAAACTTAATAGAAGACCATGGGGGAGAGTATGGAAAAAAAAAAAAAAAAAAAGAGAGAGGGAGGGAGCCAAAACATAAGAGACTCTTAAAAACTGAGAACAAACTGAGGGTTGATAGGGGGTGGGAGGGATGGGGTGGTGGATGATGAGTATTGAGGAGGGCACCTGTTGGGATGAGCGCTGGGTGTTGTATGGAAACCAATTTGACAATAAATTTCATATTTAAAAAAAAAGAAAAGTATTTCAGTTAAGTAAGATTACCTGTCAGCTATGTCTGTATAAGCTCATGTTCTTTTATTATTAATAACAAAATATGTATTTGTAATAGCAAATAATTCTCAATAATGTGATGTCTAGCCATGTCATGATGTAACTCACCAACACTGACTGGTTCTCTTGATTCTTGTCTCAAACTTGTGTACATCTCTAGTTTTTCCCCTTTCTCCATAATTCAAGGAAAGCCAAAGCTCTTGTTAGTTACATTGCACATGTATTCAATTGATGACATCTTGCACACATGTTTGTAATAATGTATTAATATTACACCACGGAGTACATGGAATGTGAAGCCTTCCCCATTTTGAGCAACTATGATTATCTTCCAGACGTTTGCTGAAAAGGATGTGACAAAAAAAGAAGGGGTGTGTTAAAAAATGTGGTGTAGTTTTGTTCTTTTGTATAGTGATGCTCTAAATAGCTCTGGGTATAATGAAAACCTTCTGATGGGGTTAGCAAAATAAATCTCAAATGGAAGACATAGGGAATTCAGAACTCAAGCAGGCAGGACACCTAAAAAGAAACACGTTTCTGTGCTTTGGGAAGCTCATATTTCAACTTCATAGTTGATAAGTGATAGTCTGCTCAGAGGAACGACTCCAAAGCCAAACAGGCCAGGGATGGGCACATTCTATGCTTATGTGCCATATGTCTTCTCTGTGTGTTTCTATGTTTTGACATAACAGAAAAAAAAATATGAACACTTAACTTTTTCAAAATTTTGTCTCTTGGAATGAAATCAGATATATGATAGATTTTTTTGAAGACTTTGGAATAGAGCCATTGACATTTGACTTTGACTTACTGAACAGACTTCTCTAAGGCACCTGAGAATGTATACAATGCATTCCTGGAATGAAATTAACGAGGGATTGAATTTGAGTAGCATTATGTATTTTTAAAAAATCAAAGAAATGGTACCCTTTTGTACACAGGCTGATTAATAACATCGTGGGTTCATATTTTCACATAAATTATTTAATTTGTGTCAAAAATTCATATATTGTCCATTATCCTAAGTTGCAGATCACTGACTTAAAATTAGAATGTGACATTTTAAATAACGTCCCCAAAATGTTAGAGTAAGTAAACTAATATGTCTTTATTAGTCCTTGAGAATCAATTTCAAAAGCCTTTAGATTCTGATGAAAATTATGCAAATTCCAGCATACTATCATCCTTATAGTTTATGTTAATTTGACATTAATGTTAGCTGCCTATCTCACTAACAATAATCCATCTGAACTAGCAGGCTGGAATACCAATTACTGAAATGAGTGGAGCTCATCCTTGAAGTTTCTTTTCTCTGTTGCAAGTAGACATATGTCAGCACACAGGGAATAGCACAGATGTATCAAAGTCTTTCAAGTAACCAGGCATCTTTGTATAATGGAGCAGGCTGTGGTTGACATACTAAATCTTAAAAAGAAAAAGAAGTCACTTTGTATTGAGAACAAAAAGAGCTGAAAAAGAGAAAAATTGATGTGAAGATATTCTTGTACATTTAGAGTCATTATTAGAGAATGTTGACCAAGTAGATTCTCTACCGCACAGTGGATTAGTATGCACTTTATTGAATTTGTTTGTGAGGAATTCAAGATGCTGATTGATTTTTTTAAATAGTTTATTTATTTATTTATTTATTTATTTATTTTCATTTTCCTCCCTCTTGGCTCTGGCTGCTGAGGATGAATTACTTCAATTTCACTTTGAATGAAAGTAAAATTTTTAAGAAAAGGAAAATGGCTTTGCCATTCAAAACACATTGTTATTTGTCTTCAAAGGAAGAGTTAGCTGGAATCTATGAATTTTTGTGCATCTCTTTCTTATAGTAATGGCATTTTTTTTTTTTTACATTAGACTTAAGTTGAATAACTGGGAACTCCTTGAAGAAATCCTCCAACTTATCTTCCTTGATGTTTTGTGGGAAATACAAATACAAATGATTCAAAGAGTATATGCCAATCCTCAAATGCCTCAGTAATTACTGTGCCACCTTTTTAATGATAGTATGATAGGTAAAAGGTTACTTAAACATTTTATCCCTTTATATACTTACACATTGCATTGAAGCATTAGCTAAGATTTTATCTGTGTGTATATATGCATTTTCCTTGTTTTTCCCAATAGATTATAAGGTTGTTAAGGTTTAAAATAAGGCTTAATTAATTTTATACTTTTCAAAGTGCTTGAAGCAATGGAAATTCAATTTTTTCTAATTGTATCACAAATATATAAATGGGTGGAGAATAGTTAAATACACCCCCCAAAGTGCTGTAACATGTCAATGACAGTTATCACAAATGTATATGAGGAGTAGATGATTATGAAAGACATAGAGAAGAAAGCATAAACTGATAACTTAGAGGAGATAGTTCAAGTGTCTGGACAAGAAAATTGATCCTGATATAATAAAAAGTTAAAGATAAGCTACCAATTGAAATAGAGCTACCCAAATGGTAAAAAGGCTCCTAGGATAAGGAATATTCTTGCCGCTTCAGATATTATATTCTTCACTGATTGAGTTTCATGAAGATTCAGTGATTACACAAGAATGGGGATAATTTAGAATGTATATTGTGAAATGTTTTGAATAGAGAGAATCATAGTGAACATGCATATACCTTTCACCTATGTAAACAACTATTTACATTTGCCAAATTCGTTAAAATAATTTTTTGCTGAAATATTTTAACATAATTACAGAAAACATCATAATTTATCTCTAAATATTTCATTATGCATTACTAAAATTAAGGATATTTTCCTCCATAACAATGCTATTTGCACAGTAACAAAATAAGTAATAATTCTCTATATTGTGCACTCATACTGAAATTCCAGAATAGAGATTTTAGTGCCATTGAATTTTGACATGTATTGTGCAAATGCCTGTCCAATCATTTTATTCTCCATTTATGAGGAGAGTAAACTTGTGTTTCTGATGGATTGACCTGATAATGCTTTCTTTTTTAATATATAAAGTTGTTTATTTATTTATTTTGAGAGAGAAAGAACAAGCATGAGCAGGAGGGGCAGAGAGAGAGGAAGAGAGAGAATTCCAAGCCGACTCTGCACTGTCAGCACAGAGTCCGACGCGGGGCTCAAACTCTTGAACAATGAGATCATAGCCTAAACCAAAATCAAGAGTTGGACACTCAACGTACTGAGCCACCCAGGAACCATGATAGTGCTTTCTTAAAGAGCTTAATTTTGGTATCATAACCTGAAAGTTGCTAAGAGAGTAAATCTTAAATTTTTTCACCACAAAAAAGAACTGGTAATTATGTGGCATAATGAAGTTGTAAGTGTTAGCTAATGCTATGGTGGTATATCTATATATATCTATATATATCTATATATCTATATCTATATCTATAGATATATGAATGTATAAAATCAACAGGTTATACACCTTAAACTTATGCAATGTTATATGTCAATTATATTTCCATAAAGTTTGGGGGAAAAAAAAGAGCTGACTTGTAGGGATTGTTGAAAGGCCTTAGGATGAAGCCAGTGATGAGTGCATCTGTTCAATTAGAAACTGATATCAAAAAACAAGCTGTAGCCTCTGCTGCCCAGTTCTGGGGCTTTCAACGCGGTCAGGTGCTGACATTCATTTCCTGTATATATTTGCAGAGTGGCCAAAAATTGAGTTTCTTTTCCAGAGGGTAAGTCCAAGCTACCTCCCCATAAGATAATGAGAGATGTGAGACTCGGTATAATTTGTCCTTATTGGGCTTCTGCCGGTAGGTTTCTCTCATGTATCTGCTTTGAACTTACATCTTGTCTTTTAATATTTACACATGACTCTTGATCAAACATGTAATGCCGAAAAGAGTAGAAATGGAGAGGGGGCGTGTAGAGACTCACATACCCGCTGCTATTAAAGGTACTTCCAGGGGTATATGCCAGTAATTGTAGGAGTGGGAAAGGTATTGCTATTCCTACAGTAGTCTTAAGCATAAAACAGATTTGTGTATTTTCCAATTTCAAAATTTCTTTCAAATGACAAGTACAAGAAAAATAGACAAGTACTGAGATCATTTCCAGATATACTAGAGATGAGATGATCAAAGTGATACTGAAGTATTATATAACATTAAAAAATTACAAAAGGAATATGTAGGAGTTAATGGATAATTGCTCTTCATGGTTCCCTTGGAAAACAAAGGTTAAAAGGAAACTATTTGCCTTTGTTCTCCTTGAGTAAATGTAAATACCTTAAAGAGATGCACATATACAAATCTACTGAACACATCCTTTGCTCTTTGTAGAAGCAAATGAGGTACTCCAATTATCTGAAAGGGATGCATGGGAAAGAGAAAGTGTATGAACTTCCATCTTCTACATAGCAGTATTTATATGGCATCCTTTCTGGAAGACCAAGAAGAAAAAGTGCAAACTGCCCCAAAATATTTTGGTTGTCCCATCTGAGTAATTCTAAGACCACATTTGCTCTTTCCTGACACATACTTTAGGAGAGCATGGCAGTATAAACAAATCATCCATATAAAATCAGTTCCAGGATCACAATGGAACCTTTTTCTATATTGTTCCAATTCTTTCCATCTGATTATTTAGTACTCGCCACCTTACCTCACACATACTGTTCCTTCTCTACTGTGCATTATGCAGCATGAATGATCACAAAACAGATCCCAGCACTGTTAAGATCTTCTTGAATAATTCTCGCATCCATCCGGCCCATCAACCTAAGGTTTAAGGTTGCACACTGCTCTCCTGTACCCATGAGCTACAACACCTAGATGTGTATACCATTTTTCTCCCCCATACTCTTGTCATTTCCTCTATCTGTGAGTTTTATAAAGATGTGTGCCATCTGATAAATATGTGGATGTTTAAACCCTTCAGTCCTGACATGAAATTTTATTATTGATATGTATAAAATATATTTTATCATCCAATATATTTTTGATACATATTTAAACCTGATTTAGTTCCAGGAATAAATGAAAATAATTTTCAAAGAATCAGAAGAAAAAACAAGGTAAAACAAATTAAAAATAAAAAAGAACAATTCAATGAACTTTGTACTTGTTATTAGGTAGTTTTATATATGTTATATGTGTTATATGTGTTTATATGTGTTCTAATTTAATAATTTATATACACACACACACATACATACATAAGGAAGAAAAGTAAGCTAATTGAATTTAACAGAAACTAGAAGTACATGTGATTTGAGGAGGAGAAATAGCACATGACAGTATATGCAATAAGTCTCCCTAGGTTGCAGATGACATATTCCAGTAAGGTGAATGTTTATAAATGTTTATTGCCTTGATATGGTGGGTGTTGTCATGTCACTTCCCAGATGATCTCTTCAGAACTTTGGTAGGCAGAATTCTAAGATTGCCCCATGATCTCCATCCCTTGGTATTATGTCCATTAATATGGACATGAATATATTATATTAGATGGAAAAGGGATTTTGTAGATGTAATCAACATTACTAATCAGTTGACTTGTTATCTGGGTGGACCTGACCGGAATGTATGAACCCTTTGAATGCAAATATTTTCCCCTGATTGGCTGGAGAAGCCAAAGTTAGATTCTGTGTGGGAAGGATTCGATGAAACATTGCTGGCTTGAAATGGAGAGAGCCACGTGACAAAGAATGTGAACAGGTTCTGGAATCAGAGCAGGAGCCCTGGAAAACAAGGAGACAAGGATCTTAGTTCTATAACCACAAGGAACTGAATTCTTCCAACAACCTGTAAATGTTTGCAAGTGGATTCTTCTGTAGAACCTCTAAATAAAAACCCATTTGACTTTGATTTCAGCTGTGTGAGATTGTCAGCAGAGAATCTAGCTTAGCCTGCCTTCATTTTTTTCTGATGTAGAGAACAGTGACATAATTATTATTATTTTTTGTTTGTTTGTTTTAAGCCACTAAGTTTGAGCCATCATCAAGAGCTAATGGCTGATGGCTCAAAGCTGACGGACTGAATAGTTACGCTCCTCTAAAATTATGTTGAAAACCCAGTCCCCAATGTGATGGTATTAGGAAGTGAGGCCTTTGGGAAGTAATTAGTATTAGATGAGGTCATGAGGACAGAGCCCTCATGAATGGGATTTATACCCTCATAAGAGTCATGCCAGAGCATACTTTTCCTTCCTGCTCTCTGTAAGAGCAGTCTGCAATCCAAAAGAAGGCCTTCACCTTGATATCAGACTTCCAGTCTCCAGAACATTGAGCAATAAATTTCTGTGATTTATAAGTTACTCAGTCTATAATACTTTGTAATAGCAGCCCAAACAGACTAAGACATACTCTATAGAAGTTGTCTTTGTCCACAGAGAGCTGACTTGACCATGGCATGCCCCTCTTTGAAGGGTTACCCACATCCAGTGTTTGGTTGATATGGGGTATGAAGGTGTAGGCTTTGTCTCATGTAAGTCAACTCTGAAGGACCATCCTGGCTTCAAAGCTTCCTATGATATTGACTAAGATGTCTGTGGTACTGCATTGCAGATCAAATTCTATTTCTGCTAAATCCTTCCTCTCTTCCTCATTTACAGTTGTTTGTGAGGACACATCCCAATAACTTCCTCCACCTAGATACTCTTGTCAGAACCTGTTCCCAGATACTCTTTTCAGAATCTGTCCCCTGGAGAGAACACAGTCTAACACATCTCATGTTAGGTAGAGAGATATATGCAGATTATATTTTGTCAATTTATTTAATTTTATGTCAAGTATATGATAGAAATCATACACACACATATGCACAAACACATATATACTTTTTCTAAATTCTGAAGCAAGTCATGTTTCTAAGTATGGTGAGTGTTTCACAGAGAGCTAAATATTCTCTGTATCATTTCACACCTTCATCCTTTTGGAAATAGAACCCCTATGTGTTAGCGTAGTACATGGCTATCCAGATATGGTATACATTTCTCTGACTCCCATGCAGCTGGATGCAGTCACATGGTTAATTTGTCAACAAAGGAATATGAGCAGAAGTGATGTATGTTATTAACATGCCACATGCTTGAAAGGAAATTGCTTATTCTCCATTTACCTTCTTTGCCCCTTCTATTACCTGGAAATGGTGACGGATCGAATAAACTCAGAAGTTATATATAAAGGAGAGTCATGCCACACTGCCAACTCATGTCAAGACTGATACTGGAAAAAATAATAAGTTTTCATTATATTAAAGCCAATTTATTTTAGGGTCTCTTGATAGCAGTTTCCCTGAATTTTTTGCAATGCTATAGAATTATTTGGAGAAAATGTTTGTGTCCTTTCTGCTTTACTTTCATAGATTTTAATGAATAGAATTCGTCCAGGTATGTCACTTGAATACACATAATTCCTACTACACCATACAAGTGTTCTGAAAATAACACCCCGGAATTTACCAAGTCAATTTTTTCCTTATCTATAAAAAATTCAGTATTTCTATGTAAACTAAGGATGTGCGTGAAACAAGAGACTTATTAGCGTAAATATATTGAAACACAATGAGGCATGTCTATAGGATGATGACACCTTCTTGTTATCCTAATGTGAGTGTATCTTAGACTTCTTTCCATGCCCATGTATTATATTAAGATGATTGGATATTGATTATGAAGGCAAGGTCTGCCTTGAAATGTTTGTGGAGAGACAAGAGATTTCATTGGAAGATGGAGCCTGGTAATAATGGAGAAGAGATAAGAGATTGATAGGTTTGATCTAACCATCAGAAAGGATGTCAGTGCTTTAGGTGGTAATTAGCAGTTTCCAATTCTGAAATATTTTTGTAAATGACTTAGTTACTATATGTTCACTCTTTTTTTTCTCGTAGTGGAATCCTTTGTGGTGTATTTGATGTTGTTCTTTCTGAATTCCATTTATGTGTGTGTGTGTGTGTGCGCGTGCGTGTGTGAATGCATTTAGAGTGAGGATCAGGAAAATTGTAATCCTGTTTTATTCCACAGCTGGGATTTATACTATAGGAGTTCCCCCAAAATAGTAAATCAATGGAGATGCTAAACAAATAAGAACAGTTTGAAATAGTAGTTAATTTAAAAGTTAATCATATAGTCAGCCTAGGAAGCACGATGATTCTGGGGGTATAGATGGTAGTTTATTTCCTTTATATCTACATAGTATTACATATGATTTTGCTGCAAAAATTTCTGGTTATTGCTTGTTCCAAGTTATCCTTCAGGAATTTGGTAGTAAATAAAAGATTGGGTTATAGTTCTTCCTAGTGTGACAATAGATAGTCTCACCTCTAGAAGATATTGCCTACTTATATTGTGAGAAAACCATCTTGGCTAGCCCAAGTGGGTAAATGGATAATGTGAGAAGGAAAGCAAAGATAACATTCATAACTGTACCAATGCTAAGTAACAAAACTGGGCAGGATCCTAATTGATTATCTAATTTACTTAATATATTACTATTAGGTATTAAAGATCTAATTTACTTAATGTTACACTTTTTTCTTTCTCTTCCTCTGGAAAAAAAGTAAGACCCCAAGTACAATATGATGGAAGAGCAACATTTTATTTCCTTCTTGCCTCTATTGCTGAGAAGAATTGCTCCCATTTATTGAGAGACTTCTACAGGCGTTGTCTCAGATGAAATTATTATTTTCAGACTCAAATCATTTGATGGCTGATTAAAATTTCAGCATAGAGAAACTGCTGAAGTTCACACAACTAAAATGTGCCAGAGCTGAGTTTTAAATCCAGATCTGCCAGACTCTTTTGCTTGTTACCAAAACATATTGCCTCATAAATATTTGCTGTTTGGATAATTGACTAATTATAGCTAATATTATATGACACACCAAAACTGGATTGTACCAAGTATTCTACCCAGGTTGCTGGGAAAATTCCCATTATGCTCTCTAAATAAAAGCTTTATGTTAAGTAGTGTTTCTTAGATGTTAAAATAGTGATTTTGGAGATAATCTATTACAATCAAAGTAAACTGATTAAAAATTTGCAGTGTACATGATAGGACAAGAGTCTCTGTCACCACCGCCCCCCCCCCAACACACACACAAATTCACTTAGTTATAAAAGAATTATGGAAGTTGCTCATGAAAAGTCAGTGTCATCCAAAATAAAATATGGGGAAATGATTGAAGTGGTTCTCTTGGTTATAAATATTCTCACTCAGTTCTAATCCATAATTATAAAAAAAAGAAAACTCAAATGCTTTAATTTTTAAAAAGAAAGCTGAGCATTTGAGCTCTTCTGCTAGCAGAGTGGTACCTGGCTGTTAAATAAGCTGAGATTTTCAGTATCTAAAATTTCACGTCTCACATTACACTCCTCCCTGTCTTTACATCAAGTTCAAACAACTTTTATTTTTAAAATATCCTCTACTTTTCCCCTCCTACAGCTATTCTCACATTTCAGCCCACTCCTTATCTCTCTGCTTTATGAAAGTGTATTTCTTTTCATTGTTTTTTCCACTGTTAAAAGTGAGCATTCTCACTTCATTAACTCATTTGCACTAAAACTTCATTTACATGTTTGCCCTTGATAGCTACTTTTTTCCATAAGCCTTCTCTCAAACATCTGAATTATTGTGACATTTTGGACTAATCCCAAGCATTAGGAAAATGTCTGTTTCAGAGACACCCTAAATTGCACTTAATATTCAACTTCATTTGTAAAGTGGGTATGATAATATGATCTTAATAACAATGTTTAGTGAGTCAGTAATTATAAACTGTGTGATCAGTGTTTATTAGACTCATTGTAATTTGCTTATGTAAAATGGAGGTTAAGTCATTAACCTTGGTGCTTACCTCAAGATTGTAAATGGACTTGCTTAGGTTGTGAAGAGAATCAAATGAGATAATGTAGATGGAAGTTATTTTTAAAATGTTTATTTCTGTGTTTATGGAATTTATTATAATCTAAAATATTTAATCAGGTTTTCTAAATGATAAATAGCCTTCTAAATAACAAAGAATGCAAAGGAGAAAGCTAATGACAGTCCCAGGCTAGCTGTAAATTTTCTTCTTTGTCCTGAGTACTCTGCCCTTTTTTATTTTTTCTTTTTCGTTTTCTTCTTTCACTTTTCTTTTTCTTTCTTTCTTCCTTCCTTTCTTCCTTCCTTCCTTCCTTCCATCCTTCCTTCCCTCCCTCCCTCCCTCTTCTCTTTTCTTTCTTTTTTTTCTTCCTTCCTTCCTTCCTTCCTTCCTTCCTTCCTTCCTTCCTTCCTTCCTTCCTTTTCTTTTTCTTTCACGTCCAAACCATTCCTTTTCCACATAGAACCTCATGGAACTCTCTTACTCAGTTTCCCAGTATGGTCTTACTACTTTGTAACTGTTCAAAAGATTCCTGCCTTAGTGATCTAGTTTAATCTTCTTTCCTGCAGTTTACTTGGACTTAAATATATATAAATAAGTGTATTCATACCTAACTGTAAGGTTGTAAGTGTTCATCATTTATGTTCTAGTCATTTTTTATGTTTATTTATTTTTGAGAGAGAGAGAGAGAGAGCATGAGTGGGGAGTGGGAGAGGGCAGAGAGAGAGGGAGACACAGAATCTGAAGCAGGCTCCAGGCTCCGAGCTATCAGCACAGAGTCTGAGTTGGGGCTCAAAGTCATGAACTGTGAGATCATGATCTGAGCCAAAGTTGGACACTTAACTGACTGAGCCACCAGATGCCCCTACATTCCACCAATTAACTAATAACCTAGTTATGATTTTATACAGTGTTCTTTTAAAATTTACATTTTTATCACAAAAGAAATTTGTTAGCTGATCTTTAACTCAGATACATTCAGATGGTGCTTTATGTAGACCCGTCAAATCATACCAGTTTGGTATTTTTTTTACTCAACCTCAGCTTTCTCATGAGCTCCAACTTATGAGAGAGGACCAATGTATGTTAAATGAAGATATACCTATTTTAAAAGCGTTAACAATATGTAGTTTATAAGGGATATATTCTAAGATGAAAACTATGTAAAAGCTTTTACATAGAAAAAATGGAAAAAAATATTAACAATGTTAACTGGCATTTTTGCCACAACTTTCAAGATTTTTATCAGACTGACATTTAAGTCTTTTTTACTTCTTTCCTTGAAATTGAAATTAGAATAGTGATATATCAATTTAAACTTCATGTAAATGTTTGTATTTTATTTTGTACCATCTGGTTTTGGAAACATATGACAGCAGTTACAGTTAAATTCACCTAATATCTGTGCAACATTATTTTTCACTGGCTTTGGACAGTATTGCAGTTGACTGAATTGTTTTCATTCTCTGACTTTGAGTTGGTTTGCAGTGGGTAACAAGTTACTTTAATTTAGCTAAGGTGCCCTTTCACATTCTACCAACTAAGCTGAATAGTCTCTAGCTTAGTATAAGTAGGTAACATTAACTGGCATCAGAGTTCTTTGAGGAGTTCACATGATTTATTCATGCAATAAAGATTTCTTAGCACCTTTTGTTTATAAGGGATTGTGCTAAATAAAAATAAAAAAGCTGTGTAATATGTATCTCTTTATCCCTCATATTTATTGTAGTACCTAACATTCAATAAATGCTTGAGTGAATGAAGAAATACATTTAAATAAATGAAGCACTAAGTAAACAAAATATTAATTATTAAAATCTACTTCAACTTCTTATAATATTTTGAGCACATAAACTAGAAGTCATATAAACAAAGAAATTGCAATACCGGGGATATATTGTAATAAGTGAATATGTAAATGGTAATAGGATGCTGAATAAATCAACGCAACAATTTGGAATTGTGGAGTGGATCCTAATACTAATTTCAGTTACAGATGAAAGAGGCTCAAATTTATTACTGTCTTACATGAGAAAGATTTGCATTTCTGTCTCACATACTAAAAGTCTGGAGATAGATAGTCTAGGGATAGTATGTTGGTTCGGTCTTCTACAGGGCCTCAGACTCATTACAACTCTGTTGCAAGGCACAATAGTTTCCTTCATCCTGGATAGTTGATAGAGTACCAGTCATCGTATTATTGTTAGGGACATCATACTGATGTTCCAGCCATCAGGAAGGGTGAAAGGGTCAGTATAAGAGGAGCAAGGGGGATGCATCAATCATTTTTTTAAGTTTATTTATTTATTTTGACAGAAAGAAAGAGAGAGAGAGAGAGAGAGAGAGAGAGAGAGGATGGGGCAGAAAGAAGGAGAGAGAGAATTCTAAGCAGTCTCCACACTGTCAGTGCAGAGCCCAGTGCAGACTCAAATCCACAAACTGTGGGATCATGACGTGAACTGAAGTTGGACACTTAACCAACTGAGCCACCCAGAGGCCCCATGCATCAATCATTTTTAAAGAAAAGCTCCCTGCAGCTTCCATGTGATACTTTTGCTCATATTTCATTGTTCCAAACTTTATCTACTACCTACCTAGTTTCACAGATGTCCTATAGGGAGTATAGTATCTATGATGAGCAAGCAAGTGCTTTCCTGTCAAAAAAAAAAAATCACAAAGTTTTTCTAAAGAATGTGACTTCTGACCTGAATTCTGAAGCAGTATGAGCTTGAGGAGTCCATTCCTCAAGGAGATAGAAGGTAAAATAAACATAGAAAATGGCACTTGCAGAGACATAGAGGTTGGCTAAAGTATGCTATGCTACATCATATTAACTTCCATTGTATTAATTTGGACTTTAGGTAAAATTTTAGAATTACTGATGGATTTTGAAACTGAGTTACAGTAGCAGGTTGTTAGCAGACAAGTATTAGACACAGAGTGATTGGCTAGCATGAAGATAGTGAAAGTGAGATCACTGTGACACCACTGCATAATTCAGTTACAAAAAAGACTGACTGCTAAGAAGCCCTGTCTTGAAATAGAGTCACACTGAGGGTAGGGCTTGAATATATGAATTTGGGGAAGTGGGGGGACACAAATATTTCATGTGCTATTCTGTATTTTTACTATAATTTAATACAAAGTTAACTCTTTTAAATGGATGATTATTTCTCAGACCTGTAGAAAGAAAGATACAAGTACATTCTAACATTGACTTTTTCTAACATTAAGGACAAAGAGAAAACTTTAAAAAATTATATAAAAACAGACATTTAACCCATACTTTTCCTTTATATTTCTCTGTGGCATTGCATACAAGGCAGCAATATAGCAGTGTATTCATAATGTTATCGGAAAATAACTGAAAGCCTAGAATTCTATACCCAGCCAAACCATCATTCAACAATGAGGGTGAAAGAAAGGTACTTTTAGATATAAGAGTTTGCCATAAATAGTGTATCCATCACTTTGTAAGAATTATTCACTGATTTACTCCAGCATGAACAAATACTCAGAAGGCAATAGTGGGATTTAAGAAGTATTAGTATAGGGTGCCTGTATGGCTCAGTCAATTGAATGTCTGACTCCCGATTTCAGCTCAGGTCATGATCTCACAGCTTGTAAGATCAAGCCCTGCATCAGGCTCTGTGGTAATAGTGAGAAGTGTGCTTGAGATTCTTTCTCCTCTCTCTCTGCCCCTCTCCTCTGTGTACTTTCTTTCTCTCAAAATAAATAAATAAACTAAAAAAAAAAAAAAGAATAATGAACAATGGATTTAATACAAACAATAGTAATTATAAGAAGATGGTATTTTAACTTTTTAAAATTTAATAACAAGCTCAAAAATTCCAGAACACAGCAAAATGATAAATAACTGTGTAAAAGGTGATATTAGATGGAAGTAAAAGTATGCTAAGGTTTTTGTTTTTGGTTTTATTTATTTATTTATTTTTGGTCTAGTTTGGGAGGAAAAATATTGTTAATGATTAATTTTAAACTTTGTCAGAAAAATATATGGATTAGTAACTAAGAATACAAATTGAATGTAAAGCTTTAAAATAATGAAATAAAAATGGAATAATGAAATAATTGTCAATGATATTGTGCAGAAAATCTGAAAATAACAAAGATATGTTCATAAGGTGAAATAGAAAGGATTTGATGAGAGATTGGATGTGAGACTCAGGTCAGGAGGTGTCAAACATGAATTAGGATTTTCTAACCTGGGTATCCAGGTAAAAGCTCATATCAGAAAAGCAGTGCAATATGAGAAGTAGGTTTCATGTAATAAATATAACAATTTTAGACTTTTAACTATGAATTTACAGTTAAAGAAATAAACTGATAATGTTGATTAGGTTACTATAAAGAGTTTAAAAATCCAATAATATGATATTCGGTTTATATTTATAAAGCTAGATAAAATTCCTCTTCCATGTGACAGGTGTATAATCCACCTTTTATTGAAATAAAAGCAGTATATAGAGTATTATGTATATGGTAACATTTAAAATGAAATAACATGTACTCTAAATGTTAATGTACTCTAAATATGTTAATATGTGTTTTTATTTAACATTATTTAATATCATGTGGTGTCTGGGTGGCTCAGTACGTTAAGCTTCTGACATAAGCTTAGATCATGATCTCACGGTTCATGGGTTCAAGCCCCACATTGGGCTCTGTGCTGGTAGCTTGGAGCCTGGAGCCTGCTTGGGATTCTGTGTCTCTCTCTCTGACCCTTCCTCACTAGTGCTCAGTGTCTCTCTCTTTCTCTAAAATAAGTAAACATTAAAAAAAATTAAAAAGCTTTATTTAAATATCTTGAAGAGTAAAAGGAGAAATATCACAGTTATCATAATTATAATTATGGTATTATATAAATGTAATGGTGAATATACTAATTAACCTGAAACACAATAATTAAAAACACTGTAGTAAGTTGAGACTGGGTCCTCACAGCACTAATACCTGGTTTAAGAAAAAGAATATTGAAATTGTGTCTGTGAACTCGTACTTCCTATTTATGTACTTTCTCAAGATCAAATATATAAACTGAAGAGAATCTTATAAGTGGATTTGAGGGAAAATGTTGGTAAATATATTACCCTATGAATGAGCTTATAAATAAGAAATAAGAAGACCAAGCATAAACTATTAAATAAAAGTTAATGTGAATATTATAATAAAGAGGTAGTAAATCATATGACCATATTCTAGAACAGATATTATTTAAACCACTACTTTAAGTAACTGTTTAATTGGAAGAAGATAATACAAGTTTCTGTGAACATACAAACTTGGTAATATTTCCATGATATTAACTTGGTTTTTATTAAACTAATAAAATGTGAGATATAACAAGTAAGGGGGAAACTTTGTAGCATCTATTAAAATTGGAAATTTCATAGACAAGAAACTTTTAATAAGTTTTACAAGACAAAGCAGATGAATTGGGATGGGGTTATACGGATGGAGTTCAGTACACATAGGGATAATTCCACCCTTCCCATCCACTAAGAACTTTCCTTCAACTACCTTCATCAATTTTGTGGCAATTTCTTTTGATTTTCAGTGTTGTGTTTCAAAAGGAGGCTTTTGAAAATGGTTGGCCTTTCCTGATGCCGTATTTCTCCTTCTATAGTGGTGACTTCTCTGTCTTCACTGATAATTACTTGAAAAACTATTAATTTTAATGGCCTTGGCAGATGCAGGTTCTAGGCAGATGATTTCTGGAGCAGATAATAGTTGTAGCCTTGGTAACAGATATACTGGATCTGATTCCATACATTAGTATATCATTTTCTATCCTTAAAATAAAAGGAAAATAAAATAAAGATTTAAAGAAAAATAAAATAAAACCCCAAAATACACACAAAACGTGTCACTTTATTTCCTACTGATGGATTAGAATTCATCCCAATATTTGCTAAGCTTATTTTAGCTTTCAAAAAACTTAATATTTTATAGAAATTAACTATAGAAACTAATAACATTTTAGATCTATCCCTTAAATATTCATAGTTTTTTTACCATAAAGACTTCATGTCCATTTTTCTTTTGTAGTCATTGAAAACATTTTCAGGATTTTCTCCATGATATTGTCTCAATCTTATCTCTTACTCTTTTTACTTTGTTAACTTACACATTTTTAGGAAGACATCCATTTTCTTCAAATATTGAGTCTATTTTATTCTATTTCTCCATAGTTTAACAAATGTTTTGGAGATAATTTTATTTACTTCCTGGGTTTTTGAAAAAGAAATTCTTACATTGTTTACAATATTTTTAGCAAAAAAATCCAGTTCCATTGATTTTTTCTTGTGATTTGAAAAGCTTACATCCTAAGTTTAATATTTTACTAGTTACACATACATACACACAACAAGGAGTAAAACTGTAGCCATGGATTTATCCCTGTGCAAAATATTATTTTAATGACTATTTAGATCTAATTCTTAATTATGCAATTTCCTAGGTGAGCAAATTTTTTTTGGTACCATGAGTTTTTCTTTCTTAAAATCTTTAATTTGGATTATTCTCCCCATTTGTCTTGGTTACTTTCACAACTAATTGTTTTCAGAGGACTATATGATCAGTATATATTTTCAGAGTTGTAAGTCTGAAAATGGTCATGTAATTGAACAGTAATTTGGCTGATGAAAGACTTCTAGGACCATCTCCTTTTCTATTTCAAATATATATGTCTGACTTTTAGTACTTAGTTGTGTAGATAAGTGTAATTTTATTCCATGTCCTGGTAAAAATGGTATGTCTAGAAGCTTGTAGAATTTTAAAATTTAACTTTGAAACAAAATTTTTGATCTGAATTTGTTTTGGTGTTAATGTCCACCTATAAATTCTTTCTGAAACTCATTGGTCCCATTTAATATGCATACTCAAGTCCTTTCCTTAACTGAGTGAAAACTATTATTTCTTGGATTCTTCTTTCTTCTCCATCAGCTTTGTTGTCATATTCTGGAGTTCTTATTTTATTTATAATGAATTGCTTAGAAGTGCTCTGATTTCCACAATTTTTTTTTCACAGTACCAGTTCCTTTTCAATGTCTTCTTTGCAGTGCAGGAATTCTTTGACTTAGTTTTCCTTAATATGTTATGCAAATGTTTATGTCGGTGTCTTTAATGTTTGGAATATTTTTTCTAAGCTAAATACTTATTTTGGAATAATTTTTTGAGCATTTTCGTATCATTTGTAGCTATTTTTCGTAAATACTCATTATGTTATCTTCCTAGGTTCTTCAGGTTAAAATGGACCTTCATTCAGAGGTCCATTCTTACCTTCATTCAGAGGATTGCAGAGCAATGATAAGGGGGGAGTGTATGACAGAAGACATCTCTATCCTTTTTCCTTTTAGATTGCCCTAAGAAAATTCTTCACAATGAGCTAGTGCATGTTCTCACTATGCTTGTACCTGCAACCGTTACTGACAGAAGTTCTTCATTGTACCAAATGTATGGATTGGATTATCCTCTACTGTGCAATGACATTATAGATTTTTTTCTTATTGGATCGCTGTGTTGTTTTAGCAAGAAATGGAGTGTTCATGTATGTTATTAAGGTTTTTGTTGTTGTTGTTGTCGTTGTTAAATAAATTTCCAGAGAAAAGAAGTGTTGCAATATTAGTTCTGCATACATTATTTTTTGTACTTTTTCTTCCATATAATAACTGGAATGCCCTGCCATTAGGAAGGGGCCCTTCCTGTATCCCTCTTTGTTTGGGATTCTGTGAAGATGAAATGAACCCCTACTCAAAATTTGATTTGAATATTGAGACTGAGGACAACTGACTGAGGACTGAGGACACCACCCCAAAAAGGGATAACTAGGTTTATCACTTACACAGTGGGTCTTCTCTGATCCAAGCTGATCAGAAGATGGTTTGAAAGAACAAGAAAAAAACACTAGCTTGTGCTTTCTATTATAGTTAAAGTTTGGGACCAGTTTGAGAATTTTCACATCTTATGAATTTAAAGGAAACAAAGGCTTCTGTGCTTTGAATTTTCTACCAATGCCAAAGTAGATCGCACTTAGTTTTTCTTATCATTTGTCCAGATGCAAAGCAAAAAGTAAAATGGGGGTATCTCTTAAAAGCCGTCAGCGAACATCAAAATATTAAGTCCAATGCCTTATTACGCCTTGTGACTGTTACTATTATTCTTTAATAGTGCAACTTTGACAAAACACTGTTACTATTGTCCCCTGACTCTGTATATTCTAAGTTCCATGAATACTTCACCTTGTTTATGGTTATAAAGCTAGAGCCGATCACAGTTTTCGAAAACTGACTTTATCGGAAAAAAAATATGAGACATTAAATACACCTTTAATACTTTAGCTGAATTATCTTTTGCTTAAACGATAGCTAATTAATACACCATGATTTTATTGTGATATAATTATGTGTAATTAATATGTAATGGATTGTGATCTAATTTAATGTGATGTAATTATGAATTGACAATGAAATAATGTTTTGGGGAACATTATGTAGTTGGGTCAAATTGACTTTCCAGGAGGTAGGTTTTTATCAGATTTTTGTAGGTGCTCATACACAACTTGACTTTTTTTCTTCCTTCCTTCCTTCCTTCCTTCCTTCCTTCCTTCCTTCCTTCCTTCTTCATCGTTTCCTTTGCTTTGCTAAGACATTTATTTATTTGTTGTAGGCATTTTTATTTTTTTTTTTTAATTTTTTTTTCAACGTTTATTTATTTTTGGGACAGAGAGAGACAGAGCATGAACGGGGGAGGGGCAGAGAGAGAGGGGGACACAGAATCGGAAACAGGCTCCAGGCTCTGAGCCATCAGCCCAGAGCCTGACGCGGGGCTCAAACTCACGGACCGCGAGATCGTGACCTGGCTGAAGTCAGACACCTAACTGACTGCGCCACCCAGGCGCCCCTGTTGTAGGCATTTTTAAAGTGATATTTTGATAATATAGTAATATTTGGTACCCTCCCCAAATATTAAAACAAACTAAATAGAGACAGTGCAGGATAATAAGAATAGCAATAACAATAATAATACAAAATCTTACAGTCAGACAGTCATGGGATTAAATATTGACTGTTCCACATACAGTCATATGTATCTAGGTATGTAGGCCATGTTGTAATCTGTGACATGAAATAACACTGTCTGATAGGATGGGGGGGATAAATTAAATAAAATATTATACATAAAACAAAAAAAAATATTAAACATGGTAAGGCATCTGGCAAAAGCAGTAAGAAGTAAAAAGATATAAATTTAAGTCATATAAATTTATATGTATAGCTGTTATTTTATTTCTTTGGTATTTTTTTATTTTTAGTATTTTTAAAATGAAGGAGACTTTACGTATCATCTACAAATCCAAATCCAAAGCTCCTCTTTAAGCTCCTAGAAGAAACCCATTTCTGTGCCTTGTGGTCAGGGGATTTTTAAAATGATAATATGGGATAAGGCCAAGAATCTGTAATTTTGTGAAGCTTTTCAAGCAATACTGAAGCATAACTGATTTGGGGAACCACTGATCTGTACAATATGCTCATTTTATACCTAAGGATTTGTGGTCCAGGAAGGCTGTTATTTTCTTAGTGCCATAAAGCTAATTTGTGACTGAGCTCATCATTGCCAGTTTAGGCCTTTGTTCATAGTGACATTTCTAGATACAGCACTTATGCACAAGAGCCAAGAGGCTTCATGAATTTAATGAAGTATGCCCATAGATAAGCCTTTCCTAAGAAAGCCAAGATAACCCAGTGGAAGCTGTGCATTGATCATACTTGGCCAAGGACGAGTCCCTATTGCAATAATGATGAAGTTTGGGTATCAGAGCCTTGTGGCCAATGAAGTTTTTGCCCACTTTTCAGTCCAGTCAGTTTTTGAAAAAAAAAAAAAATGATATTTAGGGAAAAGAAATGGATTGTTGTCTTGGATTCATCACTTAGAAATATAACTGCCTCATGCTTAATCTTAAAGTCAAGATCATACTGAGAAAAGCAAATTGAATATAGATCTTTGAAATACAGAGCAGTTACTCATTGTTAATATCTTATTCTGGAGACATCGTGATGCATTTCTTGGTGAGTGCAAAATAATATCACTATTTTATAAGCTTTATAACTTAATATATGATCATCTTAGTCTTATCTTCACTCTTAGAATTGACCTTACTCTTATTAAGATTGCTGAGTACTTTAGCTGAAAATTATTACCACACATTAGGAATCTTTTATTTTCTCACATCTTCCCTTGATGTCAGAGCCTGGGATTCTGAAAGGCTTCTCAATACTGATTTGCTGAACAATGACAGATCTCTCACTTAAAACCTAAGCAAACCTCCAATGGAAAAACTAAGAGGTAATAAACCTAGAAATATGATGACCAGGACATCAAATAGTGTGCATGTAATTTTCTATCAGTGCTTTCACTAGACACTTATATAGTAGTTTTCTTGAGACACAGAGATAATATTGGTGGTTAAAATTGCTGTTTCAACTTTGAAATAAGCATACCATTTTCAGAACAAAAATAGTACAACTGAATGCATAGCACAGAATGGAGTAAGTGTTCATTGAAGTGAAAGATATTTTGAAGATATTTTGAATCCAATTTGGACAGTGTACCTTTTGATAGAGTAACACGTAACATATATATTATCTCTAGAAAAGAAGACACAGTTTTCACAAATTCTAAGGTAGCTCATGTTCCTTCATAAACCTTTGGAAGAGAAACCTTTATGGCAGATTCTTTTTTTTTTTTTTTTTTTTTTTTTTGTAGCCTGTCCCCTATTGAATACAAAATAATGAAAACTACCATTTATACTAAAAGCTTCCATTTTTCTTCTCATTTTCATTTTAAGGAGTCGAGAATTTTTTTTTTAACTTTGGGATTTTGGGGGCACCTGGATGGCTCAGTCAGCTAAGTATCTGACTTTGTCTTAGGTCGTGATCTCAAGGTTCTTGAGTCTGAGCCCTCGTTGGGCTATCTGCTGTCAGCATGGACCTGCTTTGGATCCTCAGTCCCCCTCTCTTTGCCCCTCCCCCACTTGCACCCTCAAAAAAAAACATTAAAAAAAACCTTTGGGATTTTTATAGAAGCTATGTAAATGGTCTTATGTTAATAGATATTGTTAATATTTAACAGCTATATAGTGCTTTTGTCTGAAGATCCCATAGGGCATTTTGAGTATTACAATTTCCATTTTATAGAAGACAAAAGAGAATTCTGAGACCAAAAAAAACCAAAAAGTGTAGTTATTACAAAGCTTTCTGAGCATATAGCTAACAATATACTGGAATGGTTGCAATGAAAATTGTCTATTGTCCTCAAGAATTTGTTTTTATGTGAAGAATTGCTAATCTGATCCTAGAAAGAGAAGGTTGTCTTACTGTACCTGATTGGTGTTCCTTTAATTTAGTTTGGTTTTCATGCTTCTCATTTATCTCTCCTTTTTCAGGCACACTGTATCTTCAGTCATTTTAATTATTTTTATTCTTTAGTGCCCCCCCCAGCCATTATTAGAATATTAGAGCCCACTCTCTAAAAAGGGAGGGTAAGAAATATTTTTATGTCTTGTTTACTGGCCAAATAAACACAAAATCCAACTACTTTACCTGCAGCTGTGGTCTTGTGGAGGTTAATGGTTATATTGAAGGTTTAAACAATTTCAAGCATTGAAACAATTTCAAACACAGAAACTGGATACTTTTGAGCTGAAAGCTCTTTCCTTCATCTCTGAATTATTTATCTTTCTGTGAAAACAGCAATGATTTACAAAATTGTCCTTAGAAGTCAATCCAGGGACCATAGTCTCTTTATTTCTCTTCATTATGTTGAAACGTTATGTGTACTATTTACTATATTATTTTGTTTAAAAGCACAGTGTGATTTAAGATAGAAGATGGATAGCAAGACAATTTCTTTAGTTATTTACTATTTTTATTGTGTCCTCACTGTTGTAAAAGACTTGAAAAATGGAGAGTTATTTTCACCTCTGCAATCTTTACAGTTCTGACTTGAGGTTCACTTTCTTTAGCAGCCTTTACCCCTCACTATCATGTAACAGAAGAAAATGGCATTTAAAAAATATTTATTTATTTTAAGAGAGAAATAAATAGCAAGCGGGCGAGGGGCAGAGAGAGAGGGAGACAGAGAATCCCAAGCAGCCTTCCTACTGTCAGCGCAGAGCCCCATGCGGGCTCTGGAACTGTGAGATCATGACCTGAGTTGACACCAAGTGTCAGACGCTTAACAGACTGAGCCACCCAGGCAACCCCCAAAATAGCACTTTTAAAGATATGTCAGAGACACTTTATCCACCTAAGACTATTTTGGGTTCAGAAGATAAAGGCACTAGAGGGGAGAGGCAGAAAGGGTTGCTAAGGAGGGAAGGTGTTTGTAGAGACCTAACTCAAAGTAACGGGGAGAGCTTCCTCAGACTGAGAAGTAAAAAGATTGTTTTCCTTCTTTGTGTCCCTATTGGTTTAGGAGGAGCAAACTGGTGTTCAGCTTCTCCTGATGTGGGTATGTGCTAATAGAATGTCTGTATGTAAGAACCAGAGAAGGAAGTGACAGAATCTGTGATGGAATGTCCCCTCTGTATGGAAGCCTGCTGCAAGGGCATCTCTGAGTCCATCCAGAGCTTCTTTGGGTCCCAGAGGGAAAAGGACTCTACTAGACTGCATTCTGTGGAGAAGAAGGGGCAACAGAGTGACAGCCATAATGCAACAGGGGTTAGGTCTCTTCTTCCTATGATTTGGCAAAACATAACCCCTCAAAATTCTGCCTGACTCTAGATGGGGAGGAGACCCTGAAACATGAAGGAAATGGAGGTTCACCACTAGCAAGTTGGTATCTGGGTTAAATTGAAAACTTGAATTATGAAAAATGATAAACAGTTTATTTTTGCACAAGAGTTGTGTGTGGGGGGGTAATTATTAAAAATGTGGGAATTTTAAAATTAAGATATATTTTCAACTCAGCTTTAGAGTCCTGAGAAAGAAGGGCTTCTTCAAATTATTTATTTAAGTGAAATATATCACTTATTTCAGCACAGATTTTGTTCTTAATTTACCTTTCATATTCTGGTGAGTAATCATTTGTTACAACAAATTTATTTTTCTTTTTCTTTATTTTATCTCTTTTTAAAGTTTATTTATTTATTTTGAGAGAGAGCATGAATCCCAAGCAGGCTCTGAGCCCAATACAAGGCTCAATCCAACAAACCACAAAATCATGACCTGAGCTGAAACCAACTGGCCCATTAACTGGACATTAACCCAGGCATCCCAACAAATTTATTTTTAAAGATGTGAAACTGAGATATTCTTTTGAGTTTAGTAGTAACAAGAATTCCATCTACATATTTTTTTTTCTTTTTAAGTAGGCTCCACACCTAACATGGGGCTCTTACTCACAACCCTGTGATCAAGAGTGGCAGGCTCTACCAACTGAGCCAGTCAGACACTCCCATTTACATAAAAATCAATAGTGTTTTTGGACTTCTGTAATAAGAGCATTTATAGTAAGCAAACATAGGATGTTGTTAGTTGTGCTGTGGAAAATCCAGACCTCCAAATAAATGGTAAACAAATAATTTAATTTATTTGTTAATCCTAATTTTTTACTAATATCTGAAAACTTTTGAATGAAATAGAAACATCGTTTTATTTTATATAGTAAAACCTTATGGGGGAGCACAATTCATTCCGGAAACATGCTTGTAATCCAAAGCACTTGTGTGTCAAAGTTAATTTGTTCTGAAATTATGGAAAGAATTAAGAATTAAACTCATATGATTCATTCTACAACCCAAAAATATTTACATAAAATGCTTATAATACTGTAATACAATACAAAATAATAAGGAAAATACAAAATATCAAGAAAAATAAACAAACTAATCTTTGAAAACTTTGCAGCTGATGTTAGGGAGACAAGAGAGAGGAGGATTATTGTGTAAGACAACTTTCACTATCACTAATGGAATCACTGCAATCTATTTGCTCAATGGAATCTTTATCTGCATGGGGGCCATTGCATACACTCATAAGAATGTTGACTACAGTACAGTATTAATAAACTCTTGTCATATTCTGTGTTTAATGTAACTGGAAATAAGGCAGCAGAGGAAAGGGTCTATATCTGCAGGCAGCCTGACCTAGAAGGAAGCAAAGCATTCCCAACCTTACTCTTGTATAGAAAAGCAAAGGACTGTTCATAGGTGTCACTTTGAAGTGACAAAAAAAAAAAAATACACTAGTGCCAGTTGTGGGCACCTTACAAGGTTCTGAAATATCATTGAGTTCTCCCAAACACCATAGTCTGAGACTGAGCATCCAAGCAAGGGAGACGATCACTCACAATCCCTCAGCAAGAGAGAGGGAGAGAGAGTGAGTGAGCATGAGAGAGAACCATTGGTTCAGTTGTGATCATGTGATATTCGGTGTGATGTACTACTCATATTGCAAGACATGGCACATTTATCAGGTTAAAATTTATTAGAAATGTTTTCTCATCTTGCAGGACACTCGCAGAACAAGTTACTTGTAATTCAAGGTTTTACTGTATGTAGAAATAAATTTAAATTTTTAAATGTTTATTTACTTATTTTGAGAGACAGTGTGAGCATGGGGAGGGGCAGAGAGAGAGGAGAGAGAGAAGTGCAAGCAGGCTCTGCACTATCAGCCCTGACAGCCCTGACTCATGCTCAATCCCATGAACCCCAAGATCATGACCTGACCCAAAATCAAGAGTCAGACCATTAACTGACTAAGCCACCAAGGTACCCCAATTAAAAAAATATTATACATTAAATATATTCATATATCTGTGCATAAATGGTGTTTTAACTTAATCCATACAAATCTGAAAATTACAGTCACTGTAACCTTGGGAACATATTTAAATGGAGAAAAATTGGGAGAAAATCTGAATTTAACATGAAAATTAATTACTTATTAGTTTAGCCTACAAACTATCTATCAGACCAAAAAAAAAAAAAATCGGTCTTCCTTAAGACTTTGAAATGAATGTTTTCATTTAAAATTTTATTTTAATTTTGAAGTCCTACAATGGTATTCAGCATTTCTTACTTGACTATGGAATATATACAGTCATCTGTGTTGCATGATAGTGGCTATTTTAAATCCAAATACAGCAGCTATGGATTCAAGATAACATTTAGCGAGGATGATCTGTAGTAAAGAAGAAACAATCTTTTAAAAATTAAATTAAGCAATTGTTTTCTTTGTGACTACTGCTAACCAATGTAGTTTCTGTTAATGAAGATATCTACTAATTAAACCAAAGTACAAAATTATGCTATAGTACTGGTAATTTCAAGTAAAAATATTTATTCAGTGTTTACTACAAGCCAGACCTTTTCTAGATAGTTATGAACTCATGTAATACAAACAATAACCCATACCTGTAAGTCCTGTGGTTATTCCCATTTTCACATCTGAATAAACAGAGGAATAGCAAGTTCAAATAACGGACGAGGGATCACACAACTACCTGGTAGAGGGTAGATCTGGAATTCAAATTCAGGCAACCTTTCTTTCTTCAGAGCATATACTCCTGTTCACTATGCCACAGGGCTCTGCTAACTTAGAAATTACTTACATTTAATGAGGGCTCATTATGTACCCAAAACTTCGCTGTGCCATTTAAATCATCACACCCTTTACTACTTAAACCACAGCTATGGGTTAGAGCTATTATTATTCGTATTTTAGACGTTAGAAAATTTAAAGGTAGCAAATAATTGGCCCAAATAAATAGGAAAATAATGTGGATGAGAAATGTGAACTTGGTTCTTTCTCAGAATCTGAAGTACTTAATATGTCTGTCAAAGTGTTATCCCACAAATGTGCACATAACATTTTAAACACTGTGTTATTGCCAAAGATGTTGAGTAATAATTTCTGTACTTCTAACTCACTTAGAAATGGCCTGAATGATTGAATATATATTTTTTGTAACTAGTGAAAGATAACATCCGTAGCCTTAAGAATCTTTAAATATGAGATGAGTTTCTAAAATGTTTGTATCAATTGACCTAGTTATTTTTGAATTGGAAATCTAATTCTAAAACATAAGTGGTTTTGTATATAAAAGCTATTTACTACATAAATATATAGCAGTAAAAGCAAAAAAATTAATAATGGCTTAAATACTAAGCAATGGGGAGAGTTGAGTAAACAGTAGTATTTATTCTTGATAGAAAATCATGCATCCATTAAAATATTTCCTAAGAGTAGGCAATAACATAGGAAACACTTGTGTAAATATATTCAAAATAAAAATTTGGATATAAACTTGTTCATACGGTAACAGTAAAATTATATTTAGTGATTTGCTCTCTCTCTTTCTTTTACTCCTGTGATTTTTTTTTCTCTTCAAGCATATTTGTAAGAAATAGAATAAAGTTCCTAGGAAATGAGATTGTATTAACATAGTGTAAGTTAGAATGCAAAGTTATTTATTTTGTAATGCTTAAGAAATGATGTGCAATTAGAATACTGTACTTTGTCTGGATTATATTGTGTTTAAAGACTAATTCCCAAGGATATTACATTAAAGGTTACTTAATATAGGTGGTCACAGGGGAATTACCAAAAAGCAGTTGTGTTATTTATGTTAGAAAGGGATTGGCTAAAAACAGGAAAAATAAAATATTAACTACAAACATCAGTGCTGAAGTTTGTTTTTCTTAGCTAGTATAGAGAAAGCAGAATAAGTCTATTCTATTTGCTTTTTTTTTTTTTTTAATTTTTTTTCAACGTTTATTTATTTTTGGGACAGAGAGAGACAGAGCATGAACGGGGGAGGGGCAGAGAGAGAGGGAGACACAGAATCGGAAACAGGCTCCAGGCTCCGAGCCATCAGCCCAGAGCCTGACGCAGGGCTCGAACTCACGGACCGCAAGATCGTGACCTGGCTAAAGTCGGATGCTTATCCGACTGCGCCACCCAGGCGCCCCTATTCTATTTGCTTTAATTTATTAACCTGAACATTCCCATCAACACGTTGGTCCCAATTCATTTGCCTTGAGTATTTGTATGATAGCTTCCCATGGAGAGTATGATACTAAGAATGGGTAAAAGCATGTAAGGCAAGCCAAGCCCAGATGGGATTCTAATGGTTAAATTCAATCTGGATTATAGGTATAAGTTTCCAGATGTAGTTACCTGCAGGGAGGGTTTTCAGTTTAACTAGCTTTCAGGACACACAACACTGTTTGTAGTGTTTAAAATAAGCAATCAGTCCTAGGTAGCCTGTATAAGGAGCATACAGGGCTCTTAGAGCCAGGTTGATCCAAGGTCAAATCCAGAGTACCCTACGTATTAGCTGTTCACTCTTGAGTAACTCACTATACTACACTAAGTTCCAGTTTCCCCATCTATAAAATTGAGTTAATCATAGAACCTGTCTCATGAGGTTGCTGGAAGGATAAATTATGTGTGAACTTGCTCCACAGTGTTCCACATGCGATATATTATCACCATTGTCATTGTTAGTAGTGATGTTGCATCCCAAATCACATGAGGAAATAGATGAGTGTTAAGCAATGACTCCATAGATGTATTAGATATAGAGAAAGGTTTGGGTCATCTCCGGAGTAGGAAGCTTCTGTCTTGAAAGAGTATAGCTGGGAGTAGGAAAGCAGCTAGAGTGCAGAATGAAGAATTAAGGCAACTCTGGAAGAATCAGAAAAAGAAGGGCTATATCACACCTTGAGTCTTCTGTTACACTGACAGCTTACCTCACATAGAAAAAAAAAATGAAAATCTCTACTTATAAGTAAGAGTCTTTATCTTGAGGGTGAATGATATGAAGAACTGGTTTAGGCTGTAGCAAACACCAGGGAAACTAATGTAGAGGAAGAACTTTAATCAGAAGGAAATTATGGACTATAAAGTTCAGATTTGGAGATAAGAAGAAGAAAAATGTAGTTTTATATTTTGAATATAACATATATTAAATTTGAAATTAAAGGGGCAAAGTATGTCACCAGTTGTAGATAAACATTTAAGAAACAAAAAGAATTAGAAAGATAATACCTTATTATAAAACAAACAAACAAACAAACAAACAAGAAAAAAAAACACCAAAGGTCCATGAATTGACTTCTTCTTTGTTGTACTGTTAAGTTTCTTCTAATGTACTTGTGGACATTTCCCATTTACAATTGCACCAAAAAGAATAAAATATCTAGGAATAAACTTAACCAAGGAGGTAAAGTCCTGTACTCTGAAAACTATAAAACACTGATGAAAGAGTTGCAGGTGACCCAAAACAAATGGGAAGATATTCTATGTTCATGGATTGGGAGAACAATTGCTAAAATGTCCACACTACCCAAAGAAGTCTACATATTTACTGTAATTCTTATCAAAATACTGTCAGCATTTTTCACAGAACTAGAACAAATAATCCTAAAATTTGTATGGAACCACGAAAGACCCCAAATAGCCAAAGAAATCTTGGAAAAGGAGAACAAAACTGGAGGTATTACAATCCCAGATTTCAAAATGCACTACAAAGTTGTAGTAATCAAAACAGTATGGTACTAGCACAAAAACAGATACACAGTCAATGAAACAGACTAGAAGGAACAGGAAAAAAAACATACTTTTATGGTTAATTAATATTTGACAAAGGAGGCAAGAATACGCAAAGGAAACAAGAAAGTCTCTTCAATGAATGGTATTGGGAGAACAGGACAACTACATGCAAAAGAATAAAACTGGACCACTTTCTTATACCATAAACAAAAAATAAACTCAAAATGGATTAAAGACATGAATGTGGGATCTGAAACCATAAAATTTCTAGAAGAAAATATAAGCAATAATCTGGTTGACATCAGCTCTAGAAACATTTTTCTAGATAGTCTCCTTTGGCAAGGGAAGCAAAAGCAAATTAGACTATTGGGACTACACCAAAACAAAACAAACAAAACAAAACAAAACAAACAACAACAACAAAAAACAACTTTTGCACAGTGAAGGAAACAATCAACAAAACAGAAAGTTAACCTACTGAATGGGGAAACATACTTGCACATGATATATCCAATGAAAGGTTAATATTCAAAATATATAAGAAACGTGTACAACTCTACACCAAAAGAACAAATAATCCAATAAAAAAATTGGAGGACCTCAATGGACATTTTTTTCCAAAGACATACAAATGGCCAACAGACATATGAAAAGATGTTCAGCATCACTAATCATCAGGGAAAACCACATCATGTCAAAACAGGGAAAACTAATCATCATGTCAAAATCACAATGAGATATCACCACACATCTGTCAGAATGATGAAAATCAAAACCAGAAAAAAAAAGTGTTATCGAGGATGTGGAGAAAAAGGAACGCTGTGCACTGTTGGTGGGAATGCAAGCTGGTACAGCCATTGTGGAAATTGGGATGGAGGTTTCTCAAAAAATTAAAATAGAATTACTGTATGATCTAGCAAATTATCACTTTTGAGCATTTGCCCCTAAGAATAAAAAATCACTGGGGTGCCTGGGTGGCTCCGTCAGTTAAGCGTCCAATTTTTTCTCAGGTCATGATCTCAGGTTTGTGAGTTTGAGCCCTGTGTTGGGGTCTGTGCTGACAGCTCCAAGCCTGGAGCCTGCTTTGGATTCTGTGTCTCCCTGCCTCTCTGCTCCTCCCCCCGCTCCCCCACCGCTCACACTTTGCCTCTCTCTCAAAAATAAATAAAAATTTAAAACGTTTTTGAAAAAGAATACAAAAACATTAATTCAAAAAGATATGCATCGCTATGTTTATTGCAGCATTATTTTCTATAGCCAAATTATGGGAGCAACTCAAGTGTCCACTCATAGATGAATGGATAAAGAAGATATGATGTGTGTACACACACACACACACACACACACACACACACACACACACATACACACACATAATGAAATATTACTCAGTCAAAAAAAAAAAAAAAAAAAAGAATGAAATCTTGCCATTTGCACCAGCAGGGATGGAACTACAGGGTATTATGGCAAGTGAAAAGACAAATACTATATGATTTCACTTGTATGTGGAATTTAAGAAACAAAACAAAGAAAAAATAAGAGATTAAAAAAAACCTCCTAAATACAGAAAACAGACTGGTGATTGTCAGAGGGGTGGTGGGTGGGAGATGGGTTGAAATAGGTGAAGGGGATTAAGAGTACACTTATTGCGATGAGCATTAAGTAATATATATACTTGTTCAATCATATTGCAAACCTGAAACTGATATAGCACTATATGCTAATTATACTTGAATGAAAAATGTAAAAAAAACAATAAGTAAAAGTTTTCCTCTTTTATAAAAACTTTTTTTCCACCTAACTGAATTAAACAAACATGCAAACATTAGCCAAAAATCATTGAGAGTGGCTTATTTGAGAAATCAATGATTAATTTAAACACATAGATTGTTTAAGTGGAAATTGAACTTTCATTGTACAAAACTTGGTGGGGGGAGGATTTTAATGGTTTCAATTGATTACTAGGCTCTCTAAACACTTGTAGGCAGCTACTCTTTCCTCTCCCCTTGACCCACCAAGGCTCCCAGCTCAGGAAGTGTTGGCTTTGTCTTTGCAACATATTAGTGCATTCATAAGCCTCAGAAGGCTAAACTCTGCCCCATCAAATTCTAAGTATTCTTCAGTCTTGGCTAATCTATGCTTCATGTTACCTGTCAGACACAGGACTTCCCAAAGAAGCTTGCAAAATGCTGAGCTACCATCTGAGAAGACAGATCTTCCCTTTATCATTCACACTTTCACCCCACCCCCAAATATTTATTCTTATATTGACTTTAGTGATATACGTGGGCATCCTTTCCTCATGTACAACAGTTGCATCTAAGTTTTCCTTATATCATGTCTGCCCTATATCTTGCTTCCATTGACAGCATTTTATTTTATTGTGATATTAGGATTAATGATGTTTTCAGGTGATGCCAGTCTGGTTTATTATTATAAAGTTTACCATCAAAATTTTGCCTAATGATTTTAGTGTTGATGATCATTACCTAAATCTATTATTTCATTGTATTATAATAGCTTAGATAGTGGTAACAAAATATTATATTTTCTTTGTAGTGGGAGGTTTGTGGTCTTTTTACTTACTTCCTTTGATTTTTTTTTTTTTTTTTTTTTTTTTTTTTGTGATACTATTTATAAGTGCTGTAGTCAATAGAGATCATCTGTACTTTACTATTCTGGGGACGTTTCACCTACCAGAAAACATAGAGTTTGTATATTATTGTGATTTTCTGGTCCCCCAAACCCTATCTTCAGGGATATAGACATTATCATCCTGTATTTAGAAAATTTATTTAATGAGCATGTACTGCTTATAGACTAGGGGGAAAAAGTATTTTTAAAAGCTGGGCAATAGAAGCAGAGTACATCTAATGCAAACTACTGCTGGTAAATAATTAAATATGCTTCCACTACAAAATCTAAGGATACCTTTTACTTATAATGATAGTTTGGGGACATACTGATGTATTTTATATAAGTTAGCCTACTTACTAATACAGTTATGATGAAATATATTTTATTCCACCTTAAAGCAAAGACATAGTCCTTAAGAGAAGTGTACTATAATTTTCATAGTTGAAGACATGTTATAATTAAGCATCACTATCCCTGTTTCAAATATGATAAAGGCTTTCAGTAACCTTCTGACATTTTTGAAGGCCTAATTCTCAATACCTTCACTGCAGGTCAATTGGAATTACTAGTCCTCTGTGAGAGCTTTGTCTCTCACAGTGTGTAGTTTCAACCTCCAACCCCATATTGCCATTTTGCAGATTTTTGCAAAGGATATTTTTGGAGGATATATTTTACCCCACTTGAATATTCACAGGCTGACCTCTAATAGCACTACTAAGGAGCCACTTAATATTTGCCAAGCACCCATGGAAGGAGAATAGTGTGATCACATCATATCTTTGAATACTGCAGTAAGTAAAGGTTGATTTCTCATACAAATACAAACTTAATGAAAGTGGGATTATTGACATCATGTTTTTTTAAAAGAAATCTCCATATTTACCTTTCAATAAATAACAGACTAATACATACCTACTTCAGAGATTTAATTTTGTAGTTTGCAATTTCAAGTACATGTGTTACTCTGCAATGGAAAAAAAAGTGTTTAAATTCCCTTAGAATAAAATATAAGCATTTCCTCAGCAGTACACATTGCATGAAATCAAATGATCTCCTCTTGATAGAATATAGAACTATGTCATCTTTTAAAATGTCAAAGTGAGATGCTCCAGGAAGAAGCAGTGTTTGAAATATTGCTTTCATGTTGTCATGACTAAAAAGTTCATTCAGTGCAGTTTTGCAAATATTTACTTAGTAACATCCATGTGCAAAAAAAAAAAAAAAAAAAAAAAAAGAAAAGAAAAGGAAAAGGAAAAAAGGAAAGTATGAATTACACAGATTATGATTTTATTCATAATAAATAAAACCACTTTGTGCCCTGTTACAAATTCAAACACCCACTAAGGACAAGCAGTAAAAGACAAGCATAAAGCTGTCTGAAGGTAAGTGGCGGCATTGTTTAAAACGAGCTTGTAGCAACCTAGGAAGGTATCGATCATTTCTTATAGGCTGGAAGGAGAGGGACAATTGATTCTCAACTCTGATGAATTGCCTTAAACAACCAACTTTGGCCTGCGACCCCAGCATTACAAGATCTCATTGTTCAATGGCATTTGAGTACCTATTTTTAGATCAATTGTTGTCTCATTAAAAAAAAACAACAACAACAACTGTATTTTAGCCAAACATAATACTTGTTAGAACCTCTACACTAAACTCTTAGACATTTGTGAGAGCTTCTGCATATTCTTCAGTATACCAATTTCCCCACAATGACATTAGTAAAGAAAGGAAGCAAATGCTTTTTGTTAATTATTCCTTAAGTAGTTATATTTAAATATAAATGTCTTGTCTAGAAAATGAAAACAAACACTATCGTTGACCATGCCCTCCAATCCCTCATCATACTTTTCACTTTAGCATAATTTTCACTTCTGTCCTTCCTCAACCTATTTTGGGTTTAGTAAAGATTATGTAGAATTTCACTTTCCAACTTATTTTTATTTATTTATTTTATTTTTTAATGTTTACTTATTTATTTCGAGAGAGAGAAGCAGGTGTGCCTGCATGCACATAAACAGAAGAGGGGCAGAGAGGGGGAGAGAGAGAGAGAATCTCAATCAGGCTCCAGACTGTCAGTCAGCACAGAGCCCAATGTGGGGCTCAATCCCATGATCTGTGAGATCATGACTGAGCTGAGATCAAGAGTCAGAAGCTTAACTCACCAAGCCATCCAGGTGCCCTTACTTTCCAATTTTATTGTCATTGCTATGAATATGTGCCTTTTATATTTCAAAAATAATTTTAACAACAGCATTAAATTTCATAAAACCATATCAAAATCCTGTTACACCTAAGTTGTGTGTTATTTCTTACCATTCTTTCCTAAATACAATGACTTCCATTCATGTGTCTTTGCCTTTAAAAATACATATACAGGGCTTTCCTTTTTCTAAAAGGAGAGAAATATTAATAACCTGAATTATTCCAAATGCAGTGAGCTCCCACAATCCCGGGCTTTCCTCAGGAATCCTGGTTGAAAAAGGGATAAAAATGCACGGCTCACCTAGTGCCACTGTGTTAACAGTTCTAAATTTCAGGTTCAGTTCTGTGGCTAGAGCTGATGTACTCAGGGCTTTTTTTTTCACCATTTGCCTAATTCAGGCCAACAACGGAAGGTATTGAGAAATAGTGCCAACTACTAGATTTATACTCACTTTTGATTTCGAGTTTGAATTTCCATTCTGCAGGGTGGGAGCTTTAGCCATGAAAAACAAACCTGTGAAAGAACGGGAGGATTAAACATCCATTCCCTTCCCGGCTTTGCAGTGAATATAAACTGACTCTTTCAGTTTATGCACCTACTCATTTTCTACTTTAGAGCAGCTTTTATGCTAAGAAAATGTCTGGAAAACTTCTATCTCCGGGGAAGAAAAGTGTGTTATATGTCAAAGCTTCATTTGTCAAAAGACTGTAATATTTTTAAAGGGTGGGCATCAAGGTCAAATCCAAAGGCTAAGTCCCTTTCCTTCCCTGAATACATTGCTTCCATTTCTCTTCTCTCTATTATAATCAAGTCTATTTGTTAAAAGGTTATGCAAAATAAATTAGGCTTTTAGAGCCCTGACAGCTCAGCCATAGAGAAATTCTTTCCTCTATTTTTTTTGTACTTTATACGTGAACACCTGCTACACTTTTAATGAGCTTTAAATTATACTTTACACCCATGTAACAAGAATGGATATTGCTCTTTAGTTATAATCAAAGAAAATATCAGGATGACTTCTTGCTAAGAGCAACAGCTTGTCAAAAAATAATACTTCCTCCAGTAACAATATAGATAGATAGGCCTAGGTTGATAGATGGAAAATATGATTTACACTACAGTGAGAGTTATCAATCTTTTAAATTTTCTTGTCTTCTGGGATTTAAGGTGAATCTGTCATTGCTCTATGACTGTGCCTAGATGATTTTCTTTTGTTCTTATCTTTGTTCTTTCAGTGTCCCTACTTCTTATGGACTAAAAGGTAAAAATAAAAAATTTCCTTTATGTTTTTATTTTCTCTGACTCATTAAAATATATGGACTTTAAATAAGATTCCAAGAGCTTCCTGAAACACCAAAATATAATGATATATATTTATTTTTTGAATTCCATTTGCCCTTGTAATTTGATTCATTTTTAAATACTTAACCCTATTTAAATGACCCTTAGTCATTGTCAGGCTTCCTTCTTAAGCAGTTTAATAATGACAGAAAAGCAAGAATTTAAAAATGAACAGTAGGAATTTGGCTATGTTCCATCTTCACCTAAGAGATCTTAGACTTCATGGCCAACCAGAAATAATTATTTTCTACAATCATGTCAATGTAATGCCATCTACAGAGCTGTGAGATGATTGAGTGGAAGAGAGGACTATTGTAGAAATAAATAAGACATAATGTGATGGAGGTAGAAAAGGGGTTGGGGCAGAGAGAGATCCCGGCTCTGAAGGCTTCTGTCCAGTGTCCCAGTCAGGTGCTGAGAGAGGCAGGATAATGCATTAGAAGCATTGCAGCTATGGTGAGTCCATAAAAGAGTACCTTCTTCTGTGTTGAGATGAATGCTTCCCTGTTACACACTGTTGTGCTGAGTCATATGGTAGAGATGCGTCCATGACAATTTCATTGGTGCTTACAATTGTACTTATTGTTTTGTAAGTTTTCCCTTCTGTACTGAGAAGTAAAGGTGGCCTGAACATGACCACTCTGTTATTTAAAATGACTTTCCAAATATAGAGTTAAAATGCAAATTGAAAGAAAGAAAGAAAGAAAGAAAGAAAGAAAGAAAGAAAGAAAGAAAGAAAGAAAAGGAAAGATGAGGGAAAAAACACACAAAAAAAGCAGGAGCAGGAGGAGCTCCTGGGTGGCTCGGTCTGTTGAGTATCCGAGTCTTGATTTCGGCTCAGGTTGTGATCTCACAGTTTGTGAGTTCCAGCCCTGCATCAGGCTCTGTGCTGTCAGCACAGATTCTCTCTCTCCGTCAGCTTGGGATTCTCTCTCTGCCCCTCCACCACTCATGTGCACTCATTCTCTCTCAAAATAAATAAATAAACATTAAAAAATGGAACAGGAGGGGCGCCTGTGTGGCTCCATTGGTTGAGCGTCCAACTTCGGCTCAGGTAATGATCTGTGGTTCGTGAGTTCGAGCCCGGCATCGGGCTCTGTGCTGACAGCTCAGAGCCTGGAGCCTGCTTCAGATTCTGTGTGTGTCTCTCTCTCTGCCCCTCCCCTGCTTATGCTCTGTCTCTCTCTCACTCAAAAATAAATAAACATAAAAAAAAATTGAAAATGGAACAGGAAAGTAGTATGAAAGTTAGGGAAGAAAGATGAAGAAAAGGAGAAAATAAAGAAACAAGATAAAAATATTTTAGCATATTTTTCCATTTTACAATTCCCTTAAGTTTTGGAAACAATGCACTTCTTAATTGAAAAAATAGTCAACAGAATAAATTCTGTAAGTTCAGCTTTTAATTTTTTCATTTTTATAAAAATTCTTTTTAAGTTTTTGAACTAAAATGAATAAAATTTAGATAAATAACCTTTCCTTCTTCATGGGCTTCCTAAAATAATTTACCTTTGTCTGTGTGAGCACCCGTTACTGTACTCTCCTTTTCAAAAGGAGAAAGTTAAATGTCTCATTAAAAAGAGGAAGAAGAAATGTACTTTTTCCTCTTATCACCAGTAACAAAAAACTTCAAAAAATGTTTGGTTCCAAAGCTCCTCAATATGCAAGCTATCTACTTATACTAATTATTCAAGCCTTGAGAGACTGAAAACTAAAGATAGAATTCTCGTGAGAAAAAACAAACTCTACATTATGTGTGAGCTTTCCTCAAATACAGAAGCCATTCAGAGTAGCTTCTGAAAGAATATAATGTCTGTTATTTTAACTTAGCTAATAACAATGATAACTGTTTATAATAAAACAATGACAGTAATGGCATATTTACAGAGATATTTCTTCATTTAAATGACCTTTAATGATATCATTATGTATGCAAAAAATGTCCTTCAAGTACCCTTGCCCATTTTCTCTGAAACTAATAGAATAGAATACAAAGTACTGGAACTAGTATTTGATTTTTCATGTGATTTGAAGAAGCACAGAGATAAAATGTATTTAATCCAGTGAATATGCCCTGCTGCATTCTGTAAGATGTTCTCCAATGCAGGGAAGTTTTTACTTACCTTGATTTTTCCCGTTGCACCTGTCTGCATGTTTAATAAATGGTGCTTAGTTTTACCAAGGTGCTAAAGCTGAAGTTCAAATACAACTCTGTATCAAGTATGCACTTATGTTTGGTTGTGTCTATATACAACTTAAAATAACACATCATTTGATAGCTCTAGGTAAGGGTTAGAGACATTTATCTTATATTAGAACATAGTAATGTCAGACTCATTCAGTTATTTAATTGAATCCTCACTATGTGAAAACTAGAAAAACTTCTTTAGTTCCAAGTGTAGGTTTTGGTAGTCATCAAGCAGATACATTTGGAAAACAACTATTTTTGATATAATTAGAATGATCTCCTTATATGAAATGCATGAGATCCTCATTTATTCAAAAATGGTATTGAACTCCGAGCACGGGATATACTGTGTGTGTCTCTGTTAGAAGAAGGTATTGTAAATAGAGGTAGAGGTATAAGGCAACAGGAAAGTAAGAGGCCATCATTTGGTATTATTGGAACTTACTGAGAAAATTGTAGGGTCACAGGACTAAGCTGACTTAGTAAATAACGAAAGCTTAAAAATGAGGAAAGAGAAGGCTTGTTTTGACTACTGTACCCTCAGCTGCAAGAAGGCAGCCTAAACATTGACTATTATAAACGCATGCTTGTTGAATTAATAATGGAGAATGGCTGATTAGAAAGAGCAAGTACCTTTAATTCTACCTCCTTTTTCTGCTAATTCTAAACTGTACAGGCCTGTTTGAGCTATAGTATAAAGTTTTCATGTTTCTCGGCTATTTTTACAAGTGCTGATTATATTCTAACTGCACTCTTTCCTATTTCTCTTAACACAGACTAATTGCTGTCCTAGTATTAGAGAATCAAATGTCCAACAACAGTTTTCCTCTTCCTTCCCATCCTCCCAACTCCCCATTCACAACTTTACTAATAGCATGTTTAGGCTCATAAAATAATAACTTTGAAGCTTCGGTCCAGTATCCCTATAGTTGCCTGAGCAGTGCCTATTAAAGAGATTAAAAGGTACAAAATAAATTCCCCCAGGGGATAAAGCATGTTGGAGTTGCAGAACAAGAGGGTGGGATTATTGTGGGTTGTTGTATGATGAATCACTTGAAATTCCACCCCTACACTTTATAGTCTGGGCTAATGAATCGAGATTAGTGATCATTTTTTGTCTAACCAAAGGACCCTGGCAGAAATACTGGGAAATTATCCCCAAAATGAATATAATGATTTGTAAGGCAAAATGAACACAGTGAGGAGAAATTGGAGGAGACTCTTCCTGAAGTGTTCAGCTTTTTGAATGTTTCTCCTTAATCAGAGGATGTCATATTACTGACACAATTTTATTTATTCTTCAAGTACCCAAAACCTTTTAGTAAAGTCATGTGTACTTGTAGATGTCTATACGGTTTTGAAAGTTAAAGAGATGATGTCAACAAATGGGATTGCTGTCCCTCTTGTCAGCTTCTCCCTGTGCCCTGTAGTATTTTGGTGTGTGAACAACTTGACATGATTTTCTCTTATCCCAGACTTGTCACCTTGCTCTTACATTATTTTCTCATTTCTTTACACATTTCAGTAAGTAGAGACTTCCATGTTCTTTGTGTCAAGGGTAGAACATTCCAGAAGAATAGGGAAAACAAGAAATGTTTTTTCTCTGAATTTTGGACTTTGATAGTATAAAGCCTCTGGGAGAAACATTAAGGTTTCATCTCCACAGAAACCAGATTCAGGAGCATTCAAGCAAAGTATGGGTGAGGTTTTTGAATTCTGACCCCTCTCTATGTGGGGGATTAGTGAGTCAAAGAGGAAGAGGAAAGAGCTGAGATGCTGGTTGCACCCCTGTCTGGAGTCCTGAATCCTAACTTCACATGCATCATCATAGGAAAGAGAGAGGATAACAGAAATCCCACACAGATTTTGAGAAATCTGAATTCAGAGAGGCCTTTAACGTTTTGTTGGTACATTTCAAGAAAGCCCACAAAAGACAAGGTTGAGGATGTGTTTACCTGACAGGTATAAAGCCTCTTGGGAGGTACACCTTTCTCTGTAAGACGGGAGGGCAGCAGAACAATGCTAGCCTGGAGGTGCTAAAGCACTATATAGGTGGCTCCATTAATTCCTCCATCATGATGGAAAAGCAGTAGAAAGATCTTGTGCATAGAGAAGACAAAATTATTTGTCTTAATGACAACCAACCTCAGAGGCAAAAGTGATGACTATTGTCAGGCAAAAATAATGTCTGTGTGGCTGCCTTTAACAGATTGCACTTTGCCACCGAAAGCAAAAGCATCTCATCAGATACCAAGGTGAATTGTTAACGACTCAGCTCAGATGACAACTCCTAATCCCTCCAGGGAAATCCACGTTGGAATGGGGGAAACCTTAAACTGTCTGGGATTAATTTACCTTCGCTTTGTGGAATGGATGTTAGAAAGCCAGTTGGATTATAGAAAACATGTAGTGAACTTTTTTGCACTCTTGAGTTTTGTGATTAAATTCAGACTGAGAATTTACAACTGCACATGTTCCCCAAGATGGCAGAGATGAGGTGAGTCCTTGCAGGAGTGGATATAACTGAGAAGATGGGGTATACAAGAGCAGCTGCTGGCTGAATAGTTCAGAGAGATTTTGCAATAGACCCTAACTTCTGATAGACTCTAACTTCCAATGTATTCTAGAGAAAAGAGAATATCTAGAGATCTGCTTTTAAACCTTTAAGATGGGTGGGTGGTGGTACGGGTAAATACTCATAAATAACACTATTTGCCTTTAAAAGGATACATTTATAATGTGTTAATAGTTAAAAAAGATAATATATGTAAAGTACTTAGATTAGTTGCCTGCTGTGATCTTTAGTTTTGTGTATATACTTGATTGGGCAAAGGGCTACCCAGAGAGCTGGTAAAACATTATTTCTGGGTGTGTCTATGAGGGTGGTTCTGGGTGAGATTGGCCTTTGATTTAGTAGGCTGATAAATATCCACCTTCACCAATGTGGATGGACATCATCCAATCCTTTAAGGGTCCAAAAGCAATAAAAGGCTAAGGAAGGGTGAATTCTCTCTCTTCTCACCTGGGACATCCATCTTCTCTTGCCCTTGGATATCAAAGTTCCTGATTCTTGGGGCATTAGACTCTGGGATTTATTCCAGTGGCCCCTCTGGTTCTTGGTTCTCAAGCCTTTGGACTTAGAATGAATTATACCACTGGCCTTCCTCATTCTCTAGTTTATAGAATGCAGATTGTGGAGTTTCTCGGCCTCCATAACTACATGAGCCATGACCTAGAATAAATCATATACACACAGACACACGCAGACACATGCACACACACACGCACACACACACGCACACACACACAGACACACACAGTCAGTTCTATTTCTCTGGAGAATCCTGACTATCACACTTACATTCAAGTAGGTCACACATTTTCTTAGTTTCCGTTGTATTTTCTTTTAGAGATGGAGCTAGAGTCAAGCAAAAACATTTGTGTTTTTGTTTTCTTTTGGTAGTGGGAAGGAAAATGAGAAAAGGCAATTGAGGGATCAATAAGTCAGCATAAGAATTTTAATCTCAAAATACTAACTTTAAAGAATAGCTAGAAAGCCAAAATCCATTAAAGAAAACCAGCCAAATGTGTACAAAATGCACATATACTTTATTTTACATATTTCTATTTTTATGTAAGAGAATGTGTTTTTCTAATCACTCTCATTTGCCTGATCATTGAGCTGTTCATTCATTTTAAACTGTTCTGCATTTCCCTCTGCAAGAAATTCTGAGTGGGTAATTTTGATTAGTAGCTCTTTCTGCATATACATCTTTTTGTTCTTATTCTCAACTGTTATAGTTTTACTTTTTATTTTAATATGGCTCTTCATTTTATGACTTGTGATTTAGACTAATATCTCTGATGTGAGTCATTAATGCAGAGATTTTATCATTTTACATTGACAAAAGTATGAAAATACATTCATTTATTCCTTTAATAAGAAATGTCATACCATTGGGATTTAATAGGTAATTATACATGAGAAAATGAAGGAATGTCAAGGTCTTTGTTAAGTAAAAGCAACAAGTCATATCATTTTTATCTTTGTGAAGAAATAAGTCTTTTTGGAGGTAATGGTTTAGGAAACATCTAGAAAAGAAGGTTTTAAAGAAAGTGATGGAGAAAACAGTTTCTTGCCTGCAGCATGGATCTGCTACAGCACCCTGGTAATCTTACTGATCTCCACGTTGACCATGTAGCGATGACTCAACCACAGTCTGAACCAAGTGTTAGTAGAACGTGCTGTGATACTCCCTGGAACATGATGAAAGAAGAAGTCTTGTGAAGAGCTGCCATAACACCATTTCTTGTTCTCCTTGTGTCTTTCAGGAGGCTTCCCTTTTCAGGTGTTCATCTACTTCCTTAGTTCTATCAGGCCTGAAACCTTCTGTGTCACCCCATTTGAGTACAGCTACAGACTCTAAAACTGCTTGACCATGGTTTAGAGTTGGCTCCCTAAAAACAGAGCACCCTATACCCATGCTGCCTATCATTTGACTCTGTACATTTGGTGTGGTATTGTGGAACTAGGAATGATAGGTACTGACATCAGTGGCCATGGTTTTGTTGTCTGCAAGTAATAAACTTGCCAACTCCATTTGGGTTCATTGTCTCTGTTTCAGGTGAATGTAAGTACTGAAGGCCAACCTTGCAGCTGACAACAGGCTGTTGCTTAGGGATTGGTTGACTACTCAACTGGCACAGAGATTATAATCAGTGATAAACTACTATCCTGTGTAGATGGTAGGATGTTTCACCATTGCTTGATTTATATACCACCTTTAAGTATTTTCATATATTTCCATCTTCTTTTATAATTTTTTCTCTTGCTTCAAACATACAATGTTTCATTTTACTGGATGGATTAAAGCTTTTTGCTTATCTCCTTTCTACACATGTATGTATACACACTCACGGATATTTACCAAAATGGTACATACAGTATAACCCCAAATGTTTAAAAAAATGCCATGGAGTAAAAGGCAAAAGTAAAATGTTGTTTGTTTAGTAGTGGAGGTAGGTGTTCTCTGAAATGTTTTCTCCATCATCTTCTAATATTCTAAATATGTTTTTCCCTTCAGTTTATACTACAAAATGATCAGCTATTCTTCACCTTCTCTTCCCAATAAGTAAACTCATTTTATCCTGAAGCTTATCACTGCACATTTACTCTTGACTTCATGTTTGTTTTCTGCCTCTAAGAAAAATTTAACTTTTAAAGTCTTACATCATCTTTCATTTTTAACTTTTCCTTTGCTCCTAGGCCTTTTTGTACATCATGTAATCATGATTAGGGCCATTTATCATTAATAAATACACAAGAATAAAATAAACTTTGTCAAACTGGAAAATCACTGATCTTGTATCCAATGCCTGTTTTATCTTTAATTACCAAACTTGAAGAGTAAAAAGTAGCCTACACTCATTGTTCCCACATGTTTACTTCCCACTCATTTCTTCACTCAATGGGATCTGGTGCATACTCCACGCACCCAACTGAAATAGTAAGGTCACAGATGACTAATCACAGATTTCTCAACCTTATTAATACATGGATTTGCATATAATGTATATAAAACGAACAACACCGATTTATTCTAGATTTTTTCTAACTGATGTCTACTGTTTCTAAATATGCTCTTTTAGCTTATTCTACTTTGACTTCCCCTAATGCAGAACTTTTGCAATTTTTTTTTTTACTTAATTTTTTTTTTTACCCTGTCTATACCTTGAAGATCTCTAGTTCCCAGCTTTAATAATTACATTTATATGCTTGATTATCAAAATGTAGGGGCGCCTGGGTGGCGCAGTCGGTTAAGCGTCCGACTTCAGCCAGGTCACGATCTCGCGGTCCGCGAGTTCGAGCCCCGCGTCGGGCTCTGGGCTGATGGCTCAGAGCCTGGAGCCTGTTTCCGATTCTGTGTCTCCCTCTCTCTCTGCCCCTCCCCCGTTCATGCTCTGTCTCTCTCTGTCCCAAAAATAAATAAACGTTGAAAAAAAAAATTCAAAATGTATTTATTGCACATATACTCCCCTAAGCTACATTTCGATGTATATATAGGGGATTTTTACTGATTCTCTTAGGAGCTCCTTAAAATGAAGATAAAATTACATACCCAATGTTAATTAACAAATTAATGTTGACATCTTCAATGTTCATATGCTTCTCTTATATTCATTCCTTATCTCTACAATAAATATGTCTTTTTCCAATATTTCTAGAACTATCATTCAGGACTTTTCTACTCAATGACCCAACTATTTTCCCCATCCATTTGACAAGGCTTTATTTTACTTTTCCAGTGTCCTTTGAAGTGATCTCATCTTTTCACTCCTGTTATTGTTCTACTTTAGCCCTTATTTCAACTCTTAAAATAGACCCTTTATCAACCAGCTTATTGCCAATATACCTTCCTCACATAAGTCTTATGCACTTCTATGCCAGATATGCTTGTTTGTATACACACAACCATCACCTTCCTCTCTACTAAGAAAGCCCCAGTATTGCTTTGGCATTCACCAACTCTCGTCCCTAGGAATACTACATCTCTGTTGTCTCCTATGGTTCATCACAGTTGGTCTATGTTGGTCATATTTGTTTTATTACCCTTGACTTGATTGTTTTTGTCATGACCTGTGACTAATTCCAAGAAATTGTAACTGATGGGAAATCTTTTGTAGGCTCCTGGGAGAGGCTTTATTTACAGATGAGAAGAGATTCAAGATTAGAAATGACCTTGTTTTTAACAGGACATCAATTTTCTCCATATGAAGCTTAGGCCTGTTGTAACATCAACCATGAAAGGAGATGTCACCAGAACATGGAGATGATGAGGCAGATGAATGGAAAGTCTCTGATCTTTAATGAAATGACAGAGCATTGAATTTACCAATGCTCTAACCACAGTTTCTGTAGTAACTTCTATATAATATAACAAACCACATACTTTTAAAGCCTTTTTAGCTTAGTATGCTGGTTTACATTTGGCTGTTATTTAGAGCCCAACCAGTATCTGTTACAACTCAAGTCATTTCATTTTATTGCTTATAGAGAACCATTATCTGCAGTCCTTGCAGAATAAATTATATCACTATTCACACTGTATTTAAGGACCTGTATGAACTTGTGACAACATACCTTTTAAAAAATACTCTTCACAACTTTTATGTTCCACCCACAATGATCTTTTAATTCATTGTTCTTGAACATGATTTAGAATCTTTCTCTCATTTGCCATGCTATATTTTACTTTCCCCTTGTAATCATTACGATCTTCTAAGTTTGAGTTAAAAAAAACACAATATTCATGAAATCACCCTATTTTTTTTTTTTCTGGTTGGAATCTGAATCTCTTCATCTGTTGGGTATTTATGTCAGGTGGTAATTTTATTCTAGTGCCTGTCACAACCTTTTCTGTAACATAAAACTGTGCATCATATCTTATTTTCTCCTTGTAATTTAAATTGTACTTAGCAGTGTATCTACCTGTACAAAGTTTTTAGTCAAAAGTATGCTTTGTATATAGTACTTTGTACAAAGTATGTACTTATGTACATACAAAAGAATGTAGAGCATACTTTTGTACATGAACCAGAAATAGGGCAAACAACAAAAAAAAAAACAACAAAAAAAAACCCAAAACTTTGAAACTCCTCACCTAGAAAAGAGAAAAGGACACTTGCTGAAACTTATTCCTACGTTAGGACACCAGGATTGTGATTTGGGTATTTTTCTTAGAGACATTTTAAACTATACTCAAGAAAACATTTACACAGCTATTCATTGCAGCATTCTTTGTAATATGAAAAAATTAAAATGACCAATGAGCTCATCTATAAAATGAAAAAATAAAATTTGTTTACATCATACAATGAAATGCTAAATAGCTACTAAAATAAATTATGTGTCAATGTGCTTAGATCTTAAAAACTTAATATTAGATAAGTAGAGAAAATTGTATAATGTAAAATATGATTCAGAAGTTTTAATAGTATGATAACTGATATCAGGAAGGAGACTTGTAACAAATACCTTGACTTCAAGGAAAGGACTTCACAACTATAAATGGAAAAACACAAGTCTATTTTTAGGATCGCAAAGCCGCAAAGTAAAAGAATACCTCTTATTGATTAATACAGTAAAATCGTGGTTTGCGAGCGTAATTCATTCTAGAAGCATGCTTATATTCCAAAGCACTTGTATATCGAAGTGAATTTCAAGAACCATTGGCTCAGTTGTGATCATGTGACACTTGGCATCAGGTACTACTTGTATTACAAGACATCGCTTGTTTATTATGTTAAAACTTATTAGAAACGTTTACTAGTCTTTCAGAACACTCGCAGAACAAAGATACTCGCAATCCAAGGTTTTACTGTGTTTGTGAAATGTAAGAATGTCCCAAACAGGAAAATCATGCATCTTCTTTCTCAACTACTTAGCACGACTGAGATTATCTGCATATCCATGCATCATGACTGTATTCCAGTCTGAGAAAGAGAACTTTTTTCTCCCTATTCAAGGCAATTGTCCTTCCTATGTTCCAGACATTATTCACACCATTGTCTAGAAACTTTACACCCACATTTATTCATTTATTTCTTCCTCATTTCAACTTCTACTTAGTATACTTTCTTTTCTGTTTATAGTTTATAAACATGAATCTCTTTCTCATTCACTTTTTTTTTCTCTTTCCTTTACACAAAGTTATTTTAAGGAAGTATTTTGTTTGTATTATCTTCATTGTCTAAATTATCATTTACTTCCCTGTTCGTTACTGTATTCTATTTTCTAGCATTCATCTATTTTAGCATTTCTCAAGAAATTGTATTCACCAAATCTAGTAAACTCTCTGCTTATTTTTCTTAACTCCAACTGACCACTCTCTTATAAGTGAAGCCCTGTTTCCATTTTTAGAAATTTTTATATTTCAGAAATTCTCTAAATTTTAGAAAACTGCCTATCCTTTTTAGATAAACATTTTATTTAAGAATAATTTTAGATTTACAGAAAAGTTGAGAGGATGAGACAGTATGTTATCATATGCCCCATGCTCAGTCTTCCCTATTATTAACATCTTAGACTGGTATGGTAGATTCATCATAACTAGTGAAACCATATTGATATATTATTATTAAATGAAGTTCATTCTGTGCCGGAATCTCATTCCATATACCACTTCACAGTTAGCTGCCATATCTCCTTCAGGTTCTCTTAGCCGTGCTGCTCTCTCGGATGATCCTTGTTTTTGATTACCTTAACAGTTTTGAGGAGTATTGCTTTGATATCTTGTGGAATATAAATGTAGAGACTGTGGAACATTCTCTATTTGTTAAATCTCCTGTGCTTGGGTGGAATGACTCGTCTTGCATTTCTGGTCTCCATGCCAAGAGTCATCAGTTACCTCTAGATGTTCCAACCAGATCTGCTTTTGTTGTACTCCAGTTTCCAGGCGAGGACTTAGTGAGTAAGCTCTGATCATGGAGAGTTCCTTTGAAGCTTTTATTCTCAGTCAGGCCCATTTGTATTCTAGGCTATATCTTTACTAAATAGCCCTATTTTTTTAAGTGTGGAACATCTGCTTTGTTCATTTATAAAGTGGGTATTTTTATTCTAGTTTGGGTCCTTCTATCATACCTTGGCCAGAAAGCTGGTGATCAGGGAGAGTGAATGTTCTGTAATTTTAACGCTTATCCAGTCCCATGATTTGAATACACACTTACATGCTCACTATTAATATATCTTGAGCCTGAATCACTTTCCCAAAACTTGAAATTTAGATTTTTATATAAGGTACAGAGACATTTAGTTTCCTATAGGCATCCAAAAATCACTATGTCCAAGCTTTACTCATACTCTCTCTTTCATGTCTTTCTTTTCCATCATGATTATTATTAGTATACACCTACTCACTCAAGCAGGAAACATGGGACCCAGCTTTTCAACTCCTTGTTATTTTTTGCTCCCTAATCCCATGCCTAAGTAAATCCAGTTAATTCTGCTTTTCTAATGCATGTATGATTCTCTAATGTTTCTTCAATTCTGTGCTTCTTTTTCGTTACTGTTAAGGACGTTTATTTAGATTAGCATACAGACTCGAGTTTTTTCCTTGCCTTCCATTATAAATTCCCTAATTTATTCTCCGCACTACTGCCAGTATGATCTTTGCCAAATATAAAGCTAATCATAACACTCTATTGTATTGGCTTCAGGACAAAACTTTTATTTCTTTATAATTTATTTTTTTTAATCGCGGCATGTAAAACACTCAACTAGCTCCAACCTTATCTCTTGATATACTCTGAGATGTATACCATGCAACGGTTATATGGAAACATGCACATTTCATAAAACAAACTATGCTTTTCCTGTCTCAGTGCCTTTTCACGTAGTATTCCCTTTCCTTGGATGCCCTTCCCTCTTCAACTATTCTTAGCTTATTAATTTTCCTTATACTCATGATTTACTCATTTGTCTGTTAAGACTTTGTTCTTTAGTAAGATCCATTTAACTATAAAATATGACAAAATCAACACTTTCTCTGGGCTTCTAGAACTCCTACCATGTGCTTATCTCTTACAGTTCTCCTAGATCTAGATGATTTTTATTTATTATCTGTATATAAATTAAGTGAAGACAATGCATTTCATTCTAGAAGTAAGCACAGAGTTGGGCATATTGTGTGTGACTGATGTTTGCAGAGTAGATGAAGTAATAGAAATAGAAGATTCAGAGCTATTGGATAAATGAATTGCTCAGTAGGGAGTGGGAAAGGCACACCCAGTGACAGCGCCAAGGGACACTTTTTCCAGTAATTGCTATTAATAATTTTTCCATTCTTTGATGTACACAATTATTTTTTGTTTGTTTGTTTTCATTCTTAGCTGCCCTAAAAGCAATCTTATAGCTCCCAGTATCCTCCCTAAAACCGACTTCTACCCCAAGCTCCTCTGTATCAGTTAGGGGAATTTTGACTTATAGTAATTTAAAAATCCCAATTAAAATAGTTTACAAATACAGAAATTTGTTTTTTCACGTAGTAAGGTATCCACAGCTATGGCAGTCTTTATGAGCAGCTTTAATTTCTTTAAAATATTTGGTGTAAGCAAAATCCCTGTGGCCTTCATCTTCAAAGTCTGTCAATGGGCAAGGGAACTCTAGAATCCCCAGAACTCATACTTAGACATAACAGTGTCTTCAGGGAGAATAGTCACCTCTCTCACCATTTTCTCAGGAAGGAGGAAATCATTCCATGTACCTCTCTTTACTTCTGTTACTTCAAGACTCATTTGCAAATTTTAGGTAATTTGTGTATCCTAACGTAAGGCTTTCCAAATGCTGACCCTGAAATAGGAATGTGAATGGAATAATTTATCGGGGATGCACCAGGAAAGGATGGTAGGAATTGAAGGTCAGAATGAAAACAGAATGCATTACACTCTTGGTAAGGAAGTTCAGCCTTGCCAGGGATCTTTTCAGGAACTCTGCAGAATGCAAGGAAAAATTGGAAATTTATTCTTCAAATCTTACCCCTCTCCAGGTGGTAGTGGGTATTCCCTGGTACATCCATTAACCTTGCACATGGTCAAGAATCTCATATTGTCTTCAGGCAGATAGATGCATGTGATTCAGGTAGGACGTTAATGGTATATACAGTTAACTGTCCACTGGAGGTATAGACAGATCACATTTTGTTTGGGCCAAATAAGGCAGGACACCAATAATGCCTGCTACAAAGGACATTTCAGAAGAATTCATCACCAAGTTAATTGGAAAATAATTACTTGTGTAGGCATTTCAATTTTGATGGATGGATATTGGAGTATCAACTGTCACGACCGCTATAACCTCAATAAAGGACTTTTGGGTTAATACTGAGGAAATGAAACTAAACTGAATAAATTCAGTGGTACTCATTACTCTAACATCATTAAGTTTCCAGGCTAGTTATGTACAAAAAGAAAACATAAATAAATCTAGTATTCTAATATCTTATTATTTTCCCCATCATCACTAAAGACTCCAGCCACTCTGCTTCATTTGTCTCAGATTTCTATGTTTTACTATTCCTATTTTTTGGCTATTAGATCAGTTTCCTCCAAATATAAGATTCTGAAAAGAGTCAATGTCACTCTTTCTTACAATATTTTAAAAAAATCAACTCACAGTAAAGACAAAAAGCAATTCAAAGACGTAATAATTTTTAACATTTGGCTTTATTAGCTTTACTTTTCTTTCTATATGTATTATCTATCCATCTTCCCATTATTTGCCAAACCAATGGAAAGGAAATTATAGATATCATGATGTTTGACCCCTAAATAATTCAGCCTGCATTCTCAAAAAATAGGGGTGATCCTCTTTATAACCACAATAATATACTCAAATCAATTTAACTTTGATAAAACAATGTTATATAAGATTAATATTCAGATTTTCCAAATTTCCCCAATAATACCCTTTATAGCTGTTAGTTAGATTGTTTGGTTAGTCTAGGATAAACATAATTATTATGCATTACATTTAGTTGTCAAGTCTCTTTAGACTCTTTTTTTTTTTTAAAGTAAGCTTTAAGCCCAATGTGGAGCTAGAACTCATGACCCCAAGGTCAAGAATCAGCCTCTAAGCCCCTTAATTTATAATGTTCCTCTGGGGAATATGGGTGGCTCAGTCAGTTAAGTGTCTGACTCTTGATTTTGTCTCATGGGCTCAGGTTATGATCTCACTGTTCATGAGATCAAGCCCTGCATCCATGCTGACAGTGCTGGACCTGCCTGGGATTCTCTCTACCCCTCCCTTGCTCTCTCTCTCTCTCTCAAATAAATAAATAAACGTTAAAAAAATAAAAATAAAATGTTTCTCTTACTTTTTTTGAGAGGGAGGTATAATTATGGCAGTATAGATTTTTAAGTTCTAGGCCAGTTTTTTAAATTAAAAAACTATTTATTTTAGAATAATTTTAGATTTACGGAAAAGTTGCAAGTGCATCCAGTTTGCTTTATCTAACATGGTGCATTTTTCAAAAATGAGAATCAACATTTCTGCATCAGTATTGTTGAAAATCCTGCCTTATTTGGGTTTCTTCAGTTTTCCAATTGATGTCCTCTTTCTGGTTTAGGAGCTCATCTAGGGAACTACATTCCATTTATTTGTCTTGTCTCTCAGACCTCCTCTGGTCTAGGTCAATTTCTGATTTTTTCTTGTTTTTCATTGTCTTGACAGTCTTGAGGAATACTTAGCAAATATCCTGTAGAATGTCCCCAATTTGGGTTGCCTTTTATATTTATTTTATTTTAAAATTAGGCAGTTATTTCTCTGACATTGACCCTAGCAACATTTTTCTAGGTATGTGTCCTGAGGCAAGGGAAACAAAAGCAAAAATAAACTGTTGGGATTGCATCAAAATAAAAACTTCCTGCATAGAGAAGGAAACAGTCACCGAAACTAAAAGATAATCTGTTGAATGGGAAAAGATATTTGCAAATGACATGCTCAATAAAGGGTGAGTGTCCAAAATATATGAAGAACTTATACAACTCAACACTAAAGAACCACAAATAATCCAATTAAAAAACAGGCAGGAATCACGAACAGACACTTTTCCAAAGACATACACATGGCCAACAGGCACATGAAAAGATGTTCAATATCACTCATCGTCAGGTAAATGCAAATCAAAACTACAATGAGATATCTTCTCACACCTGTCCGAAAGGCTAAAGTCAAAAACAAGAAACAAATGTCAGCAAGGATGTGGAAAAAAAGGAACCCTCCTGCATTGGTGGGAAAGCACACTGGTGCAGCCACTGTGGAAAACAGCATGGAGATTCCTCAAAAAGCTAAAATACAACTACTCTATGATCCAGTAGTTGCAGCACTAGTTAGTTATCCAAAGAATACAAAAACACTAATTTAAAAGGATATATGCACACCTATTTTATTGCAGCATTATTTATAATAGCCAAACTGTGGAAGCAGCCCATGTCCTTCGATAGATAAAGAAGAGGTGAATGAACATTATTCATCCACAAAACATAATGAAATCTTACCATTTGCAGCAACAAAGAAGGATCTAGAGAGTGTAGTGCTTAGGAAAAAATGACAGAGAAAGACAAATACCATATTATTTCACTCGTATGTGGATTTTAAGACACAGAAAAGTAAAAAAAAAAAAAAAAAAAGTTTTAACTACAGAGGATAAACTAATGGTTATCAGAGGGGAGGTAGGAGGGAGAGATGGGTGAAATAAGTGATGGGGATTAAAGACTATACTTAACATGATGAGCACTGAGTAATATATTTGAACCACTATATTGTACACCTGAAACTAATATAACACTGTATGTTAACTATATTGTAATTACAATTTAAAACCTGATAAAATTTAAATAAATAAATAGGCTAGGAAAATGGGTTTTTTGAAAGCCTACCACAGAAGTGAAGTGTCTTTCTCACTGCATCTATCACATGGCACTTAATACCCATGTGATCTCACTGATGAGGTTAACATTTACCAGTGGGTTAGGCTGTTATTTGCCAGGTTCCTTCATTGTAACATTTCCTTTATCACTTTGTTTTGGAAGCAGCTCATTAAGTCTAGAACATTGTGGTGTGGTTCTAGCTTTGGCCACTGGGAAGTCTTTCAGCATGCCTGTATTTTTGATAGTCATTCTTTTTGATTTGCAGCCTGCCTTTCCCCCCAAATCTCTTGTCTAAACCATCTCAGTATAGAAATTCAGGACATTCAGACCACTGACTTTCAGTAAGTCATATACGCAGGAAGAATACTTTTCAGTTGAATATTTAAATTTTATAAATCTACTTTCCATCATGTGATATCTCCAACAACTTAATTTGACATATGAGGCATTATTAAAATATATTTACTATGGTGAAATTAGAAATAGTAAAATATAAAAACCGAGCTATCAAGCCATCTGTTGAAAAAATCTTGATACTTAAAAGGACTTTCCTTTCCCTGACACTTGTACTTCTCTCCCACCTCTCATATGCTGCTCTATGTATGACAGCTGCCATGGGTGATTAGATTTCTCACCTGCAAAATCTAAATTCCACATGCTTAATATATCATTTTCTCTAAAATCATATAGTCATAGAATGGGTAACTATATTTATGCATGAATATATTTGTATATTGGCAACTTATATTCCACCACAGTGCAGAGGAAGCCTCAATATGTCAGTTGCACTTGACAGGGGACTTACTTATTACTTTAATTTTTCAAAAAGGACATGAATATTTTTATACACTTTGGTCTAATTTTAACTTGTCTACTCAGTGTCAAATGACATGTAAAAAAAGGTTGATTTTCAATAAAGAATTTGTTTAATATCATGGCTATTGATTGAAATGTAGCAAAGAGCAAATTACAAAAATAAGGTCAAATATATCCCTATATTTTACTTTCTTTTGCATATAGTACCAAGATATATATACAATTGTGTATATATACAATTATATACAAAGAATAGAGAAATAAAGTAGTTTAATGAGATGGTGTGAAGTTTGAATTTTAGTTATACTACTTAATATTTCTCATCTGTATAAAATAGAGAAAACAATAATCTCTTAACAAGATCATTGTAGCAATCAAATAAATTTAAATTAATACTGAGTATTTTTATTTAAGAATCTGTGGAGCAGTGGTAAGTCATATTCAACTTTTTAATATTAAGATACATTCACTTATTTCCTCTAAAAATTAAATGAGTTATGGAAATTTTAACGAGTAATTTGTAACTATTCCAGATGACAAGTCAAACGATACAGGATCATTTATTGAGCAAAATCCTCCCAGACAAAAATGCCTTTTGCTTGGTGATTAGGGCTCATCCTAGCCTTGAACCCACTTGTTTCTTGCCACCTCCTTGCCCCTTTTCAGAGGATATAGCAGCACCTGTCCTCTCAATGTTGTATTTAGGCAGAAAATCAGGGGAGATGAAGGAGAAATACAAAATGCAACAGGAGGTTTACAACCATATTCATTTCCTAGTTCTTCTCCACTAAATCAACATATTTCCAGCAGGGGAGACTGGAGATTTTCTGGAATACCTAGGCTTATCTTTATTCTATTACTTTGCTACTTCTTTTCCCAATCAAGGCTTACCTTAAGGAAGGTGAGGAAAGTCATTTTCCTTCAATATTGCTTTTGGAAAATGATAGGGAGATTAATGGAGCTCATAGAGAACTCATGCTCTGTGATCTTAAACCCTTAGGTGTCATCCTGTGTTTGTCCTATTGTTCCATGCTTATAAATTGCATCTTTGGAAGTGACATGCATTTCACTAGAATTAATGGAATATAAATATGTAAGAAGTTATCTCTCAATGAATTTGATCATCTCAGTCTCTTAAACAGATCAGTATTGTTTCCATGGGTGTATGAAATCGCCAAGGACTATTTTTAAAGTGTGTGAAAATGCAAAACCACCGTAATAACACCCACTGTTGCCCACACACATTTGCTATATTATTTCCTGGACCTTATGAATATGTATACATTTTTTTGCATATCATATGTCTATTCTACTTAAAATACTTTTCAGGTCATTGAATAATTTCAAATATTATATAAAATATCAATGATTATGAAATTTACTATCAGGGAAATGATTTAGGCACTATGGCAAACATGAACTAACCCAGCCCAAAATTAAAGGAAATATTCTTAGTTATTTGACTTGTAATAACTAAATACATAGTTACACTTAAAAAAAATGGATCCTATAATTAGGGTAATCTGCATAAGCAAAATGTGGAATATCTACATGTTTCCTTTGCTTTATAATATACAACATTTTATTGTGAATAATGACTGGTAATTTACATGTTTTCTTATAAAAACTTAAATATAATTAAACACATCAAAAATCGGTTTAAAAACAGAAATTAGTTCTGCATTCAATATATTAGAATGCAGTTCAAACAACCAAAAGTGCAATAATAATAAATCAAAGTATATGCCACCCACTTTATGCATACTGTATATAAAGCATATATTTCACACCTTTTACAAAAAAAGATGACAATGGTTACACTGTACATCCAAGGTGCTTAAGATTGATACCCTATTTTAATTGTTTCTTATCAGTTTACCAACACAAACACTAATACTCATTTTAAGCCCACTGATTTTGTGTTTGATTTTGCAAACTTGATTATATTTTATTTTATTTTTGTTTATTGTAAACTTGGTTATTATAAAATTTTTTTCAATGTTTGTTTATTTTTGAGAGAGAGAGTTAGAGTACGGACAGGATAAGGGCAGAGAAAGAGGGAGACAGAATCCAGAGCAGGCTCCAGGCTCCAAGCTGTCCACACAGAGCCCTATGTGGGGCTCAAACTCATGAGCTGTGAGATCATGGCCTGAGCCAAAGTTGGATGCTTAACTGACTGAGCCACCCAGGCTCCCCTAAACTTGGTTATTATAAAATTGAAACTATATAAATAAGAGGTTCATACCTATTTATACCCTCCAATAATAAATAGTTTAAATTTATACTAGTATGTGGTTACAATAGAAAATCTGATTATAATTTCTCCTCTAGATGACATTATTGTGTTGCTGGGAAACTAAGATTTAAATTCCTAAAATAATCTGTAAATATGGTAAAGATTGGAGTCTACTGTATGATTCATCAGCTGATAATCTAAGAATTTTAGAAAGAAAGTGATCAGTGTAGTCTCCTGCATTGGATGGGAAAGTAAGACTGGCCAAGGTAGAAAAGGGTGTCCTTGTTGGGCAGTAAACTGGGATGAGGTAAAATCAAGGAAATGCACCCTGAAATAATAGAATTGGGATAATGACACATTTGAATATTAAACCTATCAATGTGAGCAAAAAGACTAAAGACTAATTAGATACAAAAATTAACCTCACATCTGACTTTTTGAAGCAGCTCAATTTACTTTAAGGATGAAGTCTAAAATGAGTTCCAGTTCTTAAAAAAAAACATTAAAGACCATATTAGTATAAACCTATAGAAAATATTTCTTAGGGCTTAAAATTTCTATTTTTTCCCTTTTTTTATTGCAAGTATTATAACTATTCTAAAACTGGTTTTAAATATAATTCTGGAAAAATAGCCTTGTCATACCTGATCTTTAGATTGATTGATTGATTTATAAATCAAAGGAAAATGCTTTGAATACTTGTAAAGCAAGTATCCTATTGGAAATGATAGGCATTGATTTAGTTCAGCAGTAAATGAGCAACTTTTGAGATCCCTGGAGTCTATGTATAGTGGAAGCTACTCTAAATAATTTCTTTTAAAAAAATTATCTGGTTTAAATTATGATCTCTATTGACTCTGAAATAAATGCTGACTCACGCTTATAGAATATTCACCACTTGTAGCAAATGGTTAATCTATAATGCCATGAATCAGTTGTTTATTTCCAAAACAATGCAAAAATTATTTATTTTTATAATAAAATTATGATGAAAATTATGTAAAGTGATACAGTATGAGAGAATACACTAGTTATTTGAATGAAAAATAACTTATGTACAAATATTTGCTAAAATTAAGTCACTAAAAATTATTCTCTACATTTTTTAAAGACCATAAAGTATCAAAGAATGCTAATATCTGTGAGGGTCAAGGGCAAGACTCCCCAAGATGGGCCACTTTGGCATGAGCATTACTATGAGTTAAAAGCAATCCAAACCCAGCAGATTCAGGAAAACTCTTTACCTCCCCCTCAACTTCCTGCTTATAGCAGGAATAGAGCTATTAACAGAGATTTCTCTTTATTTAAGAAACTTATCTGGATAACATGACAACCTTTGTTTTCCAAACATTTCCTTTTACCTTCCTCCTAATTGTCCTTCTCTCCTTTATATCCTCAGACCCTCCCTTCTTCTTAGCTCATATAAGCATTATGTTGCCTCACTGTCTTTGAAATTTCCATGTGTATTCTTCATATATATGCTAATAAATTTAATTTTCTCCTGTTCCTCTTTCTCATGTCAATTTGATTTTTGGTCCAGCTAGAAGGACCTTAAAGAGCAGAGGAAATTCTTCCATCCCAACATATTGAAAATAATTCTGAAAGAAGATTGTCTCTCTACTGTCTGTGTTTAAGTTCTCTCACTTTACTTTAAGGAAGTCATAATTGGAAAGCATATTTCTGTGATACATGCCAGAAATAAAAAGAATTCTGTACTTTAAATATTTATTTTTTTAAAAAGACTGTAAATTGTGTGGTGATAACTGGATAGCTCTTTGATAAAAGATAACCTGGGTTCTTTTTTTCCTTCCCACTTCAGGATAAATTCAAAATCGATTAGAGAATAGGGGTGCCTGGTTGGCTTAGTTGGTTAAGCCTCCGACTTAGCTCAGGTCATGCTCTAACGGTTTGTGGGTTCAAGACTTGCATTGGGCTCTGTGCTGACAGCTCAGAGTCTGGAGCCTACTTCAGATTCTGTCTCTCCTTCTCTGTGTGTCCCTCCCCTGCTTGAACTCTGTCTCTCTCTCTCTCAAAGTAAATAAACATTTAAAAATTTTTAAAAATTGATTATGGAATAAAATGTAAAAAAAAATTGGAACTATATGGGAACTAGAGGAAAATTGTTGTGAAGTTTTCAGTGGGCGAAAATTTGGGGAAAAACACCATAAGCTAAGCCAAAACTAAACATAAAACTGAGAAATAATATTTCTTTTTTTTAAAAATTTTTTTTCAACGTTTATTTATTTTTGGGGCAGGGAGAGACAGACCATGAACAGGGGAGGGGCAGAGAGAGAGGGAGACACAGAATCGGAAACAGGCTCCAGGCTCTGAGCCATCAGCCCAGAGCCTGACGCGGGCTCGAACTCACAGACCGTGAGATCGTGACCTGGCTGAAGTCGGACGCTCAACCGACTGCGCCACCCAGGCGCCCCCGAGAAATAATATTTCTAATACGACAAAGAGTTTACATCCCTACCTACCAAGAGTTCTCAAATTTCAAGGAATAAAAATCAGCGTAATTGGGAAATGATATAAGCTATAAAAAATTGACCAGTCCTGATAGCATATTTTTGTGGTTAACCTGATTCCCCTCAGCATTCTTTTAGAAGGTATTTTAATCATTCCCATATATGCTTCTATTTGGCTTAATGAATATTGAAAAAATCCCTTTCATGGAACTACTTACCTCATAAAAATGAAAAGACCATGCATAAAAAGAATTAATGCACACTTTGTATAAATTGTAATGATTTGTCACTCTTAAAATCTGCTGCCCCTTTTAAGGACCCTTTGTTGGTGCTTATACATTCTTTTTAGTCCATTGAAGACTACATGTGCTTAAAATGATGGTGCTTTCCATATAAAGAGAGTTTTCAGGTGATACTAATTAATGGATTCTTATTTTTTTCCTGGTTCTCTATTTTAAAACAAAGCAGCCTTTTAAAATCTAGCAGCTGCTAGATACTGCATCCTTGATGGTACAACTTAACAATATGTAACATTTACAAAATTTACAGAGCATAAGAATAGTTTTTTTGCTATCATTTGAAGTTTTCTAATTTATTTTTTTATTAAATCTTCAAAAAAGCTAAAAATAAAAAAATGAATTTTGCCAATTAACTTGTACTAAAGACAGCTTTAAATTCTTTGTATAGGAGAGTGGTGCATTAGCACATACTTTGAAGTGAATTAAGCAGTCTTAAGCAAAACATTAAACGAATATTTATAGAACAATCTTAACAATTAGGGAAAGTTGAGCACTGTAAAAAATGTTGAATAAGTTTTCTTCATTGTGGTCCAATATGTTATTTTAAATAAACCATAAGTAGAAAAAAATCTTTTGGAAAATTGTCTTTTCTTTTTTTTCGTTCCAATGGGAAAAAGCACTTTTAAGTAGTTACTTAACATGGCATAGTTGTGACAATTTATTTAAGTAAAAACATATGGAGTAATCAATTTTAGAATGTGTCTTAAGGCAATGTATTTCCTTACAGAGATATTTCACAAGAAACCTTATGTATATAATTTGATTTTATGATAGGAATGTGGTGATATATTATTTCTCTTTATACTTCTGAATCTATATAATAACAATGAAATACACCCGGGATTTATGTTGTATTCTGACAAATATAATTTATGTTAGAAAATATCCTTTTCATTTTTATGAATTATAAGCAGGAAATAATATTACCTAAAAATGCTCATTTTCTGTATTCAGTGTGTGCACACACATACACTCAGATAAAAATGTGGCCACTTGAACACATGAATTTAATTATCTATCTTTATTACTACAATAAGCTATCTAACACTAAATTCCCATATGTCATGGATACTTACCCCTGAAGGAAAGTGTTGCTCTTTCTAATTTGTGGCATTTTTAATTTATCTGATTAACATTTGCCTCCTTTGAATTATAAACAAGTTTTAATAATAACCTTTTGATTAGTGAATGACTTTTCATAACTCTAAATGGGGATGAAAAGAGATGTAGATGTCAAGTACATTAGAATGTGACCTCTAGCTAATTAAATTAAATTAAATTATCTAACATTTTTCAGCAAATTTACCAAGAACTTTCATATACTTTATTTCCTATGATAGTTGCAGAAATTCTATTTTCACCTCCATTTTACAGATGGGAAAAATGAATTTCAGAAAGTAAATGAATCACTCAACATCATTACTCAACAGTGGTAACTTGCATTCATACTCAGTCCAGCTTCCATGTCTAGTTTCTATCTGTTGTCTGACTATAGTTATTCATTATAGTAAATATTTTATTATTGGAAAAATATAAGCTTAATAATTTGTAGATAGCCCTATAAACTTAACACCTCTCTGTCAAATTTATACATGGTGTTTGTTGATAAGAAATTTCACTATGTAAAAGGTATTACTGAATTTTTTTTATTTAAAAAAAATATTTAGTGTGTGTGTGTGTGTGAGAGAGAGAGAGAGAGAGAGAGAGAGAGAGAGAGAGATCAAGTGAGAAAGAGAAAAGGAGAGGTGCAGGGAGGGAGAGAGAGAGAATCCCAAGCATCTTTGCACTGTCAGCACAGAGCCCGACACATGACTCAATTCTCTGTAAGATCATGACCTGAGCTGAAATTAGGAGTCAGGGGAGCCCTTAACCGACTGAGTCACCCAGGCGTCCCTGTTATGGAATTATTAAACAGAATATACATTCAGTTTTCTTGTACCATGCATCATTAATACTGTTTCCTCCAATGTAATTCTGAATGTCTATAACTGCTGATATGTGTGTATATAATTTACATATATCAATATATACTATATATAATTTATTTATGAAACCTTTGAATTAGAATTTATTTTATGCAAACAAGGCACTGTAGAAGACAAGTGAATATTTCAAAACCAGAGGATTTTTATCATTTATGTGAATGAATAAAGCAAAGGAATTACCAAGAGCCTGTAATTAACTAATGCAGCTAGAGTGGAAATCACTAATATATGAGTTCCAGAGATAACTAGTAGTACCTCTCCTACATCCAAATATCATATAAGCAAAATAAAAAATACAGTGCTGGCGTCATAATCCAAAAGTTCCATGCCCTATACCCGGGAGAAGATCAACACAGACTGAAATGACTAGGAATATAACAACCACATAGAGATACCCTGAGGTAGGTCAACACTTCTGGCAGTAGCAAAGTTACATTAAAAAGTTGCGTTTTCCATAGATAAATCATAAAATAAACCAGAGTACAAATCATAAAATAAATTCCTGGGTAAGCTTGAAGTCCCATATGAAGCATATATAGTCAAAACAAAGTTTTTCGATATTGGAACGATTTATTGTTAATGTATAATTTGCTTTTTGGAGCTAAAGGGAACATTTTTGGTCAAAGTAGCAATGATTGGCAATAAGGAGGAGCCATATTCTTTGGCAAACTGCACCTAACTTGTGATTTCTCTTTATATGAGTTTGGTAGAAAAGTTATTCTTGAAACATATATTAATACCTACCATTAAAATTCAAAATAAATCATAGCTAGAGAGTCACTTTATATAGTTATAAAAATTATTAGAATAAAAAGAAAGGTATTTAATTCATTATAGTTAACACTGATATTTTTATTTATTCAATTCTATTTTATTATTTCCATTTTTGATGTGAAGATTGCAAATATGAAAGTCAAATGGTATAGAAAACATGCAAAAAAAACCCACGACAACATCATCTCATGTATTCATTTCTTAATCACAATCCCATCAACCCTCTATGAAAGCAATGATTTTTAAATGTATATATCTGGATCTCTTGCATGGGGTGGGGGCTTTTTTGTTTGGTTGGTTTTGCAATACTAAGCAATTGTTTTTGCTAGCATTTCTTGAAATGTGAACATAACAATTTTTGTTGTTACTCTGTTCTATGATAGATGAAATTAAGAACACATAGAATTCATTTCATGTCAATTCTTTCTCTTTAATTTTTGGGTAAATATACAATCACTTTAGTCACTTTTATAAATAATATTCAGAAAATAAGTTCTTATTTCACAAATTTGTGCTTTTATTGACTATTATTAGAAAATTTTCAAACATTCAAAAAAACAAAGATCAGAGCATAACAACCACACATATGCATACTCATCATATAGTCTTAGCTAATTATTTTGTGTATATATATGATATATATAATATACATATTTAATATATTTTTCTATATATGCTATATTTATTTACATAATTTGGGCTGAATTATTTAAATTGTCTACATTGTATTTCACCTTTGTATGTTCCTGTATGTTTTCCTTAACACATTTTCCTATATAACCATAACAAGGTTCATATTTAAAAATGGCTTCTTTTTTAATATTTGTTTTATTTTTTATTTATTTTTATTTTAAAACTTTAAAAAAATTTTAATGTTTATTTTTGAGAGAGAGAGAGAAAGAGAGAGAGAGAGCAAGCATGAGTGGGGGAGGGGCAGAGAGAAGGGAGACAGAATCCGAAGCTGTCAGCACAGAGCCTGAGTGGGGCTTGAACCCACATACTATAAGATCATGACCTGAACCATAGTCAGATGCTCACCCGACGGAGCTACCCAGGCGCCCTATTTTTAAAACTTTTTAAGTATAATTTATTGTCAATTTAGCTAATATACAGTATATACAGCGTGCTCTTGGCTTTGGGAGTAGATTTCCATGATTCATCGCATACATATAATACCTGTTCCTCCTCCAAATGAGTGCCCTCCTCAATGCCCATCACACATTTTTCCTTCTCTCCCCAACCCCTATACACCTTCAGTTTGTTCTCTGTATCTAAGAGTCTCTTATGGCTTGCTCCCTGTCTGTTTGAAACTATTTGTTTCCCTTTCCCTTCCCCCAAATTCCACATATGAGTGAAAACATATGGTATCTGTCTTTCTCTGACTTATTACACTTAGCATAATACCCTCCAATTCCATCCACGTATTTATTTTTGAGAGAGAGAGAGAGAGAGAGAGAGAGAGACAGCAAGGGAGGGGCACAGAAAGGGAGATAGAGAATCCCAAGCAAGCTCTGTGCTGTCGTAAGAGCCCAACGTAGGGTCAAACTCAGAGAACTTGAGATCAAGACCTGAGCCAGAATCTGGAGTCAGAGTTTGATGGTTAATTGACTAAGCCACAAAGGCACCCCAAAGAAAATGACTTCTTATATAATACCTAGTTCATATTTAAATGTGTTCAATTGGCATCAGTTTTAGATATCTCAATTTTTTTTTTTTTTTAATTAAGAAAGAAAGAGAGTGAGCAGGGCAGAACAGAGAGAAAGAATCTTAAGCAGACTCTGTGCTGAGCACAGAGCCTGACACAGGACTCAATCTCATGACCATGATATAATGATCTGAACCAAAATCAGATCAGATGTTTAACTGACTTCACCGCCCAAGCACCCTGGCATCTCTTTAAGTCCATTCTATAACATAAAAAAGTTAACACTTTTTTTTTTCTGCTTTTCCCATCTTTCTCTCTCCTGACATCCACCTTTTATTTTTTTTTTGAATATTTATTTATTTTTGAGACAGAGAGAGACAGAGCATGAACAGGGGAGGGGAAGAGAGAGAGGGAGACACAGAATCTGAAGCAGGCTCCAGGCTCCAAGCTGTCAGCAAAGAGCCCGACACGGGGCTCGAAAGCACAGACCGTGAGATCATGACCTGAGCTGAAGTTAAATGCTTAACTGACTGAGCCACCCAGGCGCCCCATGATATCCACCTTTTATACTTAGGCTCACCATAATTTATTTTTTGTTTTTGTTTTCTCATTTTGCTTTGTCTATAGTTTGCCTATAAAATTAAAGCAAAATTATGGAAAAGTAACAGTAGAGTTTGGAAAGTTGAAGCCCTTTAGCCAATTCTTTTCTTTGCTCCATTGAGAAACAGAGTATGAGATTCAGCATGAGCAAGTGTCTCCTGGGGTACCTGTGGAAAAGTGAAGGTGGTTGGATGGGCTTAAGGAAGAGTTGAATAACCAAGTACTTAGAATTGAAGGCCTCAGCTGGACTTACAAGGAACTCTCATGCTAGGTTGACTCTTCAAAATTTCCCTTCAGTGTGTAGGGGTGTTGGGCTTTTTATCTCCATTTGCATCAGTGGCACACTTGCTACATTGTGGATGGGGTGTAATCTTGGGTCTTGGCAGCTTCCTTAAGCTATGGGAGATTTCTGGGAAGCAACTCAATTGAGAACTTTCAGAAGCTGCTGTAAGTTTGGGAGAATGCCTCGGTCCTGAAGGGATGTCTGGGTGGCACATCACAGCATCCACTATGTCAGGAGCTGAGCTGAACTGGAAAGAGCTGAGCTGCCAGGTGTGGCCAAGTGCTGCCACACTGCCAGATGTCACAGTGGTCGAGCTAAAATGAAACTAATGGTCAAGCTTTTAATGCCTTACTTACTGCAATAACATAAGCAAGAGAGTAAAAAGGAGAATGTGTTGGTTCACCCAATATTCCATTGTTCCCCATAGCACAACACTGAGTGAGTCAGGTGGATCAGTGCAGTCACGGAGATTGTTTTCTGCCAAAGGAAACCAAAACCCAAGACTCCTCTGGTTTTGGTGGGAGGGAAGACCAAGATGAGGGAAAAGGACTGAGAGTGAAGCAAAGCATGTTTGAGCCCTCAGCTTTTGGCAGAGGCACCTGGGAAAGGCCTCAGCTGAATGCCTCTTCACCCCACCCTCACAAGAAAGCTCTCAATTGGAAGAACCAAGAATAGGAATGAAGATAGGAGCTATAGCCTGGGCAGGGAAGGGGATCTGAGTCCTCGATTATAACTCCCTCAGCGATACCAATGCACTGGCTAAGTCCCAAGCTTGGGTGGAGAGGGCGACTTCTTCCTATTAGGCCTGCCAGGTGAAGTCTCTGTCATTGCCTGGGGTCAAGCCTGAAAGATAACAAAGCTGAAGTAGCCAGGAGGGTAAGAGTCAGCACTAATAGAATGCATGACCATTGCAGTAAAGATACTGAAGGATACTGAAAATTTGGACAGAAAAATTTAAGTAAAACAATTAAAGACACTTCAGTACTTCAGCACACATATACAAACCACCCACACACTCACACCCCCACATAGTTAAACAGAAAAGAATCTGAAAGAATTCAGACAACAAGACATTTCCCAAATACAGTTAGAGAATAGATTTGTCGTTTAAGACCTAAATTAGTGGTCTGGAAGACAAATGGGAAGAAATACCTTGAAGTATATGTTAATAGTATAAAATGAGGGAAAAGAATATGACACGATAAATATAAGATAATTTGATTTAATTTTTCTTAAATTTTTAATGTTTATTTATTTATTTTGAGACAGACAGAGAGAGCTTGAGCAAAGGGAGAGGCAGAGAAAGAGGGAAAAAAATAATGCCAATAATCTGCTCTGATAGCGTACAGCCAATATGGGACTCCATATCATGAAACATGAGATCATAACCTGAGCTGAAAATCAAGAGTCAGATGCTTAACCAACTGAGCCTCTCAGGTACCCTTATAACTAGATTAATTTTAAATATGAAAAGGACATAGGATACAAACAAGAGTAAATAAATAAAAATAAACCTGAGTATTCAGTTTGAAAGAGCTCACCAAAATTCAGGAAGTCCTGAGTGGAAACGCAGCTCGTTTCAAGGCATTTATTTTTATTTGGGAATTGAAACATGTGTCTTAATATACTGAGAATATGATTATAAGAGGACACTGTGATACGTATGATTATATACTTATTAAGTATATATATATATATATATATATATATATATATATACTTATAGCATATAAGCAATATATGCTTATAATATATAGCAATATATTATACTTATAAGGCTATCAAATTATTAATATAGAAAGAGGTACAGGTGAGTTATATGGGTTAGGATGAGAAGGAGAAGTAAAAGAACCAATGGAATAAGATAGAAAAAATGGAACTGCCATCAATAATCATGGAATCCTTCGTATATAGAAATAACATCGGTCTTTATTGTTTATTCAATTGTTTCAAATTAACACTGGTTGATTTTAAAACAAAATGGCTGTGGAATTATATCTTTGGAAAAGATATAAAAACATAGTAATCAAATGCTCACATTATGGAGCAACCTATCTATATTAAAATCTCAGATCCAGCACTTACTAAAGTATGTAACTTTAGACAAATTACATAAACTCTTTCCTTTGGTTTCCAAATTTGTAAAACATGACATGGGATCAGCTTCATAGGACTGTATTGAGATTCACTACATGAAAAGATCATAGAACAATAACTGGTAAATAGTAAGTTTTCAATAAATGAATATTGCTTTTATTATCATTGCTATTGTTTTTACATATCCAATGTCATGATGCTTGTGTAGGAGAATGTGCACAGCATGAAAATCATCTTGTTTTGCTCTATCACAATTTGCTTCAAAATAGTGTCTTGACTTATTCACAATGTAAGTTGTCCATTTTGTTTTAGAGTTTATCATTTCCTTATTTTATAATTTTGAAAAAAGAAGAAAATGTTTTCTATATCATGACTAACTATATCTTCCTTATTCAGTTATCATATGATATCTTTTTTATTCAGTTATATATCATAAAGATAAAGATAAAAGATTATATATAATAAGGAAAATGATATTATGCCATGGACATAGCATCTGTGTCCAAATACTCCCCTTTTTCTTCTATCACAGTAGAAATGGTTCCAATTTTTTACTTTGGTCAAATATTTAATTGTACACTGGATGGCATATTCTCATACTCATACAGCGATATTACTCAATTATCCCTTTATTTTTGCATTGTCTAGTTTTCTTTCTCTATTATTTTCATGAGGTTGTGAATACGCTGTTGGTTTCATTATTAAACAAAATGTAAAACAAAACAAGACCAAACCTTTCCTTGACCTAGCTACCTTCACATTTCTTTATGTGTGAAAGAGCAGTCTGTATTTGTTAACTTCACTTCTTGTCTTGCCATTTCATGAAAACCAATTCCTAGCAAGCTTTTTCAAGACTACTCCAATTGAACAGCTCTAGCCAAAAACTTCCTCCCATCTCAGCATGCATTCCTACACAATGTAACTTTAGTGTTCCCAACATCGATGTCTTTCCCAGCTCCTTGAGTCTGGTTTGCTCACCAAAGCATCTGCTTTTGGCTTTGGGGCTATGTGATGGAGGAAACCTAGAAAGACAATAAGCTGACTGTTGGTGGACAATGAAGGAGCTGTGGAGAAATTTACATATAAAAAAATATAAAGTGAACAATGTATATATAAATATAGAAATTCTTACCTTTCACTGATCTTGCTGCTTCTTTCAACTTCAGTTTATCTTAAACTGTGGCCCTCAAGAAGCTGGAGAACAGCTGTGTCTATTCTAGTACTTTCTTGCCATGTTCCATTTCTTTAGGTGCAGATTTCAGGATCTTGCTTCTAGACAGCTCCTCATCTCTGGCCAGTTGTGTTTTCTTTTCAGATGGACTAGGTGGGAGGTCCATGTTTGTATCTAGTCACCTCCTTTTCCAGAAGAGAAGCTGAGCTTCAAAAAACTACATACAACTCCTGTTTGCTCAGTATTTTCTTTGGAGGATGGCTACTAATGGCATCAGGGGCTGTATAGTAAAATGAAAGGAGGACTTGGGTGAGGATATTAGTAATAGGCAATGGGACAGTTGAGTCAGTGGAGAAAGAAACAAGGAAAAGCAAATGAAGCTATGGAGTACTATCTGAAATAACCATAGCACATCAACACTACCAGTAATTTTATAACTTGTAGTGACATACAATGTTAGTAATTGAAATCCTTAAACCTGATGACTAGCCTTCAAAGATAGCCAGAGATTTCTCAGTAAATGTAGAAAGGACAAGGAGAATCTTACATACCATGATAGTAAACTCTGTGGGGGCAGACATTTTATTTATCTCTGTTCCCAACACCAGTCAAACTTCTTGCGTATAATAGACTCAATAAATATTTGTTTAATATGGATAAATGCATGTTAAAAGTCATCAAACTTTATTTAAAAATAGGTAGGAAAGCAGGAATATTTTGACATATTTAGTAAATAATGTAGCTTGTCTAGAGTCTAGGTATTATAAAGATCAAGGCACCAAGCTTGAAAGGGAGTAAAACACTTGTTATTGTATTACTATCTTATCACTGCATAAAACAATCAGTATAAGACAGGCATAATGCCAGAGCCTTTTGGAGATATTTTTTTCAAGATGTAGGGATGTCAGCTTTGTATAGAGAGTGCATATTTAGGGAATTGATAGGCTTTTTAGCATGTCTTAGTTCACCCCATACCATGTAGGAAATTTTATTTTGAGACTCTGAATATGACCATATTTTCCTTGTATAAATAATTTTAAGATAGTGTTTTGAGAAACATTTTCCTTTAATTATTTAGTAGTCTTACATGCATGCATGGGATGAAAATGGGAAATTTATTTTCTGGGATCCTTGCTAATCAATATTTGGGGTATATACAAATAGATTATTTGATTTAACCAACATGCCTACGCACATGTAATATAGTTTCCCATTCTTGTTAGGAACAAATTGCTTAGTAAACTCTGAAGTTGCCTTCGTAAGTAGCCACTGCGTATTGATCAAAAGAAAGCTCCTTTTTCATGGTGGCATGCCAGCACACTGAGGAAGAAAGGAATTTTGGAACTGCGTGCCCCAGCTGCACAAGGCATTAATAGCAGCAACAACAGACTAGGGTGGCAGGTGCACCTGACTAGAAATTGAGAAAGACATGCTGTGCTATTTGCAGAAAAAGGTTCAAGCCTCACCCTTGTGCATTGTGGAGACAAACTAGATCTGCTGCAAATTAATAGGCAAAGGCTAGAAATTGGATATTGTTCAGAAAAGGTTGGAGAGACAGTGAGTTCAAAAATCAAAGCAAGGAAAAGGAAGTTCCTAGGAAGCTGAGCTGAATTTCTATAGGCTTTGAGGGAAGAAGTGGGTACTTGTCTCTTTCTATGTTAAATCTCCTGTAAGAAAGTTTCAGCTGTCTAAAGATTATTAAATAGATATTAAGAAAGATGTATTTACTTTTCTTATGTTACTGAACATCTAACTCTAAATCTGGGTTGGGGGCATAGTTAAAAAGAGGTATATTTAATTTCTGAAATATTATAAATAGAATATATTTTTTTTAATTGTAAAGCATTTATTTTTACTTTTTAATATAATTTATTGTCAAATTGGTTTCCATACAATAGAATATCAGAGCTCTTGGTGAGGAAAGAAAGAAGAGGAGGGAAGGAAGGAAGGAATGAAGGAAGGAAGGAAGGAAGGAAGGAAGGAAGGAAGGAAGGAATAATTTTTTTTCTTTAGAAGCTTAGGCCAGCATATTCTTCTCTGCTGATGACAAATAATAATAATACTGCTTTGACTCCTAAATTCTCCAATTTTCAATCTCTTCAAGTAAAGCAATTATTTTTATATAAATATGTGTTTGTGTATGAGAGTGAGGGAAAAGGATTACTACTTTTGAAACAGCATCTATTTTTAAGAATCAAAATGAAAACTGAAAAGAACTTTACTTTTTAATATTTTATTTCAGTATTTGAAATCAATACTATTACACAGGTTGAATTACAGATTTGTATTTGAGGATATTTTACTAAGTTTTATTTGCATTGTGATAACTTTAAATTTATTAGAAACTCTTTTATGCACAGGAGTAGTTTAAAAAGCATATTGATTACCTATTCCTGGCAGTTAAAAATCTATAAAAGGTTTGACTATAGAGTCATCTAAAATTAACACTCAATGTATGAAATATTATTAGAAAGCTTTTTAGGTATTATACATTTTTACGTATATTTAACATACATAATATGTGATATACATAATATGTACTATTTATTGGTCTATCCTTCTCCCCCTCCCTAGTTATTCTCTCCCTTTCTCCCCATGTCTTCTTAGAGAATCTAATACTGTCTTTTCAGAACCTGTGCTCTGTTGGTCAAACCATATACCTTGGAATTAAGAATACACACCTTAGTTTCTTTTACACTGAAGACTGTTTTGGAGGCAGAGTGTGTAACAGTAGATGTTTAGAATCTATGTAACCAAGAGTGTAACAGTAAATGTTCAGAATCTGTGCTTAAAATAGTATAACTTGAAGGTAAACCTGAGTCACTGAATTTATATCCTTTTAAAATAGAAATTTAGCGGGGCGCCTGGGTGGTGCAGTCGGTTAAGCGTCCGACTTCAGCCAGGTCACGATCTCACGGTCCGTGAGTTCGAGCCCCGCGTCAGGCTCTGGGCTGATGGCTCGGAGCCTGGAGCCTGTTTCCGATTCTGTGTCTCCCTCTCTCTCTGCCCCTCCCCCGTTCATGCTCTGTTTCTGTCTGTCCCATAAATAAATAAAAAAAAACGTTGAAAAAAAAAATAGAAATTTAGCGATATCTTCATGGGCAAACAGTGTCAATTCTAGTCCCTTCTCATGTAAAGATAGGAGTGACAGATGAGAGGGAGAAATTTATTTTCTGTGGTTTGACTTGGGTGGTTGGTTGGTTGTTCTTTTAACATTCATTTTAAAGCTATAGTTTACTTGTTTCCTCTTTTGATAATTTTCTTTATTAGGGGAAGTCTAACTTCAACTTCTGAGGTAAAGGAAAAAAAATAGAAGAAACTTACATTATTCCTCAGAGCCATAAGCATAGTTCTTTACTCAAAAGCTTTCTGTTAGAAGAAGAAGTTGAGGACTATCTCCTCAAAGCCTTTAAACAACAACTAGGATTACAACCTGGTATCCAGCTAGAGGAAAAGAAGGCAGTGTAGGGGTCGAGAGCAAGCCACCCCAAGGTGGGGCACTTTGGAAAGATGATTATTCTGAGTGGAAGGCAGTGAAGATGCTACAGGGCTCAAGAGAAACTTCTGACCCTCCTTAACCACATAGAAGAATTTAGAAGAGATAACTATCATCTGAGTAACCCATTTGTATGTCAAGGTGAGCATCTAACTGCCCAACAATTCTTCTTATGGCCCTGTGAGTACATTTTTTTTCTTCTTTCTTTCTTTCTTTCTTTCTTTCTTTCTTTCTTTCTTTCTTTCAAGTTTATTTATTCTTGAGAAAGACAGAGATTGAGAGCACTAGCAGGGGAGGGGCAGAAAGAGGGGAGACAGAGAATCCCCAGTAGGATCTGCCTTGTCAGCACAGAGCCCCACACGGGGCTTGAACTCAGGAACCGCGAGATCATGATCTGATGCAAAATCATACCTGAGCCGAAATCAAGAGTCAGATGCTTAACCAACTAACTGATCCATCCAGGCACCCCAAGTACATTCCTTTCCTCTGAAGTCCCAGACCCTTATCCCCCCGCTCCTTAGTTCAGAATGACATGTATACCTCATTTTGCCTAACTGCCTTTGGAATTCCCATGTCTGTGTGGATTCCCCATACATATGCTATTAAAGTTGGTTTTCTCCTATTAATGTGTCTCATGTCAGTTTGATTCTTAGTCTAGCTACAAGAACATCACAGGGTACAAGACATTCTTGCTCCCGACAGCAGCAAGTTTGGTAGAATGTGTTCAGTGCCTGTTTACTGGCAACAGCTTAATCTCTGTCCCTAGAAGACTGGTGTCTGTTGTGTCCTTCTCCAGTCCCTATGAAGGTACTCAAGGAATTTACACTGTCATACACCAAACTGAGGTGGATAATTCAGATTATTAAACTGGGAGAATCCTTAAGGATTCGTTAAGGCACAGCCTTGTACAATGCCACACAGCTACTGATTACTGGGAAACCTTAAACAGAGAAAACCAGATGTGGGACAAACACACATGGAGCAGATAATTTAGAATTGGGGCAAGGAATTCTAGTTGATGATTAACTTCATTTTATTCAAAACTCTTTGAATTTGTTTAAATTTCTGTCTCATACCCACTACTGCTTGATTTAAACTGTATTTTACACAGTGAATGCTAAAGAACGTTTTATTTGAAATGAGCATGTTGAGTACATTTCCCAGGGAATATGTCTGTGGTGATAATGAGTGCTTGAAATTAGTCTTTTCTACCTACCATTACCTGAGAATAATAGAGTACCAGTAATAAAGTTATTCGTTTTATGTTTGTCACCTGCTATTGTCAAAGCAAACAACATTGACATAATGCTTAATACTTATCCTAATCACTGTTTACCTTAAGCTGTCAAACAAGATTCGCTCCATTTCAACATCACTTTCTAGTATATTGTATTGTTTAATGTTCACATTTAAACATTTTATTTACTTTCTATACCCAAAGTCTCAGCTCTTTTAGTTTCAGTACAAAAATTATAAATTTGAGCCTTGCCCTTGATTTTTTCTTCTCTCTCACTCTCCGTTCCCAATCACTGTTCTTCAATTTATCTATTTTGCTCTACCTGTTTAATACTACTGGAGATAATTCTAGGATAAATCGCCTTCAAGTCAAATTTGTATTAATGCCAGAGTCGTCTGATTCCTTTCTTGCGCTTTTAGTTTTGTATTTTTCAAGTCTAGCTATCACACCTACACAAGAGCGATGGATGAATTTAAAAAAATCCATTCAAGTGCTTTTTGTTTAGTCATTCGTAATTCAAGACAGGATTGGTGACCTGCTATTTTATAGTTTTTGGAAGTATAATTCATTTATCAGGAGGCGGGGAAGATGGGTAACTCGACAAACAAATCAGATTTTTTTTTAAATTTTTTTTTTCAACGTTTATTTATTTTTGGGACAGAGAGAGACAGAGCATGAACGGGGGAGGGGCAGAGAGAGAGGGAGACACAGAATCGGAAACAGGCTCCAGGCTCCAAGCTGTCAGCCCAGAGCCCGACGCGGGGCTCGAACTCACGGACCGCGAGATCGTGACCTGGCTGAAGTCGGATGCTTAACCGACTGCGCCACCCAGGCGCCCCGTAAACAAATCAGATTTCATTAAAGCTGTTGACAATATGAAATTCCATTGCATCAAATTGGTCCATATCTTTCTCTTTTTGATTTGGTCTTCGAGATCTCTCCCCAACTTGTTCACCAGTGCCACTCCCAACATACACACAACCACCACCCTGTCCCAGGAAACACACGCACCAGAATTACTGATCTGCTTTATTTCTCTGAGCGCATCTTGTTATTTTTACCCACCATATGTCTGTTCTTGCTGTTCCCTCCTCAGTCTGTAATTCTTTCACTATCCCTCACCTGACTAATGCTTCTTGACTTTTAAGGTTCAGATAGATAGTCTCTGATCTGGAAAGCTTTCCTTAACCACTGGAGAGTATCTATCATTAAGAATGAGATTAAAAGTCTTTTTTCGGGGTGCCTGGGTGGCTCAGTCGGTGGAACATCTGACTTCGGCTCAGGTCATGATCTCGGCTGGTGGGTTCAAGCCCTGCATCGGGCTCTGTGCTGACAGCTTGGAGCCTGGAGCCTTGTTCGAATTCTGTGCCTCCCTCTCTCTCTGCCCCAGTCTACTTGCATTCTGTCACTGTCTCTCTCAAAAATAAATAAACATTAAAAAAAATTTTTAAGTATTTTTTCAGTGTTCAAATAATTGTTAGGGCATTCTCTATCACTGCATTCACCATATATTATGAGTACAGTCCTCATGTGTCATTCCCACTGACTGCAAGCGTTTGAAGATACAGATCATTATTATTCATCTTGTTTTCCCTGGCATTGGCACTGTGATTGGCACATGGCACATGATTAGGATTGAATAAATTTTCCCAATTAATATGTATATAATACATATTGTATATATATACATGTTGTATATATATACATATATATTGTATATATATGATTTATATAATATGTTATATATTTGTGTATAATCATATATATGATTTACATAATGAAACAAAATGTATAAATTTCTGCAGTATTACTTTATTCCTAACACCAGGTGATAGGAAGACATTTCATACATTTTGAAGGCACTTCTTGACAGATGTATTTCTTTTTCTAAAAATGTTGGTTGATGAATCATCATTGCTTATTTAACAGTTAAAATACAACATAGAATATTTTAAAGGAGTAGGGACAAGGAGAATGATTTCTCAAGTAAATTAATATTGTCTTTGGGGGGCGCCTGGGTGGCTCAGTCAGTTAAGCTTCCGACTTCAGCTCAGGTCACGATCTCGCGGTATGTGGGTTCGAGCCCCGCGTCGGGCTCTGTGCTGACTGCTCAGAGCCCGGAGCCTGTTTCAGATTCTGTGTCTCCCTCTCTCTGACCCTCCCCCGTTCATGCTCTGTCTCTCTCTGTCTCAAAAATAAATAAACGTTAAAAAAATAAAATAAAAAAAAATACTGTCTTTGGAATTATTTCAGATTTGAATGGGTTCCACTTGTCTCCCCACATCTATTTACTAATTTCTAACCAAATGCCTGATTTCTGATTTGTTAAATTCTTTTTGACAGGCTTTCACTTCCATTCACCCCTGGTCATACGTTTGTTTGTTCTCAAAAATTAATGCATCTTGCAGCTCACGATGAAGAGTTCCACTCTTGGCAAATTGAGGAGTTTTTGTAACTAACACTCTGATACGTGTATAAATAATCATGATTTTTGTATTATCATGATTTTTTTTTTCTGGTGTTCCATGGCAAATCAAGCTTTTCTAATTATTTTCACATCCCAACATTATAAAATTCAAGTTTATTTACAGTTATGGATGTGATTTGTGTTTGCTTTTTAGTTCTTCCATATTAGTCTGTATTTTAATTTTCAGTTGCTCTGTCTTTTGAAAGCAGTGATCGTTTTGTTAAGCCTTTAGTTTACTTTGAAAAATCAGGTTATTACACATTCTTCAGCTTTGTTGCTGTATTTTAATGGTGTATACTCATTCTCTCTCGAACAATTATTTATTTCATCACTTTTCATCATAATTTATATGATATTAAACAAATTCTTTTAAATTTCCCATGTTTAAATGAGTTGGACATCTTTAGACTGTTAGGAAAAGTAGTTAGGAGTATCCTCGTTTGGTTTCTTTGTGTTTTTTTTTTTTTTTCCACGTGTACAATGTAATGCTTTCCTTTCCTACTGTGTGTATTAGAAAATGATTGTGGGGTGCCTGGGTGGCTTAGTCAGTTAAACATCCAGCTCTTGGTTTCAGCTCAGATCATGATCTCGTGCTTTGTAGGTTTGAGCTCGGCATCAGGCTCCACACTGACAGACTGGATCCTGCTTGGGATTCTCTCTCTCCCTCTCTCTCTCTGCCCCTCCCTTGCTTGCTCTCTCTGACTCTCTTAAAATGAATAATCTTAAAACAAAGTAAAAGAAAAAAAAAGAAAGAAAAGACAAGAAAATGATTGCCACAGGGGCACCTGGGTGGAGCAGTCGGTTAAGCGTCCGACTTCAGCCAGGTCACGATCTCGCAGTCCGTGAGTTCGAGCCCCGCGTCAGGCTCTGGGCTGATGGCTCGGAGCCTGGAGCCTGTTTCTGATTCTGCGTCTCCCTCTCTCTCTGTCCCTCCCCCGTTCATGCTCTGTCTCTCTCTGTCCCAAAAATAAAAAAAAAAAAAAAAAGAAAAGAAAATGATTGCCACAATAAGCCCAGTAAATAAGCATCACTATGCACAGTTACAAACTTTTTTTCTTATGATGAGAGCTTTCAATATCCACTCTCCCAGCAATATTCAAATACACAATATAGTATTATTAATTGTAATTACTATGCTGTACATTACATTCTCATAATTCATTTTATAACTGGAAATCTGTACACTTTGACCCTTTTCACCTGTCACCCCTCGCCCACCTCCAGCAACCTCTATTCTCTATATTTATGAGCTTAGGTTTTTTTTCTTCGTTGTATTTTTTTTTAATTTCACATTTAAGTGAGATCATATGGTATTTTAAGTTTTTGTTTCAATTCCAGTTAGTTAACACACAGTGTAATATTAGTTTCAAGAGTACATTATAGTGATTCAGCATTTCCATACAGCATCCTGTGCTTATCATAAGTGGCCTTAGTTCCCATCGCCTAGTCTACCCATCTTCTCACCCATATCCCTCTGGTAGCCATCAGTTTGTTCTCTGTAGTTAAGAGTGTTTCTTGGTTTGCATCTGTCTGTTTTCCCCCCTTTGTTTGTTTTGTTTCTTAACCACATAAGCATGAAATCGAATGATATTTGTCTTTTTTCTAACTCATTTACTTCACTTAGCATAATACTCTCTAGCTTGTTCCATGTCATTGTAAATGGCAAGATTTCATCCTTTTTTAAGGCTGCATAATATCCCATTGTGTATACATATACCTTCCTTTCTTTATCCATTCATCAGTGGATGGACACTTAGGCTGTTTCCATGATTGGGACAAAGTATATATTGCTACTATAAACATCAAGGTGTATGTATCCCTTTGAATCAGTATTTTTGTATCCTTTGGATAAATACCCAGTAGTACAATTGCTGGATCGTATGGTAGCTCCACTTTTAACTTTTTGAGGAGCCTCCATACTGTTCTCTGGAGTCATACAGTATCCACCTTCTGTCTCTGCTTTAAGTGTGGAGTGTTTTCTTTCTGTGCGGACTTTCCTCTCTCTGACAGAAATCTCTGCCTTCCACCCAGTGTTCCAGTGTGATGGCTCTACAGGATTTGTGTTTCAAGATGGCACTCTCAGTGTTACATAATTTTGCTGGTAAAATACTTTATGAAATTGCCTTCCTGTGGATGTTACTGTCCAATATCAAAATATTTTTATTTAATTTTTTTTTTTGATTCCCAGTGTCCCTGCCCTGTTTATTTTTCTGTTTACGTGCAATGCCTTCAGGGTTACGCATCCTGGTCTGCAAGAATTCACATACCGTGTATTTCTGATGTTCTCAGAAGCTTACACTGTCAAAATTATACTTTATTTTCCCACAAAGCATCTTCTTTTTTTCAGTTTAGGCAGCACTTGAAGCTCATCAGGATTTTACTAAGTCTCCACTCAGAATTTGCTTTGCTTTTGGAGTGTGTGTGTGTGTTTTGCTTTGTTCTGCTTGTTTTGTTTTTGGTTCCCCAGAGTATAGAGTACATTAGTAATTTCCTTTTACTCTTTATCTTGGACCCATTAAAAATGTCTATTTTATAATGCTACGGCATTGTGCTTAACACCACCTGTACTATCAAAGGAATTCAACGATGACATATTTAATTAGAACTACATTCCTTACACACTTAATTTTATGCCTTTAAAATTGCAACACAAGTAGCATAATGTCCTGGCCTTGATATCAGAACAGATTTATATGCATTTAATATATCTATTTGTTCCTTAAACGAAAAGTGATGCTACATAAACATCATTAATATCAATAAGTACAGACTACATATTTATCCTCTGGTTAAAAAATGCTTTATAGTTTCTAAAAATTGTGAGGTGCAAAGAAATAACTAATGTTGTATTTTATTAGGGTAAAGCATTATTTTACAAAGTATGTTCTGTGAAATATCCATTCAGTGAATACCAGTGAAAATTTAAAGTATTTCTTCACATTCAGAGACTAGACAAGGTGTCTTCTATCACTGATTACATTCGACATCGTATGCTGGAGATACTAACCAGCACTAGAAGAATTGTAAAGAATGGAAAGAAAGAAAGAACATTGCTTTTTGCAGAAGACAAGACATATACAGAAAATTTAAAAATCCAGAAGACAATGTGAGTTAACAGATTTATTTAACAAGTGTATTGGACCCAAAACCAGTATTCATATATCAATAGTTTTCCATTATATTAGTTATAAAAATTAGACATGTAATAATATTAGTACGAAATTTTCATTTTTGAGATTAGTAAAAAACTATAGTGTACCTAAGAAAATATTTAAAGTAAAATGATAGTAGATTCATGGGGAAACCTATTACTTCTTACTTAAGAAAAAATTTAAGCATGCAAAGATACATACCATATAAAAGAAAAAATTAAGTGTCATAAAAAGATCATTCCTTTTTACATTGATTTATAAATATAATGCAATTCAAGTTATATAAAAATTATTTTTTATATTAATTGTCAAGTTATTCTTGAATTGGCAAGTTAATCAATAATATTTAAGACAATTTTGAAAACAAATTAAGAAAGACTAATCTGCCATACCAGATATTAAGGTTTACAGAACTATAGAACATAAAACTGTTATACACATTGACCACAGTGTTGAAATTTACAGTGGCCTTGTGACCCTGGTTAACGACCATGGTTAAAGAAATTCCCTTACCATTTTGTGTACCAGGAAATAGCTTACTGCAAAGAAACAGGCTGCCCTATACATGACTTAGGTCAGACTCATAGATGTCCTCATTGTTTACTCCAACTGGCCAGATACTGAACCTCCAAATTTCCATGTTGGGCAGTATAAATGATTAATTGAACTGTATTGGCCCCAATCAGTTCAGACTAAATATTTGGTATCAAACTTTGGTTAAGTTACTATTCCTCCTAGACTTTCAACCAACGTGAACAAGTAGACACCTTATTAACAGCCTCTTCTAACAATAGGCTGGATCGCGGTAAAAGATTTTCTAATCTACTATCTGATTATACCACTTCATTCATCTCACTTCCCTACCACTTGTTCTAGAAAGTCTTGTTTTATACCTCATTATAAAAGCAAAACCTTTTTCTGCCTAATCTTTGGGATGCTTACAGAGCTTAAACTCAAAGTGTTCACTCTATTACAATCGTCCTTATTTGTCTATTCTATTAGCTCCTTCTCTGCTCTTGCAATAACTCTTTCAATCTCTCCCTATCTACATCTGGAACTGTTTATTATTTAACATTGACCAATAGAACAAAAAGGCAACCCACAGACACACTCAAGAATTTATAGATTTTTTTTTTTATTATAAGGAAGAAGGGATTACAAGTCAATGGAGAAAATAATAATTACTTAATAAATTATGATGGGAAAATGGACTAGTTACATGGAAAAAGTAAAATAGAAGCCTAGCTCATTATACATACAAATTACTACCAGATGTGTTGAAAGATGTAAACATGAAATGGAAAATTGTGAAGTCATGAGAAGAAAATACTGAATACATTTATAGCCACAGTTAAAGAAAAATTGCTTTAGTCAAGTTCCAAAAAGTACAAATTATATGATAAAGGTCTATATCTGACTTCATTAGAATGCATTTTTTTTCTGGGAGACGGGAAAAGATATATTAAAGAAATTTAAAAAGAAGCAAGAACCAGTCTAGGACAAAACATTTGTAATGTATAAAGCGAGGACAGATGGCATATTCAGAACATACGGAAAATCTACTTATTCTAGTCCTCTTGCCTTCTCCAAAATTTTCTAAACAATCCAGTCTAAAAGTCATTCAATCTTGGGGTGTCTGGATGGCTCAGTCAGTTGATTGTCTGATTCTTGATTTCAGCTGGAGTAATGATCCCAGGGTCATGGGATTGACCCAGTTGGGTTGCCTACTGGGCATGGAGCCTGCTTGGAATTTTCTTTCTATTCCTCCGCCCCACAGCCCACTTGCACTCTTTCTCTCTCTAAAAAAATAATAGTAATAGTAATAATTAATAATAATAGGGGGACCTGGGTGACTCAGTCAGCTAAGCACCCAACTCTTGATTTTGGTCGGCTCAGGTCATGATCTCACAGTTTGTGAAATCAAGCCCCATATCAGGCTCTGTGCTGACAGTGTAGAGCCTGCTTGACATTCTCTCTCTCTCTCTCTCTCTCTCTCTCTCTGTCCCACCCCCTCTCTCTCTAAATAAACTTAAAAAAAATAAAAAAAGGAAATAAATTTAAAAAATAATTAAATATATATATATATGTATATATATGTATGTGTGTATACATATATATGTGTGTATATATATACATATATATATGTGTGTGTATATATATATATATATACACACACATATATATATGTATTTTAAAGGCATTCAGTACATAATTAAGGAGGACAGAACCTTGGTGACACAAGTAGAGCATTGGAGCCTGAGCACAAGATGGAAGGAGAATGTCCATGGTGGGGATGGTGGGGGGGGGGGTGGGTAATGGCAGTGGAAAGGAGCTGACAAAGTGGAAATGGGCTAGCAGAAATCAGTCTGAGCATATTGAAGTATGACTCCCAAAAAAGTGAAACCCAAAAGATGGCCTTGGAGGAAACAGACACATTTGTCATTGGGATAGAAGGAAATATGTCCAAAATAATGTAACAATTTAATAATCATGCGTAACAAACCACTTTACAGAAGCTTGCAATAGTACACATTTATTTCTCAATGACAAGTATGTGGGAAGGTTGTGTCTATGCCTCTTCTGGGATTGGCTGAGATTTATTCTAAGCTCTTTGCTGGGCTCAGGTCAAATCCAATCATCTCCTATTGGCTAGTGAGGACAATTTGTATCATGCTGAATGGAATGGCTGAAGAGCAAGAGGCAAAGCAAAACAAGGGAAGTTATTTAAAACTCTGCTTAACATGGGTTTGCTATATCATATTGCCCAAAGCAAGTCAGTACCTGAGCCCAAAACAATGGCTTAGAGAATATTACTCCTTGTACTCTACAGGGAGATACAGCAAACTGATACATGTATCAAATGGTGTGGATTTATTCTACTGCAATTTGTTCAGGGGAGAGAATAAGATCAGTAATACAGTCTACCAAAATTAGGTACACACTAAATTTTGACTTTTTAGGTAAGGGGCAAAAAGATGAGCTTTATTTATTTATTTTTTTTATAAAAGGTAAACGTACAAGATTTAGATGTATCTTTATAAAAGATACCTTTTATAAAAGGTAAAGATTACCTTTTATAAAAGGTAAAGATACAAGATTTGTCTGTATTCACTAGAAGTAGTGAGGTAGTGAGGTAAATTATTTGAGGAAAATAGTGAAAGCTTTAAATATATGATGAAAGGAATGAAGATGTGCACATAAAGATGCCCAAGCAATTTTGAGTCCCTGGTAGAGGTTGAAGACCATGCATTTGATAATGCCATCAACTCAACGAGGTTGGGACCATGGCTGTAAGAGTGGTTGCTGAAGGAGAATACAGGTAATGATGACTGCACTTGGAAACAAAAGAGGTTGAAATTAGGGTACTGATGGTAGTGCCTACATAGCGAAACTGGTGACAGTATTTTCATGAGTAAATAGCTTATGACCCAAGTATAAACGTTATGTTGTGAAATGATAATATCACTGGAAAAAGAAAGCTTGAGAGCTTCAAAATAATGGGTGAATCTTAGGAAATTGCCTTTTGTATAGGAGAAGCAAAGTTAAATATTTTCTATTTCATATGCTGCAACCTATAGTTAGCTTCTTCCAGACAGTGAGAAATAATGGTTTGGAGCTACAAGAATCCATTACACGTCCATCTCTACTCTTCCTTTCTGATTATGTTAAGTTTGTGGAAAGTGGTGGAGAATGAGAAATTTCCACTAAAGACAAATGGGAAAAAAAAAGAAAAAAGAAAAGGAAAGGAAAGAAAAGAAAAGAAAAGAAAAGAAAAGAAAAGAAAAGAAAAGAAAAGAAAAGAAAAAGAAAAGAAAAGAAAAGATAAGAAAAAAAAAGGGAAGGGAAGGGAAGGGAAAGCAAGGGAAAGGAAGGGAAGGAAAAGGAAGAAAAGAATATAGAAAAGAAAACAAAAGAGAAGAGAAGAAAATAAAAAAGAAAAGAGAAGAAAAGAAAAAAGAAAGAAAAGAGAGGAAAAGAAAAGAAAAGAAAAGATAAGAAAAGAAAAAAGAAAAGAAAAAAGAAAGAAAAAGATCCTTTGGAGAATTACAGACCTCAAATAAAGAAGCTGCCAGGTTCCTCTTTGGGCAGTTTTAATTTTCCACCTAATAGGGGCACCTGGGTGGCTCAGTCTGTAAAACATCCAACTTCAACTCAGGTCATGATCTCACGGCTTATGAGTTTGAGCCCCGCTTCAGGCTCTGCGCTGACAGCTCAGAGCCAGGATTCTACTTTGGATTCTGTGTCTCCCTCCTTCTCTGCCCCTCCCCTGCTCATGCTCTGTCTCTCTTAAAAATAAATAAACACTAGAAAAAAATTTAATTTTCCATACAATAAAAGCTAAAATTCTTGGTCTGATATGGAACTATATTCAAAAGGTGATATTTCCATAATTTGCATGCCAAGTCTCGTGATACCACTTTAAGTGATTTGAAACTGTGCTTGGGCATTGGGGAGTGGGAATCTTGTGTTGATTGTCTCTTTGCCTACTCCAGAACTCACATTATCCACTAGTTACATGTATACTGAAGGAATCAATCACTGTATGAATATTTTTTTTAATCTTTAATCTTTATTCATTTTTGAGAATGAGAGGGAGTGAAAGTGAGGAAGGGTCAGGGAGAGAGAGATACGGAATCTGAAACAGGCACCTTGGGGCTCAAACCAATGATCCAAGAGATGGTGACCTGAGCTGCAGTTGGACGCTCAACCAACTGGGCCACACAGTTGCCCCACTGCATGAATATTTAATAACACAAATTAGTTAGCATAACTCACTAATAGTGAGCATATTTAATGACATAAAATAATGAGCATAACTAATTGAGAGAATTACTCCAGAAAAGGTACTTTTACTGAAGTTCTTTTGAGGGATAAGTTTGACAATTATTTGAAAGAGATACATCTACATGGCCGTCAAATTGGAAGAATAGGCCTTAAGAAGAAACTCTTAGTCTCTGTTGTTTTGTTTTCCATTTGAAATGGTATAAGATACAGATTTATCTGGTGCAACTCTGAAAACTGTATCCATTAATTACTGTTTAGAATAAACATTCTTAATACTTCTTACCAAAATATTTGTAGGTGAGAAAAAATAATTTCCCTCTATCCTTCAAAATAGTGGGGCCCAGAGAGAGATTAACAGGACACACACACACGTTTATTAACATGTATGCCTCATGCATGAATGGGAAACACCCAGTGAAAAATGAGTAAATCAAACTGAGGGTTTAGAACTCTGGTTTATATAGCATTTTCAACAAAAAAGAAATACATTTTTTGGAGAAATGATGTAACAAAGGAAAGCAGTCTTAGGCTTCTAAGAGCAAGGAACTGCAGGAAGATAAATATGTGCAGAGAAACTAATGGGTGATAAAAGCTAGCTAGTGAAGTTTGTGATTTAGATTCCACGGTGCCTTCTGCAGGCTGACAAGGTCCACAGTTGACTCCGCTGATTGATTAGCTTTTGTCTTTCCTGGTGGAGAGGGGAAGCAGGGCACCTTTGGAAATTTATGTCCTGCTTTTGGGCAAATACGGGAGGGCAGGTTTGCATTTGTCTTCAGCTCAAAAATAAACCTTAGGCCAAAGTCGTATATTTTGGGGTGGCATATTTTACTACACTTCTTGCTGGAACATGAATTTTAGGAAAAAAAAGAAAATAAAACACTTAGCATAAGACACTCTAGTTCTGTACACGTTGTTGTAAATATCAAAACTTCCTTCTTTTTGATCACCACGTAGTATTCCATTGTGTGTGTGTGTGTGTGTGTGTGTGTGTGTGTGTGTGTGTGTGTGTATACACCACATCTTCTCTATCCATCCATTAGTTAATGGACATTTGTGATCTAGACCGTGTGCTAGAGTGTATTATGCTAAGTGAAATATGTCAGTCAGAGAAAGACAAATATCATATGATTTCAGCCATATGTGGAATTTAAGAAACACAACAGATGAACATAGGGGAAGGGAAGCAAAAATAAGAAAAACACAGAGGAAGGCAAACCATAAGAGACTCTTAAATACAGAGAACAAACAGGGTTTCTGGAGGGGAGGTGGGTGGGACGATGGGTTAAATGGGTGATGGGCATTAAGGAGGGTACTTGTTGGGATGAGCACTGGGTGTTACATGTAAGTGATGAATCACTGGGTTCTACTCCTGAAACCAATACTATACTGTATGTTAATTAATGTGAAATTAATTTAATTCATTAAAAATAATAATAAAAATTTTAAAAATAAAAAAACAAAACACTTAAAGTACTGTGATATTTGAAACACCATAAAGTGCCTTACCTCCTAAGATTTAAAAGCACTCCACTATTATATTCTTTTTTTTTTCTATTTGAAAATTAACTACAATGTTAATGTAATAATTAGAAAAATACCATTAAAGAAATGATAAAAAATTATTCTGAGTTTGCTAATGTAAAATGAAATATTAATGAGTTCAAACCAGATTATGAACTGTAACGATATCCAACTGAATTTTTTTATTATTTTGTGACTTTTAATGCATAACAATTCATTCAAAGGCATTATGTATTCACATTTATAAATCATTTTTAATAAAGCAAAAGCTATTTTAGTTTTTTAATTGAACATTTACAAAGTAGACTTTGATGCTTCATGTGATATAATCCCAAATACAAAATGATTGCATGGCTTATACATATATTTGAATGCTAATTTCTTTTATCTAATGCCTTTAGCTGGTTTAAAGTTTTGCAGTATCTTTTATCCTGTTAATATGTTTGGTTGATATCTTTGAAACTTCAAAGATGATATTTTGTCGATATTTGTAGAGCATCTCAAATTGTAGTATGATATTTAATGATAGATTTACATTGATTCTTGACATATTTATGACTCCAATCAGCTTAAATTTTATCTGCTTTTCTGGGATAAAGTCATTTAGCTACAAAAGATTCAAGTGGTTTGAAGATTATCAAACAGTATGTGTTCTTTTAGTTATATAGCTTTAAGTATTCCTATTGTAGGGGAAAAAATCCTTGAGATGTAACAAGCCATCAAACAAAATACATAAAGTGCCTTATGTTTCATTTATTTTGTTGCATTGGTTTGTATCCTTCTTTAAGTTTTTATTGTAGCCCTTAGCATAAAAAAGTTAATATTAAGAAGGAAGAGATTAAAAATAATTTTGGATCATGATCTTCTCAGTTTCATGATTTCTGAACATCCTTTAAAATTGATATGCTGTGTTATTCTCACGATTTCCATTAAATAAGATATGTAAAGAATAGAAGTAGGATTTTCAGGTATTTGAGAGGAACTTTTTATATGAATCACTGTGAAAACAACCTGCATTTACACAGGCAAATCATATTCTTTAAAAACTTGTAATAAATATTAAGAAAATTGTGCTCTTTTTTCATACTGAAAATTTTATCACTCTCCAAACATCAGAATTTTACATTATGAAGGAGAGAGAGAAATGAATATCAAAGATGAGGTTGTGCATGCAAAAGTTTTGTCTGGTGGAACTTGATTCACGTTATTTGAAGTCTTTAAACTCATTGTAGACAGTGGATATAAAAAAAGAGCAACATGAAAAGAAAGTCACCTTTGGAAATTCAAGTTTGAGAAAATAAAATATTTGTAATATTGTAATGTACAAAATAAATTCTTTTTATCAATCCATACACTTCAGGTGGCTTTTTTTTTTTTTTTTTTTCCACTAAAGAATTAGCAAGTTCATGAGTTAGGACTCTCCACATTATGCCACAGGGACACAACAAAAGCTTGCTTTTTTATTCTGCCACATGTCCATTGAAGATAGGCAAGACGTTCTGCTCCCTCCATCCTCAATATGGGAAAGGAAGTGTGGCCAAACACATGCTGTTGTTTTCAAAGTGTCACCCCATAAGTGACACAAGCCTCTCTCGCTCACATTTCATTGCTCAAAATGAGTCACATGGACACATTCAATTTCAAATGCAATGAAAACACAGTGACATGGCAGACTAGATGCTAAATACTTGTGAAAGAACATGCATCTGCTATTGAATATGAAACTGTGGAAATATATGACAGAATAAATGTCAGTGATGTAAGTGATCCATGAAAAAGCTTTAAAAAAAGTAGATAAATAGCATAGAATCTCAAACAGGTAGTTCTTCCACCATAAAGATAGCTTCAAAAAAAAAAAAAGGAAAACTTTAGAATAATAAAATTCTATCTTAAATACATGGTTTGGATTGGGTTTCTAGTTTTTGGTCACGGGCTGCACTCTATGAATACAACTGTCATGTGAAAATAGTTTCAACGAAGTTAAACACTAATATACAGCTAAGTTATCATTTAGACATATACTCTCCTTTGCTAGAATGAGAAGGGAAATTTCGGTTTCTAGGCTTAATACTATAGGGTGTAGGCAGTGGAATCTCTTGTTTGTTAATGTAGATTATTTGAGTCAGCAAAATCAAGTCAGCAAAATACAATGAAGCCAGATGTATTTTGACTTCTAAATAGACTGTAAAATTAAGTCTGGCATGAATTATTGCAAAAACTGTCTTCTCCCACATCAATAAAGGAAAGAATCTCAATGTTTTAGTGAAGTCATTCTTACGCTTCCAGAATTTTTAGCATTGATAGAAAAATGCAGTTAATTGCTTTTAAATTTATTCAGTTGTCTTTTTATTTTTTTTTTTTTTTAATTTTTTTTTCAACGTTTATTTATTTTTGGGACAGAGAGAGACAGAGCATGAACGGGCGAGGGGCAGAGAGAGAGGGAGACACAGAATCGGAAACAGGCTCCAGGCTCTGAGCCATCAGCCCAGAGCCCGACGCGGGGCTTGAACTCACGGACCGCGAGATCGCGACCTGGCTGAAGTCGGACGCTTAACCGACTGCGCCACCCAGGCGCCCCTCAGTTGTCTTTTTAATACTTTATTTAAGAAAATTAAGTTTAGGGTACCTAGGTGGCTCAGTTAGTTAAGCTTGTCTTTCGGTTTCGGCTCAGGTCATGATTTTGCATTTTGTGATTTCCAGCCCCACATTGGGCTCTGCACTGACAGTGGGGAGCCTGATTGGGATTCTCTCTCTCTCTCTCTCTCTCTTTCTCTACCCCTCCCCTCCCCGTACTCTCTCTCCCTCTCTCCATCTCTCAAAATAAATAAATAAACTTAAAAAAAAACAAATGTATAAACAGTTCAACATAAAGCTGTTTTCTTAGAGTTCTTGAATGAAAATTATAAAAGAATGCAGAGCTGAAGAATGTTTGAAATTTGTTTTCAAATAAAGTCTTAAATACTTTTAGTTATCTCAAACTATCATTATGAGTATTATTTTTGTTTCTAAACATCAAATAAATAGGTTTATCTCTTTTAAAAATATATATGGCTTGGAAATATCTTCACAGGCTTGGCAGGGGTAAATTATGTTATTTTCCCAAAAAAGTAAACTTTTCTTGGATGTCACTGTGTAGAATTCTGAGCACAGTTGTTCATGCTGGGTTTTCTAAGCTGAAAGATGTCACTGCCGGGTCTTAAACACATGGGGTGCAGTGCCAATAAGAACAACTTGCCCAGTATCTGTCAAGCCAGGCCGAGTATGGGGCAGTGCCCAGAATCCATGAAGAATACTCTGAAGGTCAGGACATCAGCTAACTGAAAAGAGTTCAGAATGAACTTTTAAAGAGTATAAAATGCCTTTATGGTTTTTAACATGCAGGAAAAGAATCAGGATTTCTTGGCTATCAGAATTCAAAATGAGTATCAATGGCTTGGTTAGAAGTCATACCCTTTAGGTAGTATTATGGCTCAAAAATAATGCTACCCATAATTAAAGAAGTAATATAATCAATTGTTCCTTCAGAATGACTGGAAAATTCTTCCAGTATTTAAAATCTAGAAAAATATTATTATTTAAAAATGCAGAGTTAATGAATCTTAGCTTATTGAATACATGAGAGATTATTTATTTACCATTATAATCAAAAGAGAAGAGGTACACCATGATTCAGAACAAGAATTTAAGTAAGGGGAATTTAATTTCCAATCTCTAGAACGGGCAAAGACGTAGTCATCATTTTTTTTTCTTTTTTTCTCTGCAACGTAAGCAAGGAATAAGTGAGAGATATTTTTAAGCTGCATATTTAAAATGAAAGTAATAGACACGGTTAAAGTGTTTCTTTTTGAGTAGGTTTTCTCAACTGGATACTAGCAAACAAGAAACAAGACAAGGAAGCAGCTAACATAAAAAATATATACAGGATAAAGTAAGAGAAAAGTCAGTAAAGAAATCTCAAATAAATATATCAGCTGAAACCAACTGAAATATACCATCATATAACACACATTGGGATTTTCTTCTCTTTCTTAATTTTCAATTGTTTAAGTAACAACTTCTTTATAATAGATTGAGGACTTGGAACCATGTTTTAAATGATATTTCCCCTTTAACAAATTCTCCAACTACTATTATATTTTTAATGCCTGGCTAGCATTTGATTTATCCTCTATTCCCATGGGGACCAAGTTGCAATAAAATGTTGTCCATTGGATTTGCTAACATGTTTGACTTAGAGCATAAACTACTCATATTACACATTTGAAGGAATATACTGGATAACTATAAATACAGAATGACAAAATCAAGAGATTGTGTCCTTTGATTTAAAAAAGAACATATGTGGTTTATATGTTTTCTTATTTGAATTTCTAGAAGTTATTAAAAAGTACCTATATCATGAGAGCAATGGAAGTTGTCAAAAATTAATATATAGCTGAAAAAATGTGTTAAGTGATTAGTGTTCAGATATCTTAAAAATGTTAGCAGTTGCACAACAACCTTATATATGTATTTTTTTCACTGAGAAAAAGGTATGCTCACGTCTAGGGTAGGTGTGAAACTACAACTCTATTCTTGGAGAGGTCTTTAGGTAATTTCTCTGTAAGCTTCTTGTTAATTAAAAATGGTTTCTAATAAATAAATCAGATTTTGTCATATCAGTCAGTAAACAAGATAACATCTTTATTGACTAAGTGACTTACATTTTGTCATCCATCGATGGACATTTGGGCTTTTTCCATACTTTGGCTATTGTTGATAGTGCTGCTATAAACATGGGGGGTGCACATGTCCCTTCGAAACAGCACACCTGTATCCCGTGGATAAATGCCTAGTAGTGCAATTGCTGAGTCATAGGGTAGTTCGATTTTTAGTTTTTTGATGAACCTCCATACTGTTTTCCAGAGTGGCTGCACCAGCTTGCATTCCAGCAGCAATGCAAAAGAGATCCTCTTTCTCTGCATCCTCACCAACATCTCTTGTTGCCTGACTTGTTCATGTTAGCCATTCTGACAGGTGTGAGGTGATATCTCACTGTGGTTTTGATTTGTATTTCCCTGATGATGAGTTATGTGGAACATTTTTTCAAACTGGCTGGTGGTTTTCATGTGTCAGTTGGCCATCTGGATGTCTTCTTTGGAGAAGTGTCTATTCATGTCTTTTGCCCAATTTTTCACTGGATTATTTGTTTTTTGGGTGTTGAGTTTGATAAGTTCTTTATAGATTTTGGATACTAACCCTTATCTGCTATGTCGTTTGCAAATATCTTCTCCCATTCTGTCGGCTGCCTTTTGGTTTTTCTGATTGTTTCCTTCGCTGTGCAGAAGCTTTTTATTTTGGTGAGGTCCCAGTAGTTCATTTTTGCTTTTGTTTCCCATGCCTCCGGAGACCTGTTGAGTAAGAAGTTGCTGTGGCCAAGAACAAAGAGGTTTTGCGTGCTGTCTCCTCGAGCATTTTGATGGCTTTCTGTCTTATATTTAGGTCTTTCATCCATTTTGAGTTTATTTTTGTGCACGGTGTAAGAAAGTGGTCTAATTTCATTCTTCTGCATGTCGCTGTCCAGTTTCCCCAGCACAACTTGCTGAAGAGACTGTCTTTATTCCATTGGATAGTCTTTCCTGGTTTGTCAACGATTAGTTGACCATAGGTTTGTGGGTCCATTTCTGGGTTCTCTATTCTGTTCTATTGATCTGAGTGTCTGTTCTTGTGCCAGTACCATACTGTCTTGATGATTACAGCTTTGTAATACAGCTTGAAGTCCAGGATTGTGATGCCTCCTGCTTTGATTTTCTTTCTCAACATTGCTTTGGATATTCTGGGTCTTTTCTCATTCCATACAAATTTTAGGATTATTTATTCTAGCTCTGTGAAGAATGCTGGTGTTATTTTGATAGGGATTGCATTGAATATGTAGACTGCTTAGGGTAGTATTGACATTTTAACAATATTTGTTCTTCCTATCCAGGAGCATGGAATCTTTTTCCATTTTGTGTGTGTGTGTGTGTGTATGTCTTCTTCAATTTCTTTCATAAGCTTTCTATAGTTTTCAGTGTATAGATTTTTCACCTCTTTGGTTAGATTTATTCCTAGGTATTTTATGGGTTTTGGCGCAACTGAAAATGGGATCGATTCCTTGATTTCTTTTTGTGTCACTTCATTGTTGGTGTATAGGAATACAACTGATTTCTGTGCATTGATTTTATATCCTGCAACATTGCTGAATTCATGAATCAATTCTAGCAGTATTTTGGTCGAATTTTTTGGGTTTTCCATATAGAGTATCATGTCATCTGCGAAGAGTGAAAGTTAGACCTCCTCCTGGCCAATTTGGAGGCCTTTTATTTCTTTGTGTTGTCTGATGGCAGAGGCTAAAACTTCCAATACTATGCTGAATAACAGTGGCAAGATTGGACATCCCTGTCTTGTTCTGACCTTAGGGAGAAAGCTCTCAGTTTTTCCCCATTGAGGAGGATATTAGCATTAGGTTGCTTATATATGGCTTTTATGATCTCAAGGTATGACAATTCTATCCCTACTTTCTTGAGGGTTTTTATCAAGAAAGGATTCTGTATTTTGTCAAATGCTTTCTCTGCATCTATTGAGAGGATCATATGGTTCTTGTCCTTTCTTTTATTCATGTGATGAATCATGTTAATTGTTTTGCGGATATTGAACCAGCCCTGCATCCCAGGTATAAATCCCACTTGGTCATGGTGAATAATTTTTTTAATGTATTGTTGGATCCAGTTTGCTAATATCTTGTTGAGGATTTTTGCATCCATGTTCATCAGGGAAATTGGTCTGTAGTTCTCCTTTTTAGTGGGGCCTCAGTCTGGTTTTGGAGTCAAGGTAATGCTGGCCTCATAGAAAGAATTTGGATTTTTTCCTTCCATTTCTATTTTTTGGAACAGCTTCAAGAGAATAGGTGTTCACTCTTTCTTAAATGTTTGGTAGAATTCCCCTGGAAAGCCATCTGGCCCTGTACTCTTGTTTTTTGGCAGATTTTTGCTTACTAATTCGATTTCCTTACTGGTTATGGGTCTGTTCAAATTTTCTGTTTCTTCCTGTTTCAGTTTTGGTAGTGTATATGTATCTAGGAGTTTGTCCATTTTTTCCAGATTGCCCATTTTATTGGCATATAATTGCTCAAAATATTCCCTTATCATTGTTTTTATTTCTGCTGTGTTGGTTGGGATCACTCCTCTTTCATTCTTGATTTTGTTTATTTGGGTCCTTTACTTTTTGTTTTTGATCAAACTGGCTGGTGGTTTATCAATTTTGTTAATTCTTTCAAAGAACCAGATTCTGGTTTCATTGATCTGTTCCACTGTTTTTGTTTTGTTTTGTTTTGATTTGGTTTCGATAGCATTAATTTCTGTTCTAATCTTTATTATTTCCTGTCTTCTTCTGGTTTTGGGTTTTATTTGCTGTTCTTTTTCCAGCTCCTTAAGGCGTATGGTGAGGTTGTGTATCTGAGGTCTTTCTTCCTTCTTTAGGAAGGCCTGGATTGCTATATACTTTCTTCTTATGACCACCTTTGCTGCATCTCAGAGGTTTTGGGTTGTGGCATTATCATTTTTATTGGCTGCCATATACTTTTTAATTTCCTCTTTAACTTCTTGATTGACCCATTCATTTTTTAGTAGGATGTTCTTCAGTCTCCGAGTATTTGTTACCTTTCCAAATTTTTTCTTGTGGTTGATTTCAAGTTTCATTGCATTGTGGTCTGAAAATATGCATGTTATGATCTAGATTTTTTGTACTTACTTAGGGCTGATTTGTGTCCCAGTATATGGTCTATACTGGAGAATGTTCCATGTGTACTGGAGAAGAATTTATATTCCACTGCTTTAGATGAAATGTTCTGAATATATCTGTTAAGTCCATCTGGTCCAATATGTCATTCAAAGCCATTGTTTCCTTGTTGATTTTTTTGATTAGATTATCTGTCCATTGCTGTGAGTGGGGTGTTGAAGGCTCCTAATATTATGGTATTACTATCAATGAGTTTCTTTATGTTTCTGATTAATTGATTTATATATTTGTGTACTTTCACATTTGGTTCATAAATGTTTACAATTGTTAGGTCTTCTTGGTCTATAGACCCCTTGATTATGATATAATGCCCTTCTGCATCTCTTGATACAGTCTTTATTTTAAAGTCTAGATTGTCTGATAAAAATATGGCTACTCTGGCTTTCTTTTGTTGACCGTTAGCATGACAGATGGTTCTCTATCCCCTTATTTTCAATCTGAAAGTGTCTTAGGTCTAAAGTGGGTTTCTTATATACAGAATATAGATGGATCTTGTTTTCTTATCCATTCCGTTACCCTATGTTTTTTGATTGGAGCATTGAGTCTATTGACATTTAGAGTGAGTACTGAAAAATGTGAATTTATTGCCATTATGATGCTTGTAGAATTGGAGTATCTGGTGGTGTTCTCTGGACCTTTCTAATCTTTGTTTCTTTTTGTCTGTCTTTCTTTCTTTCTTTCTTTCTTTCTTTCTTTCTTTCTTTCTTTCTTTCTTTCACTTTCATCATTTCTCCCCTCAGAGAGCCCCCCTTAAAATTTCTTGCAGGGCTGGTTTAGTGGTCACAAACTCCTTCAGTTTTTCTTTGTCTGGGGAAACGTTTGTTTCTCCTATTTTGAATTACAGCCTTACTGGATAAAGAATTCTTCACCGCATATTTTTCTGATTCAGCACACTGAATATATCCTGACACTCCTTTTTGACCTGCCAAGTTTCTGTGGATAGGTTTGCTGCAAACCTGGTATGTCTTCCCTTGTAGGTTAGGGATTTTTTTTTCCCTTGCTGCTTTCATGATTCTCTCCTTGCCTGAGTATTTTGTGAATTTGACTATGATATGCCTTGTTGATGATTGGTTTTTGTTGAATCTACTGGGGGGTCCTCTGTGCTTTCTGGATTTTGATGTCTGTGTCTTTCCCCAGGGTAGAAAAGTTTTCTGCTATGATTTGCTCACATAACCCTTCTACCCCTATTTCTCTCTCTTCCTCTTCTGGGACCCCTATGATTCTGGTGTTGTTCCTTTCTAATGAGTCACTGATTTCTCTATTAAATCATATTCTTTTGCCTTCATCTCCCTCTTTTTTTCTGATTCATTATTCCCCATAAGTTTGTCCTCTATATTTTGTTGATTCTCTGTTCTGCCTCATCCATCCTTGCTGCTGCGGCACCCATCCATGATTGCAGCTCAGTTATAGCATTTTTTATTTCATCCTGACTAGTTTTTACTTCTTTTATCTCAATAGAAAAGGATTCTACTCTATTTTCGACTCCAGCTAGTATTCTTATTATCGTGATTCTAAATTCTGGTTCAGACATCTTGCTTATATCTCTGTTGGTTAAATCCCTGGCTGTTGTTCCTTTGTGCTCTTTCTTTTGGGGTGAATTCCTTCGTTTCATCATTTTGAAGGAAGAAAAGGAATTAATGAGGTAGAAAGATTAAAAAAATAAAATTTAAAAATATTAAAATTAAAAAATTAAACAGACACACACACACACACAATTGAATAAATGATGCTAGATCCTAGGTGTGTTTTGTTCTGGGTATTGAAAGTGGTTTGATATATTAGAGAAAAAAAATGGGAAAGAAAAGGAAATCATTTGAAAAAATGAATACACTGAAGTAGACTAAAATGAAATGATGGGAGTTAAATAGAATTTGAAAAAATGTACATGAAAGTAAAGAATATAGCAGAAAAAATTAAATAAAAATATTTTAATAGAAATTGAAAGTAAAAATGAAGTCTTTCTGTATTCAAGAAAAAGAAAAGGAATGAAAAAGAGAAAACGGGAAAAAAAGGAAATCATTTGAAAATTTGAAAAAGTGAATACAGTGAAGTAGACTGTAATAAAATGATGGACATAAAATAGAATTTGAAGAAAATTACAAAAAAATTAAAAAATAGTAAAAAAATTAAGAAAAAGATTTTTTTTAAATTTTTTTTTCAACGTTTTTATTTATTTATGGGACAGACAGAGACAGAGCATGAACGGGGGAGGGGCAGCGAGAGAGGGAGGCACAGAATCGGAAACAGGCTCCAGGCTCCGAGCAATCAGCCCAGAGCCTGACGCAGGGCTCGAACTCACGGACCGTGAGATCGTGACCTGGCTGAAGTCGGACGCTTAACCGACTGCGCCACCCAGGTGCCCCAAGAAAAAGATTTTTAATAAAAATTTAAAATCAAAATGAATTTTTTCTTTCTGTATTCAAGAAAAAGAAAAGAAGTGAAAAAGAGGAAAAAAAGAAAGAATGAAAATTGAATAGATGGACCTGCTAACAGATTTAAATAGGACTGAAATTACTTCATTTTCCCCTAGAAGTCAGACTATGACGTGATCTATAGTCCACAAGCTAAGCAAAGGGTGAGACTTGTGTTCTTGAAGAGCGAGGTTGGCCCAGTTGGGTGGGACTCAGTGTAATGGCTCTGTTCTCCACTAGATGGCACTGATAGCCTACTGGGGTGAAGTGTTGTGGTGCTTGTAGGTGCCTATGCACATCAGTGGGAGCTGTGAAAATGTTGTCACCCAGCTACCCAGTCTCTAGTATCCAAACTCTGTTCTCCCCCTTCAGCAATCACGCTATCCTGTCCTCTGTCTTCAGCTTTCATCTACTCCCCACTTTTTCACTGTCTGTGACCAAGCCCCAGTACCTCTCTCCCAAGTTTTGTCTCAGATGCGGCTGTTTTCCCTGACCCCTTACTTCTGAAAGACTGTGGCTTTGATCTGCTCTGTCCCTCTGTGGAAGGGTCTCCCTGAGCAATGGCCAAATGTTGGCTGCACCCTTGCTGGACCCTGCTGCTGCTGGTGCCCCAAGACTGCAGCCACCTGCCAGCCCACCCCAGAAAAAGTTCATGAGACAATGTAGCAGCAGCGTTTCAGGGATTATGGAAAATCACAACACACATCTGGCACCAGGAGTCACCTTTAACGACCCTGTTCCAGCACCAGCGAATGTGCCCCTTCTCTGGGGTCTGCTGGGACCAGGTGGCTTCAACAGTCCCTACCAAATATCCTTCCAGCAGTGGAACCACTTTTCCCCGTGAGGCCCAAGAACCTCCTGGACCCCACTCTGCTCCTGGGATTCGCCTTTCCCACCAGAGCACTGCCAGGTATCAAGCTGTGGACTTGCAGCCTTTACGCTCCCCTTGTTTACAGTCTTAATGGAATATAAACCCTCTCCTTTCTCCTTTCTCACTTTTTAGTTCAGTCCCTGTGGCTGTTACCATTGTTCAACTTTCTCTCCAGCTGCTTTTGGGGAGGGGTGCTTTTCCCGTATTCTCCCCGCCCCCACCGTGTCCATCCTCTCTCTGTCCGCAAAAGCGGCTCCCTGCCTGCTGTGGCTTCTCCCTCCCCAAGTTCACCTCTCTGCACTGTGTGCCTGCTGAATTCTGTGGTTCAGGTTGTGCAGATTGCTGTGTTAATCCTCCAATCAGTTTTCCAGGTGTGCAGGATGGTTTAGTGTTGGCCTGGCTGTATTTCACGGATGCAAGACACACAAAAAACTTCCATCTGTTCCGCCATCTTGGCTCCTCCTGTTCTACTAAAAGATTTTTATGGGAGAGAAATGTGCCTGGATCAAACATTACTGCATGAGGCTTTTTTTTCCTAAACATATTTAAATGACTTTAAAATTACATTTGTTCATGTCTTCTGATCATTATTTTCAATTTTAAAAAGAACAATTTCTACATTTAGAATTTCCCCAGAACAAGATTAATAAACTAAACAGACAGCACCACTTTGTAACATTCAAAGTAGCCTAGTAGTAATAATAGAAATTTACTAATTTCTAGGTTAAATTAGTTTAAGTTTTTAAAAATGCTTACAGTAATTATCCTAATTACTCTGACCATGTTTTCTTTTGGTGAATTTATAAGATTTTAAAACTCCATTTAACCCTAAAGAAAAGCCTTTTTTCTTAAAGCTCTTATTTCTTTTCAATTATACTTCCAATTATGTTAATAAATCAGACTTAGCTTCATAAATTAATACAGCTAAAGAAAATTTTCAGTAATGCATTGACATATTCTCAGTAATTTTAAATAAAACTAACATACTATTTAAGGATGATAGATTGAGCTTTGATGATGTAATAAATATACATATATATTAAAAAGAATCACACAAAAGTTTTTTTTTTTTTGTTCTTCTATGGTTACATGTCAATATCAAAATGTTAGTCTGCATTTTTCTAACTACTTTTATTAGAAGTATCAAAATATTTGTGAGGGGTGACATAATCTAATTTCAGTCAGTTGAATGATGAAACTACTTACATGCTTTACATCTTCAGTAAAAAAATTTTTTAAAAAGTCAAAATTGGAAGAAATTGAAACAGGAACACTGCAAACTAAAATATTCATTTCAGGTTTTACTCATCAAACTACTCATTGTGTATGCTTTTCATGATTTTTCAAAGTATTTGAATTTTTTAAAATTATTTTTAAGCAAAATTTGCATATGAACACTTTCAAAATGTACTAAAACAATCAGCTTCCCCTCTCCTGCACAGATAGGTAATAACTGTATTATTCTGGGTATGCGGGAGCTATCTATAATATATCACTTAATTTCTCCCTTTTGAATGGTATTCTCTTTGCAGTTCCCTGGTCAAGGAGAATATCTGATTTTACACCATCAGTGTAACAAGAAATTTCCCCATCTCTAATTTTGCTGTTGACTGATGTATGATCACCGTAAATCAACTTGCTGCCTCTAATTGCAGATTGCTCTGTAGTAAAATAAGGAAGTCTGACCAAATCATCTTTAAGATCTATTCAGGAACTCATATTATATGTAATCTGCAACCTCTGAAATGAAAACATTTCAGTTTCCATGCTCTTAGTGTCTCACCTTTCTTCCTCTTCATTTAGTTTTATTTATTTTGTTTTCAGTGTCCAGGTCTCTAGTGGAATAGGATATATGGGTATTATATTTTGAATGTGGAAGCCTAGTTTTGGGGCTTTGTTAACCCATATGATATTATAGTAAATATCTTCTTGTATCCCTATTTTTAGCTAATGTGTAAGATACCATTTGTCGTAATCTAATATTTTGTATTAATTTGTGTAAATATGTGGTTTGAAAAACCAAATAGTGCTATAAATTTATAATAATAGGAGCCTTGTCCTATCTTTTTTCTTACCTTCCTGGTGTATACCTTCAACTCCTAAGTTGTGTCTTTTGGAATTTAACTCCTAAGTTAATTAATTAACTAATTAAGTAAATATTAACTGAAAAATAGTCATGTATTTATCTTTTCATCTTGGAAAATATCTACCAAATTCCTATTCTCAAAGATAAAAGAGTTTTACTTTCTTACTATTGACCCTTTTTTTTTTCCTTTTGAAACATGATTCATGCTAAATTTCAAGTGAGAGGAAGTAATCAGTAACAAAATGTGTGTAATTAAACGAAACTACAAGTCATGTTAAGGCTCCATCAGTGTCCAGAATAGTGTAAAACTGGAATATGGTGTGTACTAACAACTTAACTGTAGTATGAAGTTTAAAGGACAAAGGGATTAAAATAGCTATAGCTTTAACATGAATATAAAACTGATGATGTTCTGATACTGTTAATATCAGTCATTTGGCAAGATAAAATATCACCAAATAAGAACAGTAAAAGCCTACTTTAAGGGAATAAAAGACATGTGTAGTATTCTATGTAGCGGAATGAAAATATAAAGGAACATGGATGTAAGAAGTAGAGCACCATGACCATCATCGTAAGCCTGTTTTGAAAAATAGATATGAATTACGGGGGGAGATAGGAGATCGGTGTGCATTTAAGAGATAAGTTCACTGCTAAAGATAACGTGAGTGCTGGAGCGCCTGGGTGGCTCAGTCGGTTAAGTGGTCAACTTCAGCTCAGGTCATGAGCTCTCATGGTTCATGAGTTCAAGCCCTGTGTTGGGCTCTGTGCTGACAGCACGGAGCCTGGAGCCTGCTTCCGATTCTGTGTCTCCCTCTTTCTCTGATCCTTCCCCATTCACACTCTGTCTCTCTTTGCCTTTCAAAAAAAAATGAATAAATGCTAAAAAAAAAAAAAAAAAAAAAAGATAAGGTGAGTGCTGACTTCTGTCTTACGATCATTTATATCAGAAAAAAATGGTTATTTATAAATATTCCTTTACAAGCTCTAAAATCTGCTTTCATGCTGTTTTTTTAATGCCTATGTAAGGTAGGTATGATTTTATTTTTATTTTTAACACCACCCTGCAGTCTCAGAAAGTATTTATATGAAAACAATCACTACATGTTTGAGACAAATGCTCTTGAAAAGATGAAGTGTTTGGATTAATCAACTCCTTATTCCCTTTAATATTTGTATGGTTACTTTCATTAATTAAGCTGTTTCAAAATATCTCTTCTTTTTTCTTGGTGTAAAGAAATGATAACTATTGACTGAAATTTTCATGGGAATAGGTCTGCCTGAAACGGTACGCGTATTACCCACAGTCCTTTCTGCAGTGAGCACACGTGGAGCTATTGCTCCCATTTGTGGCCACTGCAGTGTGTCACTAAGACGTTGCCTCTTAAATGTGTGGCTTCAATGAATTTTAAATTTAGTCTTAGTAGAAAAAATCATACACAAAATAGAAAACAGAGTTCCAAGTAAGATCAACTTTGGTTTGAAAATTAGCTTATAAGTCAAGTTAAAAAAATACGTGCAAATCTGATTTCCCTTTAAAATTTTTTTTTAACGTTTATAAGTCAAGTTAAAAAAATACGTGCAAATCTGATTTCCCTTTAAAATTTTTTTTTAACGTTTATTTATTTTTGAGACAGGGAGAGACAGAGCATAAACTGGGGAGGGTCAGAGAGAGGGAGACACAGAATCCGAAACAGGCTCCAGGCTCTGAGCTGTCAGCACAGAGCCCTACACGGGGCTCGAACTCACGGACCGCGAGATCATGACCTGAGCCGAAGTCGGCCGCTTAACCGACTGAGCCACCCAGGCGCCCCTGATTTCCCTTTTAAATAATAAGTATGTATACATAGCTGTCTAATGTTTAGCATGGAATATGTTCATATGAAAGCAATCACATATATTTAAACACGAGAAGTCTTTGTTCTTTTAGCATTTGTTGCATAAAAGAACACCATGTTTGAGATAATATGCTTTTCGCCCAAAGTGCCTATTTTCTGACTTAGGGTTTTTCTAATTTAGGTTTTTCTCACTTAGGATTTGCATGTGAGTGTGTTGGAAAAGAAAATACAATAGTACACAGAGTGTGTGCATATGATTAATGCACTTTACTTTCATCCTTTAGTGTGTTTATTAATTCCAACCCTCTGTTATGAACACCTGTTACATACGGTTTGTCTTTGGTTAAAGCACTCCGTATATGTGTTGAAGACACAGAGATGAACAAATCTTCATCAAAACACTCAGAGGCTGACGTAGAGACTGACACTTATATGTGTTAATGAGGGAAACACAAGTGAAATAACACTTAACCTCAGGGATTGAGGTGCTGATTACAAATGAGTATACAAATGTTATGAAATCACAACAAAGGAGCAGCAGCTCCCTCGGCACCGTCTGTGACTGCTTCTGTCTCTGGTTCTTCGATCCATGGAAAAGCTGCAGCCGTCTATTCACTCCTAACCACTCTTCAGCTGATCCATTTCTTTCTGTTGCTTAACAGCAGTTCATATTTATATCAGTTAAAGCATAAAATAGAAGGCTGGACTTGAGGCACCTGGGCGGCTCTGTTGGTTACCCATCTGACTTTGGCTCAGGTCATGATCTCACGTTTTGTGAGTTCTAGCCCTGCATTGGTCTCTCTGCTGTCATCGCAGGGCCTACTTCACATTCTCTCTCTTCCCCTCTCTGCCCCTCCCCCACTAGTGCTCTCTCTCTCTCTCTCTCTCTCTCTCTCAAAAATAAATAAACTTAAAAAAAAGAAGCATCAGTATGATTGATGGAAATAAAGCCCGTTTTTTAAATACATATATATGTTTGAACTCAAAGGCTCAAGGTATTTTATGTATAGGAAATACTTAGTCTATCCCAATTTTGCCTGTTAAATTCATCACAGCAGACTTGTGCATGTACTAATTTTTTTTTAAAGAATAGAAAAAAATAAAAGCAAACTATGCAGGATTCTTGAAATACCTCTTATCTTTCTATTAAAATGCAAGATGTATCCAAAAGCTACTCTTAATAGAGATTTTTATTCAAGAATACTTATGTTGTCAGATTTAAAATTACATTATTTTCTACAATTACTAATTATAAATATAAAGCTTTTTGGGGTAAAAATCACATACAAAGAGTTTATATTAATGTCCTAAATTTGTTAAATATAGGTCTATGTTTTGAATAAAATGTCTAAATATGTTTTTTAGCTAAGTAAAAGATGTTTTGAATCTTTAAAACACACTTTAAATGTGCATGATTTAGGAATAAGGTTGGAGTTTGGAGCTTAGAAAATAAAAATATATGAGAAATCATGAGGTCAGTTAATTTAATTAAACTTAATTAATTTTCTGAAAACCCAAAATAAGTATTATAAACATGTTGAAGAAAGTGAATTAGAAGAGGATTAATAACAGGACTTTTAACAGTTGACATTTTCTTCTCATCTTTATTGCATGAAGTGACAAGGGTTATGCTTTTGTCTCTGGCTTACATAGCTGGATGGGCAGTACTACCTTTTACTTAGATGTATAACTGGAGAGGGGCAAATTTGGGGGTATGAAATCATGAGTTCAGTTTGGTCAAGCAGAGCGTGAAGTGTTTTGAAGTTCTCAAGAAAGATGTAAAGCACACTGTTGTGGACAGTGGTCTGAATCTGAGAAGAGACATTTCCTATCTTTTTGATGAAGAATCTTATGCAGCAGCTTAGCACCTACATATATCTCCTTTAACCATACTTAATCCCCAGTGACGATAATAACAAAGCCATACTTCTGCCTAGCAGAAGACAACTATTCAGTGTACGAACAAAAATGCACAAACCCTCTCCCAGTGGAGGATACAAAGTCCTTGGGTGATGTTTACTCTTTTTGATATCCTGAAACTTAAATATTACGATGTAAAGTTCATACGCTGTAAATATTATCATATAAAGTCAACATATCTTATGTATCATGTAGGCAGAATTATGACCTTGTTATTATCTTTATTTAGGGATTAAATATAGTTTAAGGAGATGTGTATGGGTACCAAGTTGACAAAAGGGGAGGCTTGTGGTAGTGAATTTTGTGAGTCAACTCGGTTAGGGTGTGGTACCCAGATATTTAGTCAAATATTTTTCTAGACGTTCTATGAAGACGTTTTTTTAGATGAGATTAGCATTCAAATCAATAGACTTTGAGTAAAGAATATTACCCACTGTAATGTGGATAAACTTCATCCAATTACTAGAAGACCTTAAGAGAAAAAGTTAACTTCCTCCAAGGAAGAGAGAATTCTGTCTGCAAACTATCTTTGGACTTGAGCTACATTGTAAACTTTTCCCTAGGTTTCCAGCCTGCCAGTGTACCCTGAGGATTTTGAACTTACTAGCCTCCATAATTCTGTGAGGCAATTCCTTAAGATAAATACTGCTCCTCTCCTCTCTCTCTTTTATATTTTGTATTTCTGTGTGTGGGTATGCATGTGTGTGTGTGTGTGTGTGTTTGTGTGTGTGTGTGTGTGTGTGTACTTCTGTATATATACATACACATTCTATTTCCTATTTGTTCTTTTTCTCTAGGGAACCCTAATACATCCTTTTCTCATTGATTTGCAACCCCAGTTCCTCTATAGATCCTGTGGCATATGTGCTTGGAGGAGTATGAACTTTGAGTTCTATTTCATCTAGCCTAGTTTTAACTACCATGGCTTGATAATAGCCTTTTTTTTTTTTTTTTCAAAAGTGCCCTTACTATTTTTGACTTTTACAGTCCTATTAGGATTATGGTATCAGCTTCTCAAATTATGCTAAAATTCCTGGGGAGATTTTCATTAGAATGCCAATGGATTTTTTTTTACTTGGAGAGGAAACTCTCCCATTTCTTCCATTTGTTAGCTTCTTCTTATTGCTGGTCTCCCCAATGTGGTTTGTAAGCATTGACTATGCCTTCATCCTCAGGGTAGTTTTCATGAGGGACCCATCTGTCTTGGGCTTGGGAAATATCTATAAAGGAAGGTTTTATGTTTTCCCCAGTATGGGACCTATAGTGCTCTCAGTTTTCAAAATCATAGGTTTGCATACTAATTTCCAAACTTATTCAACAAATATCACAGCGGCTTGAATTTAATACCCATATCTGTCTAAGGTTCCTGGCTTCTCAGGGGTCTTAAAATAGGGATACCTGGGTGGCTCAGTTGGTTGAGCGTCCGACTTCCGCTCAGGTCATGATCTCGAGGTTTGTGAGTTTGATCCCTGTATCGGGCTCTGTGCTGACAGCTCGGAGCCTGGAGCCTGCTTCAGATTCTGTTTCCTTCTCTCTCTGTCCCTCACCTGTTCACACTCTGTCTCTCAAAAATAAATAAGCATAAAAAATTAAAGGGCCTTAAGTAAATAAGTAAACAAATAAGTAAATAGTCTTTCTTATTTTAACCCAGCCCCATAAAGAAGTGCAAGATTCCTGTAGTTTCCTAAACCAGTGACCAGATTTATTTCAGATTCCTTTTAACACATTCTCTCTGGCTTCTGATTTTTTGTAGGTAGCTCAGCTTCAAATTCCCTTTTATTTGGCTTCTGATTCTTAGAATCCCTGGTCTATGTATATACCAAAAACATAGCTTCTTGCCATTACCTGGTTCTGATAGTCTCCAAATACATTTATGCTTAGCTCCAGCATACTAGATTTCCTTATTTTTTCTTTGATTTCACTGATCATAATTACTAAAGATATACTTACCTTTTCAGTTTCGATTTTTTTTCGATTTTTTTTCGATTAATTATCAATTCCAAGGCTTTAGAACAGTAACTTGGCAGTGAAATGATCACGTGGACTACATAAAATGTCTGTACTCTAGTGAGGGAATATTATGCTATATCGTTGACCTGCATTTTTTCATTCATGAAACAAATAATGAAATAACAAAAGTTATGAGCATTGTTTTAGATACCATTTGTGGCACCTTCCAACTATTTATAATATAAACTTAACAAACAGGAAGCATTATAATATTTTACTTAATTTAACTATGTATGCATGCGAGAGGGGAAGAGAACAAAAAAATTAAAAATAATAAAGAGTACAGGTAATTTTGCTGATGTTTCAATCATGGTGCTCATTCCCAAAATGTAGTTGAGATGACAGACATGAATCAAGTAAGCTCTTCTAAAGTAAACACACAGACATTCACACGCACACACATACATGCGCGCGCGCGCGCGCGCGCGCGCGCGCGCACACACACACACACACACACAGAAAATGGCAACTAAAAGCAAATCACAAGTTTTTTTTTTTCTCATACTTAGCTGAGAAAACTGATTTCTTACAATGCCAGGAAAAAAAGAACAAAAAGAAAAGAGAAAAAAAGAAAACAACAGAGAAACTGTTGTGTCAGCACATGTCTATGGGAAGTTCAGATATATTTTAAACATGTCTGATATTCCCTTTATGTTGTTACACTTGGAAGAAGTTATTCAATTTTCAAAAACCCAAAAATGAGGTCCTACAGCTTTACCTATAAGCATTAAGTCTTTCTGAAAATTTGAACAGTTCATTCTATTTGATAAGTTCATTCTAAATAAACACTGAGATGATTAGATTAGATACATACAAAATTTGGACTATTGTGTCAACTGTGCTTTATTTTCTTTTTGTGTGTGTTATTTAAATCAGTTTTCTCTCCATAAATTACTAAGAAGAGGATTCTATGAATCCAAGGATTTCTTTCTTCCCCTCTCCCTCTCTCTTGTTCTCTTTGACTTTTTCTCTCACTTCATTTTGAATATCAGATAGTATCAAATACAGGTATATCTATATCTCTTTTTTTATGTATGTTGGCACTTTATTCAATTTATAGTTTTTTTTTTTTTTACTTTTAAGTTTCTAACTTGATGAGTTTGTTTATTTATTTATTTATTTATTTATTTATTTATTTTTACATTTATTTATTTATTTTTTTTTTTAATTTATTTTTGGGACAGAGAGAGACAGAGCATGAACGGGCGAGGGGCAGAGAGAGAGGGAGACACAGAATCGGAAACAGGCTCCAGGCTCTGAGCCATCAGCCCAGAGCCCAACGCGGGGCTCGAACTCACGGACCGCGAGATCGTGACCTGGCTGAAGTCGGACGCTTAACCGACTGCGCCACCCAGGCGCCCCTACATTTATTTATTTTTGAGAGACAAAGACAGAGCACTAGTCGGGGAGGGATAGAGAGAGAGGGAGACACAGAATCCGAAGCTGGCTCCAGGCTCTGAGCCATCAGCCCAGAGCCTGACGTGAGGCTTGAACTCATGAACCGTGAAATCGTGACCTGACCGAAGCAGAAGCTTAACTGACTGAGCCACCCAGGCACCCCTCTAACTTGATGAGTTTAAATCTTACATCTTTTTTTTTTTCTTTAAACAAATAGCCATGTAAAACTACTGAATACAAATTCATCTATATCATAAAGTTTGGAAATTTTGTGATTTTATGATTTTTATTTTGCTAATAGTTAATAAAATTCAGTTCTTATTTTAATCACAAATTGTGTTTAAAACAATATTTTCTCTTGGTTTGGTTGTTGTCGTTGTTATTTCTTTATTTTTAATAATGATATCTTTTTATATTTTTATCAAGTACTTTGCTTCTTTTTTAATCCCAACTTGAGAAAATAACTGTCTCGTGTCTCTATGCCACCTTTTTAAAAACTAGCTTGTGAAGTGTTCCATGAGCTCATAAAATAATAAGATACATTCTTTCTTTGTAATGCTCAATTTTCAATATGTAGTAACAAAATCAGTCATATAATATCTTCTTATCAACTCTTCTATGTTCCTAACAGTAGATTCATAGATCTAAGGTGGTTGTTAAAGATGGAAATTACTGATCCCTCTTACATTACTACTAAATTAAAATCCATAAATGCTAGTATGCTGTTTGTTCAGCTATTTTGTTTTTTGAATTCCACATAAGTAAAGTTATATAGAACACATCTTTCTCTGTCTAACTTATTTTACTTATTATAGTACCCTATAGGTCCATCCAAATTGTCACAAATCTCCAGATTTGATTCTTTTTGGTGGCCAAGGAACATTCCATTATATTGGAGTGTGAGTGTGTGTGTGTGTGTGTGTGTGTGTGTGTGTGTGTGTTCTCTCTATATATACCACATTTTCTCTATGTATACCACATCTATTGGTGGACATTTAGGTTGTTTCCATATCTTGGGTATTATAATTAATGCTGAAATCAATGTAACAGTGCATATTATCTTTTCAAATTACTGTTTTCATTTTCCTTGGATAAATACCTCTAAGTAGAATTACTGGATCATATGGTAGTTCTATTTTTAACTTCTTGAGGAACTTCCACACTATTTTCCATAGTGACTGTACCATTTTGCATTCCCATCAACAGTGCATAAGGGCTTTCTTTTTTCTGTATTCTCACCAACACTTTGTATTTCCTGTCTTTTTGATAATAGCTATTCTGACAGGTATGAGGTGATGGTAGTTCTCATTTTCCTGATCATTAGTGATTTTGAGCACCTTCTCATGCATCTGTTGGCCATCTGTGCATCTTCTTTGGATACATATCTATTCAGGTTCTCTGCCACTTTTAATTTCATTGTTTTTTCTGAGAGTTTTTTTTTTTTTGGCTGAGTTCTGTGAGATTTTCTCTCTATTTTGGATATTATCCCCTTATTCGATATATCATTTGCGACTGTCTTCTGTCATTCAGTGGGTTGCCTTTTCATTTTGTTGGTCTTTTCCTTCACTGTAGAAAAGCTTTTTAGTTTGAGGTAGTCCCATTTGCTTATTTTTTGCTTTTGTTGCCCTTGCCTGAGGTGACATAAAAAAAAAAAAATATATATATATATATATATATATATAGTTAAAACCAAAGTCCAAGAATTTACCACCTACGTGCCTATGTTTTATTCTAGCTTTATGGTTCTTATGCTTAAGTCTAATTTCATTTTGAGTTTATTTTTGTACATGCTGTAAGAAAGTGGTCCAGTTTCATTCTTTTGTATGTAGTTGTTCAATTTCACAACACCGTTTATTGAAGAGATTGAAGAGACTGTCTTTTTCCCCATTGCATATTCTTGCCTCCTTTGTCAAAGATTAATTCACCATATAAGTGCAGGTTTGTTTCTGGACTCTATTCTGTTCCATCGACTATGTGTCTACTTTTATGCTAGTACCATACTGTTTTGATTACTGTAGCTTTGTAGTATAGTTTTAAATCAGGACATGTGATACCTAGAGCTTTGTTATTCTTTCTCAAGATTGCTTTGGCTATTTTGGGTCTTTTGTGGTTCCATATAAATTTTAGGATTATTTGCCTTACTTTTGTGAAAAATGTCATCGGCATTTTGAAAAGGATTGCATTGAATTTGTGGATTGCTCTGGGTAGTATGAGCATGCAGCAATATTCATTTTTCCAATCCATGAGTATGGTATATGTTTCCATATAATTTGTGTTATCTTCTGTTCCATTCATCAATAATTTCAGAATACATGTCTTTTACCTCCTTGGTTAAATTTAGTCCTAGACTAAAATTTTAGACAAAATTTAGTATTTATGATGCAATGGAATTGTTTACCTAATTTCTTTTTCTCATAGTTCATTGTTGGCATATAAAATGATTATATTAGCATATAAAAACAGGATTATGCATATAAATCTTATATCTTACAAATATACTGAACTCATTTACTGAAAATTCTGGTTCTTTATATCTCTTTTTTTTTTTTTTTTAATTTTTTTTTTCAACGTTTATCTATCCTTGGGACAGAGAGAGACAGAGCATGAACGGGGGAGGGGCAGAGAGAGAGGGAGACACAGAATCGGAAGCAGGCTCCAGGCTCTGAGCCATCAGCCCAGAGCCCGACGTGGGGCTCGAACTCCCGGACCACGAGATCGTGACCTGGCTGAAGTCGGCCGCTTAACCGACTGCGCCACCCAGGCGCCCCTTTATATCTCTTTTATATTTAACAATCAATCAATTAATCAATCTGTTATTTAAACCCTAATAATTAAACAAGACCAAGGCAGTAGTAGACACAGTAGATGTATTTTATTCAGTTTCCACAATAATCCTACTGTGGTATTGTTATTAAGAATTAGGGTGCTGAAGGGGTGCCTGAGTGTCTCAGTTGGTTAAGTGTCTAACTTCAGCTCAGGTCACCATCTTACGGTTCATGAATTTGAGTCCTGCATCAGGCTCTGTGCTGACAGCTCATAGCCTGGAGCCTGCTGCAGATTCTGTGTCTCCTTCTCCCTCTGCCTCTCTCTCTCTCTCTCTCTCTCTCTCTCTCAAAAATAAACATTAAAAAAACAAAACAAACAAACAAAAATAATTAGGGTGCTGAAGCAATTTACATATGGTCATAATTTCAGTAAACTGAAGTTTCAGTTGAATCTCAGGTCATCCAGCTCCGGGCCCTTGATCTTAACCACTATGTGTAAGACTCCCATTTGAATAGAGGCACATTAACCATGCCTCTAGTAAAATTGCATAGAGAGCTATGAATTTGTCCTATGAAGATGTTCCTAATTTTAAAACAGATACAGAAGCTCACGACTACAAAATATTCATTGTTAAGTGTGTGCTCAATTAAAATAACATAATCTCTTTTGCTCCATTTTATTCATTCCACACTATAGTGGGTATTTTATGTTACAATTTCTGCTATTTTGCCATTTGCTTTTGACTGATCTATATTCGCTCAAGTTTCATTTGAGCATTTTGATTTCACTCTGTCTTGTAAAAAGAATATTTCAGTTTGGCTTCCTTTCCTGTGGTTTGCCAAAAAATGCATACTTTTAGGTATTTACATCTAGAGATTAGATTAGTGGAGAAAATAGAAAGTATCTTAGTTTCTTTTGTACGGAATTTTCCAGAGTTTTGCCTTCAAGATTGGAAGTACAATTTGAACGTGTCCTATTGTATCCAAGAGATGATTAGTCAATAACTTTTGTTAACAATACTCTTGAAATTTTATCTCTTTATTGTTTGGGCTTTCATGAGTTTATTAACAGGAAAATGAGAGAGAATAAATCAGAAACACAAATAGTATCATTTAAAGTGGTCTTAATAGATAGCTGAAGGTTTAATTCTGTCTGTTTTTAGCATAAAAATCACAATAGAGATTTAGTATTGGAGGGGTATTTTACTAAGTAATAAATTTCCATCTCAAAATAAATTTAATTTTGAATGTAAGGGGGAGAGGGAATAGCTACTTCCAGTTCATAGGTAACGTAGAAACAATATGTAAATTGGGGAGTGAAGCAATAACAAGTTCGATTTTTAAATTATAGTATAAGGGGAAGCAGATCTCACTTCTCTGATGTAACATTATTGTCACCATTTCAGAAAAGCGAACCAAACTGACTGTGGAGGTTTCCTTTTGTATGTATAGCCCTTTAGCTGATTAGGCAGATCCAGTACATTGTTAAAGTCTTTTAAGTAGAGATGTTTGCATTTTGGGAGCTTGTTCCTTTTTTTCATAAAAGCTTAGATAATATAAACAATAAATTCTTCATGTATTGATTTTTTTATCTATACCGCAGAAGGTCATGTATACATTTTCTGTTTCCTGGCAGATTTAAATGACCTGGTTCCATTTGGCGTTATGTAGCTTTCAAGTTACATCATGCGTCAACACAGAGCTGGATTTTAAATCCGAAATCAGAATTTTAAACAATTGATTCAAATCAACTGCAAAACCACGAGCCAATTATTTTACCTCTATCTGGCTCTTATTGACGGAATTCTTCCTTTTCAGTGTTTAAAGCCACGCACTTCAGCCTCACCCATTTGATATCAGGAACACCAGCGTAAATACCATTCCATAACCTAGCCTTTAGAAAAGCTACTAAGATAATACACTCTGTTATTCCATTAGAAATACATTTATTTTTTTTTCAAACAAGTATATTTTGTTTATTTATTTTTATTTGAGAGAGAGAAAGAGTGTATACGTGAGCAGGGGACGGGCGGAGAGAGACAGAGCCCCAGCAGAGCCCAGTGAGGGCTCCATTTCACAAACCATGAGACCATGACCTGAGCGGAGATCAAGAGCTGCTCAACCAACTGAGTCACCCAGGAGCCCCTAGAAATACATTTCTATCATCTTACTGCATTTTATTCATGAGGTAAGAAGTCAGTTCTGTCACTTAATAGATGCACACAAAATAATTTTATCCCATAACATCTCACCATTTCTTTAATTTTAATTTTAACCATCTTCCACACCTCTGTGAATTCTCAGACCACTAAATGAGACCAAAAAGAAAAAAAGGTCCCAACCTTATAGTTGGTATTATTTTATACATAAAAGAACATGTTTTCTTTAGTACAGCTGCAAACTAGTATTAATCTGCCATTTGGAAGCACAGTGAACTCTCTGAGTAACAACAAATGTAACAAGTTAGATTGGGTCCTAATCTTTTCACTCTGATGAAGTGAAGATCTATTAAAAATAATGATACTATGATAACACTAATTTGGCTGGTACCGCTGTCCCAAATCAGAGCTGTAGCTGGAGGCAGCTGTGGGTATTTTATTGAAAGCCAAAGTAAATTGGGGCAGTTCCCCTAGCAGTATAAATTAGTCAGAACCTTGGAGACATAGGTATATTTTTGGAGTGAAGTACTGAACTCTTTTTCTGAGAATTATGTCACCTTAATTCAGTAATTTGGTATGCCTCAGGGTTTGCATGTATTTTAGAGATACTGTAATGAAGCGTGTGAGTATTCATTTAAACACAGAAGTCCCCCAAGAATAAAAGGCATGCCTAATTCACTGGAAATGCTATCATTCTCAGAATGTTTCCAGGAGTAATGCAAACTTGTACTAGCTAGGTTAGATAAGTTATTAGGAGCATATGGGGATGAAATGGGTAAAATGTGCTAAAGAGATCATTGAAAATTAGGTCATCCTCAAATGAATTAATAAAAACTCAGAGTTTACAAACTGAAAAGACTATTGAGGGGTTTGCCTCTTTTTCTTTTCTTTTTTTTTTTTTCCTTTATTTCTCCCCTATCTTTTTCCTTCTGGCCTCTGGTTTGGATGGACTTACATTCACCATTTCATTGACTTGAAACCTTTTGTTTTTAGGAACCCAACTTAAGTGCTATGCAGAAAAATGGAATTTTACACATCAAAGTAATTTTTTGTCCTATATAGTGGATTTGAGAATTGGTAAAATACTGTATGTTACAAAATTAAAACTGAATAAGCAGAGAGCTATTGGTATAGAACAAATATTTTTTTCTTTTTTTTTTCTTTTTTTTTTTTTTTGTAACTACATTTTACTGGAAAACAGTGCCAGATGGGTTTTAAAAACTCTATAAGTTGCTTGAGTTACCTTTGCTCATTCTAGGATATGCTTCTTTTTATCCTTCACGTGACCCTTACACCACTCCAAGTGTTAAAATAATTGCATATAACTTTGGATTTTTCTTCTGCTTATTAAAATTTAAAGTAACAAATAGAAATGTGATGTAACTGAAAATCGTAAGTTTGGGAATTAGATGGCTCTATATTGAAACCTTAGCTTGTCTTTTTGTGTTGTTGTTGTGTAGACCTGGACATTTTTTTTTTAATTTTTTTTAATATGTATTTATTTTTGAGAGAGAGAGAGAGAGAGAGATGCAGACAGAGCATGAGAGGGGAGGGGCAGAGTTCAGAGAGGGAGACACAGATTCTGAAGCAGGCTGTGAGCACAGAGCCCAATGGATATTTTTCTTAATCTTCATGAGCTTTATTTTTCTCCTTTCAGACATAAATATTACACATATTATTACTATATACTTTTTAAATTAAATCTGGAAAATAAAATCTCCTAATAATGTATAACAGCATATTTAATGAGAGAAAAACATATTTTTGTCTCATTCTCATTATTTATATTTATGTTAAATACACATAGGTCCATCCTTTATAAACAATGTATACACTTTCCTCATCAGTCTTCTAAGTATGTTTTTATTAGAATCTAAACCGCATATTATCAAATGGATGTTAAAATGTGCTTTTGAAGCTCAGTTCAAAATGATTCCCGTTCTATGGTTTAGACAATAAAGATGAGGAAAAACATAATTTTGGGAAGAAAATCAATGACCATGTGTGTCACATTTACACATAGAAAACTGTCAACAGCAAGCATTTGCATCAGTGCCAAAATATCCCTGATATTTATGCTGGAAAGAAATGTATAATGCTGCTGGTAGAGAAACTTCAGTCTACATCCATACAATATAAACATTTAAGTAGTTGAAGTGCAAGAATATAAGACTAGCATTTTGATTTCCACTTAAATGACATGATAGTTGATTAATATACTTTCACTAATGTCATTGCTATTTGCATTATGTAGACACAGCATAAGCTAGGCAGGAAAAAATAATCAGAGGGTTTTACTAGAAGCTTTTTCCATCCATTTTAATATGTTAGTTGGTTATAGAATATTTTTTCCTATGAGAATATATTATTAAACAGTACTAGAGTGATATCAGAAAAAATTTACATTTCTTAGGAACTTCTCCAAATAATACAGTGGCCATGAATAAATTAATTAAGGTAGAGAGATGCTATTATGTTGGCCTCAAGTGACAAAATCAAGGTCATGGTTTTATTGTAGAAGGCAAATAGTAATCTGTGTTCATTGGAATAGAGTGATCCATCAAAATCTTGATAGATTGGTGTGAGGAAGAATATCTCAAGTGTTTGAGTACAACTCTGTTTATCTAAATTGTTTAGTACATATTTCTACAATCTAAAATTATATTTTATAAACTAAAGTTTAGCCAGTTATTTGTATAAACCAAATGTTCTACAGTGACACTTTTTAAACTAAAAAGACACATGCATATGTTAATATGATAAAATATGATATTTTTCAACATTATTATTATTATTATTATTATTATTATTATTTCTTATTCTACCAGAGTTTCCTCTTGCTGTACATAGCAGGATATTTGTGATATGCTGATGTTATTATTCTTCAATGATGGGAACAAAAACATGAAAATAAAAATACACCATTGGAGAGAAAATTATTTTCAAACTCAGTGAATGACACAAAATATTAATAAATAATCCTTAAAAACCATTTCAGTTCTTTTTAATCATGTATATGTATTCAAAGGCAAATAGAGATTAGATTTATAAATATAATGCCATGTCCTCAGAGTAGGAAAATAATAAATTCACATTTTTTTAGTTCATGTACGTGAATCTTAATCAATTTATTTAGGAAATGATTTGAACAAATGAAGAGAATTTTAGTTACTTTTAACTGCATATGTAATTACGTGGAATTAGGGGGAATTTATTTGGAATAAAATCCAATTTGGAATATCCTTTGTTGCTGCAAATAGTTTCATAGACTGAACTATTAAAAATCAATATCACTAAATGCAGGTATTTCAAAGGCATCACATTAAAACAAGCTCACTATATTCTATCAGTATGCTTTTAAACATGAGTTTAATTCTGATTGTTTCAAAAGTTCTGAATCATATCCTGTGTGTGTTAGGAGGAAGATTACTAAAATAAAATAAAGGGAAATAAAACTATATCTATGCCTATGATTGTTCATTTAAGCACATTTTTAAAAACTTTTACGCCAATTCTTTGATTAACATTGCAACCAAGATATCCCTCAGTTGGTTAATGGATAGCAAAACTGTGATGCATCCATTCAATGCAAAATTCTTCAATTACAAAAACAAATGCACAGGCAAGCCACAAAATGATATGGAGGGACCTTAGATCATATTACTAAGTGAAATAAGCCAGTCTGAAGAAACTATATGATGTATGATTCTAATTTTCTGACATTCAGGAAAAGGCAAAACTATAGCAACTGTATAAGGGTCAGTGGTTGCTGTGAGTAGTGGGGGGTGGTTGAATGGGGGAAGCACACAAGATTTGCCTAGAGCAATGAGACTATTCTGTATGATATCACAATGTTGGATACATGCCATCATGCATTTGTCAAAATTCGTAGTACTTTATAGCACAAAGTATGAACCTTAATATTTGCAAATTTAGAAATATCACTTAGGAGGTCAGGAGATCCCAGGATGGAATGAAGAAAACTGATAATACTATCTAACCTCGTGAAACAACCTCACTAAAGGGTGAGGGATAAAATACTGACCTACCTAATTTTGGAAATGAAGTCTGTATGACAAAAGCAAAGGCACTGTACATAAACGCTGTACTCTAGTTGACAGAGTGGTTTCCTATAAGGGTATAGGTTAACAGTACTGATACTACTTTATGTGTAGAGTAGAATTGAACAATTAAGTAAATGGAAGATGGACGGGATGAGCCAGGTTTCCCACTCTTGGAGAGGGAGTCTGTAAAGAAACAAGGAAAGGAAGCTAGAATGATCCACATGGTAATAATGGACTAGAGTTGGAGACATCAACAAGAACTCTTATTTAGTTCAAAATAGATACAGATCATTAGACATAGAAATATTTATGCATATGTGTACATTATATGAATTAGTATGCACACATATATTTCCTTGCTTAGTCAGCTGAGAGAACCTAGAAACAATGGTACTCCAGTAGTGATCAGCACATGTGGCATCCAGATCTAGATTTCTTTTTTTTTTTTTTTAATGTTTTTTCATTTATTTATGAGAGAGCAAAGACAGAGCGTGAGCAGGAGAGGGACCGAAAGAGAGGGTGACACAGAATCCGAACAGGCTTCAGGCTCTAGGCTGTCAGCACAGAGCCCAACACGGGGCTTGAACCTACAGACCGTGAGATCATGACCTGAGCTGAAGTCAGACACTTAACCGACTGAGCCACGCAGGCACCCCTAGATTTCTAACACCATTCTCCAATAGCATGGAAAAAGGCTTCTCAGAGAAATAGTTGATGTTAGGTTTGGAGCAGAGAGGATGCAAAATGAACCTGGAGCATCTAAAAGTGCTAACACACACACACACACACACACACACACACACACACACACACACCCTGGTGGGTCTATGTCAAAGGGACATTGTAGTCAACAGAAAAAGTTCCCAGTAGCCTGGAGCATCTAATAGTGCTAACACACACACACACACACACACACACACACACACACACACACCGGTGGGTCTATGTCAAAGGGACATTGTAGTCAACAGAAAAAGTTCCCAGTAGCCAAAGCTGGAAAAAAATTGAGCAACACGTTGAATAAAGAAATACTGCATTATAGCACAAAGTATAAAACAAATATCCATGTGCTAATACTAACCTAAATGAGTTTTTAATATATAAATGAGGGAGAATAGATAAATCTTCCATGCAGAATAATTCTAAATCATTTATATAAACATTAAGGAATGAGAACATAAATTCCCTCTCCTTAAATACGGGCTACACATGTGAATTTCCTTGCAAAGAGTACACTGTAGAAGGGGCAAAGAGAGTAACTTTACAGTGGAGAAACCTGACAAACACTATCTCAGCCAAATGATTGTGGTCAACATCAATAGTGTAGTTCATGTTGATAGTATGTGCTGTTGATAGTAGGTAATGATACTTATCATAAAGTTCTACTGTGTCTCTGTCATCTAAAGAAAAGCCCCAAAGCCCATATTTAACCCCGAGGAAAAGAAAAAGATCAGACAAATCCCAGCGGAGGGGCATTCTACAAAAACCCTGACTAGTATTGCTCAAAACTGGCATGGTCATCCATAATGAGGAAAATCTGAGAAATTCTCACAGCCAAGAGAAGCCTAAGAGATATGGTGACTAAACATTATGTGGATAGAATACTAGAACAGGAAAAAGGGGATAGATAAAATCTCTGAAGATCCAAATAAATAATAGGCTTTAGTTAATGGTATAGTATCGATATTGATTAATTGTAATACATATGCCATATTGTGTGAGATGTTGATAATAGGGGAGACAGGATCAGGAGTGTGTGGGAACTCTGTAATATCTGAAAGTTTTCTATAGCTCTCAACTGTTTTAAAATAAAAAAGTTTATTTAAAAAATGTAGCCTATCCTTTGTGCTTAATTTGTGATAACAATGAAATAGACTGAACAGGTAAATGTTTGGATTCTTTCCTTAATAATACGATTAAATAAAAATTTGAAGTAATATGCACCCATTTCCTTTTCTTTCTTCTTCTTCTTTTTTGTACAGACATAACATGTTGCCAGTTGACCTAATTACTATTAGAAACTGAGCCAGCTTTTCTTTGGTGCTAAATTCATTTTCCTTCAAGGAAAGCTTTTAAGAGAAGCTCATTAGCAATTTCATTTCACTAAGTTTGTAGCACATGTGTAAGTTTCTCTTGCCTGCATATGCAAGCTCACTGGAGCAATAAAAAAAGAAGAAAATATCTGGACTTGCGCTGTTCATCACCTGTGATATGACAACAACCCATCCACCTGAGGAGATGCAGTGGTTAAAGCATAAACAAATGATTCTGAAACAATGGGATTGAGTCACTATTTTGTCTGTCTATCTATCTATCTATCTATCTATCTTTATTTATTTATTTTGAGAGAGACAGAGACAACACGAGTGGGGGAGGGGAAGAGAGAGAGGGAGACAGAGAATCCCAAGTAGGGTCTGCCCTCTAAGTGTAGAGCCTGACACGAGGCTTGAACCCACAAAATGGTGAGATCATGCCCTCAGTTGAAACCAAGAGTCGCATGGCTTAACCAACTAAACCGGCCAGGTGCCCATGAAACAATGGAATTGAATCATTATTTTAATATTTTATTAAGTACCTAAAAGATATCCAGGCATTCTGCTTTCTAGAAGAGTAACCCGGCTATAAATACAGGTTCCAAACATTGCCCATAAAAGTAGTATGTGTATATTATGAATTTATTCAACACATTAGTTGAACACCTAATGTGTGTCAGACAATTCCAGTCCTAGAGATGTATCAGTGAGTAAAACTCATACATATCACCATCTTTGTACTCATAGCACTGTGTATTCTTTATTATGGACTATTTATATATGGGTCTTAAATTCTAGAAGTTAAGGAAACAATAGCATTTTAAGTTCTTGTATAGCTCCACTTCTAGGCTTCCTTGAGTCCTACCAATAAACGAAATAAGTAATCAAAACTACTTCCTCTAGGATGTAATGTGTTAAAATCTTTAAACCAGTAAGAATTTAAACACAAGAAAAAGTAGCTATGGGTTTGTTCATGGTCTGTAGAGACTCAAAACTTTGAAAAAAATTTTTTTAAAAGTATACTTTACCTCCACCTGCCCCATTCCTCTGTTTTCTTCTCTCTCCAAATTTTGCAACATTTTTTAAAAAGTTCTTTCAAGGAGTATTTATTAAACACCAACATCAGTTAAGTTTTTGCAACAGAATCTGGGAATAAAAGACTAACTATAAAGATACTATTTCTACATGAGAAATTTTATGAACTAGATCATACCTATTTTATCCTATTGCAGACTTTAAAATGCAGTAAATTTTATTGGCTTTAAAGTCCATCCTAAATATTTTGAGGACCAAGAAAATAGGACAGACCAAGTCCCACATACCACATGTCTAAAATTTGGAAGTTACAGTTACTTAAATTAGCAGACTTAAATTGCAAAGTTGCATTCCTTTACCTCTACAAATATAACGTCAAAACAAGAAGCTAAAAAATATGTTACTATAGGTTGAATTGTGTTTCTGTCCCCAAAATTGAGATGTTAATGTCCTAACCGCCAGTACCTGTGGACCTTATTTGTAAATAGGGTCTTAGTCAAGATAAATTGAGGTCATAGGGTGGTCGTTAATCCAGATGACTGGTGTCCTCATAAGAAGAGGGGAATCTAACAGAGATACACAAGGAGAGCACCATGTGAAGACACAGGTACATGCAGACCTAAAAGGAAGATAGCCATCTGAACAGATAGCCATGTGAACACTGGAGAAATGCTGTCACAAGCCAAGGAGCACGTGGAGTTACTAGAAATTTAGAAGAGGCCAGGAAGGATCCTCCCCTAGAAGCTTTGGAGGAAGTAAGGCCCAGCTGACACTTTGATTTTGGTCTTCTAGCCTCTAGAACTGTGAAAACAAATTTCTGTTGTTTTAAGCCATCTAGTTTGTGGTCCTTTGTAACAACAGCCTTAGGAAATTGATAAACTTGTGAATAACTGTCATTTTTGTGAAATGAGAAAAATTTAGCCACTTATCAAAGATAATATAATTATTATTGTACAAGTTCAGCTGTTATGTTGATAGATAGGCAATGTTTATGTGAAAAACAATACTTTCATGATTCAACAACTACATATTTTTCCAGTTATGTATTATTAAAAATTATGTTTTTATCATACAATTTATATTTCTTGCCTTCATCTTGACAAAAATCACTATTTTTCATGGTCAATATTTTACTCAATTTGTCTTCTGTTGGCAATAATTACTGGCATATACTTTTAAAATGATAAAAATATCTTTAAAATATTTAGATGTAAAGAATTATAAACAATAAGTAAATTTATTTCCAGATTACAATATTTAAATATAGTTTCACAAACATGTAATTTAAATATATATATATATATATTAAAATATAATTACCAGGGGCACCTGGGTGGCTCAGTTGGTTAAGCGGCTGATTCTGGCTCAGGTCGTGATCTCACAGCTTGTGGGTTCAAGCCACGCATTGGGCTATGTGCTGACAGCTCAGAGCCTGGAGCCTGCTTCAGATTCTGTGTCTCTCTCTCTCTCTCTGCCCTTCCCCTGCTCGTGCTCTGTCTCTCTCTCAAAAATAAATAAACATTATTATTTTTAAAAAAGAAATAATTACATTTAAAGAAATATTTTTATAAAATTTGTTATTTTAAAATTATTTTTTAATGTTTATTTATTTTTGAGAGAGGGAGAGAGAGAAACACACAGAGTGTGTGAGTGGGGGAGGAGCAGAGAGAGAGAGAAAGAAGTAGACAGAGAATCCAAAGCAGGCTCCAGGTTCTGAGCTGTCAGCACAGAGCTTGATGTAGGGATAGAACTTGCAAACTATGAAATCGTGACCTGAGCCAAATTCAGCATTTAACAAATTGAGCCACCCTGGCACCCCTTCTCATTTTTAATTCTAATGTTCAAGGTGAATCTAACATGCTAATGCAAAGAATCAGATTGAAGATAATATTGTTCTGCATGAATTGGAAAAGAGAAGGTTCGGCACATTTAAATAGAAATGTGTCTTGGGGCGCCTGGGTGGCGCAGTCGGTTAAGCGTCCGACTTCAGCCAGGTCACGATCTCGCGATCCGTGAGTTCGAGCCCCGCATCAGGCTCTGGGCTGATGGCTCAGAGCCTGGAGCCTGTTTCCGATTCTGTGTCTCCCTCTCTCTCTGCTCCTCCCCCGTTCATGCTCTGTCTCTCTCTGTCCCAAAAATAAATAAACGTTGAAAAAAAAAATTAAAAAAAAAAATAAATAGAAATGTGTCTTTTGTTTTGGACCAGGGTTAACAATGTTTGTGAAGCATTTAGATGGTGCCATTAAATAAAAGATTAACTTATGTCTACTATCAGGTAAATGGTTGGACTCTGTGTTAAGTGATCTGATGCATGGATTTACAGGGGCCGTCAAGGAGCATTCACAAGTTTCTCTTTCCCTATCCGTTACACAGTCTTCTAAACTAACAATTACCTGGTTTTAAATCTTGTAATGTTCAATATTTCATGATCCGGAATATGCTGGAAATGATTAACAATTCACCAATTTTGACCCTCCAAACATTTTAAAGGTTTGTCTTAGAATTTAAAAATTTTTACATTTTATTTTTACCTTGGGAGGAATCGATAAATTTCCTTAATAACATAGCTCAAATCATACAAAGAAAATCATTGTGGAATGGAATAAATATAGAAATCGACTTTATATGAAACTTCAAATATTTCTTTACTTTAAGCAGCGGTTTCTAAACAATACCTATGATAAACCAAATGAAAGAAATACTCTTTAAAGCAAATTTTTAACTTATCAGAAGAAACTATTTGAAAGCAGGCTAAATTTGGGCATTCTATAAGGTACACAGTTTTACAATGCAGCATTGTTCTAAATCTATTTCACACATAAAAGGAAAAAAAATACATGGTATTATCTGGAGAGAAAGGGAATGACTAAGAATTTTTTTAAAATGCTGTCTATTCAACTTTTGTCACTTTCAGAGCAACAAATAGTGAGCAATGATGCCAAAATCTTTAATTCATGGGTCTCCATTGGCTCAGCTTACACAGTAGAAAATATATCCCAAGTTCCTATAATATAGATATAATAATGGAAATGCATTTTTATAAGTTCCTTGAAACTTCAATTGCCCTTATTTTTATTTCAAACTCATTCTGTGTCAGATATAAGAAAACAACAACAGTAACTACTGTATAGCCTGAAATGTGTTTACCTACGTCTACACAGATAGGTGGATAATGAAGTAGGTAGATAAAAATGTAGATAAATCTTTATAGGAAAACCCATTTTGGAGGGCTCATGAGCATTTTTCTCAAATACTTTAGCATGCTGTTGATTTTGTTTAATAAAACAATTGACACTCTATCTATTTTTAACTGACACAATTAGAGATCACCCTGTGCAGGTAATGGCAGTGTGTCCTTAACTTAGGACAGTATGTTTAGACAATGGTTGAAGGTTATGGATGAGTACAAGCATTTCCAATGTATTTACTACAGCTACATATAATGCCTGCCATATACTACTTTAACTCTTATTCTTAAAATTATAATGATTCCAAGAATTTATTTTGTTGAATGGTTTGTTTATGGAAGTGGTACTGTCTGGCAAATGAAACCATTTCTAGGAAGAGTGCTCACTTATCTTTCTTGGATTTCAACCAAACACATTTCAGACACAATGACATAATGTATCTACAGAAGTTTAACTTGGCTGGCATAAGGTTTAAGTAGAAATATTCCATCCAAATATCTATCTATATCTATTAGGCATGCTGCCCATTTTTAAAGACTCATGACTTACGATAGTGGATCTCAACTTTGCATATTGGAATCACTTGGTATCTTAGAAGATACTGATATCTGGGTTCCATCATCAGAAGTTCAGATTTAATTGGTCATGGGCATTGGTTCCTGGGCATTGAAATTTCTAAAATCTCTCCAGGTGATTCTAATGTCTAGTGAAATAGTAGAACCACTGTGGTCTTAGGATTTTAAGAAGGCTTGGGTGAGAAAGGTAATATTTTAGATTTTATAAATGTTCCTTTGAAATGATCATGCCTAAGCCCAAAGTACTGACTTCTTTGAATATATTTTAACTCATAAGTGGAATTTAAGAAACAAAACAAATGAGCAAATGAAAAGAGAGAGAGAAGCCAAGAAACAGACTCTTAACTACAGAGAACAAATTGATAATTACCAGAGGGGAGGTGGATGGGGGAAATGTATGAAATAGGTGATGGGGACTAAAGAGTGTAGTTGTCATGATGAGCATTGAGTGATATATAGTATTCTTAAATCACTACATTGTGTACCTGAAATTAATATACCACTGTATGTTGGTGTGCCTGGGTGGCTCAGTTGGTTAAATGACCGACTTCGGCTCAGGTCATGATCTTACAGTTTGTGGGATTGAGCCCCTCATTGTGCTCTGTGCTGACAGCTTGGAACATGCAGCCTGCTTCCGATTCTGTGTCTCCCTCTCCCTCTGCCTCTCCCCAACTTATGTTCTGTCTCTCTCTCTCTCTCTCTCTCTCAAAAATAAATAAACATTAAAAAAATTAAAAATATATATGCCATTGTATGTTAACTATACTGGAATTAAAATAAAAATGTCACAAAAATGAATTAATTAAAAAATAGCAGTTTTGACGGCACAAGTAGGTTATTGCAAATACATGATTAAATAAAATATGATTTAAAACCATGTCCTTAATATTCTTTTGGTTCCCAATCCATGGGGTTGTTACTGTTAAATTTTCTATGTCTGCATAATGTACTCTTCATAGTAGGGCATTATTTATTTATTTATTTATGTTTATTTTTGACAAAAAGAGAGACAGAGACAGCATGAGTGGGGGAGGGGCAGAGAGAGACGGGGAGACACAGAATCTGAAAGATTTGTGGGGATCTAACTCTGAATGGCGAGATCATGATCTGAGCCGGAAGTCAGATGCTTAACCAAATGAGCCACCCAGGCACCCCTAAGAGGCATATTTATTAATGTAGATTGGAATTCAGTGATGTGCTGGTAAATGTTTAACAAGCAGATCTTTGAAGATAAATGACCCTGATTTGTAGTATTTTCTGCTCTCCATGATATATTCACTTGTACTGTGGCCGCTCTCAACTTACAACAGCTGACAAAGTTTCTGAAAATTTACTAGGTGTTGCACATTTAGAGCTGGGTGCAATATCCCATTGCAACTCACCACCTGCACATGTTGAGCCTTTTGTATAACACTGGACACTCTTACGCAAAATATCAATTAATCCTCAAATCTACACAGTAATAGACTAACAGTGCAGTTCGTTCCAAATCAAAGGACGGAAATAAGAGGCTTAAAGAAGATTTAAGTTGCTCAAATCAAGTTAGGCTGCAGCCATCAACATAAAATTTTGAACATCTACCATGAATCAGGTGCTATACTTCCATCTGTAGATTCATGACAATATCCCTACTCTCAAAGGGCCTATATTCTACTCTGAAAAGACAGAAAAATCAATAAATCAATATTTAGGATAATCTTACTAGTTGATAAGAGCTAAGAGGAAAATGAGATTGATGCCGAGGGTGACAATGACTGTTTTAGGATTTTTTTAGGTTGGGCCACAGATAAATTTTCTTAGGAATTGCCACTTGAATTAAGTTTTATATGAAAACTTATATAGGTGGTACAGCTCTGGGGGAAGTGCTATATGGAAAAGGAACAAATGAAAAATGTGCTAAAAGTAAGATAAGCAAGAAGTTTCTAAGGCACAACTAAAGATGGAGTAGGTACCTAGAAAATGTAGTAGAAATAAGAAGCTGGAAGGGTTATAACTAGTCTTATAGTTTGGATTCTATTCTAACTGTGATGGAAAACCACTTCGGAGTTTTAGGCCTGGGAATGATGAGATCTAAAGCATGATGTATATGGTAACCCCACCTGCTCTGACCAGGGGATGAGTGGGGGCTGGGAGACCAACTACAAGGTTCTTGATGTAGTTCAGACTTTGAATAATGGTGACGTAGAATAGAGCAGAGTTTCCCAAGTTACGTGCAGAGTACCAGCTTCTAAGATCCAAAAGTGCAGTTTTGTGGATCTAAGCATACTTGTCTTGATTGACCTATGACTTCAGCTCTGAGCCAGTGTTGCTACAACATCAATGTCCCTCTGCCGTGGCATATCAGAGAAAGCACTGGAAAGTGGTTAGCAGTGAATATGGTAAGATCAATTCAGATTATGGATAATTTGAAGGTAGGGATGTCTACATTTGCTGATCACTTCACTGTGGGACTTAAAGAGAAGGAAAAATCAAAGACTCTTAATCTGTCAGATAGGAAACGGATGGAACACTCAAAAGAGTAGACAAAACAAACTTTAATAAATGGACTGTTTACAAGGCAAAGGACAATTAAAGTGATGCCAAAAGGAATGATGAATTACCCTGGGGTTCTCAGAAGCAGGAAGGTGTTACAAACCTTAGCCCTAAAAGTGCAATGGAATGGTTGTTTTCACGTTAAAATACTACTTAGAAAAGTTACAGAAACTTCTACATGGAAATACAGAAAACCAAAAATGCTTTGGATCTTATTGACAGTGAGGGAAAAAGTAATCTTATCACTAGTAACACTGCTTTTTTTCCTGTTTTCCTCATCCTCTTCCTAGGATTAACTAGGGTATGGAATATTTGGCACAATAATACATTGATGTCTTTATAGTAAAAGTAATCCATAATAGCAAGAGGAAATTTTCTTGTAGATTATTCACCCAAAGTATCTTAGAACCCTAAGTATACTTCTAGAACCCCAGAAGTAACCCTAATCTAGAAAGTACCATTAAGTATCTACTTTTTCTCTTCCTGATATGGAAGTTTAAGATTTCAACATCTTGAAAATCCTCAGTCAACTTTTTTTTATTCTGTGAATTATTTTTTGTTGTTATTGTTGATTTATTATTATTATTATTATTATTATTATTATTTAATTTACATCCAAATTAGTTAGCATATAGTGCAACAATGATTTCAGGAGTAGTCAACTCCTTTTAATGTAGTATTTGAATTTCAATTGTTAATTACCCAAATCATGATCTTTCATTCTACATCTGGCATTTGTGTTCTGTTCATTTCCTTGCTCATTAGTGTAACTGTTTCTTTCCCAATGCCTCTCTCTTAAATAGAGGTTTAGGTAAAGGAGCTATCAGCTAATCTGAAATTACAGCCTGGTTAGAGATCAGTGGATTCTTCAGTGTAATGATGATTATCATGATGTTTTCAGTCCAACAGTTACAGTAGGAAGACTTTGAGAATCGTTTTTTTCCCCTATTCTCACCTTCTTATAGGTTTATATGTGTTTCTTATCTTCCAATTTTTAATTGAACTTTCAGTGAACTAAATTTAGTTGTGAACATATCAATACATAATATCAAATATCTCAAACATAAAGTATTCAAAATTTCCTTGCGTTTTTGTCTTATTGTTAAGAGGATAGATTAATATATATACTAATATATTATATATATATATATATATATATATATATATAAACAGTATATATAACTAAAGGAATTCACATTATGTCAGGCATTAAGAAAAATAAAAATGTTAGAATTACAAACTTGCAAATTTAAGCATGGGGCTAGACAGGTTTCACAGATGGGTGAGAGAGAAAGTGACAGAGGAAAGATAGAGGGAGAGGTAGAGAGAGAGAAATCCTTTGAATTAATATTACTATCTTCAAAATAGAATGGTGAAAATAATGCAGATATTAATGGGTATGCTATTAGTGAAGCTTCCAGGTTCATATAATGGGCAGAATACCTAAATCTTACTTTTCCTTAGGTATTAAGGGTCATTGACTGTGGAGTCAAGGTTTATTGTAGCTTGACTATCATGTGGGTTATATAGATATTTCTGAGTTTAGGGTATTAATATTGTCGTGCATGAGATTAGCACACATATATGATAGCCTTGGGCTTTTACTATAAACGTCCATTAAAAATGAATAGATGATTGGCTAATTACAAAATAATCTTTCGTGGGGCACCTGGGTGGCTCAGTTGGTGAAGCGTCTGACTTTGGCTCAGGTTGTGATCTCGCGGTTTGTGGGTTCAAGCCCCGTGTCATACTCTGTGCTGACAGCTTGCTCAGATCCTGGAGCCTGCTTCGGATTCTGTCTCCCTTTCTCTCTGCCCCTGTCCCGCTCACACTCTGTCTCTGTCTCTCTCAAAAATAAATAAACATTAAAAAAAATTTTTTTAATAAAAAAAACAAAATAATCTTTCTTTTAAAATAGTACTTTTGAGGGGTGCCTGGGTGGCTCAGTCAGTTAAGCGTCCGACTTCGGCTCAGGTCATTATCTCACGGTCTGTGAGTTCGAGCCCCACGTCGGGCTCTGTGCTGACAGTTCAGAGCCTGGAGCCTGTTTCATATTCTGTGTCTCCCTCTCTCTCTGACCCTCCCCCACTCATGCTCTGGCTCTCTCTGTCTCAAAAATAAATAAATTTAAAAAAAAATAAATTAGTAATTTTGAAATTGCTGGCTTAATTTAATTTATTCTTCTTAGGATCTATTATGTGTTAACTATTTATATGTTATATCCGCTCTTCTTAGTTTTCTGATAAAAATATGACCACAACAGACATATAAGTTGGTAGTTAAATTACTTAGAAATTAAAATAATGATTTTAATGTCTATTATTAATTATTTGTAATGATAAACCCATTGCAAAGAGCCTCAGGGTACTTGTCAATTAAGTATTTCTAAGCCATAACAATAAAAATAGCTGTGGCATGAGAATTTTAATTATCAACCAATATCTCTTGGCCTAAAAAGTTAAGGGCTACAATATGCCCTCAAAGTCAAAACTAGCATTTCTGGAAAATAAGTACACAGGTAATCAACAGCACTTACTGATTTCTCCTTCTGGGTGGAAGCTGAAGCCATGAACCTGGTGAGCTTTGATTCCTGAAAATGAGATTTTTGGTTCCTAAATCTTTCGTGGAATGGATATTGGAAACTCATATAGGAGAAATGCCACATATCACTGTGAAATGTGGCATGTATCTGTACAGACAGGCATAGTTTTCCTTCCTATTGAATCCTATGATTTTTTTTTTTCCATTGCTTGGATGGCATCTGATACCACTAAAAACATACATCTCCACAATTCTTACTAATTTATTTAGTAGTTATTTGCAAAAATGACTAGTTGATCACAGTTGCTGAAACAGTATAACTAACTACGAATGTATGTCTAATGTCTTATATTTTCCTTGGACAGCTTTAGCTAGGGGGATTCCAAATGGGGTTTTAATTTCCTCACATAGGAGCAAAAAATTCGAATCTAACTAAGTTAAGCAAAAATCAGTTTAATAAAAAAGAATTGAAATATATAATTAGAGAGCTACCACTCACCAAATCAAAGAAATGCCTAAAAACTAGGCTTGGAGGAGGACAGAAAACCAAGTGAGCTCATCAATCTCAGCAGGAGAACTCAGTACTTCTTATTCAGGGCACTGACATCATAATTAACCAGAATTAGCTGTTCATAACATTCTTTCCTTGTATTTTTCCATGTAAGATTTTTATGCCTAGGGATATAGTTTGATTATCATGGTTGGTGCACATGCCAAACATTTAATTGGGGCATGACATTGGAACAGGTCTGCTGATACTGTTCCCACAAGAACCATGTCTAAGTGGCAAATTTGCAATGCAAACTTCACCAAGCAAAGTCAAAGACAAGTGCTTCTACTAAAGAATAATAGAAGAAAAACTTTAGATATCCTCAGAATATAATATTTTTTATCAGTATCATTTTCTTTCCACCAAAAACTGGAGTGACATAATATTTCTCTCAAGAGAAAAAAATTGCCATTTACTATGAATAGGCTGCCCATGTTGAACATATTGTAAGTGTGGTTTATAGGATTAGAAAAACTAAAAGCAATGAATCAATTCATCATTGTTTCTGTATAAATATGGATCATCCTTATTTATATTATTTTAAATAATATATTTGTGTATTTATTAGTTTCAGTTTAACCTCATGAAGCAGAGACTTAATTTTCTCTTCTTTTTTTTTTTTTTTTTTAATTTTTTTTTTCAACGTTTATTTATTTTTGGGACAGAGAGAGACAGAGCATGAACGGGGCAGGGGCAGAGAGAGAGGGAGACACAGAATCGGAAACAGGCTCCAGGCTCTGAGCCATCAGCCCAGAGCCTGACGCGGGGCTCGAACTCACGGACCGCGAGATCGTGACCTGGCTGAAGTCGGACGCTTGACCGACTGCGCCACCCAGGCGCCCCTAATTTTCTCTTCTTAATAGGTCTAGAGCTGGACTATATTTCCCAGCCTCCCTTGCAGTTAGGTGGGCCAAGTGATTGTATTTCAGTCAAAGGAACTTGAGTACAAGTGGTTGGAGCCACTGTCCGATTGACCTGTTTAAACCCTCCATATCTCCTCCATCTATACTCTTTCTTCTGCTAATGGACGAAATGAAGAGAGCTCACAGAGCTATTATGGAAAAACTACATATTGAAGATGGCATAGCTGCCAATCACCAGGATCCCTTAAACACTGTGTGGAAGGGATGCCCCGGTTGGCTTAGTAGGGTGAGCATCCAGCTCTTGGTTTTGGCTCAGGTCATGATCTTGCAGCTTTGTGGGTTCAAGCCCCATATGGGGCTCTGTGCTGGCAGCGTGAAGCCTGCTTGGTATTCTCTCTCTCTTTCTCTCTCTCTCTCTCTCCCTCCCCCACTCATGCTGTCTCTGTTTTTCTCACAATAAATAAATTAAAAAAAAAAAGACTACGTTGAACAACAAACTAGCCTCCCACCACCACCTCCTTGGATTACTGTGTGAATAAGAAATTCCTAATACTTTTATGCCTTTGTTTGTAGGAATATTCATTTCAACAGCTATAGTTAATCTACTTAATAGTATCCATAGGATTTACTTTACACTGTAAATTTAGCATTTTCCTAAATACTTAGTTTACTGTTGTATAGACTTCTAAAAATCAGAACCTTGTGAGTTATGGATTAAATCCAGTGAAACCAACTGATGCCAACACTGTAGTGCCCAGCAAGTACATCTTGCAGGTTTCCTGAATGATGCTCATACTAGTCAGAAGGATGCATTACACATGAGTGAACACATAAAATTTCTTATGAGAAGCTTTCAGTTAACAAATTTCCAGAACCCCTCTATAGTCAACAGAATCTCTTCAGTAATGTTAGATTCAATTATATCTCACAACTAGAATTCATTCATAAGGCAGAGTAAGAGAGTGAGAGGGAGAGATACTCACACTGTATCTTGCAAACAAATGATTAGTTCTCTTACCCCTCTGTCCCTTCCACCCTGTAACACTTCCCCAATGGAAATAAGAAAATGCCCCCTTAAAATTACTACCTAGCTACATTGCAGTATAATATTATAAAGGCTAAGTACACCATTTCTTATATTTCTTCTTCCTTCCTGTCCTACCTTCATCCCAATCGGTGTTAACAAAATGAGTAGGCCAAACATAAAACCTAGTAGGATAAAAGAGTTTGCACATATATTTTTTAACTGACTGGAATATTATTTATTTGACTAGCTAAGGATATACAATGTTTATAAATAATCATATTTCATTACCTTATTTGAGTAGTAAGGTTTACTGGGAGAGAGACTGCGCAAAACATAAATCCTTAAAAACAATATCCTTTCCTTCTATATCTTGGCTTCCTCTTTGGGATAAGACAATAGCATTCTTAATACAAAAACTAGAGAGGGCATTTGAGGAACATGGCTCTTTCCAGATACCCTAAAGCACAGGACTTCTTTGTGCTGAGCCAAGGAACAAAATGGGATTGCCTAATAACCAGTGATGGCTCAGCATTGAGATACTCAAGGATCCATACCAGCCTGCTCACATTCACTCTTGAGAAAACATGCTTGGTCTTTCTGGATTTGGCAAGGAGCTACCAAATTGAGGTAGCTGAGACTAGGAGAGGCCTAACAAATGTAGCTGGTGAGACTTGGAAGCAAAAAATCATTTTACTCTGGCCTCAGGAAACAATTGGCAGTTAAGAGATGGTCTTCTGGTTTATCACATGCACAGAAAGAGCTGTGCCTTCTGGTGATCATTCCTTTGCCCAATCTACTCTAATGACAATCTGATCACTAAGCATATGGAAGGAAAAAAAATCATACTATCCTTAAAAGCACATGGAACCAAATGAGAGACTAACAAACACAACCCAGAGATTGAGGTGCTCACTTTGAAATATAGTCATTGAAATCATCAGCAGACAACAACCTTAACAAAATGACAGTATGAGCCCTTGAGGAGCACAATTGAGTTATTAAAATCATGATATTAGCATTGCGAAACTCATTTAAACATTCGGAAGACTAGGTCATCAGTATTCAGCACCAAGTTAGTGGCTTGGCAGATCATGTGAAATTAATAGCTCAGAACTCACAGGAAAAAGAAAAAAGAGAAAAATAATAAAGATGACATGTAATGGAAATAATTACGAAGTTTTTAGGATAGTTGCCAGAGATATAATATGAAAATAATATGTGTTTTAGAAAGGGAAAAAGAATATATGATATAGAAGAAATGATTACATAAATCAAAGGGGACAATTCATCTGATCCAAAGAATTAAAAATCTCATCAAGTCCCAGACAGAATTAATCAAAAAATTCCTTTACCATCAGAGTGAATACCTTGAATTCCAAGGATAAAGATAATAATCCACAGACTCCAGTAAATTATAGTAAATTATTTCTGAAAGAAAATGAAAACATACTAACATCAGTTTCTCACTGGTAGTAATATGTGGTAAGAGTCAATGGGATAGAGAAAAATACTTAATTTGGCAATAATATACTTGCATAAGATATAATTTTTCTTTTAGGCCAAAAGGAAAATATCTAAACAAGGGAATTTTTTTTTGTGTGTGAATGTTTATTTATTTACTTTGAGAGAGAGAGAGACAGTGCAAGTAGGGGAGGAGCAGAGAGAGAGAGGCACACCCAGCACGGAGCCGATTGATGGACATGGGGTTCAATCTCACAACTGGGAGATTACAATCTAAGCATAAATCAAGAGTCAGATGCTTAACTGACTGAACCACCTAGGTGCCCGGAAAAGGAAATTATTTTAGAGAGTATGTTAATGGCATATACCATCAGAGGAAAATAGTTGAAAACTAATTTGACCACTGGCAATGGAACAAAACCAGAAATACAAAGTAGGGAAAAGAGGGAGACAAAATAATTATGACCAATCAATTTCCACACATGTTTATCCTAGTATATGTTAATGAAAGTACAATCAGGCATTTAAAAACATATTCAGTGCTATGACTGTATACTAAAGGGAAAACCTAATAATGACTTACACCAATTATTAAGCAAGATAACAACACCTAGAAGCTGGGTTGGGGTTTGAGGTGAGGAAATAAAAACTCTCTATAGGTCTTTTGTGAAAAGTGGGCTAAAGAGTGGGTCAGAGACAAAAGGCAAATAGAGTATTTAGTGGAGATAAATAAATAACAGAAAGTTGCCACTTTTTGCCATGAACAGCAGTAAATATTAAATGGAGAGCAACAATTCATGTTAGAAAGGATCTTGGAGAGGCTGTCATTACCATTGGAAATAGGAATTGTCCAATTTATTGACAAGTGGTCTAGCAATAGCAATCACATTTAACAATGCCCAGTTTTTAGATTCACTAACATTCATTTTGTGGTTATCTATTCTTTAAAAAAATAAAAGATTAAGAAGAAAAATATAAGAGTGCAGAGTTGTTTCAGCGGTGTTCATAGGAATAAATAATACCTGGAAATAACCTAAATGCCCAGGAAGAAGGAAATGGCTAAAATCATTGTGAAATCACCAAGTTTTATTTTCATATGAAGTTCCTAAAATGATTAAATTATTTACCTGATGATATGTACCAGATACACGTTTTCATGGAGGTAAATCAAATATCAGAAGAAGGTATGAATAAGATTAAACAGGAACTGGGACTCCCAGATGTTTAAGTCCGTTAAGCGTCCAACTCTTGGTTTCTGCTCTGTCCTGATCTCATGGTTCGTAAGTTTGAGCCACACATTGGACTTTGTGCTGACAGTGCAGAGCCTGCTTGGGATTCTCTCTTTCTCCCTCCATCTGCTCCTCCCTGACTCATGCTGTCTCTGTCTCTCTCAAAATAACTAAACTTAAAAAAAAGGCTATTAAAAAAAAGATTAAACAGGACCCAAAATGTGTAAAACACGTTTGCATATACTGTGTGTTTTGTTATCAAGGATTCTGAGTTCTGTAAAAGGAAACTGATTCTGGAATGGTTTTCTGGCTTGTATACTTCTGGAATTTTCTGAAACATTATTCTGCTGCATTCCTACACAAATTTAGCACTAATAATGTGAAAAAAAAGATTTTCAGATGGTTTTATGTTATCTGATTTTCAACTAAATTCTTAGCTATTGATTTCTTATTGTTTTGTTAAATGTGTATTTTTTTTAATCCACACACAACCAGGTTGTACAATTGATTTGGAATAGGTAAATTTATTTATCAGTATTCAGCAGGGTAAAGAGTATGTTTAATGTATGTGTATATATACATATATGTATGTTTATATGTTTGTATGTTTGTATAAAATAACAAAAACAACTAAAATTACTGTTGTACTAATAGTAATACAAGATTGGATTAGACTCAAAGTCTTGGAAAGCCCATTAAAATGACCAAGAATTCATTAAATTAGCAGGTAATTAATTACTATTGTGATTTTTTCTTTCACATTTACATTTTTCAGCCGCTAAAATTTTTCAATAGACTCAATTACACTAATATTATTTGAGGTTAACCAAATGATCTGGAGCTGTTCTTAGGTTTCCAGGTGAAGGATTAATTAAAGTCTGTATTTCAATTGATAAAGTGTAATCTACACAATTCCACTTTCCATGTATAAGAGTAGCCAAAGTAACCATTTCTAAATTTCAGTAACAATGACACATGCTTTAGCATATTGAATCAAATTGACTGGGCATGCAATTCAATTTTATGAAATACTATGCATTGAATTCAGTAGAATTAGTTGTTATAAAATTTTCTGACAGGAAGTATTAGCTTTCTTAAACTCTTTATTTTATTGTCTCAAAATTAATTCACATTTTCCCACAAATCTTTTACAGCCTTTCTGTCTTCCTCCCTTTCATTCTGGAAGCATTTCATTAGATTTTGCAAATGAGTGAGCCTGTGAACAGTGAACTGAAATAAATGTGGTTTGATTCACTACTTCCCTTTCATTAAGCTAACATGTATTAGATTACTTCTGTTAATCCAAGTGTATAGAATTTAAAAAAGAAAAGGCTTCTTTTCAAAAAGGTGGTAAAATTAAACATAGATTTGCGCCAAATATCCATTATTATTTTTAAAAAATTAATGCAAGTATAAAAGTGGTCTTTTCCAAAAATGTTTAGTAACATATATTATGAAATCAAATATTTAAACTCCACTTGTTGGTTTAATGTTTGGTTGCATATTAATAAAAGACACCTAAATCAAATCTCTCTTATTAGCAGAAACAATTTTTACATGTTAACTTAATTGCGGCAATAAATGACTATTTTAAGGCACATGTGAACATGTTTAGATATAATTAGGAGCAAATAAACCTTTGAAAGGGCAAAAGTGATTTTGCAATTTTTGAAAACGATTTAGCAATTGTATTCAAGATAGATATAAATCTATTCACACTATTGTGAATCACTATTCACAATAATGATCTCAAAGTTAACTGAAGAAAGTTGAGTTTAGTCAATTTAGTATTTTTTTCCTGTTTACCTGGTATTTCCTTCAATATTTTAGTGTTTAGGAATCATACCAGAAGGGTAGATGATTGGTTTCTAGAACTCTCTAGTTTGAGATAAATTGAGATATTCGTTGGTTATTTATTTTACTTTGAAAGTCCTTTATGAATGTTAGCACATAATTTTATGTAAATTTATAGTGATACATATATTTAAGTTCAGTATCTTTTGTTTTTAGTTCATTATATTTCCCAATATTGGCAATATAATATTTAGAATTATGTAATTTTTTATAATGTTTATTTATTTATTTTTGGGGGGGCACGCAGAGAGAGAGGGAGAGCAAGAGGATCCCAAGTAGGCTCACGCTGTTAGCACAAAACCCGATGCAGGGCTCAAACCCACCAACCTGAGCTAAATCAAGAATCTGGCGCTTAACCAAGTGAGCCACACAGGTGTCCCTAGAATAATGTAATTTTTTAATTCCATGTAATTTATAAAAACATTTATACTATAATTGATATTTACACTATTATATCATGTTCACTTATTCTGAATATATGGCTTATTATTTTTACATTACAAAAATGCTACCTCACTATATTTGTACATTTCAACTTTCTTTTATAAAATGGAAATTTATTAAAGAAAACTAGTATATCTATCAGACATTTTTTATATGGCTACATGGTGTTTCATGGCATAGATATACTTTTATTTTCCCATGATTACATACATGTTTGTCTTTGTTCTCTGCTATAAACACTGCTATTGTAAACATCATTGCATATATGTCCTTGCACACTACATTTTTCCTGAGTAAAAGGCTTTTAATTTTTTTACTTAAATGTATAAAATTATAGTATTCTTAATTTCATATTGCCAGATTACATGTAAAGTAGCTATAACATATTGCATTACCTTTAATATTCTTTTTAATTTTTTTAATGTTTATTTATTTTTGAGACAGAGAGATTTTTTAGTTAAATGTATAAAATTATAGTATTCTTAATTTCATATTGCCAGATTACATGTAAAGTAGCTATAACATATTGCATTACCTTTAATATTTTTTTAATTTTTTTAATGTTTATTTATTTTTGAGACAAAGAGATTTTTTAGTTAAATGTATAAAATTATAGTATTCTTAATTTCATATTGCCAGATTACATGAAAAATATTTTTTTTTAATTTTTTTTAACATTTATTTATTTTTGAGACAGAGAGAGAGACAGAGCATGAACGGGGGAGGAGAAGAGAGAGAGGGAGACACAGAATCAGAAGCAGGCTCCAGGCTCTGAGCCATCAGCCCAGAGCCCGACGCCTGACGCGGGGCTGGAACTCACGGACCTCGAGATCGCGAGATCGTGACCTGAGCTGAAGTCGGACGCTTAACCGACTGAGCCACCCAGGCGCCCCTACCTATAATATTAAGTGAGAGTATTCCCTTCTTCAGTCTCTGACAGTAAGAGATGTTATAGCTCATTTTAACTTTTGCCTTTCTGTTGAATGTTAAGTTATATGTCATCACCCTGTAAGTGGTATGTCATTATCAAATAGTCATTCTCTGACTAGTTGTGAGTTTAGTCTATTTTGTGCATTTATAGGAACCCTTACTTTTGCCAGAAATGTAAAATGGTAGTTTTGGAAAACATTTTGACAGTTTCTTTAAAAACGAGCTGTAAACCCACCATATGTTTCAGCCATTTCTTTCCTATGTATTTACCACCCCCAACCCCCAATGAAAGTATACCTCTAACGAACACTTGAACAGGAATGTTCAGTGCAGCTTTATATTTAATGCTCCAAAACCTGAAATAACACCAAACTCCCTCATAAGTGAATGGATATATTTTTGTATACTCATACAATGAAACATTGCCCAGAAATAACAAGAATGAACTACTGACACACACACAATATGAGTGAATCCCAGACTCAGTGTATTGAGTGAAAGAAGCCAGACAATTAAAAAACAAACAAAAAAAAAGCACATACTAAGTGATTCCATTCATATAAAATTCTAGAAAATGTAAACAAATCTATAATAACATAAAGTGGACTAGAGTTTGCCTGAGAACTGTGCAAGAGTCAGGGCCAGTGTAGATGGATTACAGTGAGGCAGCAGTTAATCTTTTGGGAGTGAGGAATATGCTTATCCTCATGATTTTGGTGATATGTCAAAATTATCAGATTACACAACTTCACACCATTACAATTACACCATTACAATTATACAATTATTATAGCTCAATAAATCTGTTTTTAAGAACTTAAAAAAATATAGGAGCATCTGGGTAGCTCAGTCAGTTGAGTGTCAACTCTTGATCTCAGTTCAGGTCATGATCTCAAAGCTCATGAGACCAAGCCCCACCTTGGGATCTGCAATGACAACACTGAGCCTGCTTGGGGTTTTCTCTCTCTCTCCCTCTTTCTCTATCCCTACCCTGTCACATTCTATCTGTCCTACAAAATAAATAAATAAGCTTAAAAAAATAAAACTAAAAGCAAAAAAAAAAAAAAAGAAAAAAAGAAAAACTACCTCTTTCAGTTTGTATGATCAGTGTTGTAATATTCAATCATTATGAAATAGTTTATATTTGAAAAATGCAAGTTTATATATTTACATACAAAAATGTGCAGACTTTGAGCTTGAATGGATTAAACATTCAAAAAATATGTAAAATTTCAAATTACCTAAATTCAAAGTAAATTCAAAAAACAATAAATGTATTAAGTACAATAAATTCATTACTATTTGAGTTATCTTGGCTTTGCAATCAGAGTCTTAGGACTAAAATCTCAGCTGCATCATTTCTTAGTAGTTAAAACATATATAGTCATTTAATTTTTCCATGGCTCTTTGTAAAATGGAATAACAATAATATATACCTTATATAATTGTTGTAGAGATGAAATGAACAAGTATATGTAAATATTATTAGTCATTCCAATAAACAATAAATCAGTGCAATAAATATATAATTATTATTTTATTGGAACCTTTGATGGAAGCGTATACTATTATTAACTGCTTTGTTCTTTACCTTACTTGTTTTCAATGATTCTCTAACTTGAAGTTGGCTTTGGTCACCTCAAATTGTGTCTTATTATGTACGTTGAGAGGAAAGTAAAATGAAGATATGTAACTTTAATGATAGGTTTATATATTGTCTCCTTTTGTTGCCCCAGCACAGTACAATGCAACATCTAGTAGAAAAAGGGAATATAGTTTTTATGTATAATTTAATGTACTTAATTGTCCTTAAGTACCTTAAATCAACTGAAAAGCTATATAAAACATTTAATTTAAATACTTTGTTAATTAAACTGCACAAACTATTAACTGTTATATGAAGAGATGCTTTTTTCTAACAACAACAAGAAAAAAGAATAGTGATTCAGGAAATGTAATTTTTCCAAATCATGAATGACAAGGAGCAGAAATCAAGACAAAGTATAGAATATTTGTAAGAATAAAAAAAACACATGTATATAGATCTTTTCAAGGATGATGGAGTTAACAACTCAGGAAACAGCAGACATTGGCGAGGATGCAGAGAAAGGGGAAACACTCTTGCACTGCTGGTGGGAACGCTAACTGGTGCAGCTACCCTGGAAAATAGTATGGAAGTTACTCAAAAAATTAAAAATAGAACTACCCTACCACCCAGAAATTGCACTACTAGGTATTCAAAGGATACAAAAATGTTGATTCAAAGGGGCACATTCACCCCAATATTTATAGCAGCACTATCAACAATAGTCAAATTATGGAAAGAGCCCAAATGTCCATCAACTGATAAATGGATAAAGAAGATACACACACACACACACACACACACACACACACACACACACACACACATTAGAATAGTACTCAGCAACCAAAAAGAATGAAATCTTGCCATTTAACAACATGGATGGGACTGGAGGGTGTTATACTAAGTGAAATTAGTCAGAGAAAGATAAATATCATATGATTTCACTCATATGTGGAATTTAAGGAGCAAAACATATGAACATGGGGAAGGGAAGGAAAAATAAGATAAAAAAAGATAAGGAGGCAAATCATAAGAGACTAAAATACAGAGAACAAACTGAGGGTTGTGGAGGGGTGTTGGTGGGGCGTAGATAGGCTAAATGGATGATGGGCATAAAGGAGGACACTTGTTGAGATGAACACTGGGCATTATATTTAAGTGATTAAAAACTAAATTCTACTCCTGAAATCATTATTAAACTGTATATTAACTAACTTGGATTTAAATAAAATTAAAAATTAAATAAATAAATAAAGGATGATGGACACCATCAAAAGAGAATTAATGTATTTTCTTATTCCATGCATGTGGCCATAACTTTCCTTTGGAAATATCAGCAGTATCTTCAAATGAGACAACATCAATTTATCAAAATATTCATGAATTTATTAAGCTATATTTATAAAATATTAAATATAATGACATTACTTTTACCTTTCTCAAATTCTCTATAATAGTCAAATCATTCCAAGAGGCCAAAAGAGTTACTTGGGAAACTTTTTTAACTTTAAAAATTTCCGTTTGTACTTTGAAGACAGTTAAGGCTAGTTTTACTTATGGAAATGGTTTATTATGAAGACACTCTAAAGTATAGCCCTATATGAATATCTATGAAATTACCCAGAAAACAATTCTGTCAATTAAATTTACAACAAAACTACTTTTAAATATTTTATTTTAGTTTCTTTCCAGATTCAAGAAACTTATGCAATCATTTAAAATATATACTGTTATTATTTAAAAATTTTTAAGTAGGGAGCCTGGGTGGCTCAGTCGATTAAGTGTCTGACTATTGGTTCTGGTTCAGGTCATGATCTCACAGTTTGTGAGGTGGGATCTCACATCGTGCTCTGCGTTGACAGTACAGAGCCTGCTTGGGATTCTCTTTCTTCCTCTCTCTCTGCCCCTCCCTCACTTGTGTTCTCTCTCTCTCTCAAAATAAATAAATAAACATAAAAAATAATAAATTTTATGGGCCAAGCCAAATAGATGCATTACAGGATAAATACTCTGATAAATTTAATAATCATGTTGGGAGATGATGAAACAACGTGTTCGATTTTAAATATCATAGTAATTAAACTTTCCATTTACAGCTTTCAAATTTTAAAAATGTTGAGCCTATTATAATTATAATGAAATATTGAAAACAATTATATGAACTTTAATAATTGATATCAGTGTATCTTCCATGTGACTTTATGGAGTGTTGAAAAGAAGTAATTACAGGAAAGAAAGAGTTTATTTGGGAGGTTGGTACATTTAAAATTATATAGAAGGCAAAATTTCAGGGCAGTTGTTCTTTAACCTTGAACATTAACAACGAAAACATTATTTTATGCTGATTTTAGTTAGTGGAAACAAAAGCTTTGTTTCTTTGGAAGATGATGTTTGTTCATTTTAGTAGCTTCTGGTGACAATAGAGCTTGAGTCTTACAAGAAAACTGTGTGCAATTTTAAGCATCATTTTACAGATCAACCTGCAAAATCAGAAATATCATTTAATAACAAGAGGTGTTTGAAAAGATATTGACGAGGTTCCTTAGTTTTTCTAGATAATATATACAGTGATTTCTCTGACACAAAAGGCACAGTCCAAGTGAATAGCAACAAGACATGTTATCCATGCAGCAAACTCTGTAGAGACATTCATATTATTGTTATTTTTTTCATGATTCTGGTCAAACAAAACATTCTTCAGGTTTGATTAAGATTGAATAAATCATAATTATTTTTTTATATATACAAAAAAAGCCCCAATGGTCAGTGTATGACATTTTCAATTAAATTTTATAATTGGGATATGGAGTTGCTGTTAGCAATTGCATCATTGTGCACATGAATATAATTAATAGTAAATAGGCATGATCATAATTGTTTTCTTATATTTATCTCTAGTACAACATAAATTAATAGCCAATATCCTTCTATTACATATCTTGAATATATTATTTAGCAATATGATTTTTTGACACAAGTGTCTTTAACACCTTCTCGATGCCCATATCATTCCCTTTTAGATGCAATTCACTTGTTTTAATAGATGGTAGTATTTTGTTCAATGGATATAGCACCATAATTTGACTGCTTCAGCTTTCTCTCCTCTCTCTCTCTCTCTCTCTCTCTCTCTCTCTTTTGCTGTTGCAAATAAGGTAAACATGAATTTTTTTGTACACATGTCTGTGAACAACTGCCCCCCAAAATAGTGTAGGACACAATAATAAGGCATAATGATGGCAGTGTGTTGCATCTACTGGCATTGACAATTTGTTATAATTGCAAAGCTAGGTTCTTATGTAAAATCTGGTTAGGAGAAACTATAATCTGTCCCTCTAGTTTTTATAAATGCCATTATATTTGTTTATTTCTAAAGACTAAAGAAGGAAACAAAGATATAGCCAGGCCCAGTAACTGAGAAATAATATCCTTTCTTCATAAAAAAATCATTCTATAAGAGCAGAATAAAAACTGACATATAAAAAAACCATTTAATTAAAGAATTTATTTTTAAAAACCCTACTAATTAAAAGGACTGTGTTTCATTTAATTATATTGGTTGAGGTAACCATGAACTAATAGCACGGGGCTACAAGTGATCAATAAGAGGATTATGAAAGGTATAACCTCAAATTGGTGGGCAAAAGGGATTGGGGAACAATGTATTAGATAATAATTTAAGTTCTTTTTTTTAAATTTTTTTAACATTTATTCATTTTTGAGACAGAGAGAGACAGAGCATGAATAGGGAAAGGTCAGAGAGAGAGGGAGACACAGAATCTGAAACAGGCTCCAGGCTCTGAGCTGTCCGCACAGAGCCCGACGCGGGGCTGGAACTCACGAACCTCGAGATCATGACCTGAGCCGAAGTCGGTCGCCCAACCGACTGAGCCACCCAGGCGCCCCAAGTTCTATAGAATTTTAAATTTATGGGGCGCCTGGGTGGCGCAGTCGGTTAAGCGTCCGACTTCAGCCAGGTCACGATCTCGCGGTCCGGGAGTTCGAGCCCCGCGTCAGGCTCTGGGCTGATGGCTCAGAGCCTGGAGCCTGTTTCCGATTCTGTGTCTCCCTCTCTCTCTGCCCCTCCCCCGTTCATGCTCTGTCTCTCTCTGTCCCAAAAATAAATAAACGTTGAAAAAAATAAATAAAAAAAAATAAATTTAAACAAGGATGTGATTAGAGGTTTTGTTGCCAAAGACATCTGGGTGCTTATTTCCCAAGAGAATTAGAGGTTAATATTATTATGACGACCTACCAAGATTCAAGGGTGTTTTGGTTGCCTGAGAATTTCATTTTGTGTGCAGACAGAAGAATGAACTTTCTCAGGGAAAGGGCATATTAACCATATCCTTTAATAAATACAATCAGAATTCCAGTTTACTATTGTACCTGGGTAAATAAAACTGTGGACCAGAACACTAATGGTCACATACATAACTAGTTTCTTTCTTTCTTTCTTTCTTTCTTTCTTTCTTTCTTTCTTTCTTTCTTTCTTTCTTTCTTTCTTTCTTTCTCTTTCTTTCTTTCTTTCTTTCTTTCTTTCTTTCTTTCTTTCTTTCATCTTTCTATCATCTATTTATCTTTTATCATCTATATATCTATCTACAGGCATATATATATACATATATGTATATATATGTATACATGTATATACATGTATATATGTATATATATATATGATAATTATTTTAAAATTAGAAGATTACTTACTGAGCATTGAATCAGAGAAGAGGAGTAAAGTAGTAAGTAAATTATTTTAATGACATCAGGCCACACCATACCCCTTTCTGAAAGAGGGGTTGAGATACTCAAATTCTGTTGATTTATACTAATTTATTCTGGATAGTATTTGTGTGGGTGGTAAGATTTTTTTCAGTATCTGTACAACTATTTCTTCAAGGTTGACTAATCTTTGTGCATAATACATTTCTTCCCAATGTGTTAACACATTCTATTGGGTTAAATTAGATACCGTCTTCTTATCAAGGAACTTCTCCTATGTCAACTTTTGTTTATAATGCTTATTTATATTTATTTATAGCTCATATAATTAAATCTTTATCTAATGTTAGGTCCCAGTGAAAACCCAAAGTACCAAAACAGATGAACACTCATTCAAAGATGAAATCAGAATGAAAATTTATTTTACAGATAGACTTAATAGATATATTTCTGCTTGCTTAGGATATCTGGATATGTAAGGAAGATGAGAAATAGCAGAATATCTTATGTTAGATTTTCTTGTTCATGATTTGTAATATTTTGGAATTTGAACAATGGGTTGGCCATGACTTTATTAGAGAGCAATATGTATAGTGTATCCATTTATTAAGATATGGACACTTATTTCATTGAATATTTGGTTCCTTAATATTAAGATGTAGGATACGTATGCTAATGAAATTTCACTAAACTGGGAAGTATGAACCACTTTGCAGATTCACTCCTTCACTGGGAGCCTAAGACATTGGAGAAATAAATCATCATGTGCTCAGAATGACCTATGGATTTTAGTGGATCACAATATAAATAGAATTTGCTCAAAATATAGATGTCACAACAAGATCAAATGATAGCAGAATTACGGGTTACAAAGGAAACATCTACATTTTTCTTTAGACTAGAGATGCCACAATGCCCATTACGAACTTAGCTCCCACTGCCATTTTATCCATAAGCTTTAGCTTTACTAAACAATTTTCTATTCCTCAACACAATATGATCACATTTCATACCTTTTAGTTAAGTGATCTATGCTTGAATGTTTTACAAACTCTCATCTACTTCTCCTTTGTTAAGCTAAAGTTAAGCTGTTATCTATCTCATCTCTGGACTCTATTCTTGGATGCTCCTTCCCATTACAGGATGCTTTGCATATATGCACTGTATTGTAATTAGTTTGAAATGATTAAGAACAATTTAGGTACAAAGATGATCTTCCCCTTTATTGTTTCCTAGAAAACATCACCATGCCTAATACATATTTTTCACTCATTAAACCAAAGATTTAAATAAATAAACTAAATGAATGGACATTATTACTGGCTCCCAACTTTTCAATTTTCAAGACTTTGGTTTGATATACATGGCTATTAGTATGGAATCCCTTTCTTCTTTATTTATACATGTAATTACACTCTTCTTTGTCAGATCAAATGAGACATTACAGGAGATTAAAACAGATTCATGCAAGATCACAATTCGATGTCAGAATTGTGTGCTCTATTTTAGTACACTTTAAGTATATTGTCGTATAATTTCCTTTATTGCTAGTTTAGTAACAATTTTGAAACTATACAGAATTATACAGAGTAAAAATTTTCTTTTACTAATATGCATTATATTTAACATAGGTTTTGTTAGCTGTTATAAACGAAGCATTATCCAAAATCATAAGTTTAAAGTAAAATAGGGGCGCCTGGGTGGCGCAGTCGGTTGGGCGTTCGACTTCAGCCAGGTCACGATCTCGCGGTCTGTGGGTTCGAGCCCCGCGTCGGGCTCTGGGCTGATGGCTCAGAGCCTGGAGCCTGTTTCCGATTCTGTGTCTCCCTCTCTCTCTGCCCCTCCCCCGTTCATGCTGTGTCTCTCTCTGTCCCAAAAACAAATAAACGTTGGAAAAAAAAATTTTTAAAGTAAAATATATTGCATGACTTAAGTTTTCTCTGTAAAATTTGCAGAGTAAATTGTATAGCTTCAGATGAAGTTTCTAGGAGATCATGAACAACTTCTAAGAATATTATGAATAATATTTCCATCATAGGAAACCTTTGGAACTCATGAACTACAGTACAGTTGCCTAATACAATATGTATAGATATTGTGTGTGTGTGTGTGTGTGTGTGTGTGTGTGTGTAATAGAGGTTTTCTTTATCTATTGTAGCTGACTTCCATTTAGTATTTCAGGAACTAGACTCATTTCTTCTTCATTTTTTCTAGTGGTCCTTTATTTGTTTATTTGTTATTTCGCAAGAGAGGCAAACAATATTCAATAACAGATACTGCCCATTGCTTTTATTTCAAACCTAACTAATTTTTTTCTTCTGCAATATTGAATTTGTCTTTAATCCCATCCGGTATATTTTTCACCTCAGATATTATGGTTTTTATGTCAAGAATTTGAATTCGGATCTCTTTTGACAACTTATGTGGCTCTACTTAAGTTTTGAATAAATGAAATTCAATCTAATGCCTGTTTCGTTGTGCATGCCTGATAATTCTAATATTTGTGTCAGTTATGGGTCAGTTTTTATTGTTTAATGTTCACTTATTTTTGAGAGAGAGAGAGAGCATGAGCAGGGGGGAAGGGGGGGCAGAGACAGAGGGCAGACACAGAATCTGAAAGAGGCTTTAGGCTCTTAGTGGTCAGCACAGAGCCCAACCCAGGGCTCAAACTCAAAGACTGCGAGATCATGACCTGAGTCTAAGTCAGACACTTAACCAACTGAGCCACGCAGGTGCCCCAGTTATGGGTCAGTTTCAATTGTCCAACTTTTCTCCTCATTATGGATCGTATTTTCCTACACCTTTAGGTGTCTTATAATTTTTTATTGGTTCCTAGTCATTATATATTTTGCTTTGTTTTTGCTGGATATTTTTGTAGTCCTATATTCTGAAGCTTTGTTCTGATATGCAGTTAAGCTACTTGCAAACAGTTTGACCATTTCAGGTCTTGCCTTTAAAGAAATGTTAGGCAAGGCAATAACAATGTTTAACATAGGGCTAATTGTTCCTGCTACTGAAATAAGACTCTTCTATGTGCTCTACCCAAGCCCGCTTGAATTATGAGGTTTTCCAACTTGGTGAGTGGGAATAGGCAGAGTTCCTGGACCTGTGTGAGTGACATATATATATCCTTTAATGCTTTTGGATGGTTCTTTCTCCAGCCACAGATAATTTCCCCAAAGATGAGTGATTTTTCTCCTCTAGTCTTTATCTTTCTCACATGTGAATATAGAAGGTTGAATTTTATGATCTGAGATTCCATATCAGTTTTAAATATTCTACTAATTCTGACAATTTCCCAAAGCTTGTGGTTGCAATATCTAAAACAATTCTGTTTAGAAATTGTGACAGTTTTTTAATTGCCTTCAAATACTTTGACACAGCTATCACTGAGAGGCAGTGTCTATGTCTCCTGCCTTTGTGCATTCATGGACTTATAACTGTCAAGCAGTAGGGTATGACAGAAGTTTAACTATGCGACTTGTGAGACTATGTCATAAGAGACTATGCAAATTCCATTTAATTGTGGTAACATTCAGGCTGTAGTCCCTTAGCTGCCATGTAAGATATTTGACTGTCTACAAGCTGACATTCTGTGAGGGGTCCAGGACACGTGGCAAAGTCTTGGATAGATACTCTTGTTGAGAATTATAGCTGGGCTGCATCTCTGTGTTATTCCAGCCTGGGCACTAAATATGTGAATGAATCAGACTCCAGATGATTTTGGATTTCATATACTCCCAGCTGAGGATTCCAATTTAATGGAGAGGAAACAGGTATTTCTTTGGTTCCCTGTACCAATTTCAGACACACAGAAATGAGCATGATAAAATGGTTGTTTTATGCTAGAAATTGTTAGATGTTTTGCTATGTGGCAAGAGTAATCAGATGAACAGTTATGAAAGTAATTTGTATTATTACTTTACTAAATTGAGATGACATTCTATAGAATTAAATTTTAAAGTTTCTTGTTTCAACTGAAACCTGCATATTTTATGTTCAATGAAGATAACCTCCCTAATACTCTTTAGTTGCAAAATGTAAATGTTTATTTTTAAAGTTATACTAAAAAAACAGTATAATGAAAGGGAAATAGCTTACTTACTTTATAGGGAATTTTTGGCATAAATCTACAAGACGTGATAGTACCACTAAATATGATATTGTGTTCAGCAGGAAAGTGCAGGATATACTGCAGCTATCATGAAAGTCTGGAAGAGCTTTAGCTGGAAACTCTTAGGAAGAAAAGATTAAATTGTATATTATTACAGATATTATCATGATATGATAAACAACTGGTGCTTCATTGAAAAACACACACACATTGTATAAAATAGAGCCACATCAAGGCAACAGGAAAACACGGAACACAATTACTATAACATAGTCAATAGAAGATGCATTGATTATGCATTGGCAATTTTTTATTTAATTCTTAGATTTTTTTTCATTTGAAATTTGTATAATGTTTCACAATAATTTTTTCTAGTAAGTGCACATGGAAATTTGAAATGAGTCATTTAATTCGATGAGTTTCTTTTAAAATTAGAACTTACAAAATTTGTAAGTTTATAGTGACTTAAAACCTCTATATGGTGATATATAAAGAGTTGAAAATAAATAGCAACTGGGGTGCTGGGGTGGCTCATTCAGTTAAGCCTCTGACTTTTGATTTTGGCTCAGGTCATGATCTCACAGTTTATGGGTTCAAGCCCCATGTCGAGCTCTGTGTTAATGGAGTTCAGAGTCTGCTTGGGATTCTTTCTCTTCCTCTCTCTCTGCCCCTCCCCTGCTCTCTCTCTCTCTCTCAAAATAATTTTAAAAATATTAAAAAATAAAAATAGCAATCTTTCACAAAATGATTTTATTAGATTTCATGGACTTTGGTCAAATTATGACAGGTCTTAAAATTATCAATACCAGAGAACATTTTTGAAGCCCTAGTGAGCTATTTATTTGTATGTGTTTTCTCTTGCCAAATTTTAGCTTTTAACTAGACTGGATTTATTACAGGATATGAGATCTTAACTAGCTCATTTTATTTCTAGTGCAATATGTCAATATAATACTACAATATATTAAGTGGTATACAGTTTGTACCAATTCTGCATATGCATAATGCATCTAAATATTAATCTAAAGTGCTTCCTTAGATTTTGAGCCATTCAGAGGCACAGTTTGTCTCATGCATCTTTTGAATTGCAGAAAATTTTTAAAAATTGTGTCTTCCACATTTAAGCACCTCAGGTAGTTGCACTCGGTTTTCCTGGGTATCTCCCCTGTTTACTGAGGTATATATGTAATTAAATTTGTTTTCTCCTGTTAACCTATCTTTTATTATAGGGGAGTCAGCCTTGAAACTGAAAGTGTGGAAGGAAAATTATTTTTCCCCTCTGACAATATACGATTTTTAACTAAAGTAAAGGACCTTATAAATTATCTGCATAGAAAAAAGATATATATATATATATATATATATATATATATATATATATATGAACATACTACAGTCTTATATATTGTTACTTTAGGAAGATATTTTCTATTAAAAGTCTCTGTAGTTGGTCAAACAACATAAAAAAAAGTTCACTAAGGAAATTAAGAATTTGAATTAGATTTTATTACTGTTAGGCTTTGGTCTACTGCAGAGGCAATGTGATAACAAACAAAATGATAGTGGAAAGATACTTCACAAATATTTTACTTAACGCACTTAAACATACCTTATACATAGAGCAAGTTGTCTTAATACTTTTAAGTGTATACCATTTTGTAGAGAATGAGAGTTTAATTTTCAAGAGGATAAAACCAGTTTTGCAAAAGGACATTTCAGGGAAGCATACTGTTTGAACTGGTCTGTTTAGTTGCAGCAAAAGGAAGTCTCCAGCCGATCCCTCTGATTTCCCTAGCTGGTTTGTTTGATTACCCTCCTATGGATAATTCAAAAACCATATAGGGGGGATTTTACTCTTTTAGTATTTGCAACTAAAACCTGTTGGGATACTTAGATCTTACAGCTTACAAGCAAACAAGGGGGAAAGTCATATCATTTTTATTTCAGGACAAGGAATGAACTTTACAAAATTAAAAATGAAAAACAAAACAGCTTTTAGAGAACCTATAATGTAACTCAAAGATATTTCACTTTCATAGTTTGATTTCTGTGTCAGTTTTGGTTCTTTGTTAGTTGGTTTACAAAATATCTCATTTATCTTCCTTCACTTGATAACAGTTCTCCACAAGAGTCTTTATAAGACTCTTACAAACAAATGTTTGCTTTTTGATATATTATTTATATCCTATATGACCAGTGATATAAGAAATATCAATATAGTAGTCCAGTCCAAGATTTATTTGTTTACTCATTTATACATTTTATAGCATGGCTAATATTTGCAAAATGAACAAAATGGAAATGTCACTTGTCATAATGCATCTGTGGGAGACAAATTACTTTTCCTATAATTTTAGGCATAGTGCTGTAGAGAAAACAGAAAAGATTAAAAGGAATGTACAATAAATAGGTCTGTGATTCTCTGACTCCCAACTAGCTGTCCATTGGTTTAATAAATTCTGATGGTAACTATCCTGAGCTATGCAGACCCCACAGGTTGAGGGCTCAGTACCACAGACTGCCCCCACTTCAGATGCCAGTCATAAGTCGTAGGTCACCTGTACTTTTGACCAACTACCTATATAGCAGGGGTTCTCACGATCCCTTCCTTGGGTTCAATTATTTGCTAGAACAACTTACAGAACTCAGAAAATACACTTACTTACATTTACTGACTTATCATAAAAAATACAACTCAGGGCAGCCAAATGCAGGAGCAGCGCAGGGCAAAGTTTGGATGGTGGCAGTTTGCCCAGAACTTCCATGCTGTCTGTGGGCTCAGCACCTTCCCAGCACATCTGATGTGTTCATCAGCACAAGAACTCTCAGAACCCTGATGTTTGGGGGTTTATATGAAGGTTTCGTTACATAGCATGATTGATGGAATCAGTGGCCGTTAGTATTGAACTCAATCTCTGTTCCCCAATACTCTCAGGAGGTTGTGTTGAGGCCGAAAGTTCCAACCCTCTAATTATGGCTCAGTCTTGCTGGAGACCAGCCCCCAGCCTGAAGCTCTCCAGGGGTTTCCACCATCTCTTCAGCATACTGAAGATCCTCTTTTCACTCAGGAGCTTCCAAGGGTTTTAGGAGCGCTGGGCCAGGAACTGGGGCCAAGAGCAAATATTTATTCATTTAATTAAATCATAATACATTAAGAAATGCTGTTTTTCATAGGGTGATCAGGAAACGTCCTTTCTCACAAGATTGCCGTCTAGAGAAGAGATTAACTGAAGGAAAACTGGAAGGAGATCAGATGTGACTCCAGACTTTTCAAGCAAAAGAATGGCTTGCTTTGAGTGACGCTTTGAAAGATCACTCTGGCTCCTCTGTAGAACTGTACTGTGGGCACAAAAGAATAGAAATTGTGAAATTATTCTTTTTATTATGATTATTAAACTTTTGGACATATAGATTTAGCACTTTGGGAGGTTTGAATAATGAAAACCAAACTTTTAGCTGAAATGATAGTTCCTCTGGGAAGTCTTCCTTGAATTATTATGCAGAGTTAAGTGCTTCCTTCTCCAGGCCCACAGAACATCATTTTCAAATGTCTACTAAAAATAGAACATACTGCATTTTTATGGTTATTTGATTATACATCTACAGCCACCATTAGTATATTATAAGCCCCTGGAGAACTGATTCTGAGTTTGTACATCTTTCTGTCTGGTGGTTACTATATTGTAGGTAATCAATAAATTCTACTGAATGCGTGAATGGACCCAAGCTCTTAAATATTTCTCTTTTGAGACTTAAATATTTAGCTTGCCACACTACTTAGTTTATTATGATTCTTTTGCATAAAGAAGGCGTCTTTTAAAAATATTTTAAATCTATTTTATTTAGCACACATATTAAAATGTATATCATTATATTGATGAGATGACTTAGGCAGTAACAACTTCTTTTTCAGTGTGGTACATTCCAGCAATTTTATGACCTTTATATTAAAGTTTTCTTACCTTATGGTTTTAATACAACATATTGTAGCACACTGGAATGAAATCTTTATTTTACACCATATGGTAGTCTTCCAATAGCAGTCAACAACTAGTAAAAATTTGAGGAAGGAAAAAAAAACTAACATATTCCATTTCACATAGTATTATTCTGTTAGCTCTTGCTGAGAAATAAACAAACTTAAATAAAAGATCTTGCATAGTCAATAGAGAATACAGAAAACATATTCTGTTCTTGTGTTTTAGAATTCCATAAAACTACAGAATTTTTTATATACATACTAAAACACGCAGTATTATTTAACCTTATAGAAAAGTAGTAAAAAAATGTACTTGGGCGTCTGGGTGGCTGAGTCGCTTGAGTGTCTGACTTCGGTTCAGGTCATGATCTCGTGGTCCATAGGTGGGAGCCCCAAATCAGGATCTGAACTTTCAGCACAGTTCTATGACTTCCTTTCTCTCTGCTCCTCTCCCACTCATGCGCTCTCTCTCTCTCTCTCTCTGTCTCTCAAAAAAAAAAAAAAATTAAAAATTTTTTAAAAATTTTACTAAGTGAAAACATGAAATAGGTAATTATAAATTTCAATAGTCATGTCATAATTGTTCATTTAAATATTCATTTATATACATATACTCTTGTAATTTATTTTATTTTATTATTATTACTTTTTTAATGTTTATTCACCTTTTGAGAGACAGAGACAGAGTATGAGCAGGGCAAGAGCAGAGAGAGTCACATAGAATCCGAAGCAGGCTCCAGGCTCTGAGCTGTCAGCAGAGAGCCTGATAGGGGGCTTGAACTCAGGAACCCTGAGATCATGACCTGAGCTGAAGCTGGAAGTTTATCCAACTGAGCCACCCAGGTGCCCCTCTTGTAATTTATTTTAATCTTTTCCATTGATACTTTTCATTTGTCAGTAATCACTTAAAACAAGAAGAAAATAAACCCTACAAATTGCTCTAAAATTATCTGTTTCAGGGGCACCTGGGCATCTCAATTGGTTAAGCTTCCAACTCTTGATTTCAGCTCAGGGTGGTAAGATTGAGTCCAGTGTTGGGCTCTGTGCTGGTCATGAGCCTGCTTGGTATTCTCTCTCTCTCTCTCTCTCTCTCTCTCTCTCTCTGTCTCCCCCCAACTCACACTCTCTCTCTTAAAAAAAAAAAAAAAAAAGTTATCTGTTTCAGTATTTTCCTAAAGTCTGTATTTTTTTTCAATGTTTATTTATTTTTGAGAGAGAGACAGTGCACAAGCAAGGGAGGGACACAGAGAGAGGGAGACACAGCATCCAAAGCAGGCCCCAGGCTCTGAGCTGTTAACATAGAGCCCTACTCGGGGCTCGAACTCACGGGAGGCAAGATCATGACCTAAGCTGAAGTCGGATGCTTAACTGACTGAGCCACCCAAGGGCCCAATAAAGTCTGTATTTGTAATATGTATGAATATGATATTATATCTTAAGGTTTAATTAGAAGCAATTTCTATTTTAAGACTATTACTTTGTAAAATGTAAAACAAAAGCCCTTGCAACAAACTTTTTTTTTATTTTTAAAGGCAAGACTGATATAACATTCTCAATGTCCCTAACAATAATAATTATGTTTAATTTTTTCAAAATCAGCAATGGTATACAATTATCATGTCTGTGATGAATTTTTAATAAATGGAGAAAAAAACTTAAATAGCATTTAAAATATTGTTGAATAAAGGTGTTTATACAAATGAACATTCTTGTATTAAACCAGTATGACTCTTGTTATTGCACTTAAATAACAGGTATAATCCCTGTTAGTACCTGAGTTTGGAAGAAAACAACATTTAGGTATATCTTTTTAAATAAAGCTCTAGGTCAGAATGGAAACTATCGCTAATAATGGAAATTTAGACCATAAAATCTATTTACATAAATGCTTCTCCCTAGTTTTTAATTCATTGCTAGCAGTAAGTTAAATGTGCCTTTCTTTCCAAGCACCAGAATGCAAGTGGGTGACAAATTTTATGTTTCCCAATAGCTTTGAGAAAATAAATACTATTGTATGCTTTCAAAATATGTAATCACTTCTGGTCAGTTATTACATTTGTTTGATGTTATTTTAAATGAAACAGAAAACATTAGATCTAGTCTATTTGATTATTTTTAGCAGAGAAACCTTTAGGCAGAATTATAAATTAAACTATTGCTTTCTTTAGAAGGACATTCATTTCTTGAGGCTTATCGACATTGGTCTAATTTAGTTTTAATGCAATGGGGTCACTCAGTTGAAATCACATGGTTTGTTTTTGCATCATGTTCTGCAGGGGTTTACCTCATGAGATTAAGAAATCAATGCTTAGACTGGGTATTCAGTTTATTGTCTCCCTGGAGTCTGTGAGAGTTTATACATTTCTACCTAGTGAAGCCTGTCGAGATGGCCAGAGTAGTTACTTTTTCTTCAAAGCAATGGTAAGTATCCCTCTGAAACAGTTCTTCCCCAGGGCACAATTAGGATGATTCTTTCCCTCTGCCCAGAACTGCTTTTAATCACTTTGAAGTGGCTGTAATTATTTCTTTCTGACTGCTGTGGGGCCTGTATGCACAAAGGTTACCGGGGGTGTGTCAGTGCTCTGTCTTCAAACCTATGTTACATAATAAGAGACTCACAGCATCATGTCCTCTATCCAATGGGGGGGGTAACATGGAAAGCAGAGAAGATAAACATGGACTCCTAGACAATAAAGAGATCAAGTTGAACACTCAGGATGTATGATTGTATGATTCCCTTTCTTAAACTTATGTGAGGTTTAGCAAATATCATTAAAAAACAAAACAAAACAAAAACTGCCTAAATAATCCACCAATCTCTCTTTCAGAGAAATTAAAGCCTATTAATAAATACACACCAATGATTTACCTTGAATGCCAAATGTTAGTATAAACTGTTTATATTGCCCCAGAAGATTATTTTTAATACATAAAAGTATTAGTGTAACTAATAGATCAAAGTGACTAAAGAATGCTTTTATGCCCTTAGAAGTACATTGTTAACCAAATGTCTCCCACATTTTGTTTGGAATGCTGTTTACATGCTGGTGTGCAACCTTACCTCTCACTGTCATTTGGTTTAATGAAAGGCATGTGCAATGTAAGTTGCATATATGATGGTTTATACAGCAAGGACGATGCTTGAATTTTGTTTTATTTATTTTTGCATGTATGAAGGGTAACAAACGTTTAAGGTTTTAACATTTTATAATAGGATTATACATTTGGTTTTACTGGGAAACATACATATTCAGCCCAAATGAGACTATCTAGAATTTCAAAATTTTACAATTTATAATTAAATTCATACAGTAGTTTTCAGTGCCTTCATAAAATTCACCTCGTTCTCATCCTATCAACGTGGTCAAGGAAGCATCTTTGAAATCAGAACACCTTGGGGCACCTGGGTGGCTCAGTCGGTTGTACGTCCAACCTTGGCTCAGGTCGTGATCTCACGGTTCATGAGTTTGAGCCTGGCGTCGGGCTTTGTGCTGACAGCTTGGAGCTCGGAGCCTGGAGCCTGCTTCGGATTCTGTGTCTCCCTCACTCTCTCTGCCCCTCCCCAGCTTGCACTCTGTCTCTCCCTCTCTCAAAAATAAAATAAACATTAAAAAAAGTTTTTTAAAAAGAAATTAGGACAACAATATTCTCTACATTACTAAATCCAATGGTCAGCTTCCAAATCTTACTTGAGTTAGCAGTATTTGACAGAATTGATAATTCTGTTTCTTTTGAAATACTTTTTTCCAGTTTGAGTGATACCATGAATACCTGGATTTTTTCCAACCCCGCTGGTTGCTCTCTTAGTTTTCTTTGGTTCCTTTTCATTCCTAATCCCTTAAGAACTAGACTGTCCTTAGGATTCCTTCCTTGATTTTTGTAATTATTATGGAGTAATAAGCTACCCCAAAACTCAGTAGTTTAAAGGAGTAAATATGTGTTGTTGCTCAGGATTCCATATGCCTACCGAGTGGTTCTGGGACGGGTTCTGTTGATTTGAACACTTACTTTTACACTGGTGTTCAGCTGGTGTGTTATTTGATGGACGAGGGCCTCACTTACGTTTCTGGAGGCTGGTGAGCTCATTGGCCTGGATGATAGAGGTGACTGAGCCATGTGACCCAGTCTAGAGGGCTGGCTCCATACTTCGGTTACAATCTATTGGCCAAGTCACATCACAAGGCTGTCCTAGAATCACAAAGGTATGGATAGATGTCACTTCTTGTTGGAAGGCACTATAAAGTCACATTAGAAAGGGCATAGTTTGAAGGAGGGTAAAGAACTAGAAACACATTTGAAGATAATATTCCCAACCATTTCTTATTTCTGTTTTATTTTCTTGGTGATCTTACCCAGTTGCAGAGTTAGAGTTAAAGACTATGCCGAGAACTTCTAAATAATATCTATACTTAGTACATCTTGTTGAAATTTCTGACTTAAATCATCGATTTCTTATTTGATATTTTTAAATGGATGTCAAATAATCTTACTGCCCACCATACCAACGTGCTTCTGTAACATTTTTCCCTCTCAAGTATTGACACATGCCTCCTTAAGTTTATGAAGTCAAAAACTTAAAATGATGCTAAAGCCCCTTTTCTCCCATACCCTAAATTCAATCCAGCAATAAATTACCTCTCTATCTGAAAAGTGTGGGGAGGAAAAATGTTTCCTCTACCCATCTTAGGATATTGGCACGCGCTCCGTAACAAAACAAACAAAAAATAAACAGAAAAAACAAATATAAGTTTACTAACATGTGTATCTCATATTTAAGTGGAAAAATTCAGGGATGAGTAACTCGAGAGGTGGCTTAGAACTAATGCTTTAACAACACAACAAAATACATTCGTAAAGAAATGAAGGGAAAAAGAAGGCAGTTTTAGGCTTCCAAGGGTTGCAAACTAAGAAGGTAAATGTGTTGGGGGAAACTATTGGTAGATAAAGGCTAGTTAGTAAAGTTTGTGATATAGATTCCTCTGGTTCATCTTTGGGCTGATAAGGGTCTAAAATTGTCTCTGGTGATTAACTTTTGTCGTTTCTGGTACAGGGAAGAGAAGAGGAACACATTTTTGAACTTATGTTCTGCTTTTAGGCTAATAGGAGGAGGGCAGAAAACTTTTCCTATATCTGCTTCTCAATTGCTTCCGAATGAAATAATACTTATAAGAAAGCGGTGTGTTTTGAATAGCAAATTCTGCTATGCTTTAAAAGCATGTCCTATATCTGACTGCTTCTCTCCAGTCTAGTACCTCCATGTCCAAACCGCCATTATCTCCCAACTGTGTTATTAAAACACCTTCTGTTTTCCTCTTTCTGCCCTAGCTCACCTAAAACCTATTCTGTTACAATTTAAATAAAATTATATCAGTATTCTACTCAAATCCTTTCTACAGCTCTCAGACCTTCTTAGACTAAAAGCCAGGATCTCTCTCTCCAACGAGTCCTTCCCCACATCTTGTTCTATTCTTCACATTACTCTGCTTGGGCAGAGTGGAAACCTGGCTCTATGTCAAAGGTGCCTGGCATACTGGTGCCGCAGGACCTTGGCACAGTTGTAATTCTATCTGCAATTCTCTTCTTCAGTAAAATACATGACTCCTTCCTTCACCTCTTTCAGGCTTTGCTCACATTTCACATTTTAAATGATGCCTTCCCTGTTCACTTCATTGTAAATTAACAGTAGATTAACACTCTCCATCTTGCTACAGTTCCACTTATATCACCACTCTCCCTCTCCCTACCTTACCTGCTTTATCATTTAACACAATTCACCATCAAACACACACAGACACAGACGCAGACACACACACACACACACACACACACACACACACACACACTTTGGTCTATCTCACTCCTCAAATTAACAAACTATTTGAATAAAGGATCTTTGATCTTTCATTGACTGATGTTCCCTGCATAACTATAAGTAGGACTCTGCATACTGGCTGGTGAAAAATAAGGCCAAAGAAAGTAAAATATTCCGGGTGTGTTTTACAAGTAAGCCAGCTGTAGCACAAAGATAAAAAAAAAAAAAAAAAAAAAAAGATCAAATGGGCAAATAACTGAACAATATCTATGGAATGCTATTTAGTGGACAACAAAGTTTTTTGGATACATAGTTAACTATATTAGTGACAAAGAAAAAAAATCTAAAAATTTGTATGCCAACTAGTTAAAAGCTATAATAATCTCCCCATTGGGATGGGTGTGGTAGGATAATTGGGATTTGAGAGGAGTGTGTGAGAAGAGTAGATTCCATGTTTTACTCAGATTATTTATATATTTTTTAAAGTTTCTCAAGGTATATAATCAATTGAATCAATATCTCTAAACGTTTTTAGTTTCTTTGATATAATTTTTCATAATTATATATTATAGAATAAACTAATATCATTCTTACAATATAATTGAAACTAAGAATGTAACATTGACCATGATGGCCAAAGGATGCAAATACAGGTCATGCGCTGATAAATACCATTCTGTAAACTGAGTGAATTACAATTACCTGAATTTTCTTGAGTGTACTAGATGTTTGTGATATTGCTAACCTGTTTTGACCATAATATTTCTAAGTAATGTGTTAGTTTTAATTTGTAAGCATTATTGTAGTTACTTTAAATAATTCATTAATTAGGTTTCTACTAAGTAGCCTTCAGTCTAAAAATAAGATTGTAAAATTGCCTGTCATTTATAAAAGCCAAAGAAATGACTGGCATATTCCATCAGGTTTATTTGTGGTCTGTCAATAGAAAAGTGGGATATCAGCAAAGCTTTTGAGAGTTGCTGGTCTCAAGAGAGGATTCTATTCCTTTGTAACTATATTCTCTTTTCTTTTTGAAAACACAGAAGCACACAATCAGCTTTAATTAAGATAAATTTAGAAGCTTCTATGTGTTAAACTGGTAAAAGAAAAACAAATATAAAAATAATTATAGCTTAAAATAATAATTTTAATAACCATTGTCAGTTCAGATGTTATTTCAGTTAGTTTGGTTTTGCTTTTTTTTTTTTTTTTTTTTTATGTTTCACACAGGGTTAGTTTTATTTGAGTGTTGGTATTTTTATAACTTTTTCACAATTTGCTATTCATCACTTGAAACGGCCATAACACAGGTTCTTTTAATGAATACTATTATAATACCATTTGTTTTTTTCCTATAAAAAGTCAATTTTAACTCAGAGGATGAATTAGAGCCTGAATGTTATGTTATCTCTGATTCAAGTATCAAACCCTACCCTACTAAGTTCAGACTTGTTCCACAGTCTGAATTTAAAGAAAATTTAAATTTAAATTTAAAGAATTTAAAGAAAACACTCCATTCTTTCATTAGATTTATTATTGTTAGTTTACAATGTTGGGAAGTAAACTCACATCATCCAGAACCTCAAATTATCTCCAAGATTGTTCATATGAAATTTCTAGAATTTACTCAAAATCATTAGTCACTGAAGACAAAACCTGATCAAAAAACAAGAGATAAAGCAACCAAAAGAAACAGACTCATAGGAATCCAGAAAAGGGACTTATCAGCCATGAACATTAACATAATTGGTTAACAATCAATGAAGTAAAAGATACAACTGCAGAATTTTTCAAAGAACCAGAAACTATAAAAAGAACTATAAGCAAAGTCTAGTACTAAAAAATAAAATAGGTAAAATATAGAACTCAGCAGCTATTTTTGACAACAAAAAGAAAAGATGAAATTTTCAGTGGACTGAGAGGTAGGCCAGAAGAAAACACACAGAATGAAATAAAGAGAGACAAAAAAAGGTATAAGGCAATAAAATTTTATATATATATATATATATATATATATATATATATATATATATTTATATATAGATTGCTAGAAACAGGGGAGAGAAGTGATATCTAAAGGGTAATGGTTGATTTTTTTTTTCTCTAAAGCTAATGAAAAGCTCCAAGTCACAGATTCAAGAAATCTGATAAATGCCAAATAAGAAAGATAAAAGAAGACCACACCTAGGCACATCATGGTAGCATTCTTGAAAATCAATAACACAGTTTTATAACCCATTTGGTGAAAAAGACCATTACCTTTAAATGAGCAAGAAGATACACTGGAAGTTGTCAACAATAGTAAGAGGTAATGAAGAACAAAAGAGAAAGAAATGGTATTTTCAAAGTGCTAAAAAAAATGCCAACCAAGAAGTCTCTATGCATTAAGTGTATCCCGTAAAAATAAGAGTGAAATAAAGGCTATTCAGAAGAAATCAAGCTGGAAGGAAGGAAGGAAAGAAGGAAGGAAGGAAGGAAGGAAGGAAGGAAGGAAGGAAGGAAGGAAGGGAAAGGAAGGAAAGAAGGAAGGAGGGAGGGAGGAGGGAAGGGAGGAAAAAAGGAGAAAAAAAAGAAATAGAACTCGTTAACTATACACCAATACTACAAGAAATTTAGAGTTTTTCTGATGAACACCTAAATAAGAGGGTGGTTATCAACCTAAATAATGTAGTTGAAACATTTATCAAAACTGCCATAAAAAATATCTAAATAGTTATGCAGTCATATATACATAGAGAACCATCTCATTCATGAACATAGATGAAGAAATTCTACTTAAAATATTTGCAAATACATTGAAGCAATATATAAAAAGAAAAATATATTACAAGGTATTTGAGTTTATTCCAGAAATACAAGATTGGTGTAACAATGTAACTCACCATTTAAAAAATGAAGAAATATAAAAGCCTATGTTCATCTCAATATAGGAGAAAGCAGTGAATACGATTCAACATCAATTCATGTTGAAAGAACCTCACATTTCTTATCAAATAGAAGTCAAATGGAAAATTCCTTCAAGGTGATTTTTTTTTTTTTTTTTTTTTTATTTTTGGGACAGAGAGAGACAGAGCATGAACGGGGGAGGGGCAGAGAGAGAGTGAGACACAGAATCGGAAACAGGCTCCAGGCTCTGAGCCATCAGCCCAGAGCCTGATGCGGGGCTCGAACTCTCGGACCGCAAGATCGTGACCTGGCTGAAGTCGGACGCTTAACCGACTGCGCCACCCAGGCGCCCCAAGGTGATTTTTTTCTATGAAAAACTATAGAGCATATCAAGGTACCATACACATGACAGTAAAATATTGAAATAGTTTTTTTCTGATAGATGCTTGCCATCACCACTCTTATGCAGCTTTTTAAAGAGAAACCTCACCATTTGTAATATTAACAACAGTAACAATTATAAAAAAAATGTGTAAAAAGCTGAAAGAAAGAAATAAAACCGTCATCTGTAGCCACATCATGATACCAAGAAAAGTCCAAAGAATCTACATATAATTAATAAGCAAATTTAATTTCACAACATCACCAAACACTATGTAAATACATGTACTTACAGGATATCATATAACATAAGCTTCCACAAAATATATAATCTACCATAGTTTTGGGATATTAGGGTATATTGCTATAGAATTGAGAGGTTAAATTTTTGTATTTTCTTTGCTGAGTATGTCAACGCTAAAATCATATACGGTTCTAAAAACCACTGACTATGTTTGTTCTTCCTTATCACTGCTATACAGCAACGCTCCAGTGATTATGCAGATGCTTTATTCAATAAGGTGCTTTTTTTCTTTTTCTATGTCTGATATGGACAGTGTAAGTTGTACTACTGATGAAGAAACTAGATGAGAAAAGCAAATATAGTCTGGGAAGAAGTACTATATATCAAATAAAGACATTGATTTTTCTTTGTTCTTTCTGTTTCAAGAGCAAATTTACCGAACTCCCCAAGTTATTGTTGCTGTTTCCCATCAAGCCTCTTTTCTTTCCAACCACCCACTTAGACTGGCCCCCTCATGTCCCCTCTACATATTTGAGTTGACAAAAAGTATACTGGTTGGCAACACTAGCTTGTGTATTGTATTTTGGGGCTGTCATATACTAATTATATGCTTGATTAATAAAAGAGTGCTTTCTTTGTCTGAATTTGGTTTTGGGGGACATTCAGTATTAAATTCCCATAAAGTTTGTTGTAAATATTGCATTATTTCCTTATTTTTTGAGTGACTATGCTATTTCTACCAGATACATGTAGTAACTGTGAACTACATGGATGGAAGGTACACGCAATAAATATAATGAAATATGTCTTAGAAGGCAAATTCTTTTGTAATTTCAATGGAAAGTACAAGACCTTATAGGTGTCCTTTTTACATCTATATATTAGTCCTTAGTAGCAAGATCAGATTATTTTATGCAGCCTTCTTATTTTACATATTTCCTTTTTGGACAGAATTATGATAACTTTTCCCAATAGAATATAATTTCAAATTATATAGTCATAAAATGTTTATGAGACTGTAATGAAGAGTTCACTTTATTTTACCTCAAGTATGCCTTGCTTTTTAATTTAAACAGCCTGTTTACATAATCATGCCTATATTTTACCACTAATTGTTATGCAGATAATTTTAAAAATGGACACAAAAGAACCTCAAGAAGTTTGTTTTTTTTTTCTTCTCTCTTCCTCCCTCCCCCATGTCAGTATTATCTCTAAGTCTTAGAGGGGGAACTAGGGATTTCAGTCTTTACTTCTATTCCTCTAAACAGGAACAAATGACAACCTCAAAGAGCCATATACTTATTATGATTACTGCCAAAGGTCTTCATTTTAGTTTCAGGTATTCTAAATTCCTTTTTTCTGCAATTTCGGGGTGTGAGTTGTATTTTTTTTTTTAAGCTTGGGACAGGAAAAGGTAAGCAGCAGAAACACACCACATGTAGTGCCAAGTCTAAGGGAGAAAAAAAGAGAGAGGCAGTGGGTTGAGAGGGGAGAGCTCTTTCTTTGTGTCCTTTTTAAGTAAGAAGTTGTAAAAGCATCACTACTTCTTTTTGGGTCTTTTAATCTACTGAGATTTCATTTAATTGGTTAAACGATACCTTGTGACCTTAACTACCTAATTCCAGTACACCACAGCAAGGATATTTTTACAGTGGAAATTAACACATTACTATAGGAAATTGAATGCAAATTAGGTATTAGAAAGTGATAAGTTGTGTCTTCATTTTTAGTTTTAAAGTATACATAAAGGTGTTATCATAATGTAGTGAATATGGAAGCAAGCTTTGTTAGCCTCACTATTTGGTAGAAAAGCTAACATGAGGAATGTAGGAGCTATTCACACTGATCTTTCTGATGGTGGTGTTGCCATTATATCAGCAATTTTCTATTACTAGATACAGCAGCTGAGTCTGTACTGGGTGGGTGCTTTTTTTCTTTTTCTTTCTTTCTTTCTTTCTTTCTTTCTTTCTTTCTTTCCTTCTTTCTTTCTTATTTCTTTCTTCTTTCTTTCTTTCTTTCTTTCTTTCTTTCTTTCTTTCTTTCTTTCTTTCTTTCTTTCTTTCTTTCTTTTTTGACATGTAAACAACTTTCTGGAGCCTTTAAGGACTGGAATATATTAACATATGTGTGCTGCTGAACTGTTTGGGCCTTTCCCTTTAACCCTCCTTCTGTATGTGAAACAAGTGTCCTATCTCTTTGATTTCCCCAGGTGTTGAATTTAGCTAGATTTTTATCACAAGCTCTGTTTTCAACCAGCACAGCAGAGTTCAGCAGATTGGGACTCAGTAGAACATTTCTCCAGAACATTTTTTTAATTGAATGCAAAGTTCTATGCTCAAACTACTCCAATATGTAATTGTTATTGGACAGATAGGGACTATCTTAACTTCATGTCCTTATTCTTACTCAGGTTTACAGAAATTATCCCTCCTAAGCGAAGACAAAACAGACTTTAAGTATTTACGTGTTTGCTTGTTTAATAACTTCAGAAGTGTTAATACAGCAACTATGACATTATTTAGCTACTTAGTTGAGAATTCTACACATTTGTACATTTTTATAGACCCACTGAAGACAATTCCTTTATAAAATACAGCTAATTTTGGCCTATTTTAGGATGTAATTATGTTTTGTCATATAATTTCTCACTTTTATGTTTAATAATTCTATCTCCATAATTAGACTGTAATGGCAAACACAATGGGAATGTTTTGTATGCTGAAGGTCTCCAGCAGTTTACCAAACTGTGCTTGTTAATATTTTCAGATTAGAAATTTAATAAATACTGACCAATTTGCCCATTGAATGATGTAGCTTACCTATCTTGGATGATGTTGGAAGAGTTTTGTGGTTTTTGTTTGTTTTTGTTTTTGTTTGTTTTTAAGGCATTTACTATCACCAATAAATCACCCACCATCCACCCCAACAATGCACTGAGTTATCCAGAGATATATTTGTAATGCTAGAATGTTTGTCAAGTTAAATTTGAATTGGATGAAAGTTGGGTGAATTTGAAATGTATAACTCACCACGTATAAATCTCTATTCCTGCAGAAAAGGTCATCACTGGTAAGAGATGGAAGATTTTTGAGTATGAACTTGGATAACCAACAACCTGCACATTTACAATATCAGAATCTTGCAAGAGTCATACTTACATATGCGCAGCTCTGAAGAATTGAAGTAAAAAATCACTATGGTAAACAATTCTGAGTAGATAACTTTAAACCCACCAGTATTTCTCTAACTAAAATAGTATTTTTTAAATGCTTCACTATGTCATAAGAGATCAGATTGTTGTTTCTTCCTTTTAAAGGAATTATAGAGAAAAGTAGTTGAGCTTTCCTTAAGTCTACCTTACCTGTCAAGGTATGAAGTAGTCTCAATCTATGAGAGAGATGGCATTTGAGTTTTGTTGTCAAAAACTGACCTCTGTGCTCTGGAGCCAAAATTAAACACGAACACAGAGTTTTGGGATAAAGATGAATGATCATTTTATTACTTTGCCTTGCAAAGGAGGCTGCAGCAGACTAATGCCTTCAAAACTGCAGACTCAACTGAGGGTAAAGGCTAAGAGGTTTTATAGGAAAATACAAGATATGGGTGGTTTCTGTAAGAATCTGAAGCAGCACGTGCTGCCAGCCGTGTTCCTCCTGTCTTCAAGGTCGTCTCATGACTAGTGCTGCCACCTGCCATCCTAGCCTACTTACTACTAAGTATGGATGCTGAGTCTCTGGAACAAAGGATTCTACCGAGAAACAAATGAAAGGGAGGAGGTGGCTTCCAGAAAAAATTAGTTGTTCGAAGTCAAGCCTTGCTGAAGCATCAGTGTGTCTATCTTAATTTTCATCCATCTCTACATTTCCATATAAGCCAATTTTGAACGGTAGGTCAAAGGGAAAAGAACATTTACCAAGTTTGAAGCTGAACAACTGCTTCTGCTGCTTCTCCTTCTCCTTCTTCTGCTTCTGCTTCTGCTTCTGCTTCTGCTTCTTCTTTCTTCTTCTTCGGTATGTGATGGCTTGCTGAATAGCTATTAAAGAAAAGAATTTTTGGACGCCTGGGTGGCTCAGTCAGTTAAGCATGGGACTCTTGGTTTCAGCTCAAGTCATGATCTCCCGGCTGTATGGGTTTGAGCCCCGCAACGAGCTCTGCCCTGACAGCGCTGAGTCTCCTTGAGATTCTCTCTCTCCCGCTCTCTCTGCCCCTCCCCCACTCGAGTTGTCTCTGTTTCTCAAAAAATAAATAAAAAAAGAAGAATTTCTATTTCTTTACTTCTTACATTTCCAACACTAAGTGTATGGATTTTTCCCCTCACATTAAGCAGTTCTGACACTACTCACATTAAGCAATTTCTGACATAAATTAAGGCTCAATTCCACAAAACTGCTCCCTACTTCAGACTCCAATCACAGGTACAGGATCTCCACATTACCCACACTTGTGTGTAACTTGGCTGAAAATCAAGGGATTCCCAAGACCCTTTCTTCAAGTTTACTAATTTGCTGTACTGCCTCACAGAACTCAGGGAAATGCTTTGTTTACTATAACCGGTTTATTTTAAAGGCTATATTAATGAATCACTAGGCCCTTATCCCAGATGCAACAAAGAATTAGAGGCCCAAGACCAGAATGGGAAGATAGTTTATTGAGTGGATAAGTATAGTACATGGTTAAGGGCCACTGTAGGCTTAAGAGTGGCAACGATACCCAGAAGCTCTAGCTGCATCCTTTTAAGCCTGTGCTCTGCATATGTAAATATAATTTTGATTGACATTTTTGAATGACAGCTGGTGGTTATATCGCATTTTGGCTTCTGCACACGTACCTGCCCGTGATGCATTTTGTTACACTTTATTTATGTATATTTATGAATGTCTAATGAGCTTTTGCTGTGACCTTAAAGGTACTTAAGGGCAAGATGCATCCCTTGTGGGAATGCTCAGCTGTTAGAAGTGCCTTTGTGGCTCTTGAGCCAGCTCTGTGGCTAAGTCCTTCCTATTCTGTGAGTCCTTAGAGGTGGCTCTGAAGCTGTGGCTGTTAACCCTTTGGAGTACCTCCAAGGGTGTGGCCAGCATCTGCTTTCTCTTGCCTTGTCCTTGCTGATGCCTAACTGCCCAACGGCTACAATTCAGGAACAGCAACATGGGAGAGCTACACAGATCAATGTATGGGCAAGGGGTGCAGATCAGTGTTTAAAACTCAGTGTGTTCACCAACTGAGCTCTTCAACCTCATCATTTAGGAGTTTTATGGAGCCTTCACTGTATATACATGAATGATGATATCATTGGACATTGGTATTTAAGTAAACCTCCAGGCCCTCTTGCCTCCTGGTGGTTGGAGGAGGGCATGAAAATTCCAGCCCTCCACTCATGCCTGGGTCTTTCTGATATCAAAGAGTCACCTTAGCATAAACTCAGATGTGGTTGAAAGGGGCATATTATGAATAACCAGAAACCTTCCTTTCACTCTATCAACTCAGGAAGTCCCAGAAGCTTTAGCAGCTCTGTACCAGGAAATGGGGGAAATGTATTAAAAAAAATACATAAGTATATTTTTAAATTATCATTATAATACAATATCACAGTTATATAGAAGAATTTTTATTCTTGATTTCTATAATTATGTATAAATAATAGTTATAATAATAATTACATACTAAAAAGAAATCATTGTTAAAATAATTAGATATTCAAATACTTCTATAGGTGAAATTCAGGTTTTATGGTCAAATTTTCCTTTCATATTTGGCATTTTCACCATGAAACATTTATCCAATGTATAAATAACTATGGTGCTAATCTTTGGAGACACCTCTGAAGTTATCCAGTAAGAATTGAAAATTATGGAATTGATAAGTTTTTCCCTTAAACTCACATAAATCAATCTCTTGATTACCCTCAAATGGAACCTCAATCTTAGCATTTTCTATACATTGATAATTGTGAGACATGGATTTTATTTGTATTGCACAAATGATCATACTTATCTTTGAAACTTCAGTTAAGTCATTTAAAAATTAGACCTCATTGTAACATATTATTCTTTTAGATGTTTATTTGAGAGAGAAAAAGAGAACACATGGGAGAAGGCAGAGAGAGAAGGAGAGAGAAAGGATCTCAAGTAGGCTTTGAGCTGTCAGCATGGAGCCAGACATGGGGCTCAGTCTCAAGAAACTTGAGATCATCACCTGGGCCAAAATCCAGAGGTGGATGCTTACCTTACTGAACAACCCAGGCACCCCTGCAGCACATTATTTTGAAAGAAATATTTGATTATGTGAAAGGCAGATGCATTTAGATCATTATAGTAATATATAGTAATATCATTGTGAAAATATACCTCTGCCTTGTTCCTTTATTTTTTTAATAAAAATAATGGCGTAAATCTATTCTAATTCAATATTAAAGTATACCAAAATGTGTTTAACTTTAATAATAGTGAGACAATCTCATACCTCATATATCTTAAATGATATATTAAAAATGTTACTTAGACCTAAGTCATTCAGGACACTGGTTCAATTCCAGTAGTCATTGATTATTAGTTTTGCCAACAATATGTAGAGATTGCTGTTGAATTATACGCTTTTGAATTGATGATGGGGTGTCATTTTCTAATCTTCTGCCTAAATTATGCTCTTGGATCAAATTTATGAACTGATGATTCATAAAATGAGTATTATGCTACTTTTAGTGGATTAAGCTATATTTGTATACAAATTGGTTGTCTGTATGATTGCCAAGATAGTTATATGTCCATTGATGTACTTGCAGAGGCTTTAATCTGTAACATTTGATTGACAGGTCCATATGGACAGCTCTAGGCAATTAGTAGCTCATCATTTTTTATCAAAAAACTGCTATAGACATGGCTGCTTGTCAAACCATCCATACAACAGTGCTGATTGCTACACTACTATCTGTGATAAATCTCCATCTGTAGTAAGGCCTTCTTTTAATATACAGGTTAATGTTTTTTTTTCAAATTTGTAAATACTATCATTGATTTACTAGGTGGGGGTTGCTATAGCCTGACAGAAAAAAAGATATTTACTTTCTAGAATTTGATTCATTGGCCAAGACTTGTTCTTTATAACTCTGGGTATTAGTTAGGTTGGGCAAAACATCACCTGGGACTTAAGAGTTATCATGGGTGGATTTGTATCTTGAAAATGATATGTCAAAGTCCTAACCCCTAGTAGATGGAGATTAGAGAGGTGTAGCTGAAAGATAAGGAATGACAAGAATTGGTGACCACCATCAAAAGCTAAGAAGAGGCAAAGAAGGATTCTACCTAGAGTCTCAGAGGGAGCATGGCTCTCCTGACACCTTGATTTTAGATTTCTAGCCTCCAGGACTGTGCAATGGCAGTCGCAGGAAATTAATTCAGGAGCTAAATGTAGTGGCACCATTAACTTCAAATCAATGACATGATAAATTTACATTAACTGGAAACAATGAAATCCAAGGCATACATTCCTCAAAGTATGCACCAAATTAACTTTCAAAATAAACTGCAGTTAGCAAATACTTATTCTATATTTACTGTGTGTATAGCTTTATTCTCATTTCTAGGGTCATAAGGAGATCAAGAGGAGTTTAAAGAAAAAGATTTAATCATTCCTTAAATGAACTAAGAACTTAGAAGGGAACTTGTTAAATATTGTACAATTCAGAATTATGTAATTGCTAAATAATACTCAATTGATGAGTTCAATTTAAAATGAGTGGGAGTTTAAGAAAGATTTGGAAGGGCAAAATAATGGGCATAGAGTTGTGTGAATTAGTGGAAAACTTAAGCACAAGTGAAAGAAACATAGTTTGCAAGTATATGGCATTATTAGGAATGCTGAGATACTAGGGTATTTCATACGTACAAACATATTTGTATATGTGTGGGACTTTTTTCTGTAAAAAATTAGATGTCTAATAAAATATGTAATGTCTAATAACATATGTAATGTCTGATAACATAAACATGCTGTAAATGACAAACATGTATGCCAAATCTGTTAATACCAATGCATAAGAAACAAATGTCATTGGTATATATCCATGAATATTGCTCTATGTGAAGACCTCTTCGTTAATACAGTCCAAATGTATTGGTAGAGCCACTGGAGTATTGAGAATGTTGCAAGAACATGTGCTCAGAAACCTGCCTGTTGTGGATGGAGTCCTTAGGATAGCTTAATCCAGGTTGTTTAATATTGTATCAGTTAACTATTGACACATCTGTGCTGCTCAGTGAGTGGCATAAGACAGTTTATGGCTCTTGTGTCTAAAAGTCTATTAGATATTGACTGGGCTCTTGTCTAGACTTGCTCACATGTCTTGAGATAGTGCTCTGTTGGCTGATCTAGGCTGACTTCACATTCTGCTCTACATCACTCATCTTCTAGCAGACTAGCCCACCCTACTATCATGGTGAAGGTGGAGGCACAAGACCGCAAATGGAAACCTCTTGAATGTTTCTTGAAGACTGCACTTGGAACTGGCATACCATCATTGTTACCTCATTTGCTTATTAACTAAGACATATTGAAGGAGCATCACAAACACACAGCTTAGGGAAAGAAACTCTTTCCCTTTATCATGAGAAACTACAGCATGATATGACAAAGGTCATGCCTAAAGGTAGGCATAAAGAAATGGTTTATCGTTGCAATCTACCACAAATATTCAGTTAACTTCTACCATTCCTCCCGAGAGTCCCTATCACAACCTTGTTTTGTTTCCATGTAATTTATGTATAATTTTAGTAGTCTGAAACCTAGGACAATAATTCCTAGATATAACTAATGTCAGTTAAGTTGTATAAATCCATTTTATAAGCTGCATGAATATGGATCTTCTCCTAAGAGACAGATTCTATATTTGGATGTTGAAAACAAAAATTGGTTGTCTATTCCCGAAAGAATGAAGAAAGAAACTAAACTCAAGGCAAACTCAAGGTGATCAGTGTGATTCTGGGAGGCACTTAGGGCTGGGCTAGCTAGTGTTTCAGGCAGGCCCAGTCTGCTCTACGCAGGCTTTTGAATGGGACATAAATTTACCTTGATATTTAAATTTCTGCAGCATGTTGCAATTTTAAGATTATTTTGACTACAGAATATTTTCTGTGAAAAATTCGGCACTATGATATATTAGTCTTGGCTATAAAGTGACAATCACAGCTCAAAAAGAAAGAAAATTAGCTATGGCAATCTGCAATTCTAGGCAGTCTGCTTTTACCCTTGATCTCTGATTTGATTCATCATTCTTGCCTGATGTCTTTACCAATGTGTCTTTTCTTTAACTCATGCTTATTTTTCAAATGGCTCATTAAACAGATGTTTCTAAGTGTACAGTGACATTTTTCTAAATAATATCTGTTTGATAGAAATTATTTCTATTGATTCAAGTTTTATTACCACAGGTGTTCTTAAGTCCATTTTTTTTAAAGAAATGTACATATTATACACCACTTTATATCAAATTTGGTTAACTTAGAATTAAGATTTCTAATAATTCTAAAACTAGTAATTGAGAATGAACATTGAGAAAGACATAACATTCCCCCCCAAAAAAGAAAATCCAAAATGAAGATTGAAAAAATAATTTTCCCAATCTATATCTCTTTCACCTCCAGCTCCTTAGAAATAATTGCTTATGACATCATTTATTCACTTATTCAAACAATATTATTGAGGTCTCCCTAGATGCCATGCACATCCTAGATGATCAATAATTGTAAGCACACACAAATAGCTTTCTATTTTCTTTCTATGTTTGCATACAGATAGTTTCAGAAATGACCAACCCACTTTTTTTTTTTAACTTGTTGCTTGTGATCTTTGAATTACCTGTTTTCCTTTTCTGAAAGCTTTCTATTCATTGTGTGTAAAGTTTTCAAGAACATTTAGTTGTTCCTATTATCTTACCAGTTCACATTGTAGTAGTGTCTGAAACATAGTGGGTCCCAAATAAACAATAAATAAGCAGGCACTTGAACTGTGTTCACTAATAATTGTTTACATGTTGATCTTCTCCGTTTTACTAGAGTGGAAAGCAGGAGTTTGTCTTCCATTTTTGTACAAAGTTTTCAGTTTTTGTGCAGTGTTGGTGGTATAGTGTTGCCTTCCAAAGTTTTTAGTCTTTAGCCGTGTATCACACATTGTCAACATTTACTAAATGCTCGTTAAAAATGAATAGGTATAATAACTTAACGGAAGTGGAAAAATAAAACACACTAGTTTAGTTGTGGAAATTTTCTAATTTCAAAAGCTGTTACTTCATCTAAAAATAAATTAAAACAAAAAGAAGACAACTGTACTTTGTGTTGAAGTCCACAACATGATGTGGGTGAATCACAGACTCTGGAATCAAACTGCATAGATTTTCAATAGTGTTTTTTTTTTTTTTTACTTTATTCATTCACTTTATAAAAATAATTGTTGAGTCCTGACTCACTGTATATACTTTTAGGCACTAGGATGCACCCATGAACAAAATGCCAAAAAAAATATATATATATATATATGTGTGTGTGTGCGTGTGTATGTGTGTGTGTTTGTGTATCCTTCTAAAGATTCAATTGGGGTAGAAAACACTAATATCTATCTCATGAATTTTTTTGCTAGTATTAGGTTTAATAATGCATATAAAAGATTTAATTATTATCATTATTATTATCATCCGGAAATTGTACATATATTTTTCTAACTCATTAAATTTTTCAATTCCCTGGTAGGTATAATTTACAATATTATTAATTAGGCAATAGGTTTAAAGAAATTAAACTTTCATCTAAGGTAGCATGCTATATTACAGATCTGGAATTTATTTTTAATTGTTTTATTTACTTTTTCTTTAATTTGAGAGGAGCATGAGAGGGGGAAAGGGACAGATGGAGGGAGGGAGAGAGAAGGAGAGAGAGAGAGACAGAGAGAGAATCCTAAGCAGGCTCCATGAGCAGCATGGAACCGACATGGGGCTTGACCCCACGACCATGAGATCATGCCCTGAGCTGAAACTGAGTTGGATGCTCAACCAGCTGAGCCACCCAGGTGTCCCCAACATATCTGGAATTTAAAGCCTGACCTTATCATTCCAAAACTTCTCTCAGATAACATCCCTCATTGGTTGCTACACATTTTCTATCCTGCTGCCTTCTCTGTCATCCTCAAATTTGTTTAAAGCTCTGAGAATGAAAGAAACATGTTTACTTTTAATGAACTCAGAGCTTCCTAAATATATTTGACCTTTTATTCATTTATAACTCCTCACATAATATGGAGCACTTGAAGATATTTGTCTGCACAACTTTTCTCATTATGGGGTGCTGAAAATTTCCATCCAAGCATTCAGAATCCTTCTTCTGCCTTTCCTGGAGCATGACCTCATTGGTATTATTTGTGCCAAGCAATGGAAAGACTGAGGAAAGAATCTTTTAAAACCGTATTTCTTGCATTTTCATTAAATGATATTTTATTTGTCCCTAGATATCTTAAATATATATATATATATATATATATATATAGAGAGAGAGAGAGAGAGAGAGAGAGAGAGAGAGAAAACAGCAAACAGCATGCTATCACCAAAGTAACATGGAGGGAGATAAAATAATAAAATTGAATCCATGTTTTGATGTTGACTTTTTCCTTCCCTTCCCTTCCCTTCCCTTCCCTTCCCTTCCCTTCCCTTCCCTTCCCCTTTCCTCTCCTTTTTTCCCCCTTACCATCCTCCCTCTTTTTTATTTTTATTTATTTATTTATTTTTAGTTGTGGAGTACCAACTGCATCTGGTTTGTGACAATGAAGTTAACACCCATTACATGATGAGTAGATACATATAGTAACAGCTTCCTTACTAACAAATGTATACTAAGTGATTCCCTGGAAGGATGTACAATAATACTTGATATTTAGGAATAAATTTCGGATATATCTCCTTCTTAACATTATTTTGTGTTTTGGTTAGCTTTCCTTTCTTCATCTATATGAGCCATTTTCATTTGAAATCAGAAAATTAGAATTAAGAAAGTACAAAAGGCTTACATTTTCCCACTCATTCTGAAGTGTAGATATCACAAGTTCCTTTCTCATCATAGACAAAAGACTGGTGGAAATTAAAATTCCATTGAAAATATCACATTTTATATTTTAGATGATAGCTTAATAAACCTACTGCTCGATGTCAACAAATAAAATAGGTATACATACGGATTGACATATTCTATAATCTGCTTTTGTGTCTGGAAGTCAATTCTCTAACAGAAACCTGCCAAATATTGTCCCATTATGAAGATAAATTTGAAAGGTAAGAGAATGACAGCCATCATTAATCAAGTAATTCTGTATGAAGAAAACTATAGACAGTTAATTATCTCAGCAAGAAGTGCAGGCAATGCATATTATTACTGATGAAAATTCATTTCTTCCAGTAGGAAGCTAGAGAGAGTTGAAGATCCACAGTTATATTGGTAGGCAACAATAAGGACTAGAATCTACGGTAGAAGATACCTGAGTTTACTGATGATAGATGAGTTGGAATAGTTGAGATAGATTGGTTGAAATTAAATTTAACTCTTGTGGTCATCTCAAATGCTCAGATTCATAAAATATACAAAAATTCAGCATCTGCGGATAATTTCCACTGGTTATGCTGAGTCCAAAATGCTGGAGTGGCTCTAAGACATGGCAAGATAATTTGCCATGGATATGCGTGTTTTATAACTATCCCCATTTTTTTCATAGATTCTTATTTAAATTACAGTCTAATATTAGTTTCAAGTGTACAATATAGTGATTCAACACTTCCACACAACACCCAGTGCACACTTAATCCCCATCATCTGTTTAACCTATGCCCCCACCCATCTCCCCTTGGGTAACCATCACATTGTTCTCTATAATTAAGAGTCTTTTTCTTGGTTTGCCTCTCTTTTCTTCCCCATATGTTTATCTGCTTTCTTTCTTAACTTCCACACATGAGTGAAATCATATGTTATTTGTCTTTCTCTGGCTGACTTATTTTACTTAATATAATACTCTCTAGTTCTATCCATGTTGATGGCAAAATTTCGTTTTCTATAACTAATATTCCATAGTGTATATATCCCATATCTTCTCTATCCACTCATCTATTGATGGATACTTGGACTGTTTCCATATATTGGCTATTATAGATAGATAATTCTGCTATAAATACCAGGGTACATGTGCCCATTCTTATCACTATTTTCATATCCTTCAGGTAAATACTTAGTAGTGCAATTGCTGGTTCATAGGGTAGTTCTATTTTTAATTTTTAAGGAACTTCTACACTGTTTTCTGGAGTAACTGCTCCAGTTTGCATTCCCACTGATAGTGTAGGAGGGTTCCCCTTTCTCTGCATTCTTGCCAATATCTTTTGTTTCCTGTGTTGTTAATTTTATCATAATTTAGCATAATTTTAACATAAAAATATGTTTCTTTGTGATTGAAATTTATGTGAAGCTAAATCAAAAAGATTCGTGTGTAGGGGCGCCTGGGTGGCTCAGTCAGTTAAATGTCCAACTTCAGCCCGGGTCATGATCTCACAGTTAGTGGGTCTGAGCCTTGCATCAGGCTCTGTGCTGACAGCTCAGAGCCTGGAGCCTGTTTCAGATTCTGTGTCCCCTTCTCTTTCTGCCCCTACTCTGCTCACGCTTGGTCTCTCTGTCTCAAAAAATTAATAAACATTGAAAAAAAATTAAAAAAAAAAAAAGATTTGTGAGTAGGCACAAGGAGTGACTTCAAAGTAAGTTAAGTATTGGAGTGGGGGGCACCTGGGTGGCTCAATTGGTTAAGGTCTGACTTTTGATTTCTTCGGCTCAGGTCCTGATCTGAAGATTTGTGAGATTGAGCCCTGGGTCAGGCTCTGCACTGATAATATGGAGCCTTCTTAGGATTCTCTCTTTCCCTCTTTCCATGCCCCTTTTCCACTCCCTCCTCTCCCAAAATAAATAAATAAACAAAAAAATAATAATAAATAAAGTTATGTATCAGATTATGGCTGTCTATTAGAGAGCTACTCTTCAAGGAACTATATTTTACTAGCAATATTCCTTTAGTTCACAAGTTAAAGAATAAAAGGATGGTCATTACAGGGGAAATTCCTCATCCTTACCAACTTTGTGGAAGCAGGGATATGGTTATTTTTCATGACACAGGTAAAAGATCTGAAGACAAATTCCTACTGTCAGTTTTAGTCTTTTGGTTCTTTCCACACACTTCATAAGGCCTTTTCTGAATAAATTGTGGCTATGGCTTTATATACTATGAAGTTTGTTATGATTTATTCACTTTTAATGTTCTGACAGTTTAATAACTAGGTGGCATTTCTTTTTGGTTACATAATGTTGAACAATAACTACTGCTGAACGTTTGCATTTGAGATATGGTATTAAAAGGAAAGATATGCCTCAGGGCAATTTGTAATGATGCCAGAGTCCAAAGCAGAAATCAAAGAGGAAGAATTGATCTGACATCTTTTCATTTCAGGTGAAAAACTAAGTATATTCATGTTACTTCAGTGATAAAGTAGATCCAATTTGGGATCAAACTGTGTAGTGTATATAATGTGGATTTTTAATAATTGGAGAGCTTGTGGGGAAAACATAGAGATACACTTTGTGAAAGTTGAAGAAAGGCTTCTAGAGACAGTGCTATTTTGGGAAATACAACACCTCCAATCACTGTGGAGATGTGTTGTGCATGTTACTTTTGTTAGGTTTCCTGAAACTGACTAAAGTCTGAGTGAACTGACTAGAAATTGTATTTTACCAAACTGGTATGTTTTTGTTTTGTTTTGAAAAAAAATATATGAAATGCTCTTTTCTTCTCCCTGTCTTCCTTTCATTAACTCATTTATTTATTTATAAGAAAACATTGGCATAACATCTCATTGGTTATAAGTAAAAGTTAAAAAAAAAAACAATTCCAGAAGAAGGAAGTTCTTGGGTAAGCTGCATGAAAATACTTGCTAATTTTCAGTAGGTTTGGCTTCCATATTCCTTTTGTACTACTTTAAAAAAATGTTTTTTTTTTGTTTTTTGTTTTTTTTTTTTTTTTTTTTTTTTTTGAGAGAATGAGAGGTTGGGGGAAGAGGGAGGAAGAGATAAAAGGAGCCAGGGAGAGGCAAAGAGAGAGGTAGAGAATCACAAGCACCCCCTGTATTACTTTAGGACTTTAATTTTACCCCAGAATAACAGAATCTGCACAATGATTTAGCATGAATCACGTAGTTGGATGCAAGGCCCACAGAACAAGTGTTTTCCCTATCAACATATTCAATGGATACATTAAATCCTTTTTATCCCCTATTAAACATTTAAAATAATTTCTATGTAAATGTTACATATGATTTTTCAAATAGCATTTTTCTTACATGCTACCAATACACTGTCTTCTCTGCCTTGGAAATGTACAAATTTTCGGATTTCCAAAGGTTAATTTAATCAAACAGTTGTCTATCATACTTACTGATAAGAATAAAAACTAGATCCATAACAATCCTAACTTTAAGCCTTTACCATAAAATCTTAAGTTTTAAAAATTACATGTTTTTTTAAAACTATCGGACTCACTCTGTTGCACTCGACTTTCTCTTTTTTAGGTAAATTGGTTAGAAAAAGCATTCCATGCAAAATAAATCTATAGTAAACTACATTTCATATAAAAAATGAAGAGATATAAGAAAATGTTGAATATATCATATTAATATAATATGCAATAAGGAAAATATACTAAAGGAAGATATATAATAAAGTATTGAATAAGCTATATTACATATAATATTAAATATATTATAATTGAAATCTATGAAAGAAAACATATTTGTCCACAAGTTTTGCCCTCTAGTAAATTTGTTTTTTTATGTAGGTTAGTATAGCAATTTGGAAATTGCATTGGTGGTATTTTAGAGCTGAGAAAATTAGTAAATATATAGTAGATAATGAAATCCAGTTTCTCACTGTCAGAAAAGCTATCAGAAAAAGGAATTACAGATAAAAAAGGGAGGAGGGCTTCAATGAACCCTGTGCTGTTAGACATATCAGTGTGAACTCATGGGTTTGATTAACACATAGATTTATATTTAAACAGATATGGATGTATTTATGTACATGCCCACATAAACTTCATATATTTCTTAGCTCTGTACATGGAGAAGACCTCAGTGCAATGACATCCCAGTGTCAGTAAGCAGCATACCTTTGCTTGGTTTCTGTAATTATTCTCTAGTAAAAGGAACCAGAGGTCCTTAGGGAAATAACTGATTGCACAATTATTATTGTGCTTGGTCAACTGGTTCTAATACACATATGGAAACTGAATGAACCATAGATCACCACAAGGTTTCTGCAAAGTGAGAACAGTTTAGATATTAAGACATTATAAATTGCAGTAATTAAGATAATCTGTATTTTGATTATGGATAAACAGATGAGGGGTTGCTGAGTGGCTCAGTCAGTTAAGCTTCTGATTCTTGGTTTCAGCTCAGGTCATGATCTCAGGGTTTGTGGGTTCAAGCCCCATGTAGGGCTTTGTGCTGACAGTGTGGAGCCTGCTTGGGATTCACCCTCTCCTTCTCTCTCTATCCCTCTCCTGCTCTCTCTCTTTAAAAATAAGTAAATACACTTACAAAAAGGGTAACCAGAGAATAAAATAGAGAATCAGCAAAGACGCTATATATACACACGCACATATACATTCATACATATATGAAGTAGCAAGTATCTGTATATATTATATAGGTGTGCATGTGTGTGTAAGTGTGTTTATGTTTGTGGTATATGTATACATACACATTTAGCTGGTACTATATACCAGTAGGGAAGAACTAATATAATGTATGTAATCTTTATGTGTGAGCATATACCATATAATTCATTTCAAAATTAAACTGATTTTTTCAACAAATAGTTATTGAAAATACACACATACATACACACACAGTGTGTACTGTAGTGAAATAGAGTAATAAAGCTAATTTTTATTGAGGACGTACTATGGGCCCAACATTGATCTAAGACTTTTTTGCAGTGTGGCATACTAGCAGAAGATGCATGTATGGTTTGTGAGCAGACTTAGCAAAGTATATGAAAAGGAAATATATTATTGCCTTCAGAATGTCAAAATCAAAAGAATTCCAGGCACCCATTTTAGTGAACAAACGAAACTTGTGGGGTATGAAACAAAAAACATTTCATGTTTTAAAGCACCTTCTTGATTCAACCGTCCTGAACTGGAGATATATCAAACCAACTGCAAAGCATATTCATGTCATTCAACAGTCTAATTTTGATAGATTCTTTTTTTTTATTTTTAAAATGTTTATTTATCTTTAAGAGAGAGAAAGGTGGCGGGGGGGTGGGGAGGTTGGGAGAGAGAGAGGGAGACACAGAATCCAAAGGAGGCTCCAGGCTCCAAGCTGTCAACAGAGCCTGACGCAGGACTCAAACTCACGGAACCGTGAGATCATGACCTGAGTCAAAGTCGGACACTTAACTGACTGAGCCACCTGGGCTCCCGTAATTTTTTCCAGCTTTTTAAAAAACAATGTCATATTGGTCAAATCTAAAGAAACCTGTGCTGTCTGATGCAAAGTAGAACTTCTACCTTTTTTTCTATAATCTCGAAAGCCTGAAATGAGAAAGATAGGGGAGTGGTAGATATATCAAAATGTTTTTTTGTTGTGTTGGTTGACTGATTTTGGTATTCATTTTACTCTTCTTTCTTGATCCTGTTCTCTTACCCTTTACTAGCCATTTTGTATACTTCTTTTCTGGGGATTTGATAATGGAAGAGAAGATGGTATTTGATGAAGTTGGACAGGTTTTACATAGTTGGTGATGGGGAATTACTTCATTTACATTAACTTATTTCATTTTTGAGTGGTCAGTAACTGATGAAGTTTTGGGGTATGGGTGGTTCATGGGGTCTGGAGCCAATGGCCAAGAAAGAATTCTTGAGGACATCTTTGGTGCAAAAAAGGTGATTTTATTAAAGCACAAGGACAGGGCCTGTGGGCAGAAAGAGTTGCATTGCAAGTATGGGGGTGACTGTTTTATAGAGTCTGGGGAGATAAAGTCAAGAGAGAGTTTCCAAGGAGACTTCCACATGCTAAAGACTTACTGGAGGCCTACCTATTGTCAAGCTAAGGTTGTTTTTCCCCCTAGAAAAACATTAATACTAAGACAGTAGGTAGTTCCTGGACTTTAGGCTATTGATGGAATTGCCTTTTTATTGTAAACTTGTGGAGACTGTTACTTGTTTTTTGTCCTTTCCTGTTTTTGAGTAGCTAGGAGTGTCCAAGGAATATCATACATGACCCACCTGGATGGTGGTGGGGGCAGTTAGCCTGCACTTTGCCCTCAGCTTGCCTTATGCTCCCTCATCTGTAAGGACTTCACCATCTTATTACATTTTCCAATTTTGGATCATGTGTCCACTAACTGGCAACTTATAACTCCCTTTGTCAGCCTTGACTTTGAGTGGTACACCCATGGTAAATCTCTATCTGTGTAACTTTGACTATCCAATCTGGACTCGACCACAGTTCTTTTTCAGAGGACTTAAATCCTCGCTTCTTTTTATGAGATTCACATGGGACCAACAGGACCAAACATCTTTGTGCCACCATCTTTGAGGGCAGCTGGATTCTCTGTGGTTTTGTCTTCATTCAGCCCTCAGACCCAACCAAAACCATTGTTTTGCCTTGGGATTTTCACAAGAAAGCCAGGCTTGTCCATGTGTCTTCTTCATCCCTCCAAACTCTGGGATACGCAAACCAAGATCTGTCAGTGATATCTTGTACTTCTTTCCTCTGGAAGCTGAGTCAGCCAAGTAATGCAGGGCAAATAAAACCTAACAAAGATTGAGAGGTCAATTTCACCTCCCCGTAACCATCTCCATGCCCTACACATAGTTTTCTTGGGATTAAACCACATAAAATAATACAATCTAACTTTAAGTCACATTACTTATACAAAAGGGTTTGACTATTTTTATGTCAGTGACAGGAATTTTAAGGTTTTGAACAGAAAGCTGACATAAACAAAGGAATGATTTAAAGACCAATATTAAACAATGAAAATGCTTAAACTTTAAACTTTTTCTGCATTAATAAACTCATTGTTTTTGGTTGAAGAGTAGCAGTTTGCAATTTTTCATTGGTACTTGTGCTATTCTGAATTGGGATTATAAAAATAGCAGAAGCAGTACAGCAGGAGAGAATTCTGTAATGATCATCTCGTGTTCGAAAGAGGACCCAAATATTTTATATTTTCATATATATTTTAATTTCTGGTGTAATACAGTTGAATTTATCTAATTGATCTGACTTGCTACATATTTTCTTTTTATGGATCCACTGGATTTTTTAAGTAGGTATTTATCTGTCAGAGGTTAGACTTTTAACATTTTAATTATATTTTCTAAAATATTATAACGCATATGAACATGATTGAATTGACTAGTTTTCTGAGATTATTAGCTTTGTTTGTAATCCTACATTAAAGCCTTTTGATTTTAATCTCCATAAGGTTTGAAAAATAATCAATAAAAGCAAGAACCCTGATGGCTTGAGTTTAAATCCTTTTTACTATAATTGAATTAGTTCCTCTCTCATGGCCCAGACAAGCCTTTGTAATTTTCTGTTAAGCTTTCAGAAGTGGCTTGCATTATGTAACCAGAAAGATAAATAAAATAGGCCCTTTATTTAACACTATTATTTTTTAAACACCACTGATTTATTCCATAAAACACTGTGGACCAAAATAAACTAATAACAATACAAAATTCTGGTTTGAAAGGAGTGATTGCTGAGCTTTCATTTACATTTAAATTTAGACAAAAATAGCGTTGTAATATTGCTTAAAATTACCTTCTTTAAAGCCTTCCCATTAGAAAGAATGATATTTGCGATTTAAACAGATGAGATTACAGCTGACATAGCTGAGTACTCTTTATTTTTTTTTTTTTAAATTTTTTTTTTTTTCAACGTTTATTTATTTTTGGGACAGAGAGAGACAGAGCATGAACGGGGGAGGGGCAGAGAGAGAGGGAGACACAGAATCGGAAACAGGCTCCAGGCTCTGAGCCATCAGCCCAGAGCCTGACGCGGGGCTCGAACTCCCGGACCGCGAGATCGTGACCTGGCTGAAGTCGGACGCCTAGCCGACTGCGCCACCCAGGCGCCCCCTGAGTACTCTTTAAAAAGTGCTCATTATTACAAGACGTACTATATTTAAACATGGCAATGGAACTCCACTTTTCATTCTGTTCTGTACTTGATAGAGGAGATTGCACTATTGTATGCTTCTCTAGACTTCAAAAATTCATAGGATAGCTAAATCATCCTGAGGAAAATCAGGTTAAAAGTGGTATTTGGGGTGGGGGGTGTGGCATGGCTTAATCAGTTAAGCATCAAGACACTCAGTTTCAGCTTAAATCATTATCTCCGGATTCCTGAGTTTGAGTTTGAGCCCCACATGGAGCTCCACACTTATGGTGTGGAAGCTGCTTGGGATTCTCTCTCCCCGTCTCTGTCTCTGTCTCTGTCTCTGTCTCTCTCTCTCTCTCTCTCCCTCACTGTCCCTCCCCACTCATGCTCACCCTGTTTCAAAATAAATAAACTTTAAATAAATAAATAAATAAATAAATAAATAAATAAATAATACAAATGCTATTTTTTGGTTCCATCAATTTCCCAATCAACTGCATAGTCAGGGATTTGGGCTAGGCTACTACACAGCCTTGGAAGAACTTCTACTCGCAAGATGCAGAGATGTAAATATTTTGCACAAATGTAAATATTTTATGACCCTGTCAAAGAATTAACATGTGGAGGATACGTGGACACATACAATGATCACACGTGTTCACAGATATTTTACTAGGAAAAAATGTCATCATTTGCCATACACATTTGATAAGAAAAAAAATGTCTTGGCAAAATTATTTTATTTAAGGTGATGCAGTTTTCTAACAATCTTGGATGGACCGTATTCCTATAATTATTTAAAAATCCAAAGGCAATTAATTAAGTCTTGATACATGCCAAGTATCAAAATGTGTTGAAATGGTGAAATATGCTTATTTCAATAAAATAGAACTGAGCTGGGCATTGAAAGAGAGAAAGATAAGGGATAAAAGGGAAATGTCAGACTAAAAATAGTGCAGCTTGCTTCTGTGTGGCTGACTCACTCTCTTTATTCAGCCATCAGAGGTAGCTAAACCCCCCAGAGGTACGTGCAAGCACACTTATGTGGAAATTAGATGACATGTTAAGGGAGGAATGAAGAAATTACCTTTGAGGGAAAAGTTTGTAAATCAGAGACATGTGAAAACTGTGGTTAAACAGATGAAGTGGGGTAAGACCTTACAAGTTTCTAAAGTCATGAGTAGTACCAGTACCAAATATTGAGAATCAACACATGATGAGTTTCTGCAATGGGTCAAACACTACACTAAAAACTGAATGTGAATTTTCTCATTTGAATTTCATACCTGCCTAATAAAATAAGTATTATTTTTATCCCTGCTATTAGTGAAGAAAAAGTCTTAGGCATGGTTAAATATTTTCCAAAGATATAAGGTTAATTAGTGTTTATCTATGAGTTCAAAGTATTTTCTAACTCACCACTTAAGATTACTTTGGATGATCTTTGGCACATGGTAGACATTCAAAACATTAGTTTTATTGTTATAATTAGTTCTCCTATTACTATGACACTATTCTTGATTAGTTATGTTTAGTAATAAAAGCAGAAACAGAATTTTCTTTTGTTTAATTTTTTCAATATGAAATTTATTGTCAAATTGGTTTCCATACAACACCCAGTGCTCCTCCCAACAGGTGCCCTCCTCAACACCCATCACCCACCCTCCCCTCCCTCCCACCCCCCATCAACCCTCAGTTTGTTCTCAGTTTTTAAGAGTCTCTTATGGCTTGGATCTCTCCCTCCCTCAGATATCCTCGTTAATGAATGAGCTTCTACTTAACAATAAAAATGGCTTTCTATAAAAAAGACTGCTTATACAATACAAACTATAATAATTTTTTTATGTATTTTTCACCTATTATTGGTAAAATAAATTACATAGAGAATTTTATAAAAAATCTATTAGAGCAACTCTGTTAGGGTATTACCTCCATTAAAAAGGGAGAAAAGTGGTGCCTATGTGGCTCAGTCTGACATTGAGATTCACACTCTCTTTTTATTTTAAGTTTATTTATTTATTTTGAGACAGAGAAAGTGTGCACGTGAGTGGGGAAGGGGCAGACAAAGAGAGAGAAAGAGACAGACAAAGAGAAAGAGAGAGAGAGAGAGAGATAATCCCAAGCAGGCTCTGCACTGTCAGCACAGAGCCCAACGTGGAGCTCGATCTCACAAACCATGAGATCATGACCTGACCAAGAATCAGAAACTTAACCAACTGAGCCACCCAGGTGCCCCAAGCTTCACCCTCTTGATTTTAGGTCAGGTCATCATCTCAAGGTTCATGGGTTCAAGCCTGCATTGGGTTCTGCACTGACCGCATGAAGCCTGGTTGGGATTTTCTCCCCCTCTCTCTCTCACTCACTCTCCCCACTCACACACATGCTCTCTCTCTCTCTCTAAAAATAAATAAATAAACTTTTAAAAAAGATAAAAAATAAAAACGTAATCTTTATTGAATACTTATCAAGTATAAGGCACAATGGTAAGAACTTCGTATGCATTGTTTTATCCTGCAAATGACAGTAATGCTATTCTTATTACAACGAAGACAAAGAAAATTTTAAATTCTGCCTAATGTTACATTGCTAATAAAGGAGTAAATTGAGGCTTCGCAAACTCATGCACATGGTATAAAGTAACATAGCTATTAAGAGAATTAGGAAACTCAAGTACAGAGATGGAATAACTTCCCAAGGTGGAAAGTACAAACAGAAAATAGAGGTAGGATTCAAATCACCAATTAACTAAGTCTAGAGCTGAGACATTTACTGAGGAGGATAAAACTAACAAAAATGATCAAGTTAATGGCCTTGTAGTCACGGAACTTACAGGTACGTTGTATGGACAGCTTTGAATGTAAGAATCCTAAGTGTTTCTTTCTACATGTCAGTAGTAGAAAGAAGACATCACTGGTTCTGTGAAATGTTTCAGTGGTGGTGCATTCCTAATCAGGAGGTCAGTGAAGGAAGTCTTCCCTGATGAAAGGATGATTGAGTTAGTTTTGAGGGAAAGAGTCGAATAGGCACAGAGTGAGAGGAGTACTTGATGTTTAAAGTTCTTGCTTTAAGGAAAGAATTTTTTTTAATGTTTATTTATGTTTAAGAGAAAGAGAGAGAGAGAGAGACAGTGTGAGTAGGGGAGAAGAAGAGAGAGATCATGACCTGAGCCAAAGTGCCCCTAAGGAGAGAATTTGAAGAACTGAGATAATGCATATCTGTTTTGTCTCATCATAACACTGCCATTATTCTGAGTCAGAAAAAGAACTCGTGTTGTTCTAAAAATGGGCTAAGTGGGTGGGAGTTGAATCGAAGGGTAGGCAGGGGCATTTCTTCTTTCAGTGTGATCTAGTACATTGTTGTCCCTGGGCAAGTTTCCACTCAACAGGAAACAAATTTGTCAGATGATGATTTAACCAAAATATATATTCAGAAAGCTGTGTGCAGAAAGCCTATCTCTACCTTCAGGGCTTGACAGTAAAGCTTCGTCAGACTGATTTTTAGGGGTTATTTAACAGAGTTTCAGTCAGAAATTGGTCAGGGTGAACCCTATAAACTGACTTTTGACATTTCACGCACAGAAATTTAATGCAATGGGTTGGGAGACAAAAGGGACAGAAGAGACAGAGGGGCTTAAAAGGGGCCTGGGGTGGTCTTATCCAAAGTCCATAAAATACAGGAAAGAAGGTTTCACTACTGTTTTAGGAGACCATGGCCATCTGTGTTTAAGATGCTTTTGGCTGCCGCAATAGCATCGTGGTTTCTCTTGCTGTCCCTGCAGGGAGTGAGCCAAGGCATTCCAGAAGCCCCGTACTGCGCTCAGTGAAGGATTTACTAGTAGAATGGGGTTGCCCTTGCTTCAGCCCTCAGACACTGCACTAGCCGCTCCCACTGGAAGAGTGAATAGGGATACTGCTGGCAAAAGACTGCTCTTTTCCATTTCCCATATTCCATGGTATTTAAATTAGCAATAGTACTGATCACCGACCATTTTCAGTGAACACACCAGTAGCCCAAAGGTAGAATTATTCTTTAGGAACAGAACTTGCCAGTCATAAGAAATCTTAGCTGCAAAGATTTTTGTGTGAGATAATGATACTTAAGCCAGCTTTGTATGCATTTATCTACTCATGGTACTCTAATTTGGACCTGTCTTAGTTTTTCGTTTGTTTGTTTTGTTTTGTTTGTTTTTGTTTTGTTTGTTTTTCTCATCTTGTTTGCAGCTGCAGTCATCAGAGGAATTGACTGGTGCTGCATGAGCTAAGGTAGTACATTCACATGTCTGGCAGTGAATTGGGTCAGTTGGCTGGGATGCTTAAATAGTTCTCCATGTGGTTTCTATAGCAGGAGAGCCCTGGAAACTTCATACATTGCAGGTGGGAATATAAAATGAAATAGCCATTTTGGAAGAGAGTTGACAGTTTCTTAAAAAGAAATGCATAAACTGACCATACAACCAAGCAATTCGTTCTTTAGGATCCACCTAAAATATAATACAATAAAATAAAATAATAAAATAAGATAAAATAAATACCCACACAGATGTTTTTATGGAAATTTTTACAGCAACATTATTAAGAAAACCCCAATAAAACTAGAAATAACTCATAAAAACGAAGAAAACTAGAAATAACTCGTAAATGTCCATCTATTGAATTATGGATAAACAAATGTGGTATATCCAGACCATGAAATACTATTCAGCAGTAAAGAGAACCAAAGCACATTCTACAACATTTAAAAATGTTACGTTTATTGGGGAAACTTAACACAAAACACCATACTGTGTGATTCCATTTGTATAAAAAGGCAGATCTCTAGATACAAAAAATAGGTTTGTACTTTTCTGTAGCTGAGGTGGGAACAAGAAATAACTGCAGACAGGCACAAAGGATCTATTTAGGTGATGAAAATATTTAAAATTACATTGTAGTTCTGGCTGCACGACACTAAAGTCTATTAAAAGTCACTGAATTATATATAAAAAATAATTTTATTGTACATAATTTAATACCTCAATAAAGCCTTTTAAGGTGTTTTTTAAGTTAAAAGATTAGAAATTCATGATTAGAAGATTTAAAGACATTAATTAAGCATCTAATAGGATTTAGTTATTTTCTTTAGTCTGGATTACCTGAGCCTAATTTCCTTTAAAATTTACATTCCTATAATTCAAGAGTTACATACTTTTATGTAAGGTAATTTGAGTTATATTTACATATTATATATTAGGTTATATATTTATAATACATTATGAATTACAATATTAAAAATAAACAGATACATATTAGAGACGTAATACTGTTTTTTTTTTTCTATATTACGTATTTAGTAAATGGACATTACTTTCATACAGTGCATAAAATAATTTTGGGGGCACCTGGGTGGCTCGGTCAGTTAAGCATTTGACTCTTGATGTCAGCTCAGGTCATGATCTCATGGTTCTCAAGATGGAATCTGCACCTGACTGGCCTGCATTGGGCTCTATGCTGTCAGCTCTGAGCCTGCTGGGGATTCTCTCTCTCTGCCTCTGCCTGCCTCTCTCCTCCTTGTGGTCCCTCTCTCTCTCAAAATAAATAAATGAACACTAAATATATATACATAATTTTTAAATTAATTTTTATCTCAATCATGTTATCAGCATAAAAGTACATTCAGTAGGTCACATTATATTTGTCAAAAGCTTTAATTCAGAGGAAAATCATATTTCAAAATTAAGGACTCACAATATCATCTTTGTTTTCTTATACTCTGAACAAATACTATATTTCTTATATGTCTTACATGTTCTTATATTTTTTTATATTATTTCTTATATTATGTTTCATAGTAAGTAAAACTGGTATTCTTGTTTTCTCATTTTTAACTGGAATATTTATTGCTATTAACTAAAGACCTTTTAAATTCTGTGGAATGTGAAACAAATTAACTTTAGTGGGTTTTTTTTTACTATTATTTAAGTGAGGGCGTGTATAAAACTTGGTATTATAATGTCCAGATTTGCTCAATCTTATAGCTCAGGACGTGGTGCTGCAGGGGTCTATCTACTTAATGGCATTTCATAGGATATGTCAAGGTTCCTGTGGTATGTGAACAGTCAGAAAGCTTTTCTCTACTTGGATTTAAAGCAGTTCTTCCTACCACAATGTAATCAGAGTCTTGCTATTGTGAGAGAAAGCAGCCATCCAGGAACTATGGTGAGAGTGTGAATGCCATTAATTGGACTATTTCACTGGCCAAAAATAGAGCAACCATCTATGATGGAAGCCCAAAACATATATGTGAGATAAAAGTAGAATGGGATTCTGAAAGGAGGATTTAGGCAGGCCTGGAACAATTATCTTAAGCTACATGCATTAAGGAATGTACCACACACAAACATACACATTCATACATACGCATGCAGGCAGTATGTATCAGATTAGAAAGAAATTATCTTCATATTTTTATAAAGGACTAATTCAAAGAAGGTGTTTGAAGATCTTGCATACTCTCCTGGACAAGGTAAACTGTTTGTGGTGTCAAGATTCCACTGCCTAAAGCAAGAAAATTGAAGAAGGCAGCGTCATGATCCAATTCTGACTCACAGTAATATTTCTTAGCAGATGCTTTATTATGCTACCAAAGAGCAAAATACACAGAGGTTGCACAGTAAATGGTAGCATGTTATGTTTGTGTCTATGCTGTGCCAAACGTCAGGATGATAGAGTCAGTATACCCAATGCTTTTCTTCTTTTATTACCAAGATGTTTATAGCAAAAGATATCTATTTCTTATATTTTTCAACTGAACTGACCGATCACTAGCTTGTCAGTTTAGTGGAAAAGTCAAACTAATAATTCATGCTGTTATAGCTGAGTATTGAAATTATAATATGATTATCTCAATAATGTTTTTGTAGGACTACCCAAAGATATCAGTTAGAGGTTACACAGGGCATAGCATGTATATATCCCATCAAATAGTCAATAGAAAATTTTGAAAAAAGGAGACCTAGTTTTCTTGATAGAAATACACATTTCTAAAACAAAGTATTTTTTAAAAGTTGATACCACCAAATATCACCTTTAAATGTAGGTTCTCTTTCATTTTAAGAACACTTTTTCGTTTTAATTTTTCATTTGCTATTTGGCCTCATTGTGAATGAAAACAAAGGAAGTCCATTTTAGAACATTTGATAGAAAATAATAGCATGTCAAATGTGAAATTCAAAGAGAAGGAAGTTATAGAAAGTTAGAATTAAAAGGTTCTTTTAGAAATAGCGCTGGAGGGTTACCTGGGTGGCTCAGTTGGGTAAGCATCCCTTCTTGATGTCTGCTTAGATCATGATCTCCCAGTTCCTGGGATTGAGCCCCACCTCAGGCTCTGTGCTGACAATGCAAAGCCTGCTTGGGATTCTCGCCTTCTGTCTCTCTCTGCCCATCCCTCCACCCCACCCCCAGACCCTGACTCTCAAAATAAACTTTAAAAGAAAGAAAGAGCTGAAAATGCAATACAGTTTTGGGAGCATTGTTAAAATCCTTTTGGGGAGCTTTTGGAAAGTACTGAGCCTCAGTTCATATCCTAGTCCAACTAAATAAGGGTTTCTAAAGATGTAGCCTAGGTGTCAATATTATAAATATTCTCAGAAGAATTATGATATGCTAGTTGGGTTCAAACTCACTTCTGACTTTAATTTAGATCACACTGTATTTACCAATTTAGAATGATATAGCAAAATAGATTTACTATATTTTGGGTGCATTTTATCTTGTAAATCTTAATCTTTTTTGTTAACATTTCTGCAAATTTTATTGCAGAATATTGCCTTTTATATGTAACTGTTATCTATTTTCTTGATGGGGATTCTGTAGTATCACACTACCTAATCTTTAAATGAGATGATGTGAGACTGAGATATATTTATGTCTTTATTTTTTTTATTTTTTTAATGTTTACTTATTTTTTGAAAAATAGAGAGAGCATAAGCCAGGGAGTGTCAGAGAGAGAGGGAGACACATAATCTGAAGCAGGCTCCAGGCTCTGAGCTGTCATAGCCTTATGTGGTTGAACCCACGAACCGTGACATCATGACCAGAGCCAGAGTCGGATGCTCAACTGACTGAGCCACTCAGGCGCCGCTTTAGTTGGTGTTTTTAATGTAACGTGTTTTTAATGTAAGTTTAAATGAGATGACATTAACAATAGTATTTCCATTTTGGGACAGAGAATTAAAATATAATTTGGGAAATATTCCTTATTTCACTTGAAAATATTTACAGAGTACGGGTTTATTATTAAAGATATAGAGAATAATGGGACACGTTTCCGCATGGACTTTTCAATCTTGATTGACAATACACAATAAACAAATACATAACTATTTCAGGTTATAATAAATATTGCAAAAAGATTGAAGTGTAAGAAGTGGCAGGCACACTTAAATACATTAAAATATAAACTAAGGCATATTAAAACTTTTAATAGTTTGTTGGATGAAAATCTGACTTCAGTTGGGCAGGACCAAACTGGAAATGGCAAAGAGTACTACCCCTGAAAGAAGCTAAGGGAAAGACTTTTATAGCAAAGAGGTAGAAAGCAGAGCAAGGCGATTATTTGATTGGCTATAGCTTAAGCTGTGGAAGTCTTGGAGAAATTCTACTTGGCTGTTTGTGACTGTTGTCCTTTGGTGTCGGTTTCTTAATTGCGAGGCATTGCAGGCTTAGGTTTTGTTTTGCTTATGTAGGTCTCAAAGGCATTCAAGGCACCTCAGTTTAATGGTCTCCTAGTTTACTTAACAGGTAGTATGGTTAAGAAAGACCCATCTGAGCAGGTCACATTTGATCAGACTGGGTTGACTGTTCTGGTTCAAAAAGCTATTATTCAAAATAACCCTCTTAAGCAAACTCTGAGTCACTCCTCTGTATGGCTTCAAAGCCCCATTGACCTGTCAACTATATTCACATGCGCCATTAAAGGCCATAATACATGTCCTTTTATTTCCATTGTTTTAGCCAAAATAATAGCAGTATCTTAGAAAATGGATTTCACTAGGATTTTAAAACCTATTTTGGAAATGAAGACAAAGCTATTTTGATGGATTCCAAGCAACATGATCAGATGAATTTAGAGACTTCTGTGTTGACTTGAAACTCTCATAGCTCTTGTAAGCTTCAATTTGGCTTCTAAGCTCTTCAATCCTACTGTAAGCTTAATGGCTTCAGCCCAATTTCCTACTGATTTTTCCATGGGCAGTTTTTCAGGCAGTGATAGGAAACAATAAAGAATACTCAAGAAGGGATGGAGTAAAACCTGAAGTATATCCATTAATATTTAAATAGTATTATATTCCTTGACAATGTCATCCTGAATATATGTAGTCTACTGTACTCTTGGTCAAGTAATATAATTTATGCTAAAAAATAAAATGGAAAATAATTATGTTACTTTCATAATATGTCATTACATTATTACTACAAGAATAATTGTATTAACTTAGTTAACACATACAAATCTGTTCTAATTTGCATAATATAAGGAATACATGATCAGTCTAATTCAAATATGTAGATTATGTTTTTTTCTCTATTTTCCAAATGATTCACTTTCATAGAGTTTGTTGGTATCTTTTTGTAAATTATAGAGATAAATCAGACAACTTTGAAAATCCAGCATAATTCATTTAACATTTCAATTTAGGGTCAATTGTAATAATTTATGCTTTGAGCAAGTAATGTTTCAAATACAAATGTAAATTTTATAGAATAATTTAATATGAGATGAGAAAAAGGAAGGAGATAATAATTTTTTGTCACTAAATATACTTGAAGGTGAACATTTTGAATTTAAGTTTAGTAAAAATAGAATTGGTAATAATCAGGGATGGCATTGAAAAATTTAAGTATAGATGAATGGTTATAAAATGTTTATATCAAGACACCTTTTAAGAAATCGTATAAAAGGAAATTGCCAGTATGAAAGCAGCTGATTTGGAAGATGGGCGGGGCAAAGGAAATTAGTTTCACATTTGGGCCTGTTCCATGATTTGGATGATGCCAGCTTCCAGGAGCAAGTGACCAAGACAGAGGAAAATCTATACTAAAATTTGAGGAAGAGGGGGCATTTTGTGATTTAATGCATGAGTAGTTATTCCTAGAGACAAACAGTGAAGTAGGCAGTGCATAAGAGCAGAGGAGTAAGACACTGAAAATGTTGTGCCTCCCACAATCGGAAGACAGAAGAAAAAGAGAAGTCCTTGAATAAAACAGAAAATAGTCATAGAAGTAGTGGAGAAACAGGATAATGTGATGCTAGGAAAAACAAGGAGAAAAGGATTTCAGGAATGGCCTGGCAAATAGCTTCTAATGTACCAAATTGCCTAAGGAGAACAGCAATTGGAAAAATGTCAATGTCTTAGAAAATTAATTTCTGAAATAGTTATCTTTTTTATGCATTGTCATCTTTCTGTAATTTTTTGAGAAAAGGAAAATCAATTTTTTGCACTAAATTTAGCCTGCCTTGTTATCCTCAATATTTTGCTTCAAATAATTATAAAGTTATAAATAAGATCATCCATTACCCATTTTACCTAAAAAAATTTATAAAATTAATCAACAAAATATTTCCAAGAAATGAAAAGCACTCAGGTAAGGTAGAAGGGGAGAGAACAAATAAATTCACAACTTTTTGTATATGTGCTGCCGAAGCGAGCACAATTCACAACTTTTTGTATTTTTATGTCCTCTTATCTAAAACACTGTGGACTACATGAACTATAATTTTGCAAATTAAGTCAGTTATCAAGATTTGTACAATCTCCATTATTGCATATAAGTAACCAATAATTTTTACATAGTATAGAAAACTATTAATTACAGGTAAATTGTTAACAAATATGTCAATATCTTATAAGATTTTTAATCTAAGTAAAGAAAGTTGCTCTAGAATTTGGAAAAAGATCCTGTGTCTAAAAACTGGGAAAATGGAACCTTGGCAGAGGTATGAACATTAATTGCCAAAGATAAAACACCTATTTTAATTTTATTTCTAAATCAATTATTGATGCCACAATATAATGCTGAATGGATTTCTTCCCTCCTCCCAACTCTTTCTTTGATTTGGTTATAAATATAAACTACCTATAAACTAGAGTAAAGGCACCACTGAAATTTTAGTAGTCATAAGCTTCTTCCCAAATAACTTCCAATTATAACAAAACTATCAGTTTATACGCTGGTAAACCACTGAATAGTTCTATTTACAATTTCAATTTAATCACAATAGCGACAGCTATAGCTAGCAAAGAGTTTCACTAGTTTATTTTATTTCCAAAAGGATTTCAGCTGTGATAATTCACTGTCATTCTTTCAGTGACAAATGTAAAAACCAAGGATTAATTTACTTTCAAAAGTTAAGAGTCAAGCTTTGAAAAAGAAAACCAAAGCTGGACTCTCTTAACTTTTAAAAATAAATTAGGGAGTGCCTGGAAGGCTCAGTCAGTTAAGCATCCAACTTTGGCTCAGGTCAATGAGTTTGCTCCCCACATCGGTCTCTGTGCTGACAGCTCAGAGCCTGGAGTCTGCTCCGGATTCTGTGTCTCCCTCTCTGTCTCTGCCCCTCCCCTGTTCTTACTCTGTCTCTCTCTCTCTCTCTCAAAAGTAAATAAACATTAAAGAAATAAAAATTGAGTAAATTAGTCCTTGGGTTTTATATTTGTCACTGAAAGAATGACAGTGAATTACCTCGGTTGAAATCCTTTTGGTAATAAAATAGTGAAATTGAAACTGGACCACTTTCTTACACCATACAAAAATAAATAAATAAATAAAAAATGGATGAAAGACCTAAATGTGAGACAGGAAACCATCAAAATCCAAGGAGAAAACAGGCAACACCTCTTTGACCTTGGCCGCAGTAACTTCTTACTTGACAAGTCTCCAGAGGCAAGGGAAATAAAAGCAAAAATGAACTATTGGGACCTCACCAAGATAAAAAGCTTCTGCACAACAAAGGAAACAACCAACAGAACTAAAAGCCAACCAATGGAATGGGAGAAGTTATTTGCCAATGACATATTGGTAAAGAGTATCCAAAATCTGTAAAGAACTTACCAAACTCAACACCAAAAAACAAATAATCCAGTGAAGAAATGGGCAGAAGACATGAATAGATACTTTTCCAAAGAAGTTATTCAGATGGCTAACAGACACATGAAAAGATGATCAATGTCACTTATCAGCAGGGAAATATAAATCAAAACTGCAGTGAGTTACCACCTTGAATCTGTCAGAATGGTTAAAATGAATAACTTAGGAAACAACAAATGTTGGCCGTGATGCAGAGAAAGGGGAACGCTTTTGCACTGTTGGTGGGAATGCAAACTGGTGCAACCACTCTGGAAAACAGTATGGAGGTTCCTCAAAACCTTAAAAATAGAACTACCCTATGACCCAGTAATTGCACCACTAGGTATTTAACAAAAGGATACAAAAATGCTTATTTGAAGGAGCACATATACCCCAATGTTTATAGCAGCACTATCAACAAGAGCCAAACTGTGGAAAGTGCCCAAATGTTCATCGATTGGTGAATGGATAAAGAAGATGTGGTACACACACACACACACACACACACACACACGCACACACACACACTGGAATACTACTCGGCAATGACAAAGAATGAAATCTTGCTATTTGGAACAATGTGGATGGAAGTAGAGTGTGTTTTGTTAAGCAAAATATGTTAGTCAGAGAAAGACAGATGTCATATGATTTCACTCATCTGTGGAATTTGAGAAACACAACAGATGAGCATAGGGGAAGGGAAGAAGAAAAATAAGGTAAAAACAGGGAGGTAAACCATAGAGATTCTTAAATACAGAGAACAAAGTGAGGGTTGCTGTAGGGGAGGTGAGTGGGAGGATGGGTTACTGACTGATGAGCATTAAGAAGGATACTTGTTGGGATGAGTGTGTAAGAGATGAATCATTGTTTCTACTTGTGAAGCCAAGACTACACTGAATGTTAACTCACTTGAATTTAAATAAAAATATTAAAATAAAAAATAAAAGCTTAATACTCTCCATCAAAAAAAAAAAAGGGAGTTACAGTAATAATTGATTGAAACATGATCTGAGGGGCTCTTGGGTGGCTCCGTCGGTTACAAGGTCTTGATTTCAGCTTAGGGCATAGTCTCATAGTTTGTGAGTTCGAGCCTCACATCAGGCTCTGCACTGACAGTGTGAAGCCTGTTTGGATTCTCTCTCTCTTTCTCTGCTCCTCCCTGCCCTTCTCTCTCAAAATAAACAAATAGACTTAAAAAATTAAATAAAAGAAACATTATCTGAAAAAGCTCATTTATTTAACAAATATTTATTAATAGTTTGCTGTTTCATGAACTGCGTAGTCTTTCAAGATAGACCAGTCCAGAAATAAAAAAAAAAAAAAAAAAACTATTCAGAACCTTTGTTTTCAACAAGCCTGATATCTAGTGTACCCTCAAATGCAGCTATACTCAAAGAACGTGAAGGAAGGCCCCTTGAGTTTGTAAGGAAGGCAAACTTTTACCTCTACCTTATTAGGGATTTTTTTTCCTGCTGGGCTTAGAAAAGGCAGATCAACAGGAGAGATGCACACCAGTTTATTTAGTGCAAGTTTTATGTGACATGAGAGCCTTCATGAGGAATGACGACTCAAAGAGAAGGTGAGATCTGCTTCTATAGGTTGGACAAAGAGAATTGATTGTGGAAAAGTAAGTAAACTAGTGGGGAAGCAAAAGGAAGAATAGAATAATTTTTAATGAAGTGTTTGGTTAGAATTCTCTTGGTCTCAACATCTCGTCCTTGATAGTAATGTTACACTTCTTTGATCCAGGGAAGACGTCTTTTATAGGGGGTTTTGTCTCCTACTTTCAAGAAGCAAAAGAGGAGGGTCAGAATGCTTTTCTTGGAACCGTTCTTTGTTTTTTTAAAGGCGCTTTTTGCTCACAATAATTTTTATGTCAAAGAGGCATAGTTTAGGGAGACATTCTGATTTCCTTCAAGTTCCAGCCATCATATCTTTGTTCTATCTCATAGAAAGTAGAAAGGAAGGAAAAAAAAAGATTGTGCCCACTTTAAGGACTTTTATTTTTTTAAGTTGCAGTGACATATCTTCTTATAGCCATTTGGGCAATATTTAGTCCCAAGGCTTTACCAGTACATTGGTGTTGGGAAGTGGTGTCTTTATTCGAAACAACCCAAGCCAAAATGAATTCCTGAGTTACGTTCCTAGGGTATCAGGGACACTAAGGAACAATGAACAGTTTTTACCTTGTCATCCAATATAAACTGCATTTGAGGACTATGTGGCCCAAGAGAAAAAAAGTTTGACATGGTAAAAGAATGAGAAAGAGGAAAGGAATTGCTTCATTAGAATTTTTAAAAAATCTTTTTGACAATCGATTTGACTTCCTCGCTGATATGTAATATCGTTAGAAGACATAGACATTAAATTTTCTTTCCTGAGAATTTATTCACCTAAGTGAACAGGTTGACAACACCTAGAAGAGTCTTTCTCAAAGTCAAAGTCTACAGATCTCTGGTGGAATAAGAATCACCTGAGGTGCCCGATAAAAAATTCGCATACCTATCCTCAACTTTGGAACTACTGAATCAAAATCACTCAGGACACGGCAAGCTCTCAAGAACAAGAGAACTAAGGGCTTCTCTGGGCAAGCTGGGCTTGAAAAGCCTGGATTCCAGAATTTTGCTAATTATATTACAAATATGAATCACTATATTTCACTTACTATTTCATAAGCTAGTTTTATAGATCTGTTATGTCCAGAAAATAAGCATATAAATACTCATGGTGTATATCTAAGGCAATCCATATGTCTATCTGGTTCAAAAGGAAAACACTGAATAATTTAAGGTCCTTAAATACTAAGAGATATTTACTTTTTAAAATAAGGATATGTTGGAGCGCCTGGGTGGCGCAGTCGGTTAAGTGTCCGACTTCAGCCAGGTCACGATCTCGCGCTCCGTGAGTTCGAGCCCCGCGTCAGGCTCTGGGCTGATGGCTCAGAGCCTGGAGCCTGTTTCCGATTCTGTGTCTCCCTCTCTCTCTGCCCCTCCCCCGTTCATGCTCTGTCTCTCTCTGTCCCAAAAATAAATAAACGTTGAAAAAAAAATTAAAAAAAAAATAAGGATATGTTAAGAATCACTTATTTATATGGCATGGGTGTGGCTCAGTGTTTGTTTTTTAAAATAAGGATATGTTAAGCATAGTTTATTTATGGGGAATAGCAGTGGCTCAGTGCACAATACAGAACATAAATTTGTCAGTTTTGCATATGCTTTTACTAAAATCTAAGGTCTGGGTGATTCTGAGCCTACATACCACCGCTCACTGTGAGTTTATAATAGAAATTGAGCAACGTAAAGGTTACACCTAAAGGGTTCCTAGAATACTGGATAATTGGATTGTTAGTTATCAAGCCCTTCACCTCCATATTAGTATGGCTTAGAAAGGTGCCATTTCACAGAAACATGGGTGAGACCATTTGTCTTGAAATGCTGCACTGCTGGAGCCTGACTGCCTTTTAAGATAAGGCCAACTGGACACCTTGAAGCTGTTGGTGCTAGCAACATGAACATTCTAATTAAGTGCCTTTGTTCCTTTTCTCCATTGAAACATGCAAGGTTTTGTTCATTTACACATGCACATAAAGCTATTTAGTCTCATTTATAGCGATTGTTAGAGGCAGGTATTTGTGAAATACTGTGGATAATATTTAAATATAATCTATCTCTTACCACAGATGACCACAATCCTGGTGAAACCCTTTTATTCTTTATATTATGATTAGCTTTTTTTTTTTTTTTTTTTTTTCATTTTCATTCTTCTTCCTAGACTAGATTTCTTGACAGTCATTTCAAATTCCATTTAGGGAATAGCACCAAGGGGCATGACCAAGATGAATAAGACTTCCCATCTGTACTCTGAACAGCCTGTATTCAGATGTGGCTTTGAATGAAAGAACACATTTCCAGAAAGTTAATAAGTCATGGGGTACATTTATAATGAAAGTACACTATAAAGTTCTTGAGAAAAGTAAAACAAGATATTTAAAATTTTTAAAACCATTACTAAGTTTAACTTTCTTTTTTTTTTTTTTCTTTCAAGGGAATATGGTCCCCTTTCCACAGGGAAGACCTCACATTTTTCCTATACAACTCTTCTCTTGCCTTGTATCTGAATTATGAGAATAAATGACAATGTAATTGAAAATTATTTCTAACACTACCAACATACTAAGTCTTATGTATGTGCTAGGGAAGATTCAAAAGCCAACAATATCATCAGGTGAACAGTGAATAAATAAGTTGAGTTTCACCATGTTGTATCTGCTATTGATATGTTATCCACACATTTTAATGTCAAATAAAGAGATAGTTCTTTAGATCTCCTTCCCTCTCAAGAATGTTCTGAGAGCACATACCTCACTTTTTTTTTCTTTTGGAGATATGCATATCAAAAATATCTGAGGATATACGATGGTCAGAAAAGGGGGAATGGGGCACCTCGGTGGCTTAAACGGTTGAGCGTCCAACCTTGGCTCAGGTCATGATCACACTGTTGATGAGTTCAAGCCCCACCTTAGGCTTGCTGCTGTCAATGCAGAGCCCATTTAGGATCCTCTGTCCCCTTCTCTCTCTGCCCCTCCCTTTCTCATGCTCTCTCAAAAGTAATTAAATATTAAAAGAAAAGGAGGAATAATGGACTACATAATAAATGTATAATAATGAAATAAATATTTAATAATAAAAAGTATTTAATTTGCTTTTCTTAGTTCATGTTAATCCATTTTCTGAACTAATTCAAGTTAGGTATCACATTAAATATTTTTTTTATGTAAACATGACAATTACTAGTGTTTAAACAAAGTCAGATATAAAATTTTTGTAATTAAGCTATAGTATTTCCCAAGGAAGTAATCGTCTATCATTTTAAACAACAGTACTCAATATAGTTCAGATGTTTAGTTGTTTTTGGACTATCCAGGTCCCCCAGTTTCTTGTACTTCTGCTTTGACTAATGCTTAATAGTTGTATGAACTGGATGGGTGACCACATCCTTGTTATTTCTTTTCTTTACTTTTGATTACTTATTTAAGATTTAGCTTTTCCTTGTTTTTCAGAAGGTTGGTTTCTGTTCCCTTTTTCAAAATGTTTATTTATTTATTTGGAAGGTGAGAAGGGGCATAGAAAGACAGGGGCTCAATCTTATGAACGGTGAAATAGTGACCTGAGCCAAATCAAGAGCTGGATGCTTAACCACTGAGCACCCAGGCGCACCCTCTCTTCGTTTGTTCTTCCATAATACATGGTATAAGGCTGTGCACTCTGTACTTGAATTCTTTGAATTTAGACCTGATTTACTTAGATGTGTCATTCTCTTATTTCTCAATGCAAAGCACACTAGCCACAATAGAATAATTATCTGAGGAAAATATGTTGAATGAATAGATGAATGAGTCAGGTGGAAATTAAAATAGATTTTAAAAGTCATTGGAATGTAACATGCATCAAAAATATACATATTACAGTGTATACCTCAATGAATTTCCACGAGCTGAACATAGCCTTTTAACCAGTACCTCAGAAAGACCCTCATTGTCTGAACCAATCACTAACTCCACAAAGTATCCCTATATGGACTTCTAACATCACAGATTTATTTTGCCTTTTGTACTTTGCGTAAATGAAACCACTTAATATATTCTCTCTTCTGAGTGGCTGCTTTTGTTCATCTTTATATTTGGGATATTCATCCGTATTGTTGCATACAATTATAATTTGTTGTCATTGTGGCATTTTATTCCATTTTTTGAATACACTACAATTTATTCAACAAGAATGGATTTTGTTAATGAACATTGAATAGTTTCTAGATTGGGGCTATCAGAACAGTGCTGCAATAAAACATTCTAGAACATATTTTTTGGCAAATGTAAGCTAGATTTTAAGGGAAGGTAATGATTTAATTATAGCATGAAGTTTAGTAGTAGGTTTCATGAATGGTTTAATATTAAGAGGCAAGAATGAGTTTGCCTGGGTCTGGTAATCTTACTTATAATTATCAACATATGTAAGACTTACTTAGAAAAATATTGTGAAAGAATGTGAAGTTTAAAATAGGGTTAAAAATTATGAATGCCTTATATGACAGCGTGAAATGTTTTGCATTGTTTCCTTAAGCAATGGTGAATATTTGAAGATTTTATGCAGGTTGCTATTCCTTAATTCAACATTTAAGGACTATGAATGCATTCAAGATAAAGGTTGTATCTTATTTATTTTAGTAAACTTAGTCCTTAGAATAATGCACAGTGCTCTGCTACGTGATAGGTGCTTAATAAGAAGATATTTGATTACATTTGATGAATGATTTAAAATCCATACTTGACTGGAAAAATTACAGAATAAAAAGAAATTAAAAGCATAGAAACTTGCTAGATATCTGTTGCAAAAGTCTTAATATATTCAATTCCCACAGTATGTTTTAGTTACAATAACTCTCGGAAACTATCCCAAGACAGATAATTATACACAAAGATATCTATGATGATAGTTTCAATAAGAGCCCAATATTAGAAATAGTAAGTGTCAGGGGCGCCTGGATGGCTCAGTCGGTTAAGAGGCCGACTTCGGCTCAGGTCATGATCTCGCGGTCCGTGAGTTCGAGCCGGGCGTCGGGCTCTGTGCTGACAGTTCAGAGCCTGGAGCCTGTTTCGGATTCTGTGTTTCCCTCTCTCTGACCCTCCCCCATTCATACTCTGTCTCTCTGTGTCTCAAAAATAAAATAAATGTTAAAAAAAAAAAAAGAAATAGTAAGTGTCAAATGATTAAAAAAATAAACTGTATTAAACAAGTAAGAGAACATTCAACCAATAAACCATAAGAAACTGCTAATTATATAAATACAAATTTAAAAAGCAGGCAAATAAATCACTTGGCATACCTGGTAACCCCAATATTCTTAACATGTGTATGTATATGTGTGCATTATATATTATTTTTAAATTTTTTTTTAATGTTTATTTTTGAGAGACAGAGAGAGACAGAGTGTGAGCGGGGGAGGGGCAGAGAGAGAGAGAAAGACACAGAATCCGAAGAGGCTCCAGGCTCTGAGCTGTCAGCACAGAGCCCGACACAGGGCTCAAACTCACAAGCCGAGGCTCGAACTCACTCACAAGCCGTGAGATCATGACCTGAGCTGAAGTCAGATGCTTAACTTAACCGACTGAGCCACCCAGGCTCCCCTATATATATTAGTTTTGAGACTATGTTGAGCCTCTGGTGCTTTTTGCTCCCTAAACACTTCAGTATGTATTTCTTAACAAGGGCGTTTTCTAATGTAAGTACACTACAATGATCAACATTAAGACTTTAACATTTTGATGCATTACTATTAATTTATTAATGTAATAATAATTACAAATTTATTAATTTACTCATCATTAATTATAAATTAATAATAATTTTATTAAATAATAAATTATTACTAATTTATTAATTTACTTATCATACACACAAACACACACACAGAGTCCTATTCCTGACAACTTTTTATGTTTGAAATAATGTCAAAATAGAAAACAAAAGGAGAACAAATCCATTTACAAATACAAAAATCTGAAAAGAATGAGTGAGTATCTATATTTTAGGATGATTGGTGATTTGTTTTCCTTTCTATCCTTTATCTATGTTTCACTTTTTGATATTTTTCCTCAAAGTGCTCAGAGCTAAACAAAGATGTCAAATTTGTAAATGTATACTCATTAAGTTTCCTTGGTGGAGGCAAAGGATAAAATGATGGAGAGTGCATTGTAAAACACTAAACCAGGGTCAGCAAGCATTCTGCACATATTTTCTAATACTTGCCCACTGTGACATTTACTTAAACCCAGTGCATTTGTCTTTATGTCATAACTCTAAATTTCTGGGCCCTATTTTATTTTAATATATTGTTTAACACCATTCTCCAACCATTTGATCCCATTTGGCAAAAGAGATGATTTGCTGTCTCAGAGGGGAAATGTTTGGAAAATGCTGTAGAACAACTTATAAAAGAAACATTTTTTTGAAATATAACTTCTTCAAATGACTGTACAATATAAGAAGACGCAAATATGAATTATATTGAACACTAGTTAGTTTAAAATCACTAATACTTCTTTTATCTATTTTTCTTCTCTTGATCAAACATATATTTATTACAAAGAGTAGATGAATGTGTTAAGTATCTTTTAAATTTTGATTTTGTTTTATTTTCTTATTTAAGTTTTTTTAATGTTTGTTTATTTTTGAGAGAGAGAGACAGAGACAGAGCATGAGTAGGAGAGGGACAGAGAGAGGGAGACACAGTATCCGAAGCAGGCTTTAGGCTCTGAACTGTCCGCACAGCTAGAACTCAGGAACTGGAAGATTATGACCTGAGCTGAGTCACAGGCTCAACCGACTGAGCCACCTAGGAGCCCCTAAACTTTGTTTTATTTTAAACATTGACAAATTTTAGTGATTTGCTTTCATGTCCTTGAATTTATTTATGGTTATAGTTTAAAAAGTAAAGGTCCACCTCTGGTAGAAATGATCATTAAAAAAATTAAGTGAGTTATTGTTATACAAATAGGATAATTAAAAATGATTTTGTGTGGCTCAGTTGGTTGAGTGCCCGGCTCTTGATTTCTGCTCACGTTATGATCACAGCATCCTCGGATCAAGCCCTGCATTTAGGTTCTGCATTGAGCATGGAGCCTGTTTAATATTCTCTCTCCCTCTCTTTCTCTCTTTCCCCCTATGTTTCTCTCCCCAGGTTGCACCCTCTCCAAATAAATAAATAAAAAGAAAAAAAAAGATTGTTCATCATAACCTTTTAATAGATATAGTACCATAGTTGCATATTTTTGGCTAGTTGAAAGATATATCCCGAAATCTTTACATGCAGCATGAAAAGGCATTAAGGATTTTCAGCACTGAAGCAAAGATAGGCCAAAACACCTCACATACAAAGTGCCAGGATAAAATGTGAACTTACAAATGATCTATAAATAATTAGGTTTACCTTAACTCCAAAATCTACTCCACTTAGCATAAAAGATGCATATTCTTTGTGTTTAAAAATTAAAAGTCAGAAAATATGTAGGTATTTGTACAGATTAATAAATTCCTCAACAGTCATTTATTTTCCATTTAAAAAAATATACTATAGCTCTGTAAAAGGAAGATATAAGTTAGTTATATAGAAGATATAACTTAGATATAACACAGTTCAGAAGAAACTGTGATGCTTCAGAATATGAATGACAATATCTATTACAGAAATAAAATTAAAACAAAAACTAAATACAGCCAAAAATTTTTTTAAAGTGCTTTAAATATATTCGGGTACCTTTGCTTATTTTTTGCAATTAGGAGGCAAACCTTTACTATGCTCTGTTTAACTATTATTTTCTTCTATCTTTTGCAATGCCTGGAAGTTTTCTTCCTTCTTGGTGATAACCTTTTCTTTTTTTTTTTTTTTTTTTTCCTGGTGAGAAATGAAGCAATGACACTAATGTGTGAAATTTGATTCTGTTTCACTGTTATAGAAATATATTTGGAAACTTCTTAGTCAATAGGAAGATTGAGTACATAAGTAGCTATTTTATGTTTGTGTGTGAGTGTATATATTAAACACACTTATAATAGAAACACATATATTATTGCAGAAACAAAGGAAGGCTGAGAACAATCTTACCTTTATGAAAATGAGTTCTCACGGTTCCAATTGGCTTCCTGGGTTTAGGCCTCTCTTCAGCCGTAATCAAAAACAGAGTAAGTATCATAGTTGCATCATATTTGTGTTCAAGAATTAAAATTGTGATAAGCACATAGGTGAAGAGTCCAGAGCCAGGCTACCAAATTAGGGTCAGATTTAAACCCAACACCTGGCAAGATTGTGCAGAGGCAATTTTATAATCTCTATATCAAAGAATACATAAAGAAGAACATCTGAAAAAAAAAAAGACTTCTAAAATAGCATATTTATAGCCCATAAAGAAGTCCACATTGATGAATAAATTTCAACAAATTTAACAAGCCATACAAAAGAGAGCTCCAAGGAGATAAACCACACATTTCAGTATAGTATAAAATTGCATTAAAATATGTGAAGAAAAGTTGAACTGGTCGACAAATGGTGTCAGGACAGTTTGTATTCTAAATGAGATAAAAAGAATATGAGGACACATCATCATACACTACACAATATAAAATTCTAGATGGTTTAATGGCTTAACTGTGAAAATGCAAGCTTGAGGGGCGCCTGGGTGGCGCAGTCGGTTAAGCGTCCGACTTCAGCCAGGTCACGATCTCGCGCTCCGTGAGTTCGAGCCCCGCGTCGGGCTCTGGGCTGATGGCTCAGAGCCTGGAGCCTGTTTCCGATTCTGTGTCTCCCTCTCTCTCTGCCCCTCCCCCGTTCATGCTCTGTCTCTCTCTGTCCCAAAAATAAATAAAAAAACGTTGAAAAAAAAAATTTAAAAAAAAAAAAAAGAAAATGCAAGCTTGAAAACTACCAGGGGAGGGGCACCTGGGTGGCTCAGTTGGTTAAGCATCTGACTCTTGATTTGGCTCAGGTCATGGTTTCACGGTTTGTGGGTTTTAGTCCAGTGTTGGGCTCCATGCTGACACCATAGAGACTGCTTGGGATTCTCTCTCTTCCTCTCTCTGCCCCTCCCCCACCCTCTCTCTCTCAATATAAATAAATTAACTTGAAAAAAGAAAGAAAAAAAATTACAAGGGGATGGGAAGGGAATAATTTCTATGATCTTTCTCTGAAAAGGCTTTTTTAAATAAGAAAGAACTAATATATACAAGAAACAGAGAGATCGATAAATTTAATAATAACAAATATGAGTATAAAACGTCTGCTGCTCCTTCTCATATCTAATAGAAGAAAGGAGAACATTACTGGAAAAGGATAATACCATCTAGAAAATCAACAATTTATTTATGAATAATGATCAGTGTAAAAAATAAGAAATACATATATTGATCTCTGTTTCCCCAGTTCCTGGCAGAGAGCTCCTAAAACCCTTATGAATTCCCAAGTGCTAAGAATGCTAGGAGGATCTCTTGTTCTCATAGTTGGTCTTTGACCCTGTCCCTGATACAGGGCTTCTAAGCCTTTATAAATTCTTAAGTGATTAGAGCACTAAGAACATGTTTTGTTCTAATTAAGTGACTCTGAGTGAGCTCCTGGATTGCTCCTGGCTGGGAGCTGGCCAGAGAAGACCAAGCTTTGATTAGAAGTTTGGAGCTTTCATCCCTACTCCTAATCCTCCAGAAAGGGGAAAGGAACTGAAAACAGAGTTAATAATTGATCATGCCTATATGAGGACATCTCCATAAAATACCACTAGTACAACGTCTAGAGTGTTTTCAGGCTGAGGAACATCCATACCGAGAGGGTAACATTATCCAGCTCCACAGGGACAGCAACTCCTACGATCCAGACCTTCCCAGACCTCACTGTATGTATTTCCTGTCATTGTTCATCCATGTCCTTTATCATTCTTCAATAAACTGCTCAAGAAAGGTAAATGTTTCCCTGAGTTCTGTGAGCTGCTCTAGGAAATTAATCAAACTAAGAAGAGGTCATTGGAACCTCCAATGTATAGCTGGTTGGTCAGAAGCACTGCTTGTGACTCACATGTAAAGGGAGGGGGTGGGGGTGGCAGAGACTGTGGAACCAAGCTCTTAACTTATGAAATCTGATGCTATCCCTAGGTAGATAATGTCAGAATTGATGTGAAGAAAAATGCTTGTTGATGTGAAGAAAAATGTCCACACATTTGATGACCAGAAATATCAGAAATGAAGTGTTCTGTGTGACTAATAAAGGAGACACACAGGAAAGAAACACAGTAGGGAAGGACTGAGTTTTTCCCCACACAGGAATTGGAAAACTGAGTTTATAATTTATAGTTAGCATGTGATTAAAAAACACACACACACACACACATACAGACACACACACTCATATACACTGAAAATAGAAGAGAGGCAATGAAGTATGAATACTAATCAAGAGAAAAAAATGAATAGACTATTATATCCAAAGATTATCAAGTTAGGAGGCGAACAAAGATATTAAAAGAACTACTTAATATGCTAAAGAAAATAGAGGAAACATTAACAAAAGAGAGGGAAAGATGAAGAATTTCAATATTATTAAAATGTAAAATACACATAAAATTCTAGAATTCAAAATGACAGTAGGTGAAATGAATAACTAAAAGGAGAGGTTATAAGAAAATTAGACACAAACTAACACAGGTTTTTAATTGAAAATATCTAGGAAGCAGCACAGAGTATAAAATAATAATAAAACAGATATAAGAGATATATTATAAATGCCAACATGGACTAATCTATATGTAGAAAGAAACCTAAATTGGGAGGGACAGGATAAAAACAACATATGAAGAGATAAAAGCTGAGAATTTTCTGCAAATAATGGAAAGTATCAACCTACACATTTAAAAATCTCAGTAAAGTCCAATAGGTTAAACACAAGGAAAATCAAATCTGGGCACATTGGTAAAGCTGCAGACAACCAAGGTCAAAAAAGAAAAATTTTCAAAATAAACACTTGCTTATATTGTGGAACAGGGCAATAGGCCTTCAAAGGAAAGAAAAAGATGCAAATGACAGCTAACTTTCCAAAAGATGGAAAAAACTAGGGTATAATGGAATGGCATTTGCAATGTGCTGGAAGAAAAAAAAATTACTAATGTTGAATTTTATACACAACAAAAATAATCTTCCAAAATCAGGTTGAAATACAAACCTTTCAGATAAATAAAACCAGAGGAATTTATTAGCAGCCAGCAAAAAACCTATAAGGGTTGGCCAAGCAAAAGTAAAATAAATAAGGTTTGTAGCATAGAAATACAGGACGAAGAATATTATAAATGAAAAGGGAGCCTGGGTGGCTCAGTCAGTTAAGCGACCGACTTCGGCTCAGGTCATCATCTCACAGTTCATGGGTTTGAGCCTCATGTTGGGCTCTATGCTGACAGCTCAGAGCCTGGAGCCTGCTTCCAAATCTGTATCTCCCTCGCTCTCTGCCCCGCCCCCACTTACATTCTTCCTCTCTGTCTCAAAAATAAATACACATTAAAAAAAAGATAAACATATAAATATTAAAAAATTTGAATATAAAAAATAATTTCCTGTTTATAGAGTTTAAAATATCTGTAGAAACAGGGGCGCCTAGGTAGCTCAGTCGGTTGAGCTACCAACATCCGCTCAGATCATGAACTTCAGCTCAGATTATGATCTCATGGTTCCTGAGTTTGAGCCCTGTGTTGGGTTCTGTGCTGACAGCTCAGAGCCTGGAGCCTGCTTCAGATTCTGTGTCTCCCTCTGTCTCTGCCCCACTCCTGCTCCCTCTCTCTCTCTCTCTCTAAAAACTAAAATAAAAACATTAAAAAAATGAGTATGGTGGGGTGCCTGGCTGGTTCAGTTGGTTAAGTGTTGGACTTCAGCTCAGGTAATGATCTCACAGTTCATGGGTTCCAGCCCTGTGTCAGACTCTGTGCTGACAGATATATATTTAAAATCTCTCTCTCTCTCTCTCTCTCTCTCTCTCTCTCTATATATATATATATATATAGCCAAAATAGATGAAATATGTTATAGAAGAAGGGAATAGAGTTTATATGTTCTAATATTTTAGCAATATCAAGGAATTGATAAAAGTAATACTTTGCTTTGGATTGCAATAAATCAAGGATGCTCCAAGGCATCTACTATAGGAATAGTAAGTAATAATGGAGAAAATAAGTAACAAGTCAATAGAAAGAAAAAAAAATGTAGTAATTAAAAATTGATTAAAAGAAGTCGTGAGAAAAGTAAAAGTAGAAATTAAAGCAGATGGTCAAGTATAATATTTATATTAAAATTGATTATCCGAATGCATGAAAATAAAGCTATAATGCTTAAGAGAAAATCTTAAATATACGAACAAAGAGATGTTTATATATGAATAAAAATAGATAACATGCAAACACTAAAAGCAATGTGTGGCAATAAATTTGACAATTTGAATAATTGCAAATTTTTACAATTTGAATAATTGCAAATATTTGCAATTTGCAATATTGTTTTTAGAAAAACGAAACATGCCTGTGTACATGCTAGAAAAATAGAACATTCAAGTTGTATATATTTTGAAGAAATTCAAGATTCTTCTCAGAGGAATTCCCAGGCCCAGATGACACTTAACAATGATTTTTTCCCCAAATATTAAATGAAGAAATTACATCAGATTTCAATAAACTATTCTTCAGGATACAAAAGAAGAAAAAAAATTTTGACCCAATTCTAAACTTCATTTTAAAACATGGCATGGATATTACAAGAAAGGAAATTATAGATTAATTTCTCTAATGAATTTAAGCTCAACAATTAAATTATTTATTTTGCTATGCTATCTGTATGTGCATATGTGTATGTTTATAGGTATGAGAGGTCTACATATTTCAAATAGTCAGGAGGAAAGCATGCTATGACACCTATCTGTAAATGCCTCACATAGGTTGGGAGAGGAATGGGACTAGAGAGGTCAATACAATAGTTCACTGCTTTAAGAGTCTGACACCAATTCCAGTGTGTGCGGTTTTTCTTTCCTTTATATCCCAAGCACCTCTCTGATATGAGCTGAGTGCCCTATAATTCAGTTCCATTCTGACATTATCTACTGAGAGATAATGTCATATCCTACTGGTTAAAGGCTCAGTCCTATAAGACTTCCCTCTGCCCCTCAGACTCCAATAGCAGTCCCAGGTTTACACCTGTGCTTCCAATTAACTAGCTGTAGAGGTTTTCATGACCTTCTCTTTTGGTTCAATTAACTTTCTAGATTGACTCACAGAATTCAGGGAATATTTTACTTAATAGATTATAAATTTGTTATAATATAACTCAGAAATAGCCAGGTGGCAGAGATTCTAAAGTGTCACAGAGCTTTCATGCCCTCCCCAAATCTCTACATGTTCACTAGCCTGGAAGCTCTCTGAATCTCCTCCTTCTGAGTTGTTATGGAAGTTTTATTAAGCAGTCATGATTGATTAAGTCATTGGAAATTGACAATCAGTTTAGCCTCCAGCCCCTCTCCCCTCCTCAGAGGTCAAGGGGTGAGATTGAAAGTTCCAAGCTCCTAATCATGGTGCTTGGGTCCCCTGGCAAGGAGCTCCCATCCTTATGTTACCTAGGTGCTTTTCATGTCAACCCACTAACATAACAAGACACGTTCGTTTCCTGCTCTCATACTTAGTAAATTCTAGTGGTTTTAGGGAGCTGTGTTCCAGGAAAGGGAACAAAACCTAAATATATGTTTTTTTTATTATAAATCACAATGTCATAAGCTTCAAGTGTCATTTTTATCTAAAATACCGTAAAGTTTTTGATAATCCCTTTATTTTTGTGAAGTATTGGAGTTCTAATTGCTAGGTGTGGTGAAGGCTTGGGGAAGGGAATTTCAATAAGAACAGAATTTGACACCAATCACACACAATTCTCAAAGCCTTCAGATTCAGATAGTATCATCGTGTATGGCCCTCAAAGTATTCCCAGATAGGCAAAAAAATGTGTTGTGGATACCTAAAATAATGGGTATTATTTTACCTATTAAACTTTCTTCTAATAGGTAAAATAATACTCTAATGGTTGGGTATGTTGGAGTGTCTTACCCACGCTCATAAATACCTAGTAAAAGTCAGAGTCAGGTTAATGACTACGCACAACTGTGGGCAACAATGACTCAAAGTGATGGGTTGAGGTGTTTTTTTTGAAAACTAGATTGGCATGAAATTCTTTCTTATATGATCTCCTCACTCTTCTCTCATCTTTTTTCTTTCTTTGTTTCTTTGTTTCTTTCTTTTTTTATGAAGTTGGAATGAAATTCATTGCCCTATGCGGAAGCTCCTTGGGTAAAGTCCAGGGAAAGACTCATGGAATCAACAAATTAGGACTCTTTCCTCGTTGTTTGTTTGCTTATTTGTTTATGTATTTATTTATGTATTTATGTATTTATTTATTTATTTATTATTTCTTTTGAATGTGAACTGTCTCTTTTTATACTCTTAGAAGAATTATAACAACTAGGCAACTAAGAAGCACAAGAACAGGATTTGTGGAGATAAACTGGTTAGGAGTACTTGGTGGCTAGTCCCTGTGCTAGGAAAGCAAGGCAGTTCACTAGAATCATATGCTTACCAATCAAATGATCAAATATGGGAAGTATTTTTACTTCAAAACTAAAGGATGCCTGCACAGGGAACGATAGTAGGCAAAAGAGGAGATTCAGAGATGAGAGATCCTAGCCCACTGCTGAAAACTACCTTCACTAGAATAAAATCTCAGTTTATCAGTGTGGAAATTGGATTAGTTTCCTCAATAACTAAACAATCAATAAATTGCTCAATGGTCCCTGGAGCAAAAGGAAATCCACAAAATCCTACAATGAACATCCTTAAATGATACATTGTTTATACAGTGTACACAAAAATCCACATGTGAAATAGTCCCTACGAAAGTAGGTATTTCTCCAAAGTACCAATATTCATAGCATTCCTTATGATTATTATTGTTGGGTATGTCTGTCTCTTCTAAATAAACACATCTTATTGAGAATAAAAGTACAATTTGACTAATTTTTCTGTTCCTCAGCTATTCTTATTACATAGTGAATATAGTGAAAGCTTAAAATATTTTCTTGAATTGTATTCATTAAGATAATCAAGACCTTGAACTAATGGGAATATTGTTCAGAAGCTTAACTTCTTATATGTAAATAACTGTCAAACTTTTTGATACACTACCCATTCACAGACTTAATTATTTATGTCTTGGGTAATTGGGATTAACCTTTTATGACACATTTAATTAGCAAAAGTAAGTTGTAGAATACTATATAATTATTCCATGAACTTTTTCAAATTAATTTCTAAACAAATCTGTTCATGGTATACACATGTGTCTGTATGCATACTTTTAAGCATAAATCCCATGCTTTTTAAGGGATAATAAAAAAATGTACTTTTCTATAAATGTACTTTTCTTCTTGGTTGGGAGTGTATCTTGAATGATAATAATTTTACCATTATAAATCAGCTACTATGTGTCAGACTCTTCTAAGTCCTTGATGAATATCATAATTAATGTCAGGTCATATGCACCTCTCTGACCTATCCTCTTGAGGCTATATTTCAAACTATAGGGTAGAATAGATATAAGTTTCTAAATTTTAGAGCAGAATTCTCTTCTCTGCCCCTGAACATCTGGTATCTAAACAATATTGATTATTTTAAATGAATAACCCAAACATTTGCATTTCAGACATGCATCAAAGGATTTAATTATGAATTATTTACAGTTAAAAGTTTATAGACCTCACTTAAGACATAGAGAGAATCTATAATTATTTACCTGGCTACTTATTCTTCATATTTTCCAATTTACATACCTAGAACAAGCTAACATCCCATACAGGCTCAGCCAGATCTTGAAACAAATCTCTTGTCTAATCCTAGGAGATTTAATTTGTTCTACTTCAGATGACTGATATTTTAGCATTTGAATTGGTGTTCTAATTTCTGTTACTATATTAAGTTTTGTGAGAACAACAACAAAAAGCATTTTAATTCTCTGTAGAAATACTTTTGTTCAGTTGAATTAATCTTACATTTTCAGTATCTACAAGCTTCCATTAAAGAAAATATCTAATTGTTTTGTAAAACAAAATGGAACACTTTGCCTATGGTCTCCCCTGTGCCCTTTATATAAAGTATGTCTTGTGTGTCCCTTATGTAAGAATCTCTTAGGATATTTTGCTGGTATTCTGAGCCGAATTGTATATTTTATTTTATTGAGTAATAGGAGCTACATATAATAAGATATTTATGTTTCCTAATAACAAAGTATTTATGTCTCCTTATTCATTCATTGACTCTACAGACAGTAGTTATTACATAGTAGTTCCTACTCTGTGTCAGTAACTGTGCTAATCACTGAAAGTAAAGAAGGCAGAAAATAACAAATACAGACCACTTTTTCATAAATATGGTGTAGTATAATACATAAAAATAAGCTGTGCAAGTTATATAAATGAACATTCATGAAACAATTAGCTCATGAAGGCTAGGAATTCATAATAGTCTTGCTAGTTGAAGAAGAGCTCTTGCTTAAATAATATAGAGCAGATACCTAAAGTAGGGAAGTTAGTTAACCAGGAAAATGAGAAGGTAGGGAAAACAATAAGAGGGAAAAGTCTTCTAAGCAGAAGAAACACTATATATATATATATATATATATATATATATATATATATATATATAAAGGAACACAACAGTTTTAGAAGAATTTATATAACATTATTGTCTTTTAACTGTGGTATATAGGTGTTGTAAGTAGATGAGGTAGAAATTAAGTCCATAGTAAGGAAAAAGGGCGGTTGGATGCCTCCTTGAACTAGTGTGTTGAAAGTGGAAAGGAAGTAAAGTTGCTTTGGGTGGCATTTTGGAGATAAACAGATATGACTTAGTGATAAATAGGATATAATATGTGAGGGCAAGTAAGTGTGACTTTCCGGTATCTGTCATATTCATAAAGATGAATAGTGGTATCATTCACTGACATAGCAAATGCTCAAGGAGACATAGTTAATTTTCTGTGGTAGCGAGAATACAGAGAAGAGATTCTGAGTTTTATTTGGAATAGTTTCAGTTTGAAATAACTTCAGCCTTTATTTAACATATTTTTAATATTTCACTTTGTGCCAAGAAAAATTTTAGTTTCTGCAAGTATTAAGTGGGCAGTTGGAGATAAGAGTCTGGAGCTCAGTGAAGAAGTTTAAATAAAAATTTGCAAATCACTGGCTTATATATAATATATAGATGACAATGGAAGCTCTTCATATGGTGAGGTGAGATTGAGAAGAGGAAAGATACAGCACTGAGTCCTGAGGAGCTCTAGTATTGAGAAAGATAGTGGTGATGATATATAAAAAGAGTCCCATAAAGCTGGAGCAGACACAAAACACAAAAAAATAGGGATAATGATATATAGAGCCTATGTGGCAAAATCCAAGGAAAATGATTTTAAAAAGAAGTAATCCATAGGACAATTAGGAAAACTAAAAATATGGGGTGTCTGAGTAACACAGTCTGATCCCAGTGTTACGGGATTGCACCCTGCAGCTGGCTCTGTGCTGACCATGGGGCCTGCTTAAAATTCTTTCTCTCTCCTACTGCCTTTCCTGCTGTGTGCAGAGGGCTCTCTCACTCTCTCTCTCTCTCAAAAAAAAAAAAAAAAAAAAAAAAAAAGAAGATAAAAGAAAAGAAAACTAAAAATATGCCTCCAATTAACCACCAGAATGTTTTGAGTAGAGTAAGTGTTGTTTTGATCCAATGGTTGGAGCACCAGGCAGTTTCAATCGGGTTGAGGAGTGAAAAAACAAGTGAGGAAGTAGAGAAAGCATATGTCAATCACTCTAAAGAAATTTCATTATGAAGAAGGAAATGACTTGCTGGTTTATGAAGGTAACATATGCTCCAATAGATGATTTTAAAGATGATACAATGAGCATGCTTCATTGACAGTTGAAAGATTTTATTGTAAAGTAAGTAACTGACAAAATAAATTATGCAGGACTTCTGATAAGGATGGTGGAGATGACCATTGTTGAGGTTACTGAACAGGATGTATTGTGCTAATGCATCCATATGTTGAGTGCTTTCTCTCCAGTAGTACATGTGGCCTTGTTTAGAAATGGAGAAAGTAGATGATCAAGCTTTAGAATTTGCCTCCTGGGTACAATGAGAATAAAAATGTGAACAAGTTTTAGGGTATCAACACGAGAATTATGAAAATAATGAACCAAGGACTGTATATGGGTGTGGGGGGATATGAGGGCAATGAATGGAAATGAGGAAATATGCAGTGGAGGTTCATATGAGGTCAAAGATTTATTAAACAGAAATAATTCACAGATGAGCTAAGAAGGTTGGTATGGAGAGGGCTATGATTCGAAGTGAAGGTGACTAGCGGGAGCTCTCTGCTGAGTGGAATGGAGTCTAGTTTATGATGTAGGAGTATGTGATTCAGGAAATAAGGAAAAAAATCACTGGAGATGAGATTAAAGACTAGAGTTTCTGGATGTTGGGATAATCATCTGTATGGAAACTGGGGTCACCCAGAATGTCAGCAATAAATAGGGTAGAGAAAATACTGAAGTTAGATGCTGACATGTTACAGATAAGAAATGTTGAAGTGATACAGCATTTTTTAAGGCATATGCCTCAAAGTGCAGTTTCCACAAGATTCGTGAGTACAGATCTGACATTATAACAAGGCGTAAACAGAACATCAAACACAGTAAAAAAGTTGAAGGGCATGTAAGATGTGTGAAAAGAAACCTCCTTTAAAATGGAGTTGGGAAGCCCTGTAGGGGGAACTCTATGCATGCACCACTGGTTGCAGCCTACAGAACCATAGGAAGAGGGAAGATAAGAATTTTTACAGAAGAATCCTATCTACTGTTTTTAAGAAAATGAAGGAAGGTCCCTCCCTGCCCCAGCAACAAAGCACTAACTACCACTGGTAACCAACGAGAAAGAATCACAACCTTGAATTCTTATTCTTCTTCAATGAACTTGCGTTCAAAACAAGCCTCCTGGATTTCTTCCCAAAACCTAATGGAAGCTGACCTCCTCTTTGTCTCTTCAGATTTGCCTAAAGTTTGCCATGGTTTGCTTGTCCAAGATTGCAATCCTTCTGCTATTCCCAAATAAACTCATTTTGCCGGTAAAATATCTGGCCATTTTACTTTTAAGCTGGAAGGGTGAGAGAAAAGTCACCTGTCATTGAGTAGGGTGACAGATAATGCAATTCTTAAGGAAATGGGCATGTTTCAGTTAAGGCATGAAACACTAAGGACTCATAGATACTGCTTAGGAATTGCAGAGGTAAATGGACAGTATTCTAAAGTTCAGGTAAGGAGCAATAAGGTTACTGAATTACCATCCTGAGATGAAGTTGCAATAGACAATAGATATCAAGGATAAGATATGGGAAGTGTATGGGCTTTTCAGTAAGGAAAAGAGGACACTAAGTGATTATCAGTACAGACACTTATTTTTATTATTTTGTGGAGTGCATAAACTTTAAACAGATGTTACCATCTATTTTTTGTTTCATTCCATTTGATGGCTCAAAATCCTGCAAGGACCATAAGCTTACATTTCCTGCCCAATCCTTAATTTTGACAAAATATCAGCTATGGTGATCAGGCCTTGCTGTTTGGTCGGTTGGTTGGTTGGTTGGTTTTCTTCCTTAAGCTAACGTAGAATTATAATTGATTAACATGGTAATAATCCTTATTCACTGCTTCCAAGAATAATTTCTCCTCTATTATTTCAAAAATTGATTATTTTATAATACGTCAGGTCCTGTGCTAGGGTACTGTAAGACTAAAGCAAGTTAAAACACAGATGAATTCATCTGTGCATATTCATGATTACTTCTCATTACTGGTGTCTGCCCATCACTATATTTTCAAGCACATCAGCTCAAAACATTTGGTATTTGCATAAATAATGTTCATCATGAAAGAACTAACATTGTGTTAGAAGGTGAAGTAAGCACGATAAGTACATCTGTTTTAACACCATCCTTCAACTCATGTTAATTTCAAAAGACATAAAACAGTATCTTCTGTATCTGAAAAATCTGTATAAGGTTGTAATTTTAATGTATCAGTGAGTGTTTCTACATTAATTAAATATGTGCAGGTTTTTAAAACAGAGATTAAAATATGAAAGAGATCAAGCTATTTACAATCTAATTAGCTCAAAATTGGATGAGTAATACAAATGCATAATTAATCTGGTTTGACTATGACAAACTTGAAAGGGAGATTATGGAATTAGCAACAGAAAAAAAGTCTCATTAAGAAAAAAAAAAAAAACTTTGTAATTGAAGCCAAAGTAAGAGGAATTTCCTTAGATATCTTTACTGTAATTCTTCCATACCCTATTCTCTGGAAAATTTCTTATCATATATGGATAAATAAATATTGGTAAATCATGAAAATATTTTACTTCCAGCAGAATTCCCGAAAAAAATAAATAAGTAAAACTTGTTGCAAAATACTTATAAATCATATTCATTACCACAAACTTGCTTTTCTATTTTTACTTTTATTTGTAAATAATTTCAAACATAAATCTGTAATATGAAGAATATTTATTAACCTCTTTATCCATGTGGAACTATTGTTAACATTTTATTGCACTTGATTCACCCTTTGCTCCTCTCTCCTCTCTCTTCCTCATCTTTCTCTCTGAACAATCTGAATTTACATTCTATACATCATGGCCCTTTATCCCTACTATTCAGTATGTATTTTCTAAGGATTAGGGTACTTTTCTTGTATAACTACAGTGCAATTATGAACAGTTATGAACTATAAATTTAATATTGATACAATACTTTTATATAAATTGCTCTCCATATTCCAGTTTTCCAGTTGATCCCATAATGTCTTGTATAGCAAATATTTTCTTCAATAAAGGATACAGTCTAGGATCCTGTATTGGAATGCAGGCCTCCATGAATCTGGAAAAATTTGTCAGCTTTTATTTCCACTTTACTCATTGATATTATTGAAAATGACCATCTCTCTAATTGTTGTGTTTTCACTTCAAAACTAAACTAGTTTTGAGTTTGTCTGATGCTTTCTCATTATTAGCTTCAGGTTTTATATCCCTAGACAGAATATTCTATGAATAAAATTTGTCCTTTCCAGGGTACTGTGCCTGGATGCACATGTCTATTCACTCCCCTTTTTAATGATGTTAATTTTTATCATGCTGCCAAGGTGTTATCTGATATGTGCATTATAAACATGATTCTCAATGTATGTGCCCATACACCCTAATGTTCCACAATGAACTTTTTGGGGTCCCCAAAGATAATTTTATTTTACTTTTTGAAACACAATAATACTTGACAACTGCCTGAAAATGCAGTGATTATTAGCTTGAGGTAAACTCACAGTTACATTATATCATGTTATGTGCTTTCAAAGATATTGTAACATTACAAATCTAGGCAGTGTTCTCTGTGATGAAAACAAGACCATAAAAAAAAAAAAATAGTGTAAACGGTCACAGTGTCCAATCTGATTACAAATTGAGAATATGTTCACTGCCCAAAAGGTGCATTATTTTATTTAAGAATGCAAGAGGATGGTTATTTGTTTCTTTCAACATATGTATATTTTTTCAAATAGTTATTATGTTTTTATATATAAATATTATTTTTATTTGAATCAGTATGATGCTAAGTGAAATAAGCCAGTGAAGAGAAACACACATACCATATGATTTCACTCATATGTGGAATTGAAGGAGTAATACTAATGAGCAACGGGAAAAAAAAAGAGAGGCAACCCATAAAACAGACTCGTGACTTTAGAGAACAAACTGATGGTTACCAAAGAGGAGGTAGGCGGGGAGATGGGTTAAATAGGTGATGGGGGTTAACAGTACACTTGTGATGAGCATCAGGTATGGTAGGGAAGTGTTGAATCACTATATGTACAAATGAAACTAATATTACTCTGTATGATAACTGGCATAAAAGTAAAACCTTAAAAAATAACTGTTTAGGGGCGCCTGGGTGGCGCAGTCGGTTAAGCGTCTGACTTCAGCCAGGTCACGATCTCGCGGTCCGTGAGTTCGAGCCCCGCGTCAGGCTCTGGGCTGATGGCTCGGAGCCTGGAGCCTGTTTCTGATTCTGTGTCTCTCTCTCTCTCTCTGCCCCTCCCCCGTTCATGCTCTGTCTCTCTCTGTCCCAAAAATAAATAAAAAACGTTTAAAAAAATTAAAAAAAAAACTGTTTAATAACTAGAACTGTTTGGTATTTCTTTGGGCTCAGTACAGTTACTAAAATAATACTCATCCACTGCATTAAGGTTGGAAACTTTTTCACTACATTCTTCCTATTTTTTGTCATTGTAAATAATTTAGTGTCTATGCTCAGACACTAAAATACTCACTTTAATTTTTTTTTAATGCTTATTTATTTTTGAGAGAGAGACAGAGAGAGAGAGAGAGAGTGGGGGAGGGGCAGAGAGAGAGGGAGACACAGAATCCAAAGCAGGCTTCAGGCTCCAAACAGTCAGCGCAGAGCCTGATGCAAAGCTCCAATCAACAAACTGTGAGATCATGACCTGAGCGGAAGTCAGACACTTAACCCACTGAGCCACCCAGACACCCCTAAAATACTCACGTTAATCTTCAATCTTCAGTATTTAAAACATGGTGAGACACTTCAGGATCCTCACCGACCCCCACTACCCTCAGATTAGTACATTAATGAAGATTATCACCTGGTTCAATCTTTAATATGGTGATTACAACATGATCATTTCTGTCTCCATAATTCCTATAAACTCAACAGTCCACACTTGGCCTTTCTACTGAAAGAGCCCACTTTATCTATCTATCTATCTATCTATCTATCTATCTATCTATCTATCATCTATCTATCTATGTATCTATCTATCTAACCTATCCATCCGTCTGTCCAGGATTTATTATCGGTATGGTTTCATAAATTTACAACTTATTTTCAAATTTAAAGTTCATTACTCTCCTTGATTATTTTCTTGATCAAATTGTCTTAGATTTGGTCACTGGAAACCTATTCAATGTGGTACCTTGTGACATCAACTTTTTTTGTTTGTTTTTGTGTTTATTTTAGTGCTTCTTTACTTCCTGGCATGGCAAGATCTTCTGTTCTAGTCTCATTTTGTACTTCCCTGAACCAGTGCTAGAATTAGCTATGTCTCCAGGGAACCTAATTTATGTATTTGCATATTCACACACATACATATTTTAAAAATCATCACTCGATATCAACACTTCCAATTTTAAACTGCCAAAATTGTCTTCCTTTATATTTTTCAATATTTGAAATTATTTCTTCTAAACCAAGGTCCCTCGTTCTCAATACATCAAAATATTTACTCATTTTCTAAACAAACAAAAATACTTTATGCATAAGATTATTTCCACTTGGGTATCTTAATCATTTGAAATACAGTTCGGCTCATTTGCTTCTGTTAGTTTCTATTTGTAGCTTTTCCCCTTCCTATTATTATTGTAATTTAAAAAATATCAGTAGAATTCACATGCTTTCAAAAGTCAACATTATAAAAAAAAAATCACTTAGAGAAGTGTCACTCATTTTTATCCACTTTTCCCAATCCCACTCCATGTAGATGACTGACATCACTATAGAGTGCTTTATCCTTTTTGTGATTCTTTTCATAGAAATAAGCAAAAATATGGTTACTATTTACTATTTCTCTTTTCAACCAAAATGTAGCTTTTTGTCTATTCTATTTTACAGTTGCTTTTTCACATAAAAATATCTCCTAGAAATCATTCTATTTAAGTTCTGGGATATTTTTCCCATTCTTTTTTACAGTTTGTAACACTCCAATATGTTCTTGTATCAAGGTTTATTCAACTATGTCTTATGTTTGGGCATGTAGGTAATTCCAAGTAGTACAATTAATAAATTTGTACATATGTGTTTTCATATTTTGGGGAAGATATATTCAGGCTATCATCCTAGGTTAGGTTGAAGAATAAATTTAGACCTTTGTAGAATATTGTCAAATTCCACTCCATATATATATAGTATATGTATATTATATTATATATATATATATATACCATTTTGCATTATTATCAAAGTATAAGACTATTTCTCCACAATTTAAGAAAGACTACATTTCTGTTCATTTTCCTGCTAAATATTGTCTATATCTTAGTTTTCAGTCATTTTAATTACTTTTTAAAATAACTCTCTTTTGTATACAGCATAGAATTGTTTTGTATTATGTTCTAATTTGAAAAACCTTTATTTTAACAGATAAATTAAGCCTAGTGTCCTATTTATCTTTTAATTTTAAGTAGATTTTATTTTATAATTGAGCTTCTGTGTTATTAGGTTCATAGTTATTCACTAATATTACAACTTCAGCTTGAAAATGCAGTTTTTTAGCATTATAAATTGTCCTTCCTTATTTATTGCTTTGGTTCTGAATTTTATCTGCTACCAGGATTGAAGTATTTTTTTTGTTGTTGTAAATCTCTCCATATATTTGGCCTTAATTCTGCATTATATACTTCTCATAAGGATAAAGATATTAAAGGTACTGATTATAAAATTAATATACATGGTAAAGTTGCAAGTAACAGAAGAAGAGAAATGAAAATCAAGTTTTCAAAAACAGAGAAGGGAAACCTACAGATATAAACAGAATACCTTCAATAAATCTAAAAACAGTTGAAATAAATGAAAAGTGAAGTCTAGAGAGAATGAGAAAATAAAAGCAGAAAACACTATTGCAGAAATAAAACTTGATGTATCAATAAGCATAATAAATTTAAATGTATTTAGCTCCAGTTAAACACAAACGATACCATTATTTTTCTCTCTCTCTAGTTCCCCTGCTTTCTCCTACCTTTTTCTCTAAGATCAAGAACAAAGTAAGAATGCCTACTCTCACAACTTCTATTCATTATGATATTGAAAACTCTAGCTAGAGCAATTAGGAAAGAAAAAAGATATAAAAGGCATCCATATGGCCAAATACGAAAGGAAGAAGTAAAATTATCCGTTTGAAATGTGCATGCACGTGTGCACATGCACACACACACACACTCTACATATACACACACAACACTTGTTAAAACTAATAACTAAGTAAACAATGTTGTAGGATACAAAATCAGCATACAAATCAGCTGCATTTCTGCACACTAACGATATTCCAAAATGGAAATTAATAAAGCAATTCCATTTACAATAGCATCATACAGAATAAAATATTTAGGGGCTCCTTGCTGGCTCAATCAGTTGAGCGTCCAACTCCAGCTCCGGTCATGATCTCCCATTTCATGAGTTTGAGTCCCACGTCTGGCTCTGTGCTGACAGCTTGGAGTGGCGACTACTTCAGATTCTGTCTCTGTCTGTCTGTCTCTCTCTGTCTCTCTCTCTGCCGCTCCCCTCCTCCTACTCTGTCTCTCTCTGTCTCAAAAATAAATAAACATTAAAAAAATTTAAAGAATATAGTATTTAGGGATAAGTGTAAACAAAATGGCAAAATACTTGTATCCTGAAAACATTACTGAGAGAAATTTCAGAAAATACAAATAAATGTAGACACCCTGCGTACATTGACTGAAAGGCTAAAAATTAAGATGTCTATACCACCCAAAGCAATCCTCAGAATCAACAGAATACCAATCAAAATCCAAATGGCATTTTTTGTAGACATATACAACTTGATCTAAAAATTCATATGGAATTTTGAGGGAGCCACAAATTGTAAAACTATTTTGGAAAAGAAGGTCAAAGTTGGAAGACTCACTTCAGATCTTAAAACATACTACAAAGCTGCAATAATCAAAACAGGTGATGTTAGGTTAAAGACAATTAAACCAATGAAGTGGAAAATAAGAGTCTATAAATAAAGTCTTGTGTATATGGCCAAATGACCTTCAACAAAGTTACTAAGACTACTCACTGGGGAAAGAACAGTCTCTTCAGCCAGTTGTTCTGGGAAAACTGTACATCCACATGCAAGAGAATGAAGTTGTACCCTTACATTACATTATATGCAAAAATGAACTCAAAATGGATTAAAGTCTTAAATGTATGACCTAAAACTATAAAATTCCTAGAAGAAAACATAGGGAAAAGCTTTATGATATTGAACTTGGTAATGATTTATTGGATATGACATCAAAAGCACAGGAAATAATATCAGACATAGACAATGAAACCACACCAAACTTAAACATTTTTGTTCATCAAAGGACACAAGCAGCATATAGAAATGGCAGCCTATAAATTGCAAGAAAATGTTTGTAAATCATATCTGATAAGCAATTAATTTCCAGAATATATAAAGAATATTTAAAACTCAACAATGGAAAATCAAGTAAACCTATTTAAAAATGGGCAAAGGATTTCTCCAAAGGTGACACATGAATGGCCAACAAGCATATATAAATATGCTCAACATCATGAAATCATTAAAGAAATGCAAATAAAAACCACAAGGGGATATCACCTGACACCTATTAACATGGCCACTATCCTTCCCCTTCCAAAAAAAAAACAACGAAAATCAAAAAACAAAAAACAAAAACAGAAAAAGATAATAACAAATGTTGGCAAGGATGTGAACAAATTGGAAACTGTATGCACCTTTGGTGAGAGTATGAGCTGGTGCAACCACTATGAAAAACAATATGGAGTTTCCTCAGAAAATTAAAAATAACACTACTGGGATGCTGGGGTGGCTCAGTTGACAGACCTATTCTTGGCTTCAGCTCAGGTCATGATCTCACAGTTTATTAGATAGGCTCCAAGTCAGGCTCTGTGCTAATGGCGTGGCACTTGCTTGGGATTTTCTCTCTCCCTTTCTCTCTGCCCCTTTCCAGTTCACATTGTCTCTCTCTTCTCTCTCTCAAAATAAATAATAAATAAATATTTTATTTTTAAGTAGCACCACCATATTATTCATTAATACTACTTTTAAGTACATATCCAAAAGAATTGAAAGCAGGGTCTTGAAGAAATATTTGTACACCCATATTCATCACAGCACTATCCCTAATAGATAAGATATAGAAACAACCAAAGTGTCCATCAGTGGATGAAAAGATAAACAAACAGATGATGATGATGATGATGATGATGATATGACTGGTCACATGCCACAACATGGATGAACCTTGAGGACACTATGCTAAGTGAAATAACCCAGTCATATAAATAAAAGTACTATATGATTTTACCTCTATGGGGTACCTAAAGTAGGCAAATTTATAGAAACAGAAAATTGAATTGTAGTTACCAGGGTGGGCAGTGGGAAAAAGGAAGTTATTTATTACTTATAGTTTTTCAGATTCTTAACAAGAAAAAGTTCTGAAGATCTGTTTCACAACAATAAATATACTTAACACTACTGAACTGTACATTTATAAATTGTTAAGATGATTAGAAAATGACTATGTGAAGATATATCTGGAAAATTCTTAAGGACCACTGCAGTAGCTATTTTGATACCAGACAAAAAATACTCTAATGAGATATCTATTAACAGGAGCAAAGAAATATGTTCAAAATAATTGAAAATATGTACCCCAATAAATATATTTATACACATTCTTTGTTACAGCACAATTTACAATATCTAAAAGGTGGAAGAGACCAAATGTCTATCACTGGATTAATGGATAAACAAATTGTGGTATCTACACACAATAAAACATTATTCATCCATAATGAATAAGGAGTGAAATGATGCTATGTCACAACATAGATAAGCCTCTAAAATATTATGCTAAGTACAGTAAGCCAGACACAAAGGTCATATATCCTATGGTTCCATTCATATGAAATATCCAGAATGAATAAATCCATGTAGACAGAGTACAAATTGGTAGTTGTTGGGTCTGGGAGAAGGGAAAATGGGAAGAAACTTATTTATTTTTGTTTTTGTTTTGTTTTGTTCTGTTTTTTTAATAGGTAAGGGGTCTTACTCTACAGTGCTTGAAATCATCTCAAAGTAGATAAAGTTGGTGGTCTTACAACATTGTGAAGGTAGTTTTGTTGCTGTTGTTTTGTCATTTTATTTTTATTTTTAAAAATTTTAATGCCAGTATAGATTAATATTCAGTATTATATTAACTCCAGGTCTATATTATAGTGACTCAACAATTCCATGTATCACTACTCAGGGCTCATCATGATAAATTCACTCCTAATCCTCTTCAGCTATTTACCCATCACCCCACTCACCTCCATTCTGATATGCTTTATTTTAAATGAATGCCTTCAGTTAAAATTAGGATGCATGGTTCTAAAAGATATATATAAAACATTCCATCCAAGAAAAATAGAATGCACATTTTCTTCAAGTACACACAGAAAAATCCCCCTGGTTAAATCACATAAAAAGAGAAAACAAATATTACAAATTTAAGAAGACTGAAATCATACTAAGTATATTTTCCAACCACAATGGTACAAAACTAAATATCAACAATAAAAAAAGCTGGGAAATCTACAATGTAAATATTAAATATTTAACATGTAAATATTAAACAGCACAATGGACCAAATAAGAAATCAAATGGCAAATCAAAATATGTCTCAGAACAAAAGAAAAAAGAAAACACAATATTCCAAAACCTACAGGATGCAGCAAAAGCAGATGTTAGAATGAAATTTATGCTACAAATGCTTATATAAAAAGAAAAGTTCAAATAAACAATATTACACCACAAGGAACTAGAAAAAGAAGAAATTAGCTGAAATTTATTAAGGAAATAACAAAGAAAAATCAGAAATAAATAAAATAGAGATCACAATGAACAATTGCAAAATATTGAAGGTAATGACAAGGTATTTTTCCAAAAAAAATAAACAAAATTGCCAATGTTTTAAGTACATTAACTAAGAAAGAAAGAAGACTCAAAGCCAAAATGATAAATGGAAGAAAAAACAATACAACAGAAAACTACAGAAATACATAGTGTGATAACAGATTACTAAAGATAATTATATACTAAGAAATCAGATAACTTAGAAATAAACCCAGAAAATGCCTAAAAACGCACAACTTGTCATGATTGAATTATGAATCTTGAATCCAAAAAATAGGAAATCTTAGATCAATAACAAGAATGAAGTTGAATTAGGAATCAAAAATCTCCCAGCACAGAAAAGCCCAAGACCATATATTTTCATTAGCGAATTCTACCAAACATTAAAAAAATAATCAATAAAAATCTTTATCAAAATCTTAAAATAATGGAATAGAAGGAGCATATTTAAAATCAATCCAGGAGGCCAGTGCTACCCTAATACCAAAGCAGAATAAAAACATGCAAGAACAGATGTCTTGTTTGTGTAAGTGTTGGTACTCTGACTTTCTTTTGGCATCCATTTGCCTGGTAAATGTTTCTTCACCCCGTCACTTTCAATCTGCAAGTATCTATAGGTCTAAAATGAGTATTTTGTAGGCAGCATACAGATGGGTCTTGGTTTTTTTTTGTCTATTCTGACACCCTATGTCTTTTGATAGGAGCATTTAGACCATTTCTTTTAAAGTTATTATTGATAGCAGTGTATTTACTGCCATTTTTTTTACTTGTTACTTGTTTTGTCATTGTTTATGGAGATTTTCCTGATGTTCCTGTATAGGCTTTGTCACTTTTGGTCTTTCATATTCACTTAAAGAGTCCCCTTTAATATTTCTTTCAGAGCTGGTTTAGTTGTCACAAACTCCTTTCATTTTTATTTTTCTGGGAAACTCTTCATCTCTCCTTCTATTTTGAATGATAGCCTTATTGGGTAGGGGATTCTTGGCTGCATATTTTTCCCTTTTAGCACTTTGAATAGATCATGCTACTCCATTCTGGCCTTCAAAGTTTCTGTTGAGAAATCTGCACCTAGCTTTATGAGTATTCCCTTGTAAGTTAGGGACTTCTTTTGTTTTGCTGCTTTTAAGATTTATTTTCTGTATTAGTATATTTTGCAAATATAACTACAATATATCTTGGTGTTTGCCTGATTTTGTTGATTTTGATGGAGATTCTCTGTTCCTCCTGGATCTGGATATCTGTTACCTTCCCCAGGTTAACGAAGTTTTCTGGTGTTATTTCTTGATATCAATTTCTGCCCCCTTTTCTCTCTCTTCTTCTGGGACTTGTATAATCTGAATGTTTTTACTTTTGATGGTGTCATTGAGTTCCCTAAATCTAATGTCTTTACATAATTCTTCTTTCTCTCTTTTGTTCAGTTTCATTATTTTCCATTAATTTGTCTTGTAGGCCACTAATTCACCTTTCTTCTTCTTCACACCTGCTGTTCATTGCATCAAGCCTATTTCCAATCTTATTTATTGCACTCTCCATATCTCACTGATTCTTTTTTAACTCTCATCTCTGTGGTAAGGGTCTTACTGAAGTCTTCTCGTCTTTTCTCAAGCCCCGTAAGAATCCTTATGATTGTTGCTTTGAATTCTCCTACAGGCATGATATTTATGTCTGTTTCACTTAAATCTCTGGCAATGGCCTTATCTTTTTCTTTCATTTGGGATAAATCCCTCCATCTTCGTACTTTTGTCTAAGTCTCTGCTTATTTCTCGGTGTTAGAAAAGCCAGTTATAGAGCACCTGGGAGGTCAGTCAGTTGAGTGTCCCACTCTTAATTTTGGCTCAGGTCATGACCGCAAGGTTGTGGAATTGAATCCCATGTCAGGCTCTGCCCTGAGCATTGAGTCTGCTTAAGATGCTCTCTTTCCACCTGGGTGGCTCAGTCAAACACCCGACTCTTAGTTTCAGCACAGGTCATGATCTCACAGTTCATGGATTCAAGTTCTGAGCTCTCAGCACCAAATCTGCTTGGATTCTCTCTACTTCTCTGCCCCTCCCAGCTCGCTTGCACATGTATTCTCTCACTCTGAAAATAATTTTTTTTTTTAGTATTTATTTATTTATTTATTTTAATATGAAATTTATTGTCAAATTGGTTTCCATACAACACCCAGTGCTAACCCCAACAGGTGCCCTCCTCAATGCCCATCACCCACTTTCCCCTCCCTCCCACCCCCATCAACCCTCAGTTTATTCTCAGTTTTTAAGAGTCTCTTATGGTTTGCCCCCCTCCCTTTTTTTTTCAGCAGCACTTTCAACAATAGCCAAATTATGGAAAGAGCCTAAATGTCCATCAACTGATGAATGGATAAAGAAATTGTGGTTTATATACACAATGGAATACTACTTGGCAATGAGAAAGAATGAAATATGGCCTTTTGTATAAAATAAATAAATTTTAAAAGAAAAGTCTCTTTCTCTCTCTCTCTCTCTCTCTCACTTTTGCCCTCTGCCCCTCTCTTCTGCTCCCATTCTCTGTCTTCCCCCCAAAAAAAAGGAAGAAAAGAAAAGAAAAATCAGTTTTATCTCCTGCTCCTGAAAGTAATGGCTTTATGAAGAAAAGGTTATGTAGCGCCCAGGGCCTGATGCTTCAGGGAGTGTCTCTGGTGTGTGCTGAATGCGTTCTCCTGTTGTGTTTTGCCTGCTCAATCCTTCAGGCCAGTTTTCTGCAGAGACTCTCCTTGCCTGCTGTGGGCAGTGTTTGTTCCCTGACCTGAAAGTGGTGAATTTTAACTAGGTGTGCTCTATTATGCTTGTGAATGAGACCTGACATCAACTGCACTACCACTGAGGCTCTGTAGAACTCTGGTGGGGAGACTTGGCATGGGCAAGGGTTTGTGCTGGTTTCCTAGGTCAGGGCCCTGCCATCCTGAGATGGAGGCAAGCTGGACTGAGAAGGGCAGTCCTGCCAGAGTGGAGGGGACTGGGGTTTGATGTAAGCAAGTTAAGCAGTCAGGTGGCTCTGTGTTTATGTTGAGGGGCAGAGGAGAAAAATGGTATCAGCCATCACCTTTGTTCCCAGAGAGGCCACTCTGTGAAAGCCACCTCTTAGGGACATGCTCCCAAAAGAGCAGATAATTCCCCAACTGTGTGCCCCAGGCATTCTTCAGATCACTATTTCCATGCTTTCTGCGCAGGATTGTTTGCCTGCCTTTTCTTCAAGAACAGTACAGTACCCTCAGGACTCTATCCCAAACAAGACTGGTGACCTTTAAAACTCCAGGCTGTAAGCTCCACTGGTTCTTGCAAGAACGCATGAAATTCAACCCTTCTCATTTTCCAAGCCAGTGGCTTTGGAGAAACTTTCTCCTTGTGTGTTCCCTGTGTGCTTTTCTCCTTCTTGCCCTTCTCTGCAAGTGTGGCTCCCTCCCCTCTGCAGCAACCACAATCCATTTCTCCGTTATTTTTTTTTAACATTTATTTTTGAGAAACAGAGAGAGAGACAGAGCATGAATGGGGAGGGGCAGAGAGAGAGGGAGACAAAGAATCTCAAGCAAGCTCCAGGCCCTGAGCTGTCAGCACAGAGCATGACATGGGGCTCTAACTCATAAACCATGAGATCATGACCTGAGCTGAAGTCGGACGCTTAACTGACTGAACCACCTAGGTGCCCCTCCATTTCTCCCTTAAACCACATCTATGTATTTCCTACTTTCTTGGATGTGGCCTCTTCTCTCCCTTTAGTTGTAGACTTTGTTCTGCCAATCTTCAGGCCAATTTCTGTGGTATTTAGGATGATTTTGTGGTTTATCTAGTTGTTTTTGTGGGGCAAGATGAGCCTAGGTTTCTTCTACTTCACTGCCATCTTTGGTCTCTAAAGATTAGCATGTAATAGGTGCCTGGGTGGCTCAATTGGTTGAATGTCTGACTCTTGATTTGGCTCAGGTCATGATCTCATGGTTGGTGAGATCAAGCCCAGCATCAGACTCTGTACTGACAGCATGGAGCCTGCTTGGGATTCTCTCTCTCTCCCTCTCTCTCTCTGCCTGTCCCGCCCAAAATAAATAAATAAACTTTAAGAAAAGTTTAGCATTTAAGAATGTATATATTGAAAAAAAAAATTAAATGTGTCACAAAGCAAAAAAAATATGGAAAATTGAGATTTTATACCAACAAATTTTTAAACACCATAGCAAGAGCACACTAACTCTTCTCTATATGTTCTATGCTCTGATCAGCCTCTTTTTCCTTACAAATGATGTTATTATTTTACTATATTTCCCATTAACAACACTGACTAGTAGCCTATCTATATCCATGATGTTAAAAGACCTCATCATGAATCATGGCACAACTAGTTGTTTTAACAAATTTCTGGATTTATTAATAGTATCTAATAGTACCCTTGCCATCACCAGAAAGAGTTAGTTAACTCTACTCACTTGTGCTTCAGTGTAATTAATGGTATCAGATACTGTTTTCCATGCTGTCCTTTAAAAGGAAAGTGCTGAATAATTTTGCAAAGAGCTGGAAAAAGAGAGTATGTTGCTGGTAGTTATTCATATTTTACTACATGTTAAAATAAGAACTTGGCACAGTGCCATAGCCTTTTCATATGCCACCAGCTGAGACCATGAAAGAACTTGGATATACAAAGCAATGATCTCCCAATCTCATCCCAGATTAGTACCAATACTAATTATTAAATTAAAACATTGTTTAAAAAATAACAGAAACTAATCCATATAGAATGATAAAAGGTATAACCAAGGCAAAGCAGAACATGCAGTTACCTCATTATAGAGAGCCTGACCAATGTCACAGGACTGAGACAGAACTAAAACATCTTTGTGTCAAATGGTGACATATTGGGAGTAGGTGAAACACCTTGATGGATTGACAGAAAATACAGCCTTTCCTATGTGCACATAAGTCTTCAAGGGGAATAACAGATCAAGATAATGTGCTGAGATACTAATGTGTTTCTTCTACTCAAGATTGCTTTTCTTCTCCCCTTTTACAAGAAGTTAGCATGATTCATGATAACTTTCTATCAGTAATTTTGGAATATCTAAGAACAGAAGCTGCCTAAATATATTCATTTGGGGGGTATTTTTGAAATTTAATTATCTTTAGAGTAATTGTATCAGATACCAGAGAGAAAGACATGGCATTGAGAAATAAATATGAATAAAGGAATATTATCTATTATTGGAAAGAGGATAGAAATGCAGATCTGATAGGCAAATATTCTTTAGGCCACAGAAAGAAACATTCATACAATTGAAGCACAACAAAGTACATTTTGTCAAAATCAAAAAAAGTTTGCTCATCAAAACACATCATTAAAAAAGTTACTAGGCAAATCAGTCTAGAAAAAATACCTGCAGAACATATATTTGGGAAATTAATACATAAAAATTCCTATAACTCAATAATAAAGAAAATATTTAATTATTTTAAAAAGTGAGAAAAGATTTGACTAGATAATTTTCCAGGGGATCTATGAGTAGCCAATAATGACATCAAAAGATATTCTACATACTGGTCATCAGGGAAAGGTCAACTGAAACTTCATTGAGATACCACTACATCCCCAGTAGAACCATTAAAAAAAAAAAAAAAAAAAAAAAAAAAGTAAATGTCTGACAATAAGTCTGACAAGTCTGACAATACCAAATGTTGGTAAGAATGTGACCTACCTGGCAGATAGTCATACGTTGCTGATAGATTGTAAAATGGTACAAATATTTTGAAGAGAAGAGTTGGTACTTTTTAAATGAAATAGTTAAATAGTTAAAGACTATCTATGCTTTGACCCAGAAATTTTGCTTCTAGATACTTTTCTATGGGAAATAAAAAAAATATGTATGTGTTCAAAAAAAAAACTTTTTCAAGAATGTCCATAGCAGCTTCATTCACAGTTGCCCAAAGGAAAAAATAAAGACAGATGCCACTTAACAGAAAAATGGGTAAAATAAAATACCACTGAGCGATAAAAGGAATAAGCTTCAAACACGTGCAACACATGGATGAGTACCCAGTAGGATGAGCGATGGCCCCAGTTTGTAATGGGTTTCCAGTATGTGGGACTTGCAGTTCCAAAATCAGCACAATCCCAGACAAACTGGGATGCTTGGTCACCTCAACAGATGCTATGTTGATGATAAAAGGTAGACACAAAAAAGTAATGCTGTACTATTCTACTTGGTAAACTTATAAAATTTCATTTACATGAAATTCTAGAACAGTGAATACTAATCTAATATAAAAAAAGAAAAAAAAATCAGACCAATGGCTGTGTCAGTAGGTTTGAGGGTGTTGACCAGAAAGAAACAGTAGGAAAATGAAAGAGTGGTGTCATTCAAAAGGGTGAATCCGTTTCTTAATATTTTACATCTAAAAGTTCTGGATTTAAATACATGTAAATTATACCTCAAAAAGGAACTCTAATCACCATCATCATCACCATCATCTTGTCATCCTCATCATCATTGACTGATCAAGAGTTGGTGGAGATTTTGTGGTCGGGGGTTGGTGGATATATCGGTAAGGCAAGAATGGCAGAATAAAATGTTTGAATCTGGCTTTTGGGCATATGGATGTTAATTATACTATTCTGTTTTCACTTAAACATTTGAAATTTCCATAATAAAATTAATTTTTAAAATGAAAAAGTGTGAAGCACTTCTTTCCCATCGTTAATTTTATTTGTAAAAATTCACACCAGAAATATGTCTTTACAAACTAAAGGTGAGCTTGAGTGCCGTGCATGCCTTAGTCCTATATGGGGGAAAACAAAATTGCATAAGATTGCTATGTATCTAGATTATTGATTTTTTTCAATGGTAATTAAAATATACAACCCTAGAAAAGTTATCCTGGTTAAATTAAAAAAATATTTAGTAATAGCTTGTACTGCAAAATATTGTCTAAGCTGCAATATTTTCTTGGGTAGAAATCAACTTTTCATTAGATGATTAATTTGTCTATACTTTTGAGGAGAGATACTTGTTTACTTTGGCATATTTTAAAAATTAAACAATCCAAGGGCGCCTGGGGGGCTCAGTTGGTTAAGCCTCCTACTTCGGCTCAGGTCATGATCTCACGGTTGATGAGTTCAAGCCCCACGGGCTCTGTGCTGTCAGTTCAGAGCCTGGAGCCTGCTTCAGATTCTGTGTCTCCCTCTCTCTCTGCCCCTCCCCCACTCACACTATTTGTCTCACTATCAAAAAATGAAAAAACGTTAAAAAAATAAAAAATAAATTAAACAATCCCTGTTATAAATCAGGATGTAATTTGATACGAAATTATACATACATATATATTTGGTATTATATATATGCATATATATATTATATGTATATATGTTACATATACATATGTATAAATGACATATATAAAAATGAGATTCTAAACGCCTTGAGGTAGGGAGTGGATTTTTTTGTTTGGCTTCTGGCAATTAATCACAAGTCCATAGTTGTTGTAGAGCTTAGGACAAAAGGAAAATATACAAAATTGTGTTTTTCATTTCTAATAACTTATTTCCTCTTACTTTATTATGGGGTTTAGAAAATATTTTATGTCACCTATTTTTTCTGGGTTGTCCTTTTCTTCTTCAAGTTTCCTCAGATATATCTGAATTAATATTTTTTACATTTGTTGAACTCTTGTTTTTTATCAAGATATCTATTTTAAAACGAATCAATTCCAGATGACTCTAGTCAAATATTCCTGGAAAGAATCTCCTTAATATGTATCATCATGAAAATATTACTCTGAACTCTATGCATTCCCAATGAAATATGAAGTCTTGAAAGACTCACTAATTTCAATTATATACATTCAATCAGAATTTACCAAGGTTTGTTCATTCTCTCCACCTGTGCATTTTGGTCAGAAATTAAAATGTATTCATGTTCCTTAATTATTTTACTTTGTAAAATTCTGAACAGGTAAAATATTTGATATGATGAATGTGTATTTCTTGTGGTTGGCTGATACAACCGTCAATGATTGTGTATGTGCTGTAAACAGGACTGATATTACATGGTACTCAGTTTTATGACTATAGATATTTAATTTTACCAGGTATAATTTTAACTATGGTGACAACATAAATTACATTTGTTTTATTTATTTTTTATTTTTATTTTTTTAATGTTTATTTTTGAGAGAGAGGGAGCGTGAGTAGGGGAGGGGCAGAGAGATGGTGAGGCGCAGAGGATCTGAAGTAGGCTCTGCACTGACAGTAGAGAGGACGATGTGGGGCTCCAACACACATATTGTGAAATCATGACCTGCGGTGAAGCCGACGTTCAACCAATTGAGCCACCTAAGCGCCCCCAAGTTAGATTTGTTTTAAATGGATTGTTTCATCATGGTTTCCACAAAGTTACATATTTTTGTTATGGATGCCACATAAAAGATGGTGTTTTCAAATATCATTGGAGAGACCTCCAAAGGCAGTTCTGATATGAGATCCTATCATACTTTGTATCTATGTATTAGAGTACTTTTGAGTTATTATTTAAAACCGGATTTTCAAACTGATTTAAGTAATTAAACTAAGGATGATAGTAATAAATCTAGGGTGGCTAATAGTTCTGGTAATGATATAAGATTTTGACAGTCAATCCTAGTCATTTTACATTCAGGAGATGGATCTTGATATACTACCAAAAGAATGGAAGCTTCTTAATAACAGAAGATATGCTGACATCAAACATTTCAATATTTTACAAAGTATAAAATTAAAAAGACTCTGTGTACTTAGCATAATACCCTCCAGTTCCATGAGGGAGGCAGACCGTTAGAGACTCTTAAATACAGAGAAAAAACTGAGGGTTGATGGTGGGGGCAGGGGAGAGGGGAAAATAGGTGATGAACATTGAGAGGGCACTTGTCAGGGTGAGCAATGCGTGTTGTATGTAAGTGATGAATCACGGGAATCTACCCCTGAAACCAAGAGCACACTGTATACAACTGTATGTTAGCTAACTTGACAAAAAATTATACCAGAAAAAAAAAAAATTCTGTTCAATCTCCAAACTGTGAAGTATCCACTTACCTATAAAAATTTAGATTATAATTTTCTGTCTTTACCTATCATTTTCATCAACTGAGAAATTATTTGGCTAACAATGAATAGAAAAGAATGAGTAGGCTAGTAGTGTCCTTTATAACTAAAGCACACAGCTTAAAAAAAATAAAATAAAATCCTAAATGGAATAGCAGAAAATGTCTGAACATCGAAAAGATCATAAATATGAATTCCAATCACAGATAAACTCAGTGTGCAAGTATTTTAATCTACTAGAATATGAATCTCTCTGTTCAATGTAGTTTTTAAAGATTGGCCCCACCTACTATAATAAAGGCCGAGGAACCAATGAAAGGTCAAGTAAAGTTGAATAAGCCTCAGCCCAGCATTTTAAAGGAATCAGGGCTATACTTTACTACATATTAAAAGAAGTTCATTAAACAATTTAGAGTAATGGCTTGGAGTTCTGTTGGTAGCTATTAGTATTACTGACTGTGAAGCAGATGCTTGATTTAATTGGCAAACACTTGTTCTTTTCATTTACAAGCAAAATTAGCACCTACACTCTTGCCAATAAATTAGACATGGTACCTATTCTGAAATGAAAAACACTAACTACTGATTGTAATTAGAGTAGATAACCTATCACTCTAGCCTAAGGCCTCTTGTTCCGCTGTTATTCCTCACCTTAGAAAACACAAGAAACCGATACATATTTGATATAGCAAGTTCCTTTGTAAAAGTCACACTTTTTTTTTCGTAAACATCTGATTGAGTAATGCACCAAATAATCCCTTAGTTGTTGTGTATGTTGGAAGGTATTTCACCATGTGTTTGAGCATTGGTATGCATTGTAATATAATTTACCAGAAATCTGCTACCAAGTTAATTTTACAAATGTATAAGGCACAGTTTTATTCATGTGGCTTCTTTAAAAAATTGTAAAATCACAACTTTTATTTGTTAATAGTGTGCTTACATATTTTTATTAAAAACTAAGATAAAAATTTGTTTTATTTTGTTCAAGAACAAATAAGTAGATTTCGTTTTTTGAGATTTCTTGCTAGCATGCTTTCTAACTTTTGCCCCACTCTCCACCCCGTCTACATCCCCTCCCCACACACCTTTGGCAGAAGAATATGCCTGAGGTATACCTGGAAAGATAGGACCATATTTAGAACAAATTTTCTAAATAATGAATTAGCAGATTATTTTAAGTCTATCTAGAAACTACTAGCTAGGTTGGGTCAATAGGACTTAGATTCCTTATCTATATATGGCAATACCTGGAGTGATTCTTTAAAGATAGTCTAAAAATGAAGATGACAAAAGATTTTGGTGAGAATGTCTGAACCCAGACTCTGTAATAACTTCAAAGAGAACATAATTCAAACAGATATGCAGCTGTCAAAATTACTTTTAAAACTGAAATATAAATAATTACAATGAATTTCTGATTTTGTATGGTATGCTAATTATCAATTTTCAGTTCTTCGTCACCAAACATGGCCTATACCCAGTACCTGAATTTTTACATCTGCAGACCATTAAGTGGGACAGGGAGGGCACTGAGTATATCTAGGCAAATATTGAGCTAGGGTTAGTAATATTCTTGTTACAGGATCCTGAGCCTAGGATGGTTCCCGACCCCAAAGGCAGAGTTATTTGTTTTGTTTCTCCTCTCATCCACCTGGATGGAGGTGATGTACCTTTCCTAAAGCTGTAGTCAATTTTCCCCTCCACGCTTGCACCACTGAGGCAGGCTCTCTGGTCACCTGCTCTCCCCATGACTTTCTTGTGAATACCAGATGGGCATTCTCAAAAAGAATCTTCAGATAATTGTTTTGTGTGATGCTCTCAGTGGTGCCAAATGTCATAAATGTCCCACACTTGGCCTTTAACATTTTGTTTAAACTTCAGCTGATTTCTTCTTGCTTACCTATATAATGGCTTATACCTCTTAACTACCATGCTGTGCATAGGTAAAGTAGTCTATACTTGAAAGGTTCTCTTTCTTCCTGGAATTCAGGCAACTGATTATCTTGGAATAGCAGCTTTTTGATGGTTTCAAGAAAAATATTAACTTTATGTGTTATCCTGCTCTCTTTTGTTTTAAAGGGGGGAATGGTACTTTCCCTGATGTCCTACATCTTGGTCAAAGCATTTTGATCATTTGATTCCAACCCCTTCACACCTTAGAAGGATTTTGAGTTAAATTAGTATTTTATCTGTAATTCCTGTTAAAGTAACCCTTGGTTTTTTTATAAATCAGCAAAGTACTAAATAGTCCCATGGTGATTTTTTTTTAAATTTTTATTTATTTTTGAGATAGAGAAAGAGCATGAACAGGGGAGGGTCAGAGAGAGGGAGACACAGAATCTGAAACAGGCTCCAGGCTCTGAGCCGTCAGCACAGAGTCCTATGCTGGGCTCGAACTCACGGACCGTGAGATCATGACCTGAGCCGAAGTCGGACACTTATCCGACTGAGCCACCCAGGCGCCCCAGTAAAGTACTAAATAGTCCCATGGTGATTTTAATATACTTACAAGTTGAATTCTGGTTTTATATACAATGGAGAATTTCAAAAATATATAAAAATTATGCGATTTTATTAACTTTCTATATATGTTGTTTTGCCTGAGAGCTAACAGAAATCAGAAGAATCACTAATTCCAGGTTCCATGCACTTCAGGAAAGAAAATAAAACTGCTGACATTGCAATTTTTACTTCATACTATTTTTACAAAAGGTTTTCCTTTGAAATGATATGGCTTAGCTGAAATACTACATTTCTCTTCCGATGTTACAAAATGATCCAGTCTTTACAATGAAGGCTAATATTTTGCACATTTGATATAATGAATTTACAACACTTCTGGCACAATATTTTGATTAAAGCCTATTGTTCTTACCAACTATTTGTTGAATCAATTCAAGATTATATGTCCCCATATTACTTAATTATTCTTATTCCTCACAATTCCTCTATTTATGTTAAGAATTTCACTCAGAATCTGGGATTTGTGCTGACAGTGCAGAGCCTGGAGTCCACTTCCAGTTCTGTGTCTCCCTCTCTCTCTGCCCCTCCCCTGTCATGCTCTCTCTTTCTCTCTCTCTCTCTCTCAAAAACAAATATACATTAAAAAATTTAAAAAACTTCCATTCAGAATCTTTTTTGCCTCTGAAATGCAAATACAACCTTAATTATTTCTATTACAGTAATAATATTTTGTACCTCTTACACGTTATACATTCTCTTCCTCACCCATACTTATTCTTTTATTCTTTATTTTTTCCTATATTTTCTTTCAGGATTTATCTAAACTACCTGTTTCACAAATCTTTTCCTGATTATTACATTCCATATTCTTCTCCATTCCCTCAGTTAGAGTAGCACTATTGTTCTGTAGTTCATAGCTTCTAATGAGTGATCTAATTTGGCATATGGTTTTCCAGTTGTTGAGGTGTTAGTCTTGTCTCCTTGTGCAGAATGTCAGTCACCCGGAGAGTAAGTAATATATATATTTTCATTGAACAATATAATTCCCTAAAGTAACTGGTGCAGTGTTCAGCACCATTTATTAGCTAGTAATTAATTGGCAATCATTGGTGAATTATGTGGTAAAACTACATAAATATTTTAATTATGCCATGAAAAAATCTATTCCTGTATACATAATCAATTTGATCCCTGTAAAGATCAAAGTCAATGCAGCAAAAAAGAAGTCTAATTTAGAATAGTGTACTTCCAAGACTCATATCATGTTCTGAATCATTATGTGTTTGCTATTTTCAATCACTGATTCAGTGACATCCGTATAACCAGCATTTGTGAATAGGAAAAAAAAAGGTCATGACTACTCTGTCTCTAGCTATTTCAATTCTTCAGCTCATTGAACTTTGTGCATTAGAACTAAAGTTCAAATATCAACTGCTCTAGAGGTCAATGGAAGATTATAACAAGTCATTAAAATAACATAAGCAAACTCAATTTCTTTGGAAGAGTTAGTCATTGCTTTTTGAATTGATTATAGAAACTACATTTAAGATATATTTTCATAGTTGCTTGAATATAAAATACTTAAATACAAAAGCAGAAATCATTTTAGTGGGTTTTTACCAAATTTTACTTAATATTTTATTAAATTCATTTCTATGTATTTGAATATTTACATTATTAATTTTATCTGCTTTTTCTTTTTCTTTTTATATATGTATTAATTTTATTTTAGTATAGCTTTAGCCTCTATAGAAATTTTAAAAATAGTAGAATCCCCATATATCCCAAGTGCAGTTTGTTTTATTTTAGCATCTTACATAAGCATAAAGCTTTTTTTTCAATGTGATCTATTACATCACAAAACTAGATTTTTTTCTTTAATTTAAATCTAAGCTAGTTAACACATAGTGTTAATAATGATTTCAAGAATAGAATTTAGTGATTCATCACTTGTATATAATACCCAGTGATCATCATAAGTGCCATCATTAATACCCCTTGCCCATTTAGCCCATCCTCCCACCCAACACCCTGCCAGCAACCTTCAGTTTGTTCTCTGTATTTAACAGTCTCTTATGATTTGTCTCCCTCTCTGTTTTTATATTATTTTTGCTTCCCTTCCCTTATGTTCATCTGACAAAACTAGATTCTAACATAAGTTTCTGTAGAAGGAAATGGTTGAGAATTTTAAGCTATGAATTTGTCTGAATATGAATAGTGCTTGCCCTAACACACATAAAGTTGAGGCTGTGGCAAATAAATAATGATAGACTCAATGCACATTTAGTAATAATAGAATTAAAGTATTTATCCCAAATGTCCAAATTATACAAGTAATTATACATTCAGGAAGTATCTTTGCCTTTAACATATTTTGTTCATGTTTTAAATTGTTGCCTTAGTATATATTTTATGATGTGCAATTGTTATTACAATTGTCTCTTAAGATTGGAGAGGCTTTCCCTACTGGGAAAAGTCACACATAACGTCGTGACTTTTTGAAGACAGAGGAAGAGGGTCATAAGCCAAAGAATGAAGGAAAACTCTAGAGGCTGGAAAATGCAAAGAAATGGTTTTTCCCCTATAGAGACACAATCCTAACAACACTTTAATTTTAGCTAAGGGCAATGCATGTCAGACTTCTAACCTGCAAACAATAAGGTAATAAATTTGTTATTTTAAGCTTCTCCATAGTAATTTGTTATTACAGTGAGCATTATAAAACTAATATACTTCCTCATTTAATAAACTACCTCTGGTCATCCAAAGTTGAAGTGGACCAGAGAGTGAAATAAAGCCTAAGAAGGATCTTATTTGATTGCTGTTGACAGCCTGACTTGGCATGGGAAAGCTACTGAGATTCATTTCATGGATTCATGAGAAAATAACCCCTCCATCACAGAAGAGCTCATTCACTGTTCATTCATATGGGTGAACACTTTTCACCTGCTTGGTCATTATGAGATTCTTTACATATACAATACTGCCCTTCTATCTTTTATCTCCTGAGTTTTCCTCACTGCTTCAAGCAACATTGGACTTAATGTGCATCTCTTAAATGAATGTAGGGCCATCTCTTAACCATGTAGCACAGTGCTAATTAGTAGGAGAGCAATCTTTATGAGATTATGAGAGAGTATGGAGCTCACAGTAACTTGATAGCCTGATCAAAAATCACCATTTGTTCCCTTATGTAAGCATAATGCATACTTGATCATGTATGTATGTTTCTTTGCCAATCCTGCAGAATGGGAAGTTTGGATTATGAAGAAAATTCTCGTCTACTGTTTTGGGATTGAAGTATATCCGTTAAGAATGATTTGGGTTAAAATTAACAGACTAGTTACCATTGTAGTTATTAAAGGTACTTAATTGTTTTATATAATTAGAAATCAGAGATAAGAAATGTCATATTTGACACAATGCCAAAATGCTATTAAGAAGCTAGTTTTCTTAATTATTTCATTCTACTGTGTATTGTTTTATCTTTTAAATTGTCCATCTCAACGACAAGTTAACATATCTTTAGAAAATAAGCGAGAAGAATAGGTGAATATGCATGTAATCTGAAGTTTTTATTTCTCTGCCTGTGTTACCAGGAAACTGAATATACCCCACAAATCTTGTTTGTCCCATGAGATTTGCTCTTGAGACTTATTGACAATAACTACGCTCTAAGACCAATTTATCAGACAATGAATGGATATTTAAACTTTTGACAGAGAGCTAAAGTTTATACCTGTATAATGGCTAATTTTATAGTGAATATGAAAGAATAAAAATATAAAAGAGGAATAACTTTGGTGAATGATTACCTCTCATCATTAAAGTATGTGAAAGGTATAAAATCCAATGTTTCAAAATATGTGGTATGTGGATTAGACAGACCATGCAACTCCATAAGAAATAGTCCCTAAATAAGAGCAGAAAAAAATAAATTACATGTTCCTATTTTTAAGATACTATAAAAAGCTAAGACCAAATTCATTATTCATGGATTTTTACATATTCAAAACACTGTCATTATTATTTTGTGATGAATAGACTAACAGTTATACCATCAAGGGCACATAGAAAATGTCTTTTCTCCAAATTAGCTTTTATCAAGTTGACTATAGCTCCAAGACATACATTAGTTTAGGAGGAGATGATTTATATAGATTCCAATAATAGTCTCACTGTCCTGGATACCAATCAATAGAGACTTTTTCTTATATTATTCACTTGACTTTGTCATTTATGCTGACATATAGACAAAGATCGCTGTGTAAGTTTATAAAGAGAGAGAGTTTTGGCATGCTAAAATAATGCTTTTAAAAAGAATTTTCAACTTTAGTAAAGTATATTGTAATGACCTGATAGAATCAACTAACAATGTTTTAAAAAATAGCAAGGCAACTATCTCTTTTACCTTCTTATTTAAATATTCCATTTCTAAGAGTATTTCTCATGAATTCTTTGCCAGTTTGAACTGCTTACCTACTGAATGCAATTGAAGGCAGATTTTAAATTTATTCTAGATTTTGGTATTAACGATAATAAAAATATGCCTGTTATATATTTAGCATCAAAACCATAAGATAATGCTGACTAATTTAATTCAGGATTTTGTTTTAATGAGGTGAATAGTACAGCAGGGGAAGAAGAAAGGGGCAAATTGAAGAGATTGGAAAATTACACTCTGTCCATAAAACATATCATGTTTTCTTGTGTTCCCCTATTCACATTCTTGCCTAATTGTCTTTTTTTTCAGACAAATCTCATGAGAGAGATTTGCATCTAAGAAATCCACAAGAGCCATTCTTAGTAAAAAATAAATTAAATATTGTTGAATCAATCAATTTGAACTTATTCTGTTGGAGGTAGAATAGGAAAGAGTGTAGAAAAGAATCCATATGTATTAGTTACTGACATTATTTTATAAAATAATTTAAAGTTTAGCATTTTTCATCTGAGATTCAAAATTCTCCAGGTTCCTCATGGCTATTTTAAAGATACTATTAATCAAAGGAATGACTTCATGTAAACTACACACATTCAACATAAAAAAAAAATATAAAAAATCATGTTCATAAAAAGTATTACAGTAGATATAAAATAAATGAAAAATAACAAGCAAACAAACAAAATACCTAATAACCTCTATGTGTGGAAGTATGAAATATTGGAAATTATTTCATAAAGTAACTTCCACTAGCCTTGGGAAGTACAAATTACTATAATAAAAACAAAAAAAAGTGTATACCCCCTGTGGCTTCAGAATAGAATCACCATAAACTCATGCCTTAAGCCAAAAACAACGGTACAAGATAACATAATGACATATTCAAGTCCAGCTTAGAAATTGACTGGGCATTTTTACTATAGTAGATTGGACTTTATCCCATTTCAGTTGAAAACTTGAAATAGTTTGACAGCACAATCAGCACATTAGGAAGGGAAATCAGTACAATGCTAAATCTGCTACAAGAGTATGCATAGGATAATTGAGATGTCTCTATCCCTCTTCATAGGCACACACTTTTATGATTTCATGAACTGCTTAAAATATTTTTGATGCATATGTAGAAACTCTGACCTCTTTCTGGAGATAATGACACTGATAGTTCCCATTTTAAATTAGTGAATAGATATCTCATATTCCGTAATCTTAAATATATTCCTGACAAAACTATTTTACTTCCTGTCGTATTCCCTTCCCCACATTCTCAAATGACTATTTCAAGTCTGTTCTCTGTCTTCAATACTGCAGCGCACCTTAAACTCTCCTTTCTCTTACCTGATGCTTTTGCTTCATAATTAATTGAGAAAATACAAATAAGCATTTAATAATCAACTAATCATCCATCTTCCTACCACTAAATCTATCAGCAAACCAGCATCCATATGTGGGGACAGGGTATATATGTGGAATCTTCGTACATTCCTTTAAGTTTTTTTGTTAACATAAAACCACTCTAAGAAATGTCTTTAGAAAAACATCACAAGTCTATATAAAAACAGTATTTTGGCTGAATAATAGATGTCTACATTGTTTTACTTTTCCCCCTATTTCTTCTTAATCTTTTAAGGGCTAATCGCTAATATTTGCATACTCTATATAACCTTAGAAAAGGCATGTAAAATGTGGGTACTAAGAATTTATAAGTACAATGTCAAACTTAACCTTCTGTTTCCCCCTTAACCCCAAGAGACAGCCAGTGGGATACTCAAAAGATGTTATTCACTCAACAATATGGACTGGGAACTCATTCTCTCTTAACAGTTTGTTCATTTTTTTATCATTCCTTTCCTTTCCAAACTTCTGCAATACTCATGTTAGCCCAAGCCTTATTGAAGCTACCACTTGCTAATTTTCAACCCACCTTATGTTCTGAGTATGATCCCATCTCAACACTATATTTCCTTTCCTGCAAAATTTCCAAATGAAAGTATGTATAGTGAAGAACATGTGAGCAAGCTTTCACATCTCTATCTGGATGTCTATTAGCTACCACTGATCTCTGAGGTTATAAACTCCAGCCTCCAAGATGTGACTGAAAACCAGGACCAGTGCCAAGGAAACTGCATCCTATTCCAGGCTCTGCCACTTTATAAACTCACCAGATGGTGCCATTTCGGTGCTTGAATTTCTTCATCCATAAAATAAAAATAAAATTTTTATTTAAAAAAAAACATAGCCACAGACTAGAGACTCTTAGAATATTACTCTGAAACTGGATCTTTTATTAATCAGATTGAAACTAGCTTATTGTCTGTGAAATGGAGGGAACTCCTGGCACACTCTGCAGCATCACTTGCAGTAAATTGGAAAGGGGAGCATCGCCTTATGCAGAAACTCTAAACTTGAATAGTATGAAGGCATGTTTAAACACTGCGTAGATCTGACTAATCTAAGTTAGAAGTCTTGAGCAGTGAGTGACATGCTCAAACTAGCCAGCTATTCCAAACAGCGTGCTTTAAAAGCTGAAGGGCTCGTATGGCAGCCATCGTACAAAGATATGTTTATCTCCGACAACTCTACAGAGCAGTATGCTGAAAATCAGGAACAAAAATTAAACATTAGAGTGGCAGAGTTGCAAACTAAACTGACTTTTGCAGCTCAAGTGTCCTCCAATGCAAAGAGTTCTTATATTTTGGCACTTAAAATCGGAATGAAATTGTCTGAGTGGTCATATGTTAATGTTTGCATCTATATTTAAATGTGTAGATTACAACCCGATGAAGGGAAAAACGTGGGCATAGAACTATTTAAAATATTGAGAACATGCTTGATAATAGTAATGATGATGATTGGCGCTAGAGGTTAGGGGGAAAGGCTAATAATTACTGGAAAACCTGGCATGAGCCCACGTTGTTCCAATCTCTATGCAATAGTGTCATTATAATCCACATTTCATGGATGGAAACTTAAATACAATCTTTTGCCCAAACCAAAAATTTATTGGACCCAATATTACATGATTACTTGATACACTGACTCTACTGAACCATGTAAGAAAAAGATGCTTTGCGTAATACAAATGAACTTAGACTTAACTTGATAATTGTTGAATCCTTCAAACATTTGCAGCAGCTTGGATTTAGAAATTTGGAATGTATTTTAGTATTCAGAAAGAGAAAAGATATTGTCCTATTTTGGAATTTATGTGAATATTTTTGTGAAGGTGGAGAGAAATAGACGCATTGCAGGGAGCCCTATGAAGTCGAAATTATAGTTCTTGAAGAGTGATTAGATATGGAGTGAAATGCAATCAAGTGTAATATTCATAGTATTCAAAAACCAACACAGCATAAGTACCAATCAATCAGATTGGATGTCAGAGCAATCAGAAAAGAGAGTGGAAGCTTTACCTTACTAGTGTGTCCTGTCTCATTATCAGCTCTGGGTAAACGGGAAGGCGGAGAGTATGCAGTTCATGTTTCTGGCTTAAGCGAATGGGTAGATGGTAAGGCTGGTCTTTTGGCTGGGACATATTTTTGTACTGAATTGTAACACGCTTGTTTCCTTTACAAAACCGTTTTTGTGTTAACTTCTTATGAATTTATTGTGAAGATCAAATGAAATACAACATCTTGGTTGTCAATTGCTAGGAAAAAATGCATCATAAACATTATTTGAGTAGTTTTGTGTGGGAAAAATGTATATTTAACATTCTTTTAATTTTTTATGGATTGTATACTTAAACATATATACCAAGAAATAGACACAGTAGAGAAATTTTACTTAGAACAAAGGTTACTATTAATAATATCAATATACATTACATTAGACATAACTTCAATGCCTAAATATAACAAGATATTTTAACAAATTGCAAGTCAGGATGATGTTATGCACAAACACTTATTGTCAGAAATATAAAATACTTACATCCACATCAAAAAAAGAAGGTATATATTCATTTTGTAAAAATTAGTGTGTGTTAATCATATTACAGGTGGTCTTGTCCACCCACCTCTCTTCAATAAATGATCTAGGGTAGATATTCCACAGGGGAGCATGAAAAAGCTATATAAATAGAAGGAAAATGAATCTTGTACAACTTCCTCTGCCTTTGACTTCAAATGTTAGGATAATAAATTGATATAAATTATTTCAGGATAATTTGCCAATAATAAAAATTTAAATTTACATACATATGTATTCAGATAATTGTGTAAGGAAGCACATCAATAGATGTTCAACATATCTTGATTTTTAATAGTATAAAATATTAAAATCAGCTTAAGTATACATAGATAAACAACAGACACTGTAAGTCTTGTATGCCTTATCCCAATACACTATGAAATCCAAAAAAGGCAATTGAAATTAACAAGTTAAATATAATTGCTGACCCGAAGAGATATTCATGATACTGTCAAGTGACAAATGGAATTTTTTAGTATTATATAGTATGAATAATTCCTTTGGTGAAACTGAAAAATGAATTCTATTCTTATGATTCCAAGACTGTTCTCTGTTTCACTATATTCTGATGCCTTCCAGTCATATTAACAAAAATTAGCATAAATATAACCCTTGTGCCTTAGATTCCCCTGGTACAAGAACATCTGATTAATTTCAGGTTGGAGCATGGGTGCCTGGAAATATAGATCATCCTTAATTTGACTTAAGCCTCTGCTCAATCCCCAAGAGAATAAAATAAAATAACGAATTTGTTTACCCTGGCTACAGCATTCATAAGCATTTATAAGGAAATGCTTACAGCACAATTAAGAAAGAACTCTAAATTGCAGAAAAACAACATTGCTAAATATCCTACCTTTAATGGAATATTGTGATAGTCTTCTAAATAATCAGATATGTGGGGAAATATTAGAGAAGGAGAGAAGGAGGAATGAATGAAGGAGGAAAGGAGATAAGCAGTGAATGCACTAAGAGTTAATTTTATTTTACAAAATCTTCAATATATGATTCTCATATACATTTCCTAATTTATATCCTACACATACTTTTTTTAAGTATGTCATAAACCAATGAACTGAATTGCTTGTAAGTTTCTGTTTTCATGACTTTGTTATACTATACCATCTACAGAAATGTTCTTTTTTAAGTCTTATCTGACTTTGAAGAGCAACTCAATGACCACCGAGTTGATACAACCTTTCATTTTTTTTAATGTGTTATTTATTTTTGAGAGAGAGAGAGAGAGAGAGAGAGAGAGAGATGGGGAGGGGCAGAGACAGAGGGAGTTACAGAATCTGAAGCAGGCTCCAGGCTCTGAGCTGTCAGCACAGAACCCGACGTGGGGCTTGAACTCGTTTACTGCAAGATCATGACCTGAGCTGAAGTCGGACGATTAACCAACTGAGCCACCCAAGCGCCCCTGATACAACCTTTCTCGATTAATTTCCATCCTATCCAAACCCTCACTGGTATAATATATGAACATATATAATATGTTTTATCTGAAACTTTTTTTTTTTTTTTTTAATTTGAGAGAGTGAAAGAGAGTGAGTGGGGCAGAGGGTCAGAAGGGAAGAGAGAGAGAGAAAGAGAAAATCTTAAGTGGGCTCCATGTTCAATGTGGAGGCTGACACAGGACTTGATCCGAACACCTGAGCCAATAACAAGGGTCACACACTTAACTTACTGAACCACTCAAGGGCCCCTATCTGAAACTTTGATAACATGTAACTTGTCCTAAGGTGTTTTGCTTCTAAATAAATGATGGTCTCCAGTTTTCATTATGGAGATATTAGTATTATGTTTCTTGTACTGTTGCTATTGAAAATTTACTATGTCTAAAGCATGCTTGCCTTTCCTTTGGAGTTTAAATGTACCATCTGAAACTTCATAAATTTTCCTTTGAAGTTTTTACAGAGCTATAACTAAGTAAATTGTGATTGTTGCTTATTGAAACAATGGCTTTATGGTATCATATGCATATTAGATTAAAACAAATTCTATTTTGTTTTCAGTACCATCATCACTGCTTAAAGGACATTTCAACACAAAATCTTAACTTGATCTCATTTATTCCATAAATGTCAAATCTATGCAAACTGCTCACTAAAATTCTGCCTTTAGGAATTCTAAAACCTTACTATAGGCACAAATCGAAGTTATCTTATATATTATTACAGGAAATGGGTTCTGAAGCTGCCTCTAAACATCAAACAGCTTCACCTAATTAACACACATCATATAATATTATAATATTCTACATTAATGTTATATATTGTATTTTATATAACACATTTTATTGTTAATGACACATACTATTATATGTATGTATAGTTAAGGAAATAAACTGAAATTAGTGATAATTTCTTGTCATGAGTTTACTTTTACCATGTGTAGACAGAGAATTATTTTTCCTGAGGCCCTATAAGTAAGACACTGGGACAAGTCTATTTGAAGTGAGGTTTTCATGATATAAAGATTCTCACCTATTTATTACACCACATAATTATGGCTCGGTGATATTATGTTTGAATATCCGTAAAAGTATTATAGGGTGTATTTTATAGAGATAATTTGCTCGTTATTCCTCTCCTTCATTGTATCTAACAACATTGGGTTACTTTTACTAATGCCCATCCACAAAATTTATAGCTACCTAAGTAGTCACCATGATACTGTGCATTGCAAGGCCTTTAACATCTGACGCTTGACCTCCCAATCTTATTTATACTGTTATCTTTCAGTCTTGTGTCTTAGTTGCACTACCCTTCCTTTTCCTTAAATCTGCTGAGATCCTTCATTTGTTAAGGGATTTGCATTAATTTTTTTTTTCCAAATTCTACATTAATTAAAGTGCTTTCTTTGGCTGTATGACACAACTATCACTTCACAGAGTTTTCCTGAGGATCCTCTGTAGTAATCTTGACCCTTTAGGTCATTTTTATTCCATTTTCAATAAGTGCCATTTATTTTATTTTATTTACAGAGCTTGGTACTGAAATCTCATTAGATATGTAGGTAACTTGCTTAATCTTTTCCAACTCCATCAGAACACAAGTTTCCTTGGGGCGCCTGGGTGGCGCAGTCGGTTAAGCGTCCGACTTCAGCCAGGTCACGATCTCGCGGTCCGTGAGTTCGAGCCCCGCGTCAGGCTCTGGGCTGATGGCTCAGAGCTTGGAGCCTGTTTCCGATGCTGTATCTCCCTCTCTCTCTGCCCCTCCCCCATTCATGCTCTGTTTCTCTCTGTCCAAAAAAAAAAAAAAAAAAAAAGTTAAAAAAAAAAAAAGAACACAAGTTTCCTTTAAAATAGAGCTTTATGTTTAACGTTGAAGTCCCAGTACCTAGACTAGACCTGGGCACAGAGTAGCTGTCCAATGAATAAATTCATTGATGTCATGAAGCTCTCTGTATGGGAAAAGTTGAAGTGTTTTTGGTATCACCGAGCATGCGACATTGTGATGCAGACATTATAATGGCTCCACATGTCAAACATTTTTTTAAAGTTTAAAATAATAACAAATACCACTTCTTCCTTTATTAACATTTTTTTAAGTTTATTTTTTGTTTGAGAGAGAGAGAGAGCACACACATGCAAGCAGGGAAGGGGCAGAGAGAGAGAGAGGGAGAGAGAGAATCTCTTAACACTTAACAGGCTGAGCCACCCAGACACCCCATTTCCTCCTTTAAAACTTAAATTACCATAACCTAAAGACAGTGAAACATAGTTTGATTTTTACGCACAGAAACTCGTAGATCAGGAGACAGGAATGTAATTATTCCAATAAGAATGTTGTTGCTACATTTGCTGCCCATTGAAAAATGGCTACTGTGGATTGCACAGCTTTGCATAGATCATGGAAGGAAGGGCAGCATTTGGATCGTCCCACAGACCAGAAGAAACACAGCTACTGCTCAGTAATGATGGAGCAGCTGCTGTAGGAGACTTAACTGTTGCTACCTACTGCAACTTTCCCAATTTAAATAGGACGCTGAAAGAAACACAGAGGGGGAGTGAGAGAAGAGAGAAAAAAAGAGGGCAAGTTACTCATAATAAATTCTCCTTTAAAAAAAAATCAAAATGTTTATTTTTGAGAGAGATAGTGTGAGCGGGGGAGGGGTGGGGAGAGGGAGACACAGAATCTGAAGTAGGCTTCAGGCTCTGAGCTGACAGGATAGAGCCCGATGCGGGGCTCAAACTCATGAACTGAGAGATCAGGACCTGAGCTGAAGTTGGATGCTCAACCAACTGAGCCACCCAGGCGCCCCACTTGTAATAAATTCTAAGCCTGGAGTATATAAGTCCAGACAGGAATGGTGGAGGGTTGGGGAAGGGAGAACAAGAAGAAACAGACATTATGTAGAATGCAAATGGATATTTACTGATGTGTGTGTGTATGTGTTTAGGTGTGTATCAGAGGTGTGAAGAAACAAAAGAGGAATTTAATTAAAAAATCATGTTTCTTTTTTGAAATAGCACATAGCAGAGGAAAGAAAAATAGCCCCTGAACTGAAAATTAAGTACTATTGCTGCCAGATGTCTTAGGTGGCTTGCCCAGTTTTTGAATGATTAAAAGAAAAGCTGTAAACCATAATACTTCACCTGTGTACTCATGTGGGACTTTGGTATTGGAACACAGGGCCTGTTTTAGCAAGGATGAAATTCACAAGTTTACCTCATTAAGCTCTTCAGGGAAATTAAGCTACCAAAGATTATTATTTTGAACTTAATTATATGATTTTTTAATTAAAGAATGAGAAATATATAGAATAAATATATTTCACTTATAATAAAAATTTTATACAGAAACTCTTCTTGAGCACATATGTCTAGCAATAGATAAAGCATTGATCTAATGTATTCATTAAGATGATAACCTAGGTACAAATATAAACCATTTGCTAATGAGAGCTATTGTATAGCTAAAATTTTTGCTTAGTTTGTATAATGTCAATTTAAGCATTATTTTGAATGGAAACCTTTTTTATAAGTATATGTTTGATCCCTTTTCACACTATTATGTATAGAGTATTTGCTTATGTACTACTATGCCTGTTCATCAGTTGGATACTTCTAAGAAACTAAAAACACAGATTTTTTTAATATGAAATTTATTGTCAAATTGGTTTCCATACAATACCCAGTGCTCATCTCAAAAGGTGCTCTCCTCAATAACCATCACCCACCCATCAACCTCCACCCCCATCAACCCTCAGTTTGTTTTGTTTTTTAAGAGTCTCTTATGCTCTGGCTCTCTCCCTCTCTAACCTCTTTTTTTTTTTCTTCCCCTCCCCCATGGACTTCTGTTAAATTTCTCAGGATCCACATAAGAGTGAAAACATATGGTATCTGTTTTTCTCTGTGTGACTTATTTCACTTAGCATAACACTCTTCAGTTCCATCCACGTTGCTACAAAAGGCTATATTTCATTCTTTCTCATTGCCACGTAGTATTCCATTTGTATATAAACTACAATTTCTTTATACATTCATCAGTTGATGGACATTTAGGTACTTTCCATAATTTGGCTATTGTTGAGAGTGCTGCTATAAACATTGGGGTACAAGAGCCCCTATGCATCAGCACTCCTGTATCCCTTGGGTAAATTCCTAGCAGTGCTATTGCTGGGTCATAGGGTAGGTCTATTTTTAATTTTTTGAGGAACCTCCACACTGTTTTCCAGAGTGGCTGCACCAGTTTGCATTCCCACCAACAGTGCAAGAGGGTTCCTGTTTCTCCACATCCTCTCCAGCATCTATAGTCTCCTGATTCATTCATTTTAGCCACTCTGACTGGCGTGAGGTGATATCTGAGTGTGGTTTTGATTTGTATTTCCCTGATGAGAAGCGACGTTGAGCATCTTTTCATGTGCCGTTGGCCATCTGGATGTCTTCTTTAGAGAAGTGTCTATTCATGTTTTCTGCCCATTTCTTCACTGGATTATTGTTTTTCAGGTGTGGAGTTTGGTGAGCTCTTTATAGATTTTGGATACTAGCCCTTTGTCCGATATGTCATTTGCAAATATCTTTTCCCATTCCGTTGGTTGCCTTTTAGTATTGTTGTTTCCTTTGCTGTGCAGAAGCTTTTTATCTTCATGAGGTCCCATAGTTCATTTTTGCTTTTAATATCCTTGCTTTTGGAGATGTGTCAAGAAAGAAATTGCTGTGGCTGAGGTCAGAGAGGTTTTTTCCGCTTTCTCCTCTAGGGTTTTGATGGTTTCCTGTCTCACATTCAGGTCCCTCATCCATGTTGAGTTTATTTCTGTGAATGATGTAAGAAAGTGGTCTAGTTTCATCCTTCTGCATATTACTGTCCAGTTCTCCCAGCACCATTTGTTAAAGAGACTGTCTTTTTTCCATTGGATATTCTTTCTTTTTTAAAAATTTTTTTTTCAACGTTTTTATTTATTTTTGGGACAGAGAGAGACAGAGCATGAACGGGGGAGGGGCAGAGAGAGAGGGAGACACAGAATCGGAAACAGGCTCCAGGCTCTGAGCCATCAGCCCAGAGCCTGACGCGGGGCTCGAACTCACGGACCGCGAGATCGTGACCTGTCTGAAGTCGGACGCTTAACCGACTGCGCCACCCAGGCGCCCCCATTGGATATTCTTTCTTGCTTTGTCAAAGATTAGTTGGCCATACTTTTGCGGGTCTAGTTCTGGGGTTTCTATTCTATTCCATTGGTCTATGTGTCTGTTTTTGTGCCAATACCATGCTGTCCTGATGATTGTAGCTTTGTAGTAGAGGCTAAAGTCTGGGATTGTGATGACTCCTGTAAAAACACAGATTTAATCACCAAGACTGGTCTGCTCTGTTTTTACTTAGCAAATTTTACTGGAGCTATAAAATCTGTAGGTTTTATCAGTAAATTTTCAACTACCAAATTATTAAGTACAGTATTAGTAAGTTGATTGCTTATATTTCTTTTAGATTTTGAGGTATTTCCTATATATTTTCTTAATGGCCCTAATTCTTCTATTGATAAGAAGCCAGGTGAAATAAAAAGGATCCTTACATTCCAGGCTTCTGGGCATTACATTTGTTGTAAAGAAAAATTCTTGGAGCACCTGGATGGCTCAGTCAGTTAAGCGACCAACTTCAGCTCAGGTTTGTGGGTTTGAGCCCTGCGTCGGGCTCTGTGCTGACGGCTCTGGGCCTGGAGCCTTCTTCAGATTCTGTGTCTCCCTCTCTCTCTCTGCCCCACCCTGCTTGCACTCTGTCTGTGTCCTCTCAAAAAATAAATAAACATTAAAAAATTAGAAAAAATATTTATTGGAGTGCATTTCCATTAAGTGTAGTATCAAAGTTAATGACATCAATATTTTATGTAAGCTTCAGTTTATGAGGGCGGTAGTAGCTATTATCCTAGTTCAAAAAATATTGTTTTCTCTTCCAGGTCTCATTTTGGTTTTTGAGTCTCTCTCTCTCTCTCTCTCCCCCTCATTTTCTTTTTTTTTTTTTTTTTTTTTTAGTTAATGTAGTTAAAGCATTGCCAGTTTAGTTTGTTTGTTTAATTAATTAATTAATTTATTTATTTATTTTTGGAAAACCAGGTCATTACTTCATTACTTTCAGTGTTATAGTATTGTTCACTACACTCTCTATTTTATTTATTTCTGGTTTTTATTTATTTCCTTCTACTACTAAATTTCAGCTAAGTGTATCCTTTTCTAGTTCCTTGTAGTATAATTTTGTTTATTCGAACTGCTTTTTCCTAATAAAAGCATTTATGGCATAAATTTCACTCTAACAACTGTTTCTGCTGCTGTTTTGGAATATTGTGTTTTTTGTAGGTTTTTTGACACATATTTTGATTTGCCATTTGATTTCTTATTTGGCCCCTTGGTTGTGCATGGTGTGCCATTTAATATTTACATATTACATATTTAATATTTAATTGTAAATTTTCAAGCTTTGTTTTATTGTTGATGTTTATTTTATACCATTGTGGTTGGGAAATACACTTGGTGTTATATCAGTCTTCTTAAATTTGTAATATTCGTTGTTTCTTTTTATGTGATTTAATCAGGGAGATTCTTCTGTGTGTACCTGAAGGAAATGTGCATCCCATTTCTCATGGGTAGAATGTTTTGTATATCTTTTAAAAAAAATTTTTTTTTTCAACGTTTATTTATTTTGGGGACAGAGAGAGACAGAGCATGAACGGGGGAGGGGCAGAAAGAGAGGGAGACACAGCATCGGAAACAGGCTCCAGGCTCCGAGCCATCAGCCCAGAGCCCGACGCGGGGCTCGAACTCACGGACCGCGAGATCGTGACCTGGGTGAAGTCGGACGCTTAACCGACTGCGCCACCCAGGCGCCCCTTGTATATCTTTTATAACCATGTGTTCTGAAATATATTTCAAGCAAAAATGTTCTTGTTGAAAACGAAAAAAAAAAAAAAAAAAACCCTTTAACTGAAGGTACTTGTTTTTTTTTTTTTCAACGTTTATTTATTTTTGTGACAGAGAGAGACAGAGCATGAACGGGGGAGGGGCAGAGAGAGAGGGAGACACAGAATCGGAAACAGGCTCCAGGCTCTGAGCCATCAGCCCAGAGCCTGACTCGGGGCTCGAACTCCCGGACCGCGAGAGCGTGACCTGGCTGAAGTCGGACGCTTAACCGACTGCGCCACCCAGGCGCCCCTGAAGGTACTTGTTTAAAGTAAAGTAGATCACGGGCATCTGGGTGGCTCAGTCGGTTAAGCATCCAACTTCGGCTCAGGTCATGATCTCACAGTTCCTGAGCTTGAGCCCCAAGTTGGGCTCACTGCTGTCAGCTCAGAGCTTGCTTTGGATCTTCTGACTTTCTCTCTCTCTGCCCCTCCCCCACTCTCGCCTGTTCTCTCTACCTCTTTCTCAAAAACACATAAACATTAAAAAATAAATAAAATGAAGCATATCAGAAGGGAGGCGGGTGAAATAGGTGAAGGGGATTAAAGGTACATTTATCACGATGAGCACTGAGTAATGATGCATGGAATCGTTGAATCACTATATTGTCCAACTAATATAACACTGTATATTAACTATACTGGAATTAAAATGAAAAGCTTAATAAAAAATGCTAATCCTAAAAGAAAAAATGCCTAATGAATATTTAAGTGCTGAATTTCCATTTGTCAGAAATAATAAAAGTTGTTGATGTACGTGCAATCTGCAAAATTAATGGGAAGTGGGGCTTCATCACTGACTATAGAGACACCTGAAGAAACAAATCTGTAGAAGACGCATTAACCACTACTTGAAACTTACTCTTTATTTTAGAGCTTTTGTGCCTACAGAAGACAATTTAACATGTTCAGTGGCAGAAGTGCATTTACCCATTACTCTATAAAATATGGCTTTTAATTTAGATCAAAATATACCTCTAAAATAACATCACTCATTTTCAAATCCAAGTTTTCATCTGCAAACACTAAAAGTGAAGTAATATCTTTGCTGTGTCAGCTCCTTTAGGAGAAGACAAAATACGTAAACGTTAAATGATGCCCAACTTATGTCAGTGTCATCAGGTGCTTCAAATAAAAATCAGTTTCAATCGTGATTTGGGATTTTCACTTACCTCACAGACTCAAAAAGCACTTGGAAGTTCATTCTATCAGTATGTAACACCTAAAATTATTGTGAATGTGATTGTAATTTAATTAAGATATTCTCAATTGAAAACAAAACAATTTATTTTTGCAGCACAATATAAGTATTTTGATGATAACATAAAGAAACATGGAACAGAAATGTAATTGGTTTGGTGTATACAAAATCCGTATCATTTCCAAACAAACAGTAGTTATGTACAACTAGTAATAGAAGATATCATTATAAAAATGTATATGTATAATGTGTAAACAGAATAACTGATCTGATCTACTGCCTGGGTCTGTTCATGTTGGCATTCTTTCTAAAATGTTGGTTTTCTGAAGAGACACTAATAAGAGGGAGCATTGTGTCTGCAATCTCTTCTTGACAGTCTAAGCACACTCTTCTGCTCATACAGTGCCTAGACCTTTTCTCCCAAGATTGTTTGCTGTGGATGCTTGAGGATACCCCATCAACAACACGCCAAAGACAGACTACAATTGGTGGCGGACATGAAACAACCTCAGGGCAGCCTGCAATTGATGAGCCATGAGTCGAGTTCTAACATGTAGCTTTTCAGAAGTCTGCAAGTAGTATACTAGGGTGTCTGCAATTTACTAGAACACATTTTTACTTCCCTTGCCATTATGGCCTGACCTACCATGTGAAACAAACTGGCTTTTTTGTTTTGTTTTGTTTTGTTTTGTTTTCTGATTGTCCTCACAATGTTGAGCAAGCAGCCACTTTCTTCCATACCTCTCTTACTTTTGTACTAAAATTTTACAGATTCAGTAGTTAGGAGAATTCTAGAAAGGAAATAAGGTCAGTCGTTTTGAGGATGTATCATTACATATCAATTCCTATTTTGATGAAGACAAAATTGTGATTTATGAATTAGAGATTCCTCAGTCCAACACCTTAGTTTCAAAATCTCTAACTAAATTTCAAATATCAAAACTTTTTACCAGTCTTCTGTTAATCTATATTAGATATGGTTTCTGTGTCATTTAGGATACTTCTAGATACAAGTAACAGTGCATCCAAAGGAAACGGTTGTCTAAAATATTAAATAATTTATTTTTTCACATAAAAATAAATTCAGGTATAAGACAGTGTAGCAGACAGACTCTAGATTCATCTCTGTGATCCTTCCTGCCTGATGTTTATACCCTTCATGAACCCCTTCCCTGAGTATGTACAAAAACTGTGTCTTACTTCTAATCAATAGAATAAGGCAAAGGTGATGTATGTATGTGATTAGATTGCATGACATAAGACTGTAAATCACCTAGCTAGAAGATTATCTTTTTAATGGAGTGGAGGAAGAAACTGGTCAGGCAAGGAAAGAAGGTGGTCTCCAGTTAATAGGCAGTGGGGAACTGAAGCCCTCATTCTGACAGCCCCAAAGGAATTGAATTCCTCCAACAACCATGTGAGTTTAAAAAACACATCCTGCCCCAGTTGAACTTCAGATGAGACCAGTCTTTATTACAGCGTTGGGAGACCCTGGAACAGAGGATCCAGCTATGCTGTGTGTAGATTCTTGACAGACAGAAACTGTGGCATAATAAATGTGTGTTACTTAAGGTGCTAAGGTCATGGTAATGTTGTTACGTAGCAACATATAATCAATACAGGTAGTTTGAAATTTGGCTGATTGAGTAATCCAAAAACACTGCTCTAGCTAGGTCTGTGTACAAGTTACTGTTGCAAAACTAACCACCTAAAACTTAGTGGCTTAAAACAACAGTCATTATGCTCATGATATGTGAATCAGGAATTTGGACAAGGTTAAGTTATGTGATTCTTCTGATCCATACGTCACGATGGTATTTAACTCATGATTGGTTTGGTCTAGGAGATTCAAAAAGGCTTCCCTCACGTAACTTGTACCTTGGCAAGGATGGCTAGAAGGCTGGAAGACTGAGATTAGCTGGACCATTTTCCTCCCTCTCTATATAGCTGCAAGTTCTGTCCCTTTGTTCTCACCAGCAGGTCATTAGATTTTCCACATGGCAGCTAAGGGCTCTATAAGCAAGTGGTCCAAGACACAAGAGCTGCCAATCTCTGAAAGATCCAGACTGGTCAAAGCAATTAGAGAGTTGACTCAAATCCAAAAGAAAGTGATCCTTAGAGGTGAGTCCTTTGTTATGGACTATGTTCTGGCCAAGGGTCATTTTTTGAAATCCTAACCCCCAACGTGATGTTATTAGGAAAAGGGCCTTTGAAAGGTAATTAGGTTATGAGAGTGGAGCTCTCATGAAGGGATTAGTAACACCTTCAGAACAGACTCTCTCTTTTTCCTCCATGTAATGATACAGCAAGAAGACAGCTATCCAAAAGCCAGGAATTGGGCTCTCATCAGAACTCAGTCGTACTGGCACCCTGATCTTGGACTTCTTACTTCCAGAACTGCAAGAAATAAATATTTGTTATTTAAGCCACCCAGTTGAAAGAATTATTGTTATCATAGCCTGAACTACGACAACCTCTCAATGATATGATTGTTAAAGAAATTTTGGTCATCTCTAATTCACCACCATACTCATCTTGGCTATTCTTTCAAGGTCAAAAGCTGTCTTCCTATTGCCTTCTTATTATACAATTACAGTCAAAGAAGAGGAAACTCATGTTTTCGGTTTATTTTAAAGACAGAGGAAAGTATTCCCAGAAATAGGCATTAAGTTGTATGATACGCTCAGGACTATGTCAATCGCTGTTAACATTTGGCTTAGACAAACTAATAGCATATGTAAATATTATTTAAATTTTATAAACTCTAAGTTAGGGACTGTTATCATACTAATGTTATAATTTTATTCCTTTTAATTGTGCTGATTCCTAAAAGTCTGAGATAAAGGCTGTATTAGCCAACTTTTGTCCATGTTACAAATAGTCACTACCTAATATGATGGGAAGGTGATAATGAAGCATATAGTGCTCTTATAAAGCTTACCCTTACTTATGGTAGGGTATAAGCAATTAACATACAATTAAATAAAGTATTAAATGCTAGAAGCTATGGAAAAACAGGGAGACAAAGAACACATTAAAGACACATCATACATATTATTGATGCTTGCTAGAGCCAAAGACAAAGCAGCTATAAAAAAGAAATTTTAAAATGCAAAATTATTTTCAGGATACTTCATTTGGGGTAGATATAATAAAATAAGTAGAATATTCTCCTTTCCTAAGAAATGGTATACATCGTAAAAAGTAAATATTTCAAATTAATGATTTTATGACTCAGAAATATTTAAAAACCTATCATTATATGTGCAAGAAATATGATTGGAAGGTAACTATATGCATGTCTACTTCTAATTAAAGCAACAAATGATTATGTGCTGGTGCCCACATTTTTCAAAGTCATATGCAAGAGACTGTGTGTTGTTCAATGCCCGAAATATACATCAGTGAGAGAATGCTATTTTCATCTTTTAGTGCTAAAATAATAAACTAGTATTTATTTTCCCTGTTAAATATTGAAGCCAGTGTACTTTTTATGGAAGAATTTCAGCATTTTAAATTGAAGTGATAAGAGACCTTTATTATTATCAATCTTCTCCAGGCATAAGAACTTCAATATCATAATGGCACGCCCTACGATCTGCCTCCAAGCGCCACTCTGCATTCATGACATGCCATTTGTGAGGGTTGATACAAGGACATAAGACAGGCATGAAAAACAGTTGTTCATGTTAATATCCCATCAGATTCATGGAAAAAAGTTGACTGCATCAATTTTTTCCCTTTTCACTCTTGCCATGATAGGAAATGTTCTCTTTCTCTTTTTTTTTCATTCTTCCCTTACCTCCTGCCCTTTTTTTTGGCTACTGTATGACTTTTCATAATAGGGAAACAAACATGTATAACCATTAAGACAAGAGAGGGAAGATGGCGGCGTAGGAGGACGCTGGGCTCACCGCGCGTCCTGCTGATCACTTAGATTCCACCTACACCTGCCTAAATAACCCAGAAAACCGCCAGAGGATTAGCAGAACGGAGTCACCGGAGCCAAGCGCAGACGAGAGGCCCACGGAAGAGGGTAGGAAGGGCGGCGAGGCGGTGCGTGCTCCACAGACGGGCTGGAGGGAGCCGGGGCGGAGGGGTGGCTTGCCGGCCAAGCAGAGCCCCCGAGTCTGGCTTGCAAAAAGCGGAGGGGCCTGACAGACTGTGTTCCGACAGCAAGCGCCACTTAGCGGCTGGGAGGTCATAAGTTAACAGCTCTGCTCAGAAAGCGGGAAGGCTGGAGGACAAAGAGAAGGAGAGCTGCTGAGCCCCCTGAGGACAGAACTCAGTTTGGTGGGGAACAAAGGTGCTCACCAGCGCCATCTCCCCCGCCCATCCCCCAGCCAAAATCCCAAAGAGAACCAGTTCCTGCCAGGGAACTTGCTCGCTCCGCGCAAACACCCAACTCTGCGCTTCTGCGGAGCCAAACCTCCGGCAGCGGATCTGACTCCCTCCTGCTGCCACAGGGCCCCTCCTGAAGTGGATCACCTAAGGAGAAGCAAGCTAAGCCTGCCCCTCCTGCCCCTGTGCACCTTGCCTACCCACCCCAGCTAAGATGCCAGATCTCCAGCATCACAAGCCTGGCAGTGTGCAAGTAGCCCAGACAGGCCACCCCACCCCACAGTGAATCCCGCCCCTAGGAGAGGGGAAGAGAAGGCACACACCAGTCTGACTGTGGACACAGCGGTGGGCTGGGGGCAGACATCAGGTCTGACTGCGGCTCCGCCCACCAACTCCAGTTATACACCACAGCACAGGGGAAGTGCCCTGCAGGTCCTCACCACGCCAGGGACTATCCAAAATGACCAAGCGGAAGAATTCCCGTCAGAAGAATCTCCAGGAAATAACAACAGCTAATGAGCTGATCAAAAAGGATTTAAATAATATAACAGAAAGTGAATTTAGAATAATAGTCATAAAATTAATCGCTGGGCTTGAAAACAGTATAGCTGACAGCAGAGAATCTCTTGCTACAGAGATCAAGGGACTAAGGAACAGTCACGAGGAGCTGAAAAACGCTTTAAACGAAATGCATAACAAAATGGAAACCACCACGGCTCGGATTGAAGAGGCAGAGGAGAGAATAGGTGAACTAGAAGATAAAGTTATGGAAAAAGAGGAAGCTGAGAAAAAGAGAGATAAAAAAATCCAGGAGTATGAGGGGAAAATTAGAGAACTAAGTGATACACTAAAAAGAAATAATATACGCATAATTGGTATCCCAGAGGAGGAAGAGAGAGGGAAAGGTGCTGAAGGGGTACTTGAAGAAATAATAGCTGAGAACTTCCCTGAACTGGGGAAGGAAAAAGGCATTGAAATCCAAGAGGCACAGAGAACTCCCTTCAGACGTAACTTGAATCGATCTTCTGCACGACATATCATAGTGAAACTGGCAAAATACAAGGATAAAGAGAAAATTCTGAAAGCAGCAAGGGGTAAACGTGCCCTCACATATAAAGGGAGACCTATAAGACTCGTGACTGATCTCTCTTTCGAAACTTGGCAGGCCAGAAAGAATTGGCATGAGATTTTCAGTGTGCTACACAGAAAAAATATGCAGCCGAGAATCCTTTATCCAGCAAGTCTGTCATTTAGAATAGAAGGAGAGATAAAGGTCTTCCCAAACAAACAAAAACTGAAGGAATTTGTCACCACTAAACCAGCCCTCCAAGAGATCCTAAGGGGGACCCTGTGAGACAAAGTACCAGAGACATCACTACAAGCATAAAACATACAGACATCACAATGACTCTAAACCCATATCTTTCTATAATAACACTGAATGTAAATGGATTAAATGCGCCAACCAAAAGACATAGGGTATCAGAATGGATAAAAAAACAAGACCCATCTATTTGCTGTCTACAAGAGACTCATTTTAGACCTGAGGACACCTTTAGATTGAGAGTGAGGGGATGGAGAACTATTTATCATGCTACTGGAAGCCAAAAGAAAGCTGGAGTAGCCATACTTATATCAGACAAACTAGACTTTAAATTAAAGGCTGTAACAAGAGATGAAGAAGGACATTATATAATAGTGACAGGGTCTATCCATCAGGAAGAGCTAACAATTATAAATGTCTATGCGCCGAATACCGGAGCGCCCAAATATATAAAACAATTACTCATAAACATAAGCAACCTTATTGATAAGAATGTGGTCATTGCAGGGGACTTTAACACCCCACTTACAGAAATGGATAGATCATCTAGACACATGGTCAATAAAGAAACAAGGGCCCTGAATGAGACATTGGATCAGATGGACTTGACAGATATATTTAGAACTCTGCATCCCAAAGCAACAGAATATACTTTCTTCTCGAGTGCACATGGAACATTCTCCAAGATAGATCATATACTGGGTCACAAAACAGCCCTTCATAAGTTTACAAGAATTGAAATCATACCATGCATACTTTCAGACCACAATGCTATGAAGCTTGAAATCAACCACAGAAAAAAGTCTGGAAAACCTCCAAAAGCATGGAGGTTAAAGAACACCCTACTAACGAATGAGTGGGTCAACCAGGCAATTAGAGAAGAAATTAAAAAATATATGGAAACAAACGAAAATGAAAATACAACAATCCAAACGCTTTGGGACGCAGCGAAGGCAGTCCTGAGAGGAAAATACATTGCAATCCAGGCCTATCTCAAGAAACAAGAAAAATCCCAAATACAAAATCTAACAGCACACCTAAAGGAAATAGAAGCAGAACAGCAAAGGCAGCCTAAACCCAGCAGAAGAAGAGAAATAATAAAGATCAGAGCAGAAATAAACAATATAGCATCTAAAAAAACTGTAGAGCAGATCAACAAAACCAAGAGTTGGTTTTTTGAAAAAATAAACAAAATTGACAAACCTCTAGCCAGGCTTCTCAAAAAGAAAAGGGAGATGACCCAAATTGATAAAATCATGAATGAAAATGGAATTATTACAACCAATCCCTCAGAGATACAAACAATTATCAGGGAATACTATGAAAAATTATATGCCAACAAATTGGACAACCTGGAAGAAATGGACAAATTCCTGAACACCCACACTCTTCCAAAACTCAATCAGGAGGAAATAGAAAGCTTGAACAGACCCATCACCAGCAAAGAAATTGAATCGGTTATCAAAAATCTCCCAACAAATAAGAGTCCAGGACCAGATGGCTTCCCAGGGGAGTTCTACCAGACGTTTAAAGCAGAGATAATACCTATCCTTCTCAAGCTAGTCCAAGAAATAGAAAGGGAAGGAAAACTTCCAGACTCATTCTATGAAGCCAGTATTACTTTGATTCCTAAACCAGACAGAGACCCAGTAAAAAAAGAGAACTACAGGCCAATCTCCCTGATGAATATGGATGCAAAAATTCTCAATAAGATACTAGCAAATCGAATCAACGGCATATAAAAAGAATTATTCACCATGATCAAGTGGGATTCATTCCTGGGATGCAGGGCTGGTTCAACATTCGCAAATCAATCAACGTGATACATCACATTAACAAAAAAAAAGAGAAAAACCATATGATCCTGTCAATCGATGCAGAAAAGGCCTTTGACAAAATCCAGCACCCTTTCTTAATAAAAACCCTTGAGAAAGTCGGGATAGAAGGAACATACTTAAAGATCATAAAAGCCATTTATGAAAAGCCCACAGCTAACATCATCCTCAACGGGGAAAAACTGAGAGCTTTTTCCCTGAGATCAGGAACACGACAGGGATGCCCACTCTCACTGCTGTTGTTTAACATAGTGCTGGAAGTTCTAGCATCAGCAATCAGACAACAACAGGAAATCAAAGGCATCAAAATTGGCAAAGATGAAGTCAAGCTTTCGCTTTTTGCAGATGACATGATATTATACATGGAAAATCCGATAGACTCCACCAAAAGTCTGCTAGAACTCATCCATGAATTCAGCAAAGTTGCAGGATACAAAATCAATGTACAGAAATCAGTTGCATTCTTATACACTAACAACGAAGCAACAGAAAGACAAATAAAGAAACTGATCCCATTCACAATTGCACCAAGAAGCATAAAATACCTAGGAATAAATCTAACCAAAGATGTAAAGGATCTGTATGCTGAAAACTATAGAAAGCTTATGAAGGTAATTGAAGAAGATTTAAAGAAATGGAAAGACATTCCCTGCTCATGGATTGGAAGAATAAATATTGTCAAAATGTCAATACTACCCAAAGCTATCTACACATTCAATGCAATCCCAATCAAAATTGCACCAGCATTCTTCTTGAAACTAGAACAAGCAATCCTAAAATTCATATGGAACCACAAAAGGCCCCAAATAGCCAAAGTAATTTTGAAGAAGAAGACCAAAGCAGGAGGCATCACAATCCCAGACTTTAGCCTCTACTACAAAGCTGTCATCATCAAGACAGCATGGTATTGGCACAAAAACAGACACATAGACCAATGGAATAGAATAGAAACCCCAAAACTAGACCCACAAACGTATGGCCAACTCATCTTTGACAAAGCAGGAAAGAACATCCAATGGAAAAAAGACAGTCTCTTTAACAAATGGTGCTGGGAGAACTGGACAGCAACATGCAGAAGGTTGAAACTAGACCACTTTCTCACACCATTCACAAAAATAAACTCAAAATGGATAAAGGACCTGAATGTGAGACAGGAAACCATCAAAACCTTAGAGGAGAAAGCAGGAAAAGACCTCAGCCGTAGCAATCTCTTACTCGACACATCCCCAAAGGCAAGGGAATTAAAAGCAAAAGTGAATTACTGGGACCTTATGAAGATAAAACGCTTCTGCACAGCAAAGGAAACAACCAACAAAACTAAAAGGCAACCAACGGAATGGGAAAAGATATTTGCAAATGACATATCGGACAAAGGGCTAGTATCCAAAATCTATAAAGAGCTCACCAAACTCCACACCCGAAAAGCAAATAACCCAGTGAAGAAATGGGCAGAAAACATGAATAGACACTTCTCTAAAGAAGACATCTGGATGGCCAACAGGCATGTGAAAAGATGTTCAGTGTCGCTCCTTATCAGGGAAATACAAATCAAAACCACACTCAGGTATCACCTCACGCCAGTCAGAGTGGCCAAAATGAACAAATCAGGAGACTATAGATGCTGGAGAGGATGTGGAGAAACGGGAACCCTCTTGCACTGTTGGTGGGAATGCAAATTGGTGCAGCCGCTCTGGAAAGCAGTGTGGAGGTTCCTCAGAAAATTAAAAATAGACCTACCCTATGACCCAGCAATAGCACTGCTAGGAATTTATCCAAGGGATACAGGAGTACTGATGCATAGGGGCACTTGTACCCCAATGTTCATAGCAGCACTCTCAACAATAGCCAAATTATGGAAAGAGCCTAAATGTCCATCAACTGATGAATGGATAAAGAAATTGTGGTTTATATACACAATGGAGTACTACGTGGCAATGAGAAAAAATGAAATATGGCCTTTTGTAGCAACGTGGATGGAACTGGAGAGTGTGATGCTAAGTGAAATAAGCCATACAGAGAAAGACAGATACCATATGGTTTCACTCTTATGTGGATCCTGAGAAACTTAACAGGAACCCATGGGGGAGGGGAAGGAAAAAAAAAAAAAAAAAAAGAGGTTAGAGTGGGAGAGAGCCAAAGCATAAGAGACTGTTGAGAACTGAGAACAATCTAAGGGTTGATGGGGGGTGGGAGGGAGGAGAGGGTGGGTGATGCGTATTGAGGAGGGCACCTTTTGGGATGAGCACTGGGTGTTGTATGGAAACCAATTTGACAATAAATTTCATATATAAATAAAAAAAAAAAAGACAAAATATACCTCCCACTTTTTTCGCCTCCCAAATACATGTTTTGTTTTTTTTTTCCTTTGCAGGTACACCTAAAATGTTAATCAATATAACGTACAATTTTAACAAAATATTATGAATGTAACACACAAGATTACCCTTTATGTAGACATAACTAAATCTCCTTTCAAAGTGATATCCACTCTGTCTTAGCTTTACCTTGCCTTGGATGTAAGTGAGATTAGCATTTACAATCTCCAGCAGTTTCACCCAAGAAGGCACGTATGATAGAAGCAAAAGAACCCTGAAACAAATAAAGATTATTATTACTCTCCATTTTTGCAGTACCTAAATGCAAATCTGCTCTTTCCGGTGTTTATCAATTCACTGACATGAAGATATGAATGACTAATCAGTATAATTTTTTTTTTGCTATCACTTAGGATAACTATATTTAATAAGTCCAGATTTTTTTTTCCAAAAGTTGTTCATAGAACATGAGGCATTGATGAATAGGGTGAATAGATTTATGATGCTTTTTTTGCAGATTGTGAATAGGAGTCTTTTGGGGGCCTTTGAAATCACATTATGCACACACTTATCTATTCATAATACTGACAGTGTCTAGAATGGAACAAGTGCTTTCCTAATGGAATTGGCAGAGAGAAATACATTCAATATTAATATTTGTCTTTTAGGTCAGTATAAAATATTTTCTGGGTAACCATATTTGGAATTTTCGTATCTCCTTTTTGGCAAAGTGAATCTTTTTACAATACTCCTTTGAAATATGTAATAGTCAAAGGAGAAATGAATCCTTAAATGTTAATAAATTTTGTGCTTTCTGTGGATTTTGATATTTGTAGTATCCAGTTGCCTAACTAGTCTAAAACAAAGATATGCATAGAGAAATAAAGTGAAAATAAGTTTGCCATTAATATTGACCATTATTATAAGGGCTGAATTAGTGTATTTTATAGAAATTGAGAAAATCTTCTCATCTGATTTCTTTTTTATTTCATTTAACTCTTTGTCTAATAAGAACACTTATTAAAATAAAAACCTACTTAACTCTTCAGTTAATAACAATACTTGTTAAAATAAAAACCTATTTTATGTTACTACCTTCTACTTCTTATGTGCTACGTGAAATAGAAATTTGAAGATATTTCAACCCAGTTACATCTATTGTTCCTCTATTATTCTGGGTTATTGGATGATTTCTATCTCCCTTACGGAGTTGAATGTCTAGGTAAGATTTCACCCAAAGGCATACAGCCTTTTAAAATTTAATCTTAGAGCCATCGGTCATGACCTTTTTCTGACATACTATGAATTTTCACATGTCAGATATGCCTACAAATCCAATGTTTCCAACTACCGGATCCAGATCACTACCTTTTTGTTTTAATTCAGGGAGCTCTGCTACCCCATAATAGAAGTCGACAAAAATGACCACTGTGGGCTGTTGGCAGGCTTTGTGAAAGGACTGAGAGGCGGGAGCATCACACTTCATTGTGACACTGAAAATGAAAGAAGGAAGGTTGGTATGGGAGAAACATAAGTGAAGAAAGACTGGGTTCCAGGATTGGCTAGATGGTGAGAAGATGTGACATCCAGTACACAGACAGGAACATTTCCCTGATATTTGACTGACTATAAAGTCAACGTCCACACGCTTTAGAGAGGAAACAGAAACCAGGCTTCGTCTCTTTCCTAAATGATTCACGTGTGCTTTCTCCTTTTTCCTTTTTCTGTGTATCCTCTCTACGTATTTGTTCCTCTCTATGCTGGCCCACGCCCTGTGATGCTTTCAGTGGTAAACACAGCCAGACGTTTGTCAAAGTGGCGAAAACAGATTATATTCAGTAAATACTGACGGTAGGGGAAAGAGCTGAGATCCATTCTGACTTGTGCAATGGTGACTGGCTGTTTTAAAGGGAGAATAAGGGCAAGGGAGTGTGAGCTGTGTAGAGTCAGAGAAGTGTAAAAGTACAAAGTGTTGGCCAGTGTAAATGTGATGAGGCAAGCTGTGTCTGTAGCTGGCACTTATCCAAGTTAGGATTCTATCCTCCCACACAGCCTGGGAGAGAGAGGCCTCATCCTTCTTAATGACTACATTTCAAAGGAATTGCTCTCAGGTCCTTGAGAGAGAGGCTTCGGAGTTGCATGAGACACATAGTCACAACTGTAAGCTCTTTTTGATAAATGCTTTAAGAAAGGGAGGTCAAGGGCCTGTCATAGGTGTTGCCAGAACAAATAGTAAATTCTCCTGTAGCGTTAATCTTTCTTAGGAAGGCATTTTTGGGGGGTTGGGGTGTGTGTCATCCAAGGGACAAAGCCTTACGATGTTAGAAGCCGCACTAGACTTTGGTTACATCTCTTAGTGCAGAGTCTGGACAAAGTTGTTATGTGCCCAGAGTTCTGCAGTTCTCAGCCCTTCTGATATCTTTGTTCCAGAGATAGAGGGTAGCAGATTACCTAATTGCTGGCTTCCTCAGTGCCTATGTAGCAAAGGAAAAGTGTCAGTTGGAATCTTAGTAAGACAATGTAATGAGGAAAGCCTGTTGTCAATAGGCTCATCTGAAATTTCATCCCTTTATAATAAATTTCTCTGAATATACAAGCCTGACCCTTACCTGTGATTGTATCTAGAAATCACTGCAGCCACATGCTTACTGACTGTGGTCTTTTGTTGATCATTTCAGTCAGATACTTTTTTAGGCAGTATTTTAATTTTCATCTTTTTAACTCACTATTTATGTAAGTGTATATGTGTGTGTTTTAACAATAAAAGTATGGCTAATAATATTAAATCATAACAAATGATATATTGGCATATTAACACTTATATTTAAAGTGTTTTGGGGGCGCCTGGGTGGCGCAGTCGGTTAAGCGTCCGACTTCACCCAGGTCACGATCTCGCGGTCCGTGAGTTCGAGCCCCGCGTCAGGCTCTGGGCTGATGGCTCGGAGCCTGGAGCCTGTTTCCGATTCTGTGTCTCCCTCTCTCTCTGCCCCTCCCCCGTTCATGCTCTGTCTCTCTCTGTCCCAAAAATAAATAAACGTGGAAAAAAAAAAAATAAAGTGTTTTGTTCTTCCTTTTTGTTTAAGTTCTGATAACAATGATGAGCATACAGTAAGTAAATAATATGCAGACTAAAAGAAATGTTATAACATATATAGGATTAATAGCCCTTCTTTCTCATTTTTACTGATTTTTAATTTTTTTAAGTTTATTTATTTATTTTGAAAGAAAGGGAGAGAGAGAACATGAGTTGGGGTGAGGCAAGGGGGAAGGGGAGAGAGAGAATCCCAAGCAGGCTTAGCACTGTCAGCGCAGAGCCCAATGTGGGACTTGAACCCATGACCCGTGAGATCATGACCTGAGCCGAAATCAAGAGTTGGACGTTCAACCAACTGAGTCCCCCAGGTGCCCTTGTCATTTTTAAAGATAATCAGTCCAATCACTTTGTCTATTTTAAAACTTAACTTTTGAAAATTTATAGGGAATGAGTGTATTCATTAGGCAATCTTGTATTTATATGGGAAAAATCACTTATCACTGTGATATTTTGCTCTATTAACCTGTGATGTCCATCCCAAGGGAACATATCTATAGTTAAAGATTGGTAAAATGCAAAAGAAATTTACATTTAATTTTTAATGTTTATTTTTGAGAGAGAGAGAGCGTGAGCAGGAGAGGGGCAGAGAGAGAGGGAGACAGAATCTGAAGCAGGCTCTAGGCTCTGTGGCTGTCAGCACACAGCCCGACGCGGGGCTCGAACTCACAGACTGTGAGATCATGACCTGAGCCGAAGTCGGATGCTTAACTGGCTGAGCTACCCAGGTGCCCCAAGAAGTTTAATATTTAAACATTAACTGATGCTGCCTGTGAGTTTTGGTTACACGTGAGAGCAACATCTCCTCTCTTATGTGGACCTTCCATTTGGGAGTCTTTACTTGGCTTGGCTTGGCTGGCCAGAATAGCTCTCACCAAGTTAGTCTTAGTTTAGCACATTTTATTCTCTTCCAGATGCCATCACAAAAACTGCTTCCTATTTGTTCCTGACACTGGTTCAGTTCTCACTTAATCATCAACTTGTTCCAGATCTAGTCAGCAAATTCGTATTTGTCTTTCTTCTGTTCATCACTTTATTCACTAATTATTTATTTTATGAAACATCGTTACTCTGATCTGATGAGCATGGCATTATTGCACAGTTTTAATATAAGGATTATCCTATGGGATTTCCACGCAAATCATTTAATAATGCATGCTATTTTCTAGCTGCATTCCTCACTGAAGAATTAATTCATCCCATTTAAAACCTGATGGCAAATTTCCTTTGCTTTTTGGCAAGCTAGCAGGCAGTGAAAATAATGTGAATCAACATTTATGTGGTACCCATGGTTCATTAGAATTTAGCATTGTAAGAGGTAGGATTCTAAACGCTCTATGATGCTCTCTTACCATAGCTGATTACATCTGAGAGTTTTACAAACTTGTCTTCAATGTTATACCAAGGAATGAGTACAAAATGCATCAATAGTATAAAATGCATCAATATTTTTTTGGTGTTACAAAAAATTAAGCAACAGGATTTGTGTTTTAAGTTAAGGCAGTAACTAGAAGGTTTGCTTTGTGACCCAGATGATATCATGGAAACCTCTGTATCAATTTGCAAGACCAAAAATATAATGCTCTATTTTCTAATTTAGATAAATATTATAATGCTCAACTTGGTATCTTCTTAATTTGCAATAATATCATACAGTTAAAATATTATTTTTCTCATTGTTCAACTTAAAATATTTTAGGCAGTATATCTTTGTCTAATTAGTTGTAAATGGTTACATAGCTAATCGATATAATGGATACTGATATGTTCATGAGTATAGCTGTTATCTCACACGTAAAAATCAGGCATGAATGACACATGTATTACACAGACTGAAAAGGGTTGTCAAGTGTGGAACACATTCTGTTGGATTCGGAGGCATTTGTATACCATATGTGTTTTACAGCACATGGTTCTCACAGTGTTTTCTAGGGCCCCGTAGTTCTCAAACCTTTTGTATCTCAGTGCTGCTAAAACCACTATTGTCATAGTAATACGGTGATATTATTTGCCTTTTTCATTCTCATTCTCTTACAACTTTTTTCCAGATACTACATCATATCTAATATCACAGTGGTTTGAATTTAAAAGTGAAGAACGGTATTCAGCTGACGTCTCTTAAGCCAGTCATTAAAACTATGCAAAACCATAAGGCCATATCTTACTTCTTATCTTTCATTGTCTAGAATATTATACTTATTTTTCATTAACTCATAATGGGTTTATTACTGTTGTTTTTAATGCTTTAATGCATTAATTAATTAATGCATTAATGCATTTAATGTTTTAATGTTTTAATTAAATAAGTCATTTTAAATCTTTCAGTTTTAGTTTTCAGTGTAGGAAATATTAGCTACATAAAGAAAGCTCCTTGGTACCATTATAGTTTTAAGAGAGAAAAGAGCTCTTGGGACCAAAATATTTCAAAAAAGCTGATCTAGAAGGTAACAATGGAAATTGATTATTTTAAAATTTCAATTAAAAAATATTTTTTTAACATGTATATATTGTTGAGAGAGAGAGAGAGAGAGAGAGAGACCAAGTGTGAGCGGGGGAGGGGTAGAGCGAGGGGGAGACACAGAATCCGAAGCAGGCTCCAGGCTCTGAGCTGTCAGCACAGAGCCAGACACGGGGCTTGAACCCATGAGCAGTGAGATCATGACCTGAACTGAAGTTGGATGCTTCACCGACTGAGCCACCCAGGTGCCCCTCAATTTTCTTGTAAGAACTAAAATACTATACCAATACTACCACCACCAACAACAACCTGCTCTTTTCTGTTCATTTTAGTCGAACACTTATTTATTTTACCTCATTAAATTTTTCTTTCACATAGTAACTTTTGTATTAAGAAACCCCTATCTTACAGCTTTTGCATATGATTCCATAGCAGTTCACACATAGTTTTCTCTGGCTTATCCCAGGATTTGATTTCATGACCACCACCACCAACAACAACCTGCTCTTTTCTGTTCATTTTAGTCGAACACTTATTTATTTTACCTCATTAAATTTTTCTTTCACATAGTAACTTTTGTATTGAGAAACCCCTATCTTACAGCTTTTGCATATGATTCCATAGCAGTTCACACATAGTTTTCTCTGGCTTATCCCAGGATTTGATTTCATGACCACCACCACCAACAACAACCTGCTCTTTTCTGTTCATTTTAGTCGAACACTTATTTATTTTACCTCATTAAATTTTTCTTTCACATAGTAACTTTTGTATTGAGAAACCCCTATCTTACAGCTTTTGCATATGATTCCATAGCAGTTCACACATAGTTTTCTCTGGCTTATCCCAGGATTTGATTTCATGAGGAAGCACGTAGAGTGCTGCCTCATGGATTTGAGGTCTGCTATGGAAACCATTTGACAAGTGTTGTGAAAACGGGAAATCTAGTTTGTGACAAATGTCTAACCATCTGTTTCCACAGCACCTGTATTTATCAGTCTCTTCTGTCATATTAAAATTTCCACTGTTACATATTTTCTTTTTAAAGAATAAAAGATGGCTTCAAGTTCTAAAAAGTGCTTCTATTTAATTAGCAAACTTCAAATATACTATATGACAGTAGATGCAGCAAGTAACCTGACTAAACATTCTGATTATATTTTACAAGTTTAAAATGTGAAATATTCACTACTGATTATTCATACATAGCAGAAATACTTGCTACTCACACTTATACTATAAATGACATGTTACCAGGATTTTGAATTTCCTTATTTTGTGACTAATTAAAAGTAATTGGAAGTCATTAAATAAGCAATTGATTTTGCTGACAACGTCCTGTGGAATTTCATTTTTTACTGACCCTTTCAAATTAGAATAGTAAAATTCAAAGTAATTGGTTATGAGAGATATAATCTAAGTACTTTTTCTTAATGCATTAATAAGTTCAATTAAAATCAAGTTTATAGTCATTTAAAATGTTTAACATTAAAAAAGCCTAGGTGAAACGAAGAAAAGACAGCTGGGCATATGATGAAATAGTAAGAACAGTAGGTGTCGGGGACATCTGGAGTTGGTAAGTGATGCATGAATTATTTTTTTTTTGTGACATCCTCCATTGCCATTCTGGGAATTCAGGAACAGTGTTGAATTTGACTGGGGAAAAAAAAAAACACATGAAAATTTCATCTTATATGACGAGTTCATTCACTCACAATTTGATTTTCAATGCTACATTGTCGGAATATTGCTTGAGATAAAGAATGTTGATTAATACAAATGGAATATAAATAAGCATTTTATAAGTATTTTATCAATTAGCTAAATATGTAAGTTATGTTTAACATGTCATAATATTTATTAATATTTTATTATATTTACTTATATTGATTACTAACTATCAAGCTCATGCATATACCTACTAACATATAGATGCTTATTAAAATTGAATTCCAATGAGGTCATTTTTAAGGACTTGATCATATTTCCTTTTTTCCTATTGTAAGAATGTAAAATGCTTCAGTGTGATTTAAGAAATCAAGACTTTCTTTTGCAATATTTTCACATTTCCTTATAGCAACCAGACTTTATATTTAAAAAAAATAAATATCCTTGTAAAATTTCTTATAATGTTCTTTCAATTTTCCTTACTTCAGCTACAATAGCTTTCCTATCATATACGTGGGAAAATAAACACAGAAAGAAATTATACAATTCATCAGTTACTGGCATCTCTTGTATACTACTTGGTAATTCTTTTTTAAGTAAAGCAGTTTATAGAAATTACATTTACGTGTGGATCAGAAAAGAGACACAAACTTCTGACTTTACAGATGGCTGTTTTTCTTAATTATATGGATAACAGTTTAGGAATAACTAATTGGTCATGCCTGACAAGTAATAGCAGTTTTTCCAAGATAAACAAATGTTCACATTTTTCATACTTAATCAGAGACTTTATGTGCAAAAATGACCAAATGTATCATCTATTCTAAGCCTCCTGTGTTGTTTTGTAATAAACGACCATCTGTACTTTGATTTGACTGAGTTTGTCTGTGATGACCAGAGAATCTGATTACATGGCAGATGGTTTTGGGAAAAGAACTTGTCTTTTGAGAAGTAGGCAGGCAATCACTTTTCAATATTTTTGTCCGTACTTTCCCAACTTGCATCTGCTACTTGGGATGTAAAGGTAAGATCGAAGAGATCACTACCTCAATGTCATCTCTTTGCTTCCCTGAGTCACACAAAAGGCGAGAGAGAGCTTGGAAGCAGCATACCCACCATCGCAGGCAGACACATATCAGAATGTCAGGCTTATTATTAATAAGGGAAACAAAAGAATGCTTGCACGATCATGGGCTGGGTACTATTAATGTGGTAACCTACGTCTGCCTCTCTGCCTCTCAGTAACAAGATCATACTCTCCACTCTCTTAGGTGTTCACACTGTTGATGCAAATTCCCCCTTCAGTTGTCAGACACCCTCCAATGCAAGACTGGCTCAGAATCAGAAAGGGTTCAGTCAGATAAAAAGATATTTATTTAATAGATAATATACACTTGTGCACAATATTTTGACATATTGAAAAATGATTCATATAATTTTTTTGATCTTCCTAACGATCCTATACAGGAACTACAGACTCTGTCACTACCGTTTTAGAAGAGGCTGAGACTTTGAGAGATCAAGCTGTTTATCACAGGGCTATCATTTATTAACTAGCAGGGCTGTAGCTACACCTCAGGATAAAAAGAACTATTATTTTTTAAGATAATAACTGCTACATGAACACCTTTTTGATGAAATAATTGGCGTGTGCACTCGGTTGGTTTCGATTCCTAGCAGATGTTTCACACAAGCAAAAAAATAAAACTCTAAAGTTTTATTAATTTTCAAACGTTGTGTTTTTATTTTCCTCCTCATGTAATTTCCTTTTTGATTTCTTGGTTGAAACCTTCCTTGCTCAGTAGCAGGTTATTTAGCCTCCATTTGTGTTCCTTCCAGATTTTTTATGTGTGATTGAGTTCTAGTTTGAAACCGTTGTGGTCAGAAAATATGTATGATATGATTTCAGTCTTGTTGAATTTGTTGAGACTTGTTTTGTGGCCTAACGGGTGTTCCATTCTGGACAGTGCTACACATACAGTCAAAAAGAACGCATATTCTGCTGTTTTGGGATGGAATGTTCTGAGTGTTTCCATTACGTCTGTCTAGTCCAATGTGCCATTCAAAGCCACTGTTTCCTTGCTGACTTTGGGTCTGGATTATCTTTCCATGGATGGAAGTGGGATGTTAAAGTCTCATACTATTATTGGATTATGGTTAATTTCTTTCTTATGTTTGTCAATGGTTGCTTTATGTATTTAGGTGTTTTCATGTTGGGAGCATAAATATTTACAATTGTTATATCCTCTTGTTGGATTGCTCCCTTTATGGTTATGCAGTGTCCTTCTTTGTCCCTTGTTACAATTTTTGTTTTCAAGTCTATTTTGTCCAATAGAAGTATTGCTATCTCAGCTTTCCTTTTGCTGTCATTTGCATAGTAAATGATTTCCATCCCTTCATTTCAGTCTGCATGTGTCTTTAGGTATGAAGTGAGTGTCTTGAGACAGCATATGGATGGGTCTTGCCTTTTTATCCATTCTGTCACATTAATGTCTTTTGATTGGTGGATTTAGCTCATTTGCATTTAAAGTAATTATTGATAGGTATGTATTTATTGCCATTTTGTTCATTGTTTCATGCTTGTTTATATAGTTCTTCTCTGTTCCTTTCTTCTTGTCCTAAAATAAAATTTTGGCTGCTGTAGAGGTTTGTGGAGAATGTCCCCATGCAAATTCTGCTGGTGTAAGACATTAGTTCCCTTCCTGTGAATTGTGTCCTAAATCGTAAGGGTCTGACCTGGATGATCTGACTTAATTGTGAGTATGTTTCCCCAATCAGTAATCACATTAGAGGTATAGAACTGTGTATCAGTTGGATTTAATGCCAAATATTAGAAAATAAGACTGTGTCAGTAAAATCCAGGCTATCTATATATATAGATACATAATATTCTAGGTATATATCTCAGATAATGATTAAAATATTTATCTTTTTGGTGGTGTTAATTAAGACACCACCTAGATAGCGTAAGAAAGAAATATCTGAATGTGTAATATTTTAAGGTACATTGAATCTAAGGTACATAATATTTTAGTGTTATATTGAAGCTAAAAAAATTAAGACTACCTGTCAAGAAGAGAGTTTTAACTCATATGTTATCCTCCCCACAAATATAATCTATGGAATAATTGAAGAAATATACAAATATAAATTAATCCATAGGATCCATGGAAAGAAGTAATTGTGCCAAAGACGATTAAAAATTTTTTAAGCAAATTTGTAAGCTTTAGGGGTGCCTCGGTGACTCAGTCAGTTAAGTATCCAACTTTGGCTCAGGTCATGATCTCACGGTTCGTGGGTTCAAGCCCCATGTCGGGTTCTGTGCTGAACTCTTGCCCAGAACCTGGAGCCTGCTTCAGATTCTATGTCTCCTTCTCTCTTTGCCCCTCCCCCACTCATGCTCTATCTCACTCTGTCTCTCAAAAATAACTAAATGTAAAAAAATAAAATAAAATAAAAATTTGTAAGCTTTAAAGCAGTTGGAATAAGATCGTCAAAATAGAGCAAAGGTACAAAGACAAGAGAGAAGTAGGCTGTTGTTCATGATTTTTTCTTCAGAACACTAGAAATAAAAGAAAAAACAAACCAAAACCAACGTAAGTATCAGCAAGTTAACAGAGTACTTTGTGGAGTCATTAAAGTGGGATAAACATTGCCAGTGTCTAATTCATGTACTTGGAAGATGTGGCTGTAGTTTTTACTCCAAACTGTAAAGTGGAGTTCCCTCTGGGCTTTGCCATCTGCCATGTAAGTGTCCAACACAGGTATTTTGGTGATAGAAAAGCCAGACAGGACCTCAAGGAGCTCCATTTCACCATAATAGTCAGAAGCAGGAAAATAGATTCTAAATGCTGGGTAGAGTAGAAAATCCTAAATTATTCCACCTTGACAATATAATTTAAGTCTTACACAATCAGCTTGAGGACAAGACCATATTCAGGCAAGTTCCATAGACAGAAGGGAGCCACGCAAAGATAATGCTGACAATCTTAATTCGGATGCTTGCTTCTGCTCACCCTTAGCTCTAGCGCTAAAACATATAAAAACATAAATTATAAAATAAAATTGAGAAAACATTTAATAGAAATTTTAGAAAAAATACAACATAGAAACAAGAGGGAAACGGGCCATTATAGAAACAAAGAAAGGTTCTCTGAGCTGAAGAAAATCTTAAGTTTTGGGATCAAATCGTTCCACTGAGTGTCATGTAAGAATATTCAAGGAGAAGGAAAAAAGTGATGCATAGATACATAAAAACAGCTCCTTGAATATGCTTTTTTAGCAGTGACCGTAACAAGAAGTACAATGGAGATAGTTCTATTAATGAAACTATTATGTTCTTATCTACAATACTTATATTAACAAAAGAACTGACAGACTATAAAATGCATACTCATGAACTCCAATAAATCAGTGCCCATTAATCTGACTCAGTTTGAAGATATTATGTTCAATTACATACTTATTAATTTTGAAATCTAGATGAAATAGAGTTTTGAGGGAATAAATGAATTATGCAAATATGTGTAAAATTGTCTTAGCAAGATTAAATTGATCAATACATGTGTAATAGCAAAAACAATTAAACAAACAGAAGAACTCAAATGTCCAAGCTCTCTTACTGTTTTAACCCACAAAGGCATCTGCATGAAGATTTTCTGTAAAAATTGAAGTAACATGAAGGACAAAACTATTTCTTTGCCCCTAGAAACTTCCAATGCAGAGATAAAAGTTACAGATTTTCCCATCCATTCTATCTTATTATTATATAAACAGATAGTATGTATCCAATGGAAAATACTGAACAAATCTGGCTTACCAGCATGGAAATCACAATTCTAAGTAAAATAATTGTGAATCATGACAGTGTGCCATTGCAATAATGAATACAGCATTATCTTAGATATAATATTCTGATTCTAACTGTATTTTCTTTTCTCTGTATTATTTTTAAACACTTGGATCAATTCTTCACTATTCTATTTTTCCTTCTATTTCCTAAGTGTAGCATACATCAATATGCAGTCATTAGAGGTTTTTCCTTGGTTGATCTATATTTTCTTCACAGTTAAAAGCTAATGTCCTGACTTACCATATTTATCTCCAGAGTTATTATTCTTCTTAAAATTCATACTCCACTATCTAATTTGTTCCTGACCTCTTTTCCCACACAAAATCCATTTGACATATTATAAACAGATATGTCATTCTAGAAAATTTCTTGACCATGACATCTCTCCAGATCAAATGATTTCTGCATCTTTCACTCATTTAAAAATCAAAAAACAAAAACAAAGCATTCTTAGCTTGACACTCAAAATCGTTTTCAATGTGGCCAGTATTAGTATATGCATAATTTTCTCTATATGATTTGCAAAAATGTATTTTTTCATACAGGCTGATTGATTCCTATTCTTCAAATGTATCATGCTCATTTACCACTCTCATTTGCCTACACCTTCCTTCTCGCTTGACATCTGCTTTCCTTTGCATTTCCTTTTTATAGCCTCAACTTCAAGTTCTAATTCATAAGTGATTCACTTTGAAATCCTCCCAAGTTACTTCTTTATGAGAGTCTCTTCCTATTTTTTCATAATTTATGTGTAAATAAAGATAACTTCAAGATGATAAAATATATCTAATAAATAGTTGTTGAATGAATGTGTACAAGACTTTAAAGATATAAAATTAAGCTCCACCCATAAAATGACTGAAGTAAAAGTCAAGGAAAAATATAAGCAAAGGGAGGGTGTAGAGATGTTTTGGTTCTTGTGTCAATAAATACGTAGGAAGCAATGGCTTATGAAGTCCCTCTTAGTAAATCAAAGAGGGGAGAAGAGTAATAAGAGGACAGAATCATTTTGTAAAATATTTATTTATATATTTGGAGACAGAGACAACACATGAGTAGAGGAGGGGCAGAAAGAGAGGGAGAGACTCCGAAGCAGGCCCTGCACTGCCAGCACAGAGACCAATGTGGGGCTCAAATCCATGAATTATGAGCTGGTGACCTGAGTTGAAATCAAAAGTCAGAAGCTTGACTGACTGAGCCACCCAGATGTCGCAGAACAGAATTATTAAAATAAACAGAAACTATTTGGAAGAAACTTTTATGCATGTAACAGTTTTCCATTTAGACCTTATGAGGCAGTTTTGTATACAGCACTCTGCCATTTGTGTGATACCAATTCTCAGGCATCCAAATGCACATCAATTACCTTCATTTCATTCCTTTAAAGAAATTATCTCAGAAATATTGATATTCTGGGTGGATAATTCCTTCTTGGTAGGGGACTTTCCTGTGCTCTGTAGAATGGTGTGTGCCCTTCATGTCCTCTACCCACAAGATGCCAACAGCTTCTTTCCCTCGCCCCTACTCCCATCGCTGTTGTGACAACCGGACATGTCTCCTGATGTTGCCAAATGTTTCTTGGGGGGGGGAAATAATTGAAAAATATTGCTTGTTTGAAAAATATTGCTTTAAAAAGGATATTTAGGAGTAAAGTACACAGAGAGGATTTCTTTCCAGAATCTTTTTGCTTCATTTGCCTGGATATTAACTACTATAGCAATAAAAATAGTACAAGGCATTCTTTAGTGTTTGTTTTTTTATATGATTTTAGGAAAAATAGCTAAATTTAAATTATCAAAAACCAAATAGCAAAATTCTATAACATATTTTACGTCCCATAATAGATCATGTGATTACTATACAAATTGGAAGAAAAGTTTTTCTACATTTTTAAAGTCATAATTCTTGCTTTGATATTGAGTAGCAGTGACCTATATTTAACTCTTACAATGCTCTGGTTTTGTTTGCATGTAAATCCATTTCTGTGTATGGTTTGAGCTCAAAAATGAATTTATATTTCTGGGAATCAGTTCCTATAATAAAATGAATGTAGAGAATTACATTGTGTATCATGTCATAGAGGGGGAAAATTATTACAAGAGGTAGGAATAGCTTTTGCATTCGTGGGGCTTAACAGAGCAAATCTCCCTTTGACACTAAACCCAGAGGAACTCTTTCCTCTATTCTTATTTTCCAAGTCTAAACAGCTCTTTCAGGAGACATCAAAAAGATATACTATTGGCTAGGAGGGATGTTTAGTCCTTTGGGGGTAATTTGGGTGAGATTAAGGTACACTAACTTCAATTGAGAGTTCCATTTCTTCCTGTGATGAAAAAAAAAAATGCTAAGAAGAAATCTTTTATATTCATACCACAGGCAAGGAAGAAACATAATCTGAGAAAAATCTCAGTTTTAAGACTCCACATTTATGCAGCACACTGAGTCTCACACTACTAGCATCAGACACAGCTAACCTGAGGGTTAACAGCAATGCCCTTCACCTCTGTGATATTTCAAGTCCAATTATATCCAAAAGATCCAGTGATTATAGCATAATTCCTGTATGCTTATAAAGAAGTTCCCCTCAAAATCAAAATTGTGAAGCGCTAAATTACGCATTTTCTTTCCCTTTACAATATTCTTTTATTTTTCACTTATATATTTTTACCAGAACTATATTTTTTTTCTACTAATTCAAGTAACCCACTTTTCCAGCAAGATTCTTATGCCCCTAAACTGTCTAGGATTCCATGCCACTATGCCTGACAAGCTTAAATTCCTTCTCCCCTTTCTAGTATCTGGATGTAATACACATTTTTTGGTGCATCAAAAGAAGCATTTTGTAAATATGGACTAGAATGGTCGTTAAATTCAGCCTGGAAATAAAAGGATGAAATTTAGGAGAAACTGGGCTTATAAATGTTACTTCATATAGTTGGTGATTACACTTGCTGTTTTGTATCATTTCTAACCTATTGGAACTCAGTGGAGTATCAGGTGGAAATTCTCAAGTGATGAGGAACTAGGGATGGTTTAGAGACCATGTACACACTGTCTTATTTTAAAAATTTGGAAAAATTTCCAGAGATACATAAGTTTTTGTGCAAAAATGACAGTGAATATCAGTTGAGCCTATCAACTTGGATAGGCTAAAGTCCTGGTTATTCAATTAAACACTAATCCAGGTGTGGTTATGCAGATGTCATTCAAGTTCATGATCAGTTAACTGTAAGTGAAGAGGATTATCCTAGACAATGTGAGTTTTCTTTGTTTAACCAATTGAAAGGGTTAAGGAGCAGAATGGCCACTTTAACTCACACTGAGAATTTCATCTTGTCCTTCCTAATGGCCCACCCCATTGATTTTGGACTTGGCATCCACAATCATATAAGCCAATTTCCTTCAATAAGTCACTTTGTATGCAACAGGTGAGAAAAAAGAAAAAAAAAAAAAAAGACCTTCACCTTAGTGAAATTTCTAGGGGTTCAGTGCTGTGAAGCATGTTAAGATATCCTTGTAACATTAAAATATGAGCTATTGTTGCATTTGGCCCAACCAAAAAAGAGACAAAGTGTTGAATATGCCTCTTTAGAGTTTGGAGGCAACATATTCTTCATGAAGTATGCTATTCTGGCCCGTTAAAAAGTGGCCTGAAGAGATGCTACTTTATACTAGAGTCCAGAAGACAAGGCTCTGTGACAGTGGCAAGCTTCCATGTGTGCTGACTTGCCACTTGGGCCATATGAGCCACTATATGCGGTGTTGCTTTAAATGTTAGTGGTAGAGGTGCTGATTTAAGACTTTGACAGGCGCTTACAAGTGAGTCACAGAGAAGATCCTGAGGATTTTGTAGGAAAACACTGTCATCCTCCAAAGATAGCTACTCTCCTATAACTACTGTCCTTTTGAGAAACAGCTCTTGACTTATTATTGAGCTTTAGTAAAGACTGAAAGTTTAGCCCTGAGCCACCAAATTACAGTGCAACCTGAGCTGCCCATCATGAACTGGGTATTGTCTGACCCAAAAAACAATAAAGTTGGGCATCAGCAGCAGCACTCTGTTTTCAAGTGGAAGTGATCCTTTTATGATATCAGACTAGAGCAAGCCCTAAAGACACAAGCAAGATCTATGAGGAAGTGGCCCAAATCCACAGAGCCCCCACCCCTGCTTTATTAGCTTCTCTTTCTCATTCCACACATAGGGCCTTCTATGATTAGCTAACTGAACAAGAGAAAACTCGGGCATGGTTTACAGAGGGTATTGCATAACATGTAGGCATCGTCTGAAAATGGACAGCTATAGCACTCAACGCCCTCCCAAGACATCTCTGAAGGACAGAAGGGAAGGGGAATCGTCTCAGTTGGTAGAACTTCAAACAGTGAGCCTCGTTGTACATTTTTCTTGGAAGAACAACTGCCAGGCATATGAGTATATATTGACTTATGGGCTGTGGTCGGTGGTTTGGCAAATGGTCAGGGACTTGGAAGGAACTTAATAGGAAAATTGGTGACAGAGAGGTCTTGGGAAAGGTATGTGGAAGGACTTGCTGAATAGGGAAAGACTCGGAATACATGTTCCATGTGAATGTTCATCAAAGGGTGATCTCAGAGAATTTTAATAATCAAGTGGATAGTATGACATACCAGTGGATATTAGCTTCTTTTCTTAGTCACTCCTGTCATTGCTCAATGGGTTCATGAACAAAGTGAGTGTAGTGGCATGGATGGAGGTAATTCATGGGCTCAGCAACAGGGACTTCAGGTCACCATAGACAGCTGGTTACAGCCACTGCTGAGTGCCCACTCTGCCAGCAGTACGGACCAGCAGTGATTCCCTAGTGTGGTGCCGTTCCCCAGAGTGATCAGTCAGCCACCTATTGGCAGATTGATTACCTGAGCCATCTCTATAGTGGAAGGGGCAGCACTGTGTTCTGTGTGACACTTACTCTGAATATGGATTTGTCTGTTCTTCACATAATGCTTCTATCAGAATTACCATCCATGGACTTAGAGAATGCCTATCCACCATCATGGTATTCCAGAGAGCATTGTCTCTGATCAGTGAAGCAATGATCATTTCTTAAAAGCATATTTAGCTTAACAGTGGGCCAATGCCTATTGAATTACGTGTTATACCATGTTTCCCATCATTCAGTATTGGTTGCCTTCACAGAACAGAGCTATGGCCTTTTGAAGACTCCCTTACAGTGTCAGCTTGGTGGCAATACTGTGTGGGGCTGTTGTAGTCTCCTCCATGAAGCTCTGTATGTTCTAAACAGGTGACGAAAAATAGTGCTGTTTGCCCCATAGCCAGTATTCATGTCCAGGCATGAAGAGGTGGAAATGGAAGTGGAGCTACTACTGCCACTAGCAACAATTTTACTTCTGTCCCTGTGATTTTATGCTCTGTTGGTTTAGAAATCTTAGTCCAAAGGGAGGAATACTTCCACACTAAGCGCAACAACAATTGAATTAGAAGTGGGCAATGTCACTGCTATGTTGGTCTCATATCTCTGAATCAGCAGACAAATGAGTTCCTATACTGACTAGGATGATTGATCCTGACCATCAAGGGCAAAATGGTTTGCACAATTTCCACTATGCAGTAAAAGTAAGGAAGAATATGGCTGGAATACAGGCAATTACTTAACTCATTTCCTGGTATTGCCATGTCTTGTGATTAATGTCATAAAAAGCACCAATAACCCAACTAAGGTAGGAGTGCTAATGAACCAGACCCAATAGGAATTAAGATTTAGGTCACTTCACCAGGCAAGGAAATGTGACCAGCTGAGGTGCTTGAATGATAGTGGAAATGTGGTTATTAATAGTAAATATGAACTCATGACCAGTTGCCAAAATGAGGACTGTAATATCTTTGAGAATTTATTTCTTATTTTGTTATGGATATGTTTATAGATAGATGGATTAAGCCTTTTTTCATTTTCTTCTCATTCATTCCTTTATCATCTAACGTAAGAAATATTAATAAATCTTAAATTTATACTACTGTGTTTAAGTTACAGGATATTAAAGGGAATAGCAAACATCACACAAAATTGTGCATTGTCCTCCAAGGAAATAACTGGTGCATTTTGATTGTGCACAGGATAGTCATATCACATTAGAGGAAAGTATAACTTTGTTATTGTTTTTATCTGAAGAGTAAACATAGTTTTTTTTTTTTTTTTTTTTTTTATGAGTAAACATAGTTTAAGGAGATGTGTATGGATGCCCAGTTGACAAATGTTGGACCTTAATGGGCAGTTTGGCCAGGCTATAGCCAATTATTCAATAAAATACTAATCTAGATGTTGCTGTGAAGATATTTATAGTTGTGATCATAATCATAATCAGTTGACTTTAAAAGAGGGGAGTATTTTAGATAATCTGTGTGGGCCTGATTCTTGTTTTTCAAGTTTTTATTTAAATGCCAATTAGTTAACCTACAATGTAATATTAGTTTTAGGTGTAGAATTTAGTGTTCATCACTTACATATAACACTCTGTGTTCATCACTACAAGTGCCCACCTCCCTTTCATCAAGCCTTAGTGTTTGCCTTTTTTTCCCCCATATGTTTATATGTTTTCTTTCTTAAATTCCACATTTGAGCAAAATCATATGGTATTTGTCTTTCTCTGACTAATTTATTTCACTTAGCATAATACATTCTAGCTCCACCTGAGTCATTGCAAATGGCAAGATTTCATTCTTTTTGATGACAGAGAAATATTCCACTGTAAATACATATACATATACATATACATATGTGTGTGACACCTTTATAATATTCCATTATTATAATATATGATATATGTATATAATGATATATCTATGATATCTATCTATCTATCTAATACCTGTATCCATTCATCAGTCCATGGACACTTGGGATCTTTCCATTATTTGGCTATTTATAATGCTGCTATAATCATTGGGGATCACATACTCCTTTGAATCAGTGTTTTTGTATCCTTTGGGTAAATACTTAGTACTGCAATTGCTGGGTTGTAGGGTAGTTGTATTTTTAACTTTTTGAGGAAATTCCTTACTGTTTTCCAGAGTGGCTGCACCAGTTTGCATTCCACCAATAGTGTAAGAGCGTTCTCCTTTTTCCAAATCTCCATTAAAACTTGCTTCATGTGTTGTTAATTTTAGCCATTCTGACTAGTGTGAGGTGATATATCATTGTAATTTTGATTTGTAATGAGTGATGTTGAGCATCTTTCCATTTGCCTGTTAACCATCTGTATGTCTTCTTTGAAAAATGTCTATTCATGTCTTCTGCCCATTTTTTAACTTGATTATTTGTTTTTGAGGTAATGAGTTTGGTAATTTATTTATAAATTTTGGATATCATCCCTTTATCAGATATATCATTTGCAAATATCTTCTCCCATTCTGTAGGTTGCTTTTTAGTTCCGTTGATTGTTTCCTTCACTGTGGACAAATTTTTGTCTTGATGAAATCCCAATAATTTATTTTTGCTTTTGTTTCCCTGGCTTCAGGAGACACATCTAGTAAGAAGTTGCTAATGTCTATGTCAAAGAGATTCACGTCTGTGTTCTCTAGGATTTTGATGGTTGCTTGTCTCACATTTGGGTATTTCATCCATTTTGAATTTATTTTTGTGTATGCTGTAAGAAAGTGGTCCAGTTTCATTCTTTGGCATGTTGTTGTCCCATTTTCTCAACACCATTTGTTGAAGAGACTGTCTTTTTCCCATTGGATATTCTTTTCTGCTTTGTCGAAGATGAGTTGAACCTACAGTTGTGGGTCCATTTCTAGGTTTTCTATTCTGTTCCATTGATCTAGGTGTCTGTTTTTTTTGCCAGTACCATACTGTCTTGATGACTACAACTTAATATAGCTTAAAATCTGGAATCATGATGCCTCCAGTTTTGTTTTTCTTTTTCTGGATTGCTTTGGCTATTGCTTTTGTGGTTCCATAGAAATTTTAGGATTGTTTGTTCTAGCTCTACAAAAAATGCTGTCGGTATTTTGATAGGGATTTCATTAAATGTGTAGATTGATTGGGTAGTTTAGACATTTTAGCAATGTTTGTTCTTGCAATCCGTGAACAAGGAATGCTTTTCTATTTCTTTGTATCATCTTCCATTTCTTTCATAAGTGTTCTATAGTTTTCAGAGTATAGATCTTTTACCTTTTTAGTTAGGTTTATCTTATTGTTTTTGGTACGATCGCAAATGGGATTGATTCTAACAATGTTCTAACAATGTTTTGGTGAAGTATTTTGGGTTTTCTATATAGAGTAACATGTCATCTGAAAATAGTAATAGTTTTAATTCTTCATTGCCAATTCAGATGCCTTTTATTTCTTTTTGATATCTCATTGCTGGGGCTAGGACTTCCAGTACTATGTTAAATAACAATGGTGAGAGTGAGCATCCCTGGCTTGTTCCTTACTGTAGAGGAAAGCTCTTAGTTTTCCCAGAGGATATTAGCTGTGGGGTTTTGATATATGACCTCTATTATGTTAAGGTATGTTCCCTCTAACCCTACTTTGTTGAGGGCTTTTCTCATGAATGGATGTTTTACTTTTTCAAATGCTTTTTCTGCATTTATTGAAAGGATCGTATAGTTTCTATCCTTTTTTCTATTAATGTGATATATCACATTGACTGTTTTGTGAATATTGAACAATCGTTGAGCACTGGATAAATCCCATTGATTGTGGTGAGTAATTCTTTTAATATTCTGTTGGATTCAATTTGCTACTATTTTGTTGTCAATATTCCATCCATTTTCAGCAGGAATATTGGCCTGTAATTATCTTTATTAGTGAAATCTGTGTCTGGTTGTGAAATCAAGGTAGCGCTAGCCTCATAGAAAGAATTTGGAAGTTTGTCTTCCATTTCTAATTTTTTGGAATAATTTGAGAAGAATAGGTATTAACTCTCATTTAAATGTTTGGCAGAATTCTCCTGGGAAGTAATCTGGCCCTGGACACTAGGAGATTTTTTATTACTGATTCAATTTCAGTTGATCTGTTCAAGTTTTCTATTTTTTCCTGTTTCAGTTTTGGCAGATTATCTGTTTCTAGGAATTTATCCATTTCTTCCAAGTTGTCCAATTTGTTGGCATATAATACCTCATATTATTCTCTTGTAATTGTTTTTATTTCTGCAGTGTTGGCTGTGATCTCTCCTCTTTCATTCGTGATTTTATTTATTTGGGTCCTTTCTCTTTTCTTTCTCATAAGTCTGGCTAGGGGGTTATCAGTTTATTTTTATTTTTATTTTTTCAGAGAACCATCTCCTGGTTTCATTGATCTGTTCCAATGTGTTTTTAGTTTCTATATCATTTATTTCTGCTCTAATCTTATTTCCCTTCTTCTGTTGGCTTTGGCTTCATTTGTTGTTCTTTTTCTAGTTCCTTTAGGTTTAAAGTTAGGTTGCCTTTTTGAGATTTTTCTTGCTTCTTGAGGTAGGCCTTTTTGTTATATACTTCTCTCTTAGGATCTTTTTTCTTACATCCCAAAGGTTTGGACTGTCGTGTTTTCATTTTTCTTTTGCTTCCAGGTATTTTTTGTTAAGTATTCTTTGATTTTCTGGCTGACCTATTTATTATTTATCATGTATGTAGTATCATGTTGTTTAATTTGCATGTATTTGTGCTCTTTCCTAATTTTTTCTTATGATTGACTCCAAGTTTCATAGTGTGGTCAGAAAATATGAATGGCATGATCATTTTGTACTTACTGAAACCTGATTTGTGACTTAGTATGTGATCTATTCTGAATATCTCATGTGCATCTGAAAAAAAAATTATATTCTGCTGCTTTAGGAAGAAGTGTTCTGAATATGTCCATTATGTCCCTTTGCTTCAGAGTGTCATTTAAAGCCATTGTTTTCTTTTTTGATTTTCTGCTTAGATGATCTGTCCTTTGATGTAAATGGGGTGATAATGTCCCCTAGTACTTTTGTATTATTGTCAATGAGTTCCTTCATGTTTGCTATTAATTATTTTATGTATTTGGGTGTTCCAAGTTGGAGGCATACATATTTACAATTGTTAGATCTTCTTGTTGGATGGTCCTCTTTAGTGATATAGTGCCCTTCTTCATCTCTTGTTCCATCTTTGGCTTAAAATGTAGTTTGTCTGATGTAGGTATTGTTACTTTGGCTTTCTTTTGATTTCCATTTTCATGATAAATATTTCTCTATCTCCTCCCTTGTTAAATTTTTTAATGTTTTTTTTATTATTATTGTCAATTATTATTATTATTTTGAGAGAGAGAGAGAGAAAGAGAGAGAAAGGGAAAGAGTGTGAGAGGGGGAGGGGCAGCAAGAGAGGGAGACACAGAATCCAAAGCTGGCACCAGACTCTAAGCTGTCAGCACAGAGCCTGATGCTGGGCTCAAACACACAAGCCATGATATCACAACCTGAGCTGAAGTCAGATACTTAACCAATGAAGTCACCCAGGTGCCCCATCCATCTCCTCACTTCCAATCTGCAGGGTCTTTAGGTCTAAAATGGGTCTTTCCAGGAAGCATATAAAGGTGTCTTGCTTTTTTGTCCGTTCTGACATGCTATGTCTTTTGATTGGAGTGCTTAGTTCATTTATATTCAGAGTCATTATTGATAGTCACAAATTTCATGCCATTTTATAACTCGTTTTGTCATGTCATTGTTTTTGGAGATTTTCTTTCTAGTCTTTCTAATCTTCTAGTCTTCTAGATGTTCCTTTCTAGTCTTCATTACTTTTAGTGTTTCTTTCCCATTCAAAGAGTACCCTTTCACATTTCTTGCAGGACTAGTTTGGTGGTCACGAACTCCTTTAGTTTTTATTTGTCTGGGAAACTCTTTCTCTCCTTCTGTTCTGAATGATAGCCTTGCTAGATATAGTATTCTTGGCTGCAGATTTTTCCTGATATCATGCCACTTCCTTCTGGCTTGCCAAATTTCTGTGGAGAGGTCTGCTGCTAACCTTACTGGTCTTCCCTTGTAATAAGTTAGGCACTTCTTTTGTCTTGCTGCTTTTAGGATTTTTTATCGCTGTATTTTGCAAATTTAATTACAAGCTGTCTTGGTGTTTGCCTGTTTTTGTTGATTTTTATGGGAGCTGTCTATGCCTCCTGGATTTGGATATCTGTTTCCTTCCCCAGATTAGGGACGTTTTCAGCTACTATTTCCTCAAATAAACCTTATACCACCTTCTCTCTCTCTTCTTCTGGGACTTCTATGATACAAAGGTCATTACATTTGATGGAGTCACTGAGTTCCCTAAGTCTATTCTCATGATCTATAGTTCTTTCTTTTTTGCCTTGCTTCCTTATTTACCAATATTCTATCTTTTATGTCACTATTTGCTCCTTTGATTCTTCCATCCTTGGTGTCATTACATCCAAATGGTTTTGAATCTCAGTTGTATTTTTCATTTCTACCTGCTTACTTTTCAACTCTTTTATCTCTGTGGTAAGGGTCTCCCTGATGTCTTCCATGCTTTACTCAAACTCAGCAAGTATCCTTATGATCGTTGCTTTAAATTATCCACCTGGCATATTATTTATGTCTGTTTTGATTAAATCTCTGGCCATGACCTTTTCTTGTTTTTTTTCTTTTGGAATGAATTCCTCCATCTTGAATTTTGTCTGGGTCTCTGTCTTCTTTGTGTTATAAAAGTCTGTTATGTTTCCTGTTCTTGCAGGTAATGGCTTTATGAAGAAGTTGTCATATAGTGTCCAGGGCTTGGTGCTTCAGGTTGTCTCTGGTGTGGGCTACATGAACTCTACTTCTGTGTTTTAGCTGCTGTATCCCTCAGGCCAATCCTCTGCAGAGGCTCTTCCTGCCTGTAGTGGTTAGTGTTGGGACCTTACCCAGATTATGGTGAGTTTAACTAGGTTTGCTCTGGTCTGCTTGTTAAATGACACCTAATGATATTTCCACTAGGATTGAAGCCTTGTAGAGCTCTATGGCTGATAGATGTGGTGAGTGCAGAGGTTTCTACTAGCCTTCCGGGGAAAGGGCCTGCTATGGTGGTCCTTAGGCACATATGCTGGAAAAAAAAGCAGCATCAGCAGAGTGCAGTAGGCAGAACTTGGTTTCAGCATATTAGGCAGCCATTGTTGGCACTGTATTGTTTACTGATGTTCATTTATGCTGAGGGGTGGTGGAGGGGAATGGCGTCAGCTAGCTCTTTTGCCCCCAGAGAGGGGAATCTGTGACTTTTGCTCTCTGTGAATCACTCACAGAAGAGTGAATAATATCCCCTTTTACATCCCAGGCATTTTTCAGATTGTTATTTTCACACTGTCTGTCTCTGGGTTGCTGGCCTGTCAGGAGCAGCTCAGTGCAATTTAGCCTCTATCCCACCAAAGCCTGCTGACTTCTATAACTCCAAACTTTAGGAACGTGCTGTGATGGGGGCCTATGTTGTTATTCTGGAGGAGGGTCTTGCCACATTGGGACAGAGGCAGGTTTCACCGAGAAGGCAAGTTGTGTGAGAACACAAAGATGAGAACACAAAGGATTTCGAGCCAGCAGGCTCAACAGCCAGTGTATGGGTTAGTCACCATCAGCAGGTGTCTCTGCACCTTTGCTGAGGGGCAGGGGAGGGAAAAGATGCCCGCTGGCTATTTGGTCGCCATATAGGCAATTCCGGAATGCCACCTCTCACATATGTGCTCCAAGAGCTAACATTCTCTCCATGCACCTTAGGTGATCCTCAGATTGTTTTGTCTGCCCAGGGTTGCTTCAACTGCCTTCTCTCCTGGAGTAGCCTCTATCGTATGCTCCCAAACTCTAGTCTTTATGCCCCACTGGTTGTAAAAATAATCATGAAAATCAGCCCTTCTTGTTTTCCCAGCCAGTGCCTTTGGGGAAGTGTTCTCTTTGTTCATTTCTTTGTGTACTCCTCTCTCTCTCTCTCTCTCTCTCTCTCACACCTTTCTCTATGACTATGGCTCCCTCCTCCTGCAGCACCCACTATTTATTTCTTCCCCAAACTCTGTCTCCACACTTCCTAACTTCCTTCATGTTGCCCCTTCTCTCCCTCTTGGTGTTCAGATTTTTCTGTCAGTCCTCAGGTGGATTTCTTGAGTATTCAGAATGATTTGTTATTTATCTAGCTGTTTTTGAGGGGTGAGGCAAGCCTAGGGTTCTTCACTATGCCACAATCTTAGCTTCCCCCACTCTGTATAAGCCTCATTCAATTAGTTCAAAGCCCATAGAACAGGACTAATGTTTCCGGGAAGAAAAAGAAATTCTATCTGTGTACCGCATCTTAATGCCTGAGATTCCACTCTTCCCTTCCTAACAACCTACCCTGTACAGTTTGAGCTTGACTAGGCAGCCCTCACAATCATGTATGTAACTCATGATCATAGATTGAAACAAATGAAATCAAGCTGACATAGTTAATTAGCTTAAAAAATATTTCTAGAAAGGCATCTCATTGAACCAAATTATGGCAACTGAGGAATATTTGGAAAAGTGCCATGCAAGATAAGTCACTCTTAATCTTTAGGGATTTGGAAAAATGAACCACTTATGTGAAGTCCACACCACACTGCAACATTAAGAATGATAATTATGTCAAACCACCTCTGAGATTAAAAAAGGCATCACAGGAGAATACAAATTAAAACTGAAAAGAAGAATAACACAAACAACATTGCAAGTATCTAGAGAACTTGCATTAACAAAAGAACTTATGGGTTAAAATATGTAGGTTCATGAGCTCCAATCTATTGATGCTCATTAATCTCACTCAGTTTGAAGGATATCACATCAAGAACATCTCAAGAAAGAAATGCTAATCTCCTGACAGTCGGTCTGTACATTTTTTGGAATTTATATATGAATCAAGAAGGATTTTGCAAAATGCAATTCCACTTGCTTTTCTGATCGTAATTCAATGTGGAAATAAAAAGAGAAAAAGAAAAGAATGTAAGGAAATTGAACTAGAATAATAAATCGAAAGAAAGCAGGTATCATCCTCAGAAACAATAAATACATCTTGAAAAGCAATATGCTAATTCTTTGTATACTACAATGTACCTTTTTTTCCCTTAAAAACTGTGAAAGCAAAACCAAATGATTTGCTTTGTGCACCTGGCATCAGACACAATTAGTCATTTCTGAGTATCCTTAGGAAAGCACAGCTTTTCTCATGGATGTAAATGCTTTCAGCTCATTTCAATAAGAGACATTTCTGTCCTGCGGCATCCCTTTTTGAGGCAGTGGATTTGGAGCATTTAGATAAAAACAAACTCCCTCTGCTCAGAATGTGATTAAAGCCGCTGTGTGAGCAGTGAGCAAAGAGCAAAGGGGCCCTAGACATCAATCTGAGTCTTGTGATATGCTTTCAGTTAAAAAGGGGAAACCCAGGTGATGCTTCTACATTTCACAGGCCAGTTGGTAAAGATGAGAATCCCTCAACAAAATGAGGCTGCCTTCATTCCCATAGTCAGTTCCAGCACTGGCATCAGGCCGTAGACCCAAGTACACTGAATTTCTAATTAAGTTAGTAGTATATGGAAATGCCAGCAACCCCAATTGTGTAGAATACAATAGGAGAAAAATCTTAAGAACGGACAGGAGGGTTTTTGTTTAGCCATCTCTCAAAAGTGATGCAATTAGATATTCTTTTTTTTTCCCTACGTCTGAGTTATGAAAATAGCATTCTCAATTTTGCGCATCTCTTCAGCTACCATGAACAATGTGGCGCATTTTACTCAAGTTTGTCTTTAGCAACACCTTGAAGCAACTGGAAATTTTGGCCGTTTTGCTTTTTTTTTTTTTTTTTTTAATTTGTGTTTACTTAAGATGTAACACTCTTCAGAGGAAAGCATTCTTTGAAATCTAAGATCATATTCAAATAATAAGCTGTTTCTACTTTTTCCATAGTTAAGTATAATATTGCAATCAATAGAACCACAGGTGGTTAGTGCCTGATTATCACAGGAAAAGTGATGTCTTAGCTGTGTATATCTCACAATATAAATTTGTAACACCTCACTAATCTAACGCAAAAAAAGGAAGATGTAAAGTATTATATAGAGCAGTCATAAGAGGGGAAGTAAAATGAAAAGGGAATGTGTTAAAATATTTGTAATTCAGAAATACCAGGGCAGATCCTCCCAAACTGTATTCTCAAAATTATACTAGAATGTAATTTTCTTAGCCATCTGCAAAGGGATCTGTAGGTATTTACCAGAGCAACTGTGCATTGGAAAAAGGAAAATAATCCATTTTTTTCCAGTGTTCCCCTTCCTCCACAAAAAGGAATATCCTCAAATACAACATTCAAAATCACCTTCTCGGAGATTCACAAGGTCTAATGGCTTATTATATGCTCTGATAGGCCCTGCATTAAAATAGAAAATAGAACAAAACAAACCATCAACCATACGTTGGGTCAGTTTGGTTAAGTCAAAGGGCCTCAAACTTATGTGACTACTGACACCTCTTTATGGAAACTTAGTTTTCATCAAACAATATATTGTTTTGAGCATTTGTTTGGGGAAAACTGCACAGGGCTGTTAGCTTCACACTCGATTTATTTTTTTAAAAAATCAGTGTTTTTTTTTTAATGACGTTTGTTGCTTCTTTTTTTCTAAATCATTGTATTTGATTTGGAGACCCCATCAAAATCCAGTACAGTTGTCACACTCAGTCCTCTACAGATTTTATTCCCTAATAATGTAGATTAGTTTGTACAGAAGTTTACATTTACACTTGTACATTGCCCATCATTCCTCTAAAGACTATTGCACATTTTCTTTCTCCTCACACCTTCCCCTACTTCTTAATGCTGGTGACTTTGATTTTTTTTTTTTCATTGAGAAAACAGAAGAAATAAAAACAGCCCACTCATCTTTCCATGAACAAATCTATCAATGTACCTGAACTCATACATCCTGCTTTTCCACCTGTTACCAACAATCAAACCTGTAGAAATGTTTCCAACTTAAAACAACAAAAAACCTCTTTGATACACTGTGCTCTCATATAACTAGTTGCTACCGCCTTCACATCTGCCTGTTCTTTTTTTTTAACACAAACACTAATTTTGACTGAGAAGTAATACTAGTTAAGAAATCACTATGGCGAATGCTACCAAAACCTTTACTGGCCAACCCCAGTGATTAATTTTAACCAACATCATATAGATGTTAATCATTTTATACAATACAACCTTCCTTCTTTCATGAAAACTTTTCTTTTGTAGATTCCCAAATAAAAACCTCTACTGGATTTCTCCCATCTTAATGAATCCTATTCAGTCTAATTAATGACTTATTCTCCAATTCCCAAAGTCTATGTGCTCACTCTCAGACCTTTTCTTCTCTTTTGAGTTGACTACACTCATTCCCATGCACTTGAATTCATTTTATATGCGGACAACCCTCAGGTGTATCTACTGAGCTCATAATTTGATATTTCCACTTCTAAACATCTTCATTAAAATATGAATTTGGCATGCAAAACTTAGCACAGTCAAAATTGGCTTCCTGATTCATAAGCCTGCTCCTCCAATATTCTTTGTGTCAGTGGGTGATACCCAAACCCCAAGATTTATCCTTGCTCTCTCAGTCTCTGAAACTGCACATGCAGTCTATCAATCAACTGGTTGCTGAGCCATCTGCAAGTTGGTTGCTTACTCTTAGTAAGCTCAGCCGTAAGCTTTCAAATATGAGTTCTAACCTTCTACTGCTACTAGCCCATTAAACCATCATCGTTTCTTTTCCAAATTATTTTTAAAAACCTATGAATAAACTGGTCTTTGAAATTTCACCTGATTTATTACTTATATTCTACATACAATCCCAAGTAATTGGATTCTGATTCTGATTCAGTCCCTCTGGCCTTACTGTTGAATGTATGCAGGTCCCTCCTTTCACAGACCTTTGTAATTGTTATGGCCATTTTTCAACCAGGAATGTCTTTCCCCTGATCTCTGTTTGCCTGGTTCCTTTATGTTATTCTTGTTTCTTCTCCTCTGTTGTCATTCCAGAAAAAAGACCTTTCCCCAGCACCCCTGCTTTCTAATCTCTCCCTTCTTCCCTCACTCTCATTCCCACATCCAGCTTTAACTTTGCATATGCCATTGTTCTGAATAATAATAAGAATTGATGACAGCCACAGTTTTGGTTTTGCAGAGGAAAACTTCATTAATTATAAGGGAAAGGGAAAATAAGGAATTGAACAATTATAGTAAACATAAAGAGAGAGAGAGAGAAGTATAGAAAAGAACAAAAAATGCTCAATACATCAACTCAGTATTCACAACATCCAACCTTCTGGCTGGGAAAGCCCCACTGTGAATAGCCTAGTTGGGGTCCGATTAAGGGTACAAGGCAGAGTGTTCTCCTCTAAGGTGAGACTTCCAATTATTTCCACCAGGGCAATATATATATATATATATATATATATATATATATATATATATAAAACCTGTGTGTGATTTATGGTTAGTCATTAAGTTTGCCTAAGTGCAGTCCCAAGCAAGCTGGTTTTTCTCTGCTTTTCTTATCACATCTCATAATTTCAGGAGCCAGAGCGGCTACATATTTCTCTTCCCTCCCTGATCCATTCCAGGGGGCCAGCCTGGTCTGATTCGAGGAAGTGAGGTATGTCAATCCCTCTTGGCGTCAGGAACAGAAGGGCCAGTTCTGATCAGGAGGCCAGATAGAGAGTACAAGCCAACTAAGGCCCCATGACTGCATGCATGCAGTTCTGAGCAGAAATGCTTAAGTCACACAAAAAAGTTCTATACCGATCAGCCATTTATCATTAACCTGAAACTATAATTCAGGTATGTGTTTATTTACTGTATTTTCCACTAGAATATGAACTATAAACAGCAGCAGAAGGTTGCCTGGGTGGCTCAGTCAGTTAAGTGTCCAACTTCAGCTCAGGTCATGATCTCACGTTTCGTGAGTTCCAGCTCGTCTGGCTCTGTGCTGGCATCTCAGAGCCTAGAGCCTGCTTCAGATTCTGTCTCGCTTTCTCTCTGTCCCTCCTCACTCACACTCTGTCCCTGTCTCTCTCTCAAAAATAAATGAACATTGATAAAAATTGTTAAAAAAAAAAACAAAAAAAAAACAGCAGCAGTTAATCTGCCAGTTTATTTCTCTATTCCCTTGTCTTTGGACAATACCTGTCACAAAATAGATTCCCAAAACTATTTGTTGAATAAAATAATCATATGCTCCCAAAGTCACATGTGCTGTGCTATTTGCTTATGTTTTAAATGAATGGCATATGGTCCCTGAAGGAGCTCACACCCAGCCGGGTATCCTGATGCAAAAAAATGAATTGTCTGGTTTCCTCTTATTATTGTACTTAAAAGTTTAGCCTAGTAAAACACTGTTAAGTTGTTTTAGTTTTTCTTTAAAAATGTTAAAGACTGGGGCGCCTGGGTGGCTCAGTCGGTTAAGCGTCCGACTTCGGCTCAAGTCACGATCTCGCGGTCTGCGAGTTCGAGCCCCGCATCGGGCTCTGGGCTGATGGCTCAGAGCCTGGAGCCTGCTTCCGATTCTGTGTCTCCCTCTCTCTCTGCCCCTCCCCCATTCATGCTGTGTCTCTCTCTGTCTCAAAAATAAATAAACGTTAAAAAAAATTAAAAAAAAATGTTAAAGACTTATTTGGTAAATGAATTAAGTAGGATTAAGACAATTGCTAAAGGTCCTAATTTATGTGGTTATTATAACTATTTTTGTTTATTTTCCCAATATTCCTAAGATTCTTTTCTCTTTCAAGACCTCTACTTCATGCTCTTATAAAAAATATATTGTAAAGATGACCTGAACTCAGTGTTTTATGAAGAAAAAAGACATTTAGAACATATGCATAAATTAACAAATTCTAGAATGCATTTTTGGCACAATACAATATAAAATCAGAAGGAAAATAACTAAATGCTACCTATGGAAGTGAAATTGAGTTTCACATATTAGAAAGTGGGGCTCTTGAATATAAGTTAGGAGTTAATGTTACAGGCAAGGCTGGCTGTCCACTAACGAACATTCTTTGTGTTTGAGCAGTGTCCACACAGTAATAGTTGTTTCATACCTCAAATGTATAATCTCAACAGGGAATGGGTAGATATTTCCAAATACACTTAGATATAATAAACACGGCACATGGATAGAGGTGTAGACTTGTCTATATCAGGTGTATCTAAAGAAACACTAATACGTTCTGAATTCAGATATTATAATCTACAACTTTATAGCATCTGGTGAAATAGCCCTGTCATTGTGATTGGGGTTCTTATCCAATCTTCTAGCTGTAAATGTCATGTACATTTCCTCCTTTTTTGTCTCCAGTTCAGACATCTTCCTTGCATTCCTGGGCTTGTGTGTTCAGCAACTTATTTGAGCTCTGCACTTGAATGTCTAAAACGTAATACCTAAGTCCCTCCAAATTCTGCATAACGCTCAGTCTGCTTGATCTCAGTTATGCCACTCCTTCTCTCTAGTTTTTATCTCCAAAGCCATCACCATCTCTTTTCCGTTTTTTTTTTTTTTAATTTTTTAAAAATATTTATTTATATTTGAGAGAGAGAGAGAGAGAGAGAGAGAGAGAGAGAGAGGAGCAGAGAGGGAAGGAGACACAGAATCCAAAGCAGGATCCAGGCTCTGAGCTGTCAGCACAGTCTAACGTGGGATCCGAACTCGTGAACTGTGAGTTCATGACCTGAGCCGAAGTCGGGCACTTCACTGACTGAGCCTCCCAGGCGCCTCACCATCTGTTCTCTTTCTCTTACATTTAAAGTTCCATTTGTCAGGAGAAGTGGCTGGCTATATATTCCAAGAATGTCCAAACTCCAGTGGCCTCTCAGCACTTCAGCCAGTGTCACCCCAGTCCAGGACACCATCACCTCTTGCTGGAGTTTTTGTAATATTCTCTGTGATATTTTTCTCCTTCTATGCCCATGATAAGATTGCTCTTTTGTGGTCCTTTGAAATTAGACATGACAGTGTGACTTGCCTTGCCAAATAAAATGTAAATGGCGGTGACACAAGAAGCATTGAGAATTGATGCATGTTTTGCTGCATACCCTTTTCTACGTCACATGCTGTAGAAACCCCCAAGGCAGAGCTTCTTCCAGTTTCAGCTCCTAATGGCCATGAGGAGCAGAGAACACCTGTGTATTTGTGTTGGGCACGGATGCATGAGAAGTAAAATTTATTGGGGTGATTTAATGAGGTTATGGGATTGTTTGATATATCAGTATGACCTAGTCTATCGTAACCAGTCTGAACTCCTAACTGGAACCCAGGTCTACTCTTAAAAATGCAGCCAGAGCAATCCTGACTTAATGCAAATTAAGTTTCTCCACTCCTCTGTCCAAACCCATCTATGAGTCCTCATTTCTTTCCAAATAAAAGATTTCTTACTTTGACATCCAAGGCCCAATGTGATCTGACTCCCATTCCCTCTCTGATCTTATTGCTGATCTATTTGTCTAGCTCACTCTATTCCAGCGATAGTCACCTTCTTTTTGTTGTTGCTGTGACATGGCTGGCATGCTCCCAACTCTGAGGCTCCTTTCTCTCCCTGAAGTGCTCTTCTCTCACACATTCCTGATGGATCACTCCCAGTGCTACTTTAAACCTTTTCCTAAATGTTACCTTCTCAGTGAAGCTTTTTTTCTATCTCACTTTTTTTCAAGGTTCAGTCTCTTCCTAAAATGCACCATGCTCATAAACCTGATCTAATTTTCCTGGCACTACCACTTAATGAACGTAATTTGTTAGTTTATTATGTTTGTGGATCTCTGTCTGATATTCTGCAATAGAATGTGAGCTTCACAAGGGCAAGCTTTATTTTGTCTGTTTTGCTCAATTGTGTATCACAAGGGCTAGAACGGAGCTTGACACAATTGAATGTATTGCTGATTAAATGATGAATGAATGCAATTGGGAAAGAATTTGTTTTTAACTCATTCTAGTTTACATATCCCATTGAATACCTTATTAAGTAGAATACTGTTGGACCATTGACAGAGTCCTGATCCTCAGATAGGAAAAATAATGTGAGTATATCTGCTTATGTGAATTTCTGCTTAGTACAGACCTATGTCTTGAGGGTGTTCCTCGATGATGGTGTAGGAAGATCCTGATTTATCTCCATTCACAGACACACCAAATCTACAGCTACATGTGAAACAATTCCTTTGAAGAATACCTGAAAACTAGTTGAACAGCTCCATGACGATGAATGGTAGAAGGGCCACAATGGAGAGTCGAAGATATGACTTTACCAAAAACCTCACCCTCGGGATGGCAACCCACCATCAGGAGGGATCTCACAAAGGCAGTTTCTCCCTAAAGAGTGAGAGGTTATTTTCCTCATCAGGCACTCCAGCACTTGAGACCACCAATAAAGAGATGAACCCCCAAAATGTCTGGCTTAGAAGACTAATGAGCCTCGTGACCAGGAAACCTGGCTGGAGGGAACCGAAATACTTCTTTTTGGGGGCTCACTTGCAGATTCACTCTTCCTGGAGACCAACACAAAAGCAGCCATTAGAAAAGCTCCTAGACCATATGAGGGGGAGATTTGTTTGCTAATCCTAAAGTATCTGCTGGAGGCATGGGGGCCTGTTGGGTGGCCCCAGCAATGGAGGTACTGGCAGGGGACATTTATGAACTTTTCCTCTACCCTGGGAGTGCTTTCCGGCAAGCCCTGGCCCTGAACTCTCCCATGACACTACAACAGCCAGTGGGCATACTCCAGCTCTGTGCTCTCCACTGTCTTATTAAAGCATATAGGAGAGAGCAGTCCACACATGGGGCATTTCTTGATTGAGTGGCTCCAGTAGCCATGGGACTTGCATTCCTGGATCCCACAGGACTGTAACTATCAGAGAAATAGTTCTTGGCAGACTGCCAACTCCAGGGCACTACAGAGGCAGAAACACACCCCCAGTCTTTCTGTGAAAAAAAAAGCCTATTTACTTGCACTGAAGCATTAGCCTGAGTGGTAGAAATCACGTTTGCCATACATCTTGAAGCCACAGAGGTGCTTTCAGGGAACATAACCCAGAGAGACACCACCTTTGCTCCATCCCTCAGTATCACTACAGTTTGTTGGTATCTTCCAGAATGGAGCTTACACAGTCATCTGAAAGCCCCAGTAACTGCAACTGTCATCCAGGGAACACCTTCAGATTGTCTGGTCTGGGGGCCAGCAAAGTTTAAGACATGTTTATCCATGTAGAAGGCCCAAAGATTCCATCAAAAAACTGTCAAAACTAATAAATAAATTCAGTAAGGCTTCAAGGTACAAAGTTAACATACAAAAATCTGTTGCATTTCTAACACTAATAATGAACTATCAGAAAGACAAAATAAGAAAAAAAATAATTTATATTTGCCTCAAAAAGAATAAAACACCTAGGAATAAATTTAACCAAGGGAGAGAAAGACCTGAACACTGAAAACTGTAAGATAGTGATGAAAGAAATTAGACATCAATAAATGGAAAGACATTCCATTTTCATTGATTAGAAGAATTAATATTGTTGAAATTTCATACTAGAGATTCAGTGTAATCCCTATCAAAATCCCAGTGGTGCTTTTCACAGCAAAATAACAAATAATTCTAACATTGGTATGGAAATACAAAAGACTCCAAATAACCAAAGCAATCTTGTGAAAGAAGAACAAAACTGGAGGCATCACATCACACTGTCTCATTTTAAAGTGTATTATAAAGTTGTAGTAATGAAAACAGTATGGTATTAGAATAAAAATAGACACATAGATAGATGGAACAGAATAAAGAGCCCAGAGATAAGCAAATGCACGTATGGTTAATTAATTTATGACAAAAGAAGCAAGGATATACAATGAAAAAAGATAGTCATTTTAATAAATATACTGTAAAAACTGGACACACATATGCAAAAGAATGACACTAGATCACTATCTTAGATTCCATGCAAAAATTAACTCAAAATGGATTAAAAGCTGGAATGTAAGACCTGAAACCATAATATGCCTAAGAAAAAACAGGCAGTAAACTCCTTGACACTTGTCTCAGCGATGACTTTTTTGGGATCTGACTCCAAAAACAAAAATAACAGAAGCAAAAATAATCAAGTGGGACTACAACAAACCAAAGGCTTCTGCACGCCAAAGGAAATTGCCAACAAATGAAAGGACAGTCTACTGAATGGGAGAAAATATTTGCAAATCATATATCTGATAAGTGCTTAGTATAAAAAATTTATAAGTAACTCATACAACTCAGGGCACATGGGCAGCTCAGTTGGTTAAGCATCTGACTCTTGGTTTCAGCTCAGCTTATGATCTCATATTTTGTGGGTTCGAGCCCCGTGTTGGGCTCTGCACTGATATGTGCTAAGCCTGCTTGGGATTCTCTCTCTTGCCCTCTCCCTCTGCCTCCCTCTGCAATATACATTATGATGACTCTAGTCAATAATATTGTAGTTCATATTTGAAAGTTGCGAAGAGAGCAAATCTTAAAAGTTCTCATCACAAAAAAAAAAAAAAAAAATTATACTGCTGTGTGGTGACAGATGGTAATGAGACTTACTGTGATGATCATTTTGCAGTATATACAGATATGAAATCATTATATTATATGCCTAAACTAATATAATATGTCAATTATACCTCAAAAGAAGGAAATGTGTTAAAAGATATAGATTTTTTGTCTCATATTGGGTGATACTAAAAATCAGTGTTTATCATGGGAGTGTTGAGGATTTATGCATGGTTTAAAAAAAAATAATTGAGGAAAAAGTCATGTTTAAAAGATGGGGTTGGGGTGCCTGGGTGTCTCAGTGGGTTAAGCATCCGACTTCGGCTCAGGTCATGATCTTGTGGTTCGTGGATTTGAGCCCTGCGTCAGGCTCTGTACTGATAGCTCAGAGCTTGGAGCTGCTTCAGATTCTGTGTCTGCCTCTCTCTCTGCTTCTCCCCTGCTCATGCTCTTTCTCTCTCTCTCAAAAATAAATAAACATTGGGGCGCCTGGGTGGCGCAGTCGGTTAAGCTTCCGACTTCAGCCAGGTCACGATCTTGCGGTCTGTGAGTTCGAGCCCCGTGTCGGGCTCTGGGCTGATGGCTCAGAGCCTGGAGCCTGTTTCCGATTCTGTGTCTCCCTCTCTCTCTGCCCTTCCCCCATTCATGCTCTGTCTCTCTCTGTCCCAAAAATAAATTAAAAAAAACGTTGAAAAAAAAAATAAACATTAAAAAAAATTAAAAAAAATAAAAGATGGGGTAAGGAGTGAATATTGACACACAAATAGACTAAGTAGAATAAGCATTGCTTATCTTGTCAATTCTTAATCTATTTTATTAATCAGTATTAATCATGTTTAATCAAAATTAATTATTTCTAATTCTATATAGCTAATATTTTTTCCTGAACCTGTGTCCTTGCTGACTCTACCCTTTGTTACACCCTATGTAAAGAAAACACTTTTAGGTATTTATGTGATTTTTCTTCCAAATTCTTTATTATCCTCAGTTTCTCCCTTCTTTTGAAAAAGAGCAAGTTTATAGTTACTAGGAAAACTATTGACAATCACATCAGATTGGAAGCTGAAACAATAACCCATTCTTAGGTGAAACATGACATTCAATGTCCATATGTCTCTTGGTATTTCTCAGTATAAGGAAAATATAATGAGAACAGGAGAAAAAGGGACATTCCCTTTTTCATTCATAAAATCAAAACTATTTTTAAAAAACTTACGGCATGGTGTAGAATGAATGTTTGTGCACCCACCCCCATCAAATTTGTATGTTGAAATTCTAACCTTCTGTGTGATAGTATTAGGAGATGGGCCTTTGGGATGTAATTAGGTTGATAATAGAGCCCTCAAGAATGAGATTAGCGCTGTTATAAAAAGACATTCCAGAGAGTTTTCTCACCCATTTAGGCACGTGAGGACACAGTGAGAAGAAGGTCATTTATGAGCCCGGAGACAGGCTCTCATCAGACACCTAATCAGTTGATGCTCAATCTTGGATTCCCCAGCCTCCAGAACTGTAAGAAATATATTTCTTATGAATTACTTTATGTATGGTATTTTTGTATAGTAGTCTGAATGGACTAAGACAGACACCTTCAAAAGCATTAAGGCGAAGCATTCAGCTTCCATAAATAAACTGGCTTTTATTTTTATTTATTTTTTTTTTAATTTTTTTTTTTTCAACGTTTATTTATTTTTGGGACAGAGAGAGACAGAGCATGAACGGGGGAGGGGCAGAGAGAGAGGGAGACACAGAATCGGAAACAGGCTCCAGGCTCCGAGCCATCAGCCCAGAGCCTGACGCGGGGCTCGAACTCATGGACCGCGAGATCGTGACCTGGCTGAAGTCGGACGCTTAACCGACTGCGCCACCCAGGCGCCCCTAAACTGGCTTTTAAAAAATAGTTTTGTGTTATATTTGACCAACATATAATCTTTTTTATTATAGGCAAACTATCTGAGACCCAATCAACAAATTATTTACTGATGGTTGTAACACCAAATTTCAATGTCAAAGTTATGAATAGAATTCAAATTTATGGACTTCTAGTGGGCAGTTTACAATGTTAAACTGACTCTTAAAATTCACTAGCTAAAAATAGTATGATTTTTGTATAACACATATTACTACTACTAATGCTATTCCTAGTCATTTTTTGAAAAAACAAGTTTATTACTACTTAATAGAACTTTAGAGCTGAATGTGATTTTGAATGTATTAAGATGAAGACACATAACCTCAGAAATCACTTAAGCAACTGTTCATCATACAATGGACAATTAAATTTTAAGATTCCAACTCCAATCATGTGGGACCACTTCAAGTAAACCTTTAATAAAATAAAGACATTCACTTACCAGTTTCTAAAAATCACACAATTGTTGAAAGCTAGGATTTGATTTAGAAATTTATTACTAAACCAGAAAAAAATGACATATTTATCTCATTTTTATAGGTGATTATTAAAATTTTAGTTAAACTCATTAAAGATAAGTGAACAACTAAGAACCACTTTTATAGTTTTAAAGATGTTAAGTAGAATTAAACAAAAAATTACTTGAGGAAAAAAACTGATGCATTTATGAATTTGACTAGTCTCATGTAAATTATTAGAACTGGTGGACTTATTTTGAGTTTTTTACTAATTTATATTAAATGCATTTACAGAAAAACATGCCAGTAATTATATTCCAAAATAAAAGTAACTTATGTTAAATAGAAACATGGCAAAGAACATTTTTTTCTTCAGAAAAAACAATCCAAAATAAGCAAAATTCAGGATAATACAAGTAAACTGTTAGTTTATAATAGTTTTATGACTATCTCTTTAGCAAGAGAAACTGAGGAATTAAAAAGCAATTTCTAAAGATATATCCATATTCTGCTATACATTTTGTTCACATGTAAAAATTATTATACTTTGTTTTTAGCAAACTTTCAGCTTTACAGAAAAATTGAGCATAAAGTACAATGTCCCCATATAATCACTACCTTCTCATTTTCCCTATTACTAACATTACACAGAAGTATGTTACATTTGTTATGACTGATGAACTAATACTGATACACTATTATTAAATAAATTTATAGATTGTATTAGGATTCACTCTGTGTTGTACAGTTCTGTAGGTTCACCAAATTCATAATGTGGTATATCCACCATTAGAGATTCACACAGAAGAGTTTCACTGGCCTGAAAAACCCTGTGCTCCACCTTTTCATCCCTCTCCCCTTCCCCACAACTGCTGAAAACTGATCCTTTTACCCTTTCAATACCTTTTTTTTTCCTTTTTTTTCAAGTTTGAATTTATTATTTTGAGAGAGAGAGAGGACACGACTTAGGGAGGGGCAGAGACAGAGGCTGAGTGAGAAGGAGGAGAGAACTCAAGCAGGCGCCTCACTGTAAGCATGGAGCCTGATGTGGGGCCCAAACTCACAAACCGCGAAGTCATGACCTGAGATGAAATCAAGAATCCTTGCTTAACCAACTGAGGCACCCAAGGGTTTGCCATATTTTTAAAAAATATTCATTGTTTCTATTTTTGTTTTTTTTTGTTGTTGCTCCATCAATGTGTTTAAAAAAATATTATGTGAGCCCACATCTATTGAACTTTATGTGTTATATTTGTGCTTATGTATCTATGATTTTAATGGGACTTTCCTGGTGATTCTGATGAGTAGTTATTTTCTATACCACCTGTGTTGAGAACATCATTTACATATTTATTTTCTCCATCCTCCCTAATACATTTTTTTGGGGAATATTAAAACGTTATTCCTCATGGCACCTTGGTGGCTCAATCGGTTAGGCATCCAACTCTTGATTTTGACTCAGGTCATGAACTCACAGTCCTGCAATTGAGCCCCAAGTTGGGCTCCACACTGACAGCGTGATCCTGCTTCAAATTCTCTCTCGCCCTTTCTCTCTGCCCTTCCCCGACTCATGAGTGCACTCTCTGTCTCTCTTTCTCTCTTAAAATAAATAAATGTTTTTAAAAAATGGTATCCGTCTTTCTTCAGCATGTAGATTTTTTATTTCTTCAATATATAAAATAAATTTTGAGAATATTCATAAGTTAACATAATGATAATCAGAAGCTTTTTGTCTGTTGTCCAGTTAAAAATCTAGGAATTCGGTATTTGGAAGCTCAGTGAATGTATGAAAGTTGTCCTGAAGTAGAACAAGAAATGATATTTATCCAGAAAGGCCAGTGAAATATAAAGAATTTCTATAATTTTCTGGCTAAAGGAGGTAAATGGAATAGGAAGTGTAAGAATGTCAAACTAATTACATTACCTTCCATTCAGTTCCCTCTATCACTGAGGTGGAGAGGAGATCCTGCGAAATAGGAAACTATTGGCTTTCTTTTTTTTGTCAAAGATATCATTCTGTGCTTTGAATCCTCTGAATCCTTTTCTACTTGACTATGTCAGTCATCAGAAGTCATGTATTTACCAGCTTACCATTTATCTTCCATGTTTTAATTCAACACAGACGCAAAGACACACACAGACATGTACACACACACACTAAATCTTCCTCTTGTTTTATACTGCTCATTACAACTCTTCACTGGTATTCTTGGATAGCTAGGTATTTGTTGCATTATAGTGGTAGAAAGCAGTGGCCTAGACCTTTTAAAAGACTAGAATTTGTTCTTATCAACGCTGACATTACCGGAATACTGCCAAGCTCTGTACATACATCTGGCTTTTTCTTGACCCTAAAATTCCAATGAATTTTCAAGGTTCCCTGAATTCTGTATCTTAAGTCACTACAGCTCTATCCTGTATTTTTTTTTTCCAAATGCCATTGCATTATTTATTCACCAGAGATTGACCTCAAAATAGTCTCTTATTACCCATCACCTAAGGATTACCAAGAACCATATATATTTGTAAATGTTTATTTATTTTTGAGAAAGAGAGAGTGAAGCTGGGGAGGGGCAGAGCAGGAGTGGGCAGAGGATTCAAAGCAGGCATGTGTTGACAACAGGGAGCCCAATGTAGGGCTTGAGCTCACGAACTGTGAGATAATGACCAGAGCTGAAGTTGGGCCCTTCCCCAACTGAACCATCTAGACGCCCCAAGATCCATATTTCTTTTTATTTGTTTCTTTCATACCTTCTGAGGGAAGGTCTATGTTGGGGTATTCTATGTTGAGTTTCTCTTCTCTTTTTCTTTCAATCTCTCTCTTTCTTCCTTTCTTCCTTCCTTTATCTTAATAGTGCCCAAAGTCCTCTAGATGCTGATGTTAAATATTCTTTCATAGCATAATCTTCCTGCAAATGCACTGGAATGATGATAATAGTTCCCACTGAAGCCACATTTTCGCTGCACTGATATCTCCTTCAGTGACAACTACTTCTAGCTTGTTTGCTATCATCTCACTTGAAGTACTTCTGAGATCTTAGCCAACTCGTCACTATGCCCCCAAAGTGCATTTTGTTGTAGTTCTATAATTGAAACTTTAGCAGAATTAGTACATGAAAAACAAACCAAATAAACAAATAAGAAGTTTGGAAGAGGTTACTGAGTTATATTCAATTATTTTTAGAACAGTTGTTTTAGTTTGAGCTACTTCCATCTATTAATGGCCCCAGTAGTACTAATCTCATTTCTCCATCCTGGTAGCATATAGTCAAGGCTTTCTTGTCTGGGGTCTCCTATTTCCGAACATAAATAGGTGAGTACATATGAAGTTATCTAGTACCTCTCACCCAATCTCTACTTAAAAAAACAAAATTCAACAATGCTTAGAATTTAGCAGTTAGTACTCTGACTTACTGAGGGGTCTTTTAAAGTCATTTAGTACAAAGTTGGCTAGAGATCTTAAGGAGTCCTTCAACAGTTGCATTTTTGCAACCTCTTAATCCTGCAGTTCATATCACTGTTATGTCTGAATGTTCATGTCTCCTCAGAATTCAGATGGTGAGATCCTCGCTTTCAAAAGTTATGGTATTAGGATGTGGGACTTTTGGGACATTCTTAAGTCATGAGGGTGGAACACACATGAATGTGATTAGTTAGTACCTTATGAAAGAGGCTCCAGGGAGATTCCTAACCCCTCTGTCATGTAAAGCTACAATGAGAAGTCTGTGACCAAAAAGAAGGTCCTTACTCAATGACACTGATATCCTGATCTCAGACTTTCAGCCTCCTAACTGTGAGCAATAAAATAGAAACATAAACAATATGTTATGCTGTTGTGCTATTTTGTTACAGAAACCTGAATGTACTATGACATATCATGCTTTGTGTGTCCCAGCCATAGTGAAAATGCTCCTAATGTCACTGGGATACTATAGATGAATAAAAGTGCAATATATATTAATGGTTTGTTTGAGTAATAAGAGGAAATAGTTTTCCCAAGGGCATACAGTAGTGACCAGGAGTGTGTGCTTTTTTTTTTTTTCTTTTTTTTTTAAGCTTTATGCCCATCATAGGGTTTGAACTCATGATCCTAAGATTAAAAGTCACATGCTCCACCAACTGAGCTAACCAGGCACCTCCATAATCAGGTATACTTTCTGAGGTAGTTAAGTTTCCTGACTCAGACACTGACAACACCACTAAATATGTTAAATAGTTATAAAAATACTTGAAAGCATTACTTTTGAAGATTGTAACAACATTCTACCACAAATGTGTTTACAGTATTAGAACATTCTGATTCTTGATACACATAACTTGTTTTCTTTTTGTTTTTGTTTTTTGGAATGCTACATTACAAAAGAGAAATCCAGCCAATTTAAGTTATCAAAATAGGAGTCACATTTCAATGAAAACATAAGCAAAATACTTGTGTATTTAATCCATTGTAAATAAATCTGAGATTAAGATTCAGAGAATATGGATCAGAGTTATGTTTTAATGCTGAATGGAATTATAATATTTAATGGAAATGAATTACTTGTAGTATAAAATTATTTTTTCTCTAATTTTAAATATTCACATAATTGAGGAATGAATACACAATTATACTTTTTAAATGTAAATACGTTTTGGCCTACCTCTCATTTTTCCAGCATTTTTTTATTACTTTGAATTGCTTAAAAGCAGTTGTATCTTGACAACAACAATATTTTGAACTAATGGTAAGACTCAGTTTTTTCTTATGATTTCTGTGATTTTACATATGAGTCAAAATAAACTACTCTATTTTTACTATAAATATTTACTTCCTCAATAACAATTTTTTTTAATTCTGAAATAAATGCCATGCAGTTACTTTTTATTCAATCATTATTTTGAACAGATTGCACTGAGATTTGAAAAACTCATATTTATTCCAACTATCAATTGAAATTTAAAGCCAAGAGTAAAGATACTGTTTTTAATAAATCCTTAAAATAATGTTTTTTAAAAATATGTTGCATTTATTTCTTTTATCTCCTGAAAATGTGAGCAAACAGACTGCCATACAGTAAAGGAATTGGAAAAACTCCAAGAATATTAAAAGTAAACATTTTTTCAGAACAGGGTTGTAATTAGCTAACACACTAAAGAATTCCTTCTGAAAGCATCTTGCAAAACTTAAGAGATTTTCTCTTAAAACATATTCATGCCTGCAGGTAGAGATCTGCCTATAGGTGTTTATCTGTCTGCCTTCATTGAAAATGAAAGAAAATGAAGGCATTTTTTTTCTAGCAGTATATATTAACCTTCTGTTGCCTGAAAGAAATAAGTCTGAAAGCATATGTACCTACAAATGAGAATGCATTAGCAAGATTTTTCTGCTGAAGGCCAATATCAGTAAAGCAGACTAGACTGTGTATAAGTTGGGATAATCAGGGGGAAAAAGCAAATGATGATACTAAGTACAAATTAATAATATGTCACCTTACACAAAAAGTTAGAGAAGTACGTTTTGTATCTTTGTTCTCTTTTTCTTGACCTTTTCTTTAGGATTATGAGTTACATTTTTAGTATTTAAAGTGCTGGATTACTGACTTTCCCCCAAAAATAACACAAATTATTAAGGTATCGAAATCTTCTAAAACTTCTTTCTAGGAAATAGATGTTCCTGAGAGAAAGGAAACATTAAAAACAAAGAAGCAAATTTTCTGCCTAAAGGTTTGGTTGAAATGACAACACTTTTACTCATTAGTTTCAGAACAGATACTCTGCACTGAGTCTAGGATCTGACTCTCCAGAAGATATTTTCATAAGACAAAGTGGTTATTTTCATATTGCCCAAATACTATTACATCTAAATCTTGTCTCAGTTTTCGCACTTGCATATTGATTTTTAACTAACTTCTCTAACCCTATATTTCTCGAAAGGATTTCCAAAATGGTGACTAAAAAAAAAAAAATCACATCACCCAAAATTTCTGTGTTTATATCTTTAAGCTGTCATGAAATATACATGTTTAGATATGCATCAATTCGCAGTACAATTCTCATCCCCTATCATGCTCAGGTACTCCACATGCTTACATCACGTACATGTAACCTACATGTATATCCGCATCCATAAAAGTCCCTCAGATACTCACTGTATTTGCATATCACCTTAAGAGTTTTCAAAGAAATAAAGGCTCATTGTCTTGTTTAGTCCTTAGAACAAACGTGTGAAAAGAGTTTTACTGTACTCAGTTCAGAGAAATGAAAACTATGCTTTATAGAAATCTAAAATTACAGAATAATACTCATATCAAATAGCAGAGCTCTGATTTCTAAGTCATTTAGCAACCGTTTGATTGAAGAACCTACTCACGAAAGCTTGGGATGCTGGAGCTTGTTGTAAATTCCAAGGCAAAGTGCTATATGATTTTACTCTTAACGCTGGTATATCAGTACAAAATGCAGTTCACAGGTGATGGAACTTGATCCAGCAGATAGGAAAGGGGCAGTGAGTAGATTAAGAATGAAGGTAGAAATGCAAATTGGACTGAAGAGGGATAGAAGCTGGTTCTAGGAGATACTCTATTTTCCACGATGGCTTAAGGTCTTTTTCTTTCTTTTCTTTTATCCTTCCCTTCCCTTTCTCATCTCTTCCCTTCCCTGCCTTATCCATAGTGATCTGCCTCTTTCTTCATTCTTTTCTTGCCCTCTTTGTATGGTTCCAATTTCATATTTAGCTTGGAGAACTCCTCAGGTTATGAAATCAAGACACCCTAGAAGCTGGCCCTGCTCCTAGGACACATATGCAAGATATATCATTGGGGGTGTCTGGGTGACTCAGTCGGTTAAGCGTCTGACTCTTGGTTTTGGCTCAGGTCATGGTCTCAACAACTCTTGAGTTCAAGCTCTCATTGGGCTCTGTGCTAACAGCATGGAGTCTGCTTGGGATTCTCAATCTCTCCCTCTCTCTCTGCCCCTCCCCCACTCACTCTCTCTCTGTCTCAAAAATAAATAAACATTAAAAGGAATATAAAAAAAAGATATCTCATTGGATTAACCTAGGAATGGACTAGTGTATTGTTGATTATGAACAATTTCAGCTTTGACAGATAATGCCAAAATATTTTCCAAAGCTATTATACAAATATGCACACGTACGTGCAATGCATAAAATTTGTTGTCACTAACTCTTGGCTATTATCAGACTTTGAAATCAGAATGCCATGACCATGGGGCGCCTGGGTGGCGCAGTCGGTTAAGCGTCCGACTTCAGCCAGGTCACGATCTCGCGGTCCGTGAGTTCGAGCCCCGCGTCGGGCTCTGGGCTGATGGCTCAGAGCCTGGAGCCTGTTTCCGATTCTGTGTCTCCCTCTCTCTCTGCCCCTCCCCCGTTCATGCTCTGTCTCTCTCTCTCTCTGTCCCAAAAATAAATAAACGTTGAAAAAAAAAATTTAAAAAAAAAAGAATGCCATGACCATTAGAAGAATGGACAACCTCCTCCGTTTCAAGTTTGTGACATTTCTGTAAATGATATTTTCATTCTTCTCATGTTCTATATTGCTTTACTTAGGTAAGAAAATCTGGCATTATTTAAAAAATTTTTTAATGTTTATTTATTTTTGAGAGACAGAGAGACAAAGCATGAGCGGGGAGGGGCAGAGAGAGAGGGAGACACAGAATCCGAAGCAGGCTCCAGGCTCTGAGCTGTCACCACAGAGCCTGAAGCGGGGCTCGAACTCACAAACCGCGAGATCACGACCTGAGCCAAAGCCGGTCGCTTAACCGACTGAGCCACCCAGGTGCCCCAATCTGGCATGATTTTAAATGTAATTATACCATACAAACTTTTTATTCTATTTTATTTTTCTCATCATATATTTATTTTATGTGACAACTCTAATACATTTATGTAGTAAGATGTTTTTATTTTTTGAAAATCCTTTTTCATTGCTACATATAGATTTCCTGCAATGATATCTAGCAGATACTAGTAGTTCAATAAATGCTCACTGATGGAATGAATAAATGCAGATATATTTAGTAAATCAATTTAAAACACAGCTACTCAAAAATACATAGTTATGTCTGAAAGGTGGTTTAATGGAGTTTAGAAGTGGCTCCAATACTTTACCACTATATGTATTTACATCCTTTGCAGTATAATTTTGTAGTAATACAATTCTGACTCCAGTTTTAGGAATGCAGTTTGCTTTGGTCAATAAGAATTAGTAAATATTTACATAGCAAGATTTACAAAGCACTTCAATGACTGCATTTGCTTTCACTAGAGCTTTCTGCCTTTTCTATGATAACATGTATGGACTACTTTGGTGAAGGATGAAAACATGTAGAATAGAAGTGAATTGCCCCAGTTGTTACATTTAAAGCTATCTTATGTCAAACAAGAGCTGACTGGTCTTATATATGTGAGTAGAGCCAGTATTTGTCAGCATATCTGTCTTAATGGCCTATTGCTGATTATAGAAATATGGGAGAGCACAGAGCAGATTAGACAAGCATAGCCCAGAAATACTCAATCTTATTGACTCACGAGCTGAATAAACTTTTGTTGTTTTATATCAACAGACTTAATGGCTACTTGATTTGCATCATTATTTTAGTAATAGATAGGTATTACCGAAGATAATTCTACTTGGAGACACTTTTATGACCACAGGGTAGTGGCAGTTCAAAATCAGGATTTTGAGTCTGAATTTCATGCCTTATAAAGTCAGAGAGTAGGGTGTTACCAATTATTTTCTGGGTTACCTTAGCACCAAGGAGCACTTTCAGGAGCTGGCACTGAAATGAAAGTGCATGAGCACTTCTATCCAACAGAGCTCTTTTCCAAATAGAAAGGGAAAGCACCTGAAATATGGCCGGATGCCTATTGGGATAGAATAAAAGCAAAAATAAAATTCCATGTGAAAGTTAATGCAGTTTTTTAGCATACATAAACTATATGACATGTTTCTTGGTTATACAGAGAGTTCTGGTTCATATCTTACCTTCTACGGACCGACGAATAGTATAACTGGTAACACACACCAATATGAAGGAGTCCTTTGACCCTTATGGTACCTGGACTAGAAGGGAATTTATTATTTTGATAGAATTTATCCAAACATCATTCCTTTAAGTATTCCCTATCAATTTGATTAATCAGACTGGAACAGAAACTAATCAGAAAAGCTGTCAACAGCAGACACACCACTGATAGTTCTAAGAAATGATCAAAGGTCAATCTTCCAGGAGCCGGCAAAGATAAAACACTGTGCCACGAAACCTCTCACCTTGCAGGACTCCCAGGTCAACTTTGGCAGCTATCCTAAGCCTGGCAGGCAGTGGTAGCCTATACGCATAAAGGCTGGCATCCTTTAGATGGGCCCAGTCTCTGATAGTAAATGTGTTGCCATGTCTGTTACAAAGATGGCTTCAGGCTGCCATGGTGGCCTTGTGAGTCATGTGTTTCTGTCACCAGCTTGACTCTGTAGGTGCCTTCATAGAAAAGGTCCATATCATGAGTATCTACATGAGAGACTCAAACGATTCATTCAGTATCTGTGATATTTCCCCGCCCCCCCCCCCCCCACAGCTCATGGAATCCAATAAAAAGGTGTCTTTAATAATTACTCCTTAGTTTTCCAAATAGCAGATCAAATAGCTAGATAGGCTATTGGCAACATTTTAAGATTCAATAAAACTATCACCAGATTTATCAAGGGCAACACAGGTCAGTGCTATGGGAATATCCTTTTTTCTACCCACCAAGAGTAGAGCAACTGCTTTCAGACCTGCATAACTGGCCATAACAGCCTAGAGGACACCTTCAAAATTAAGTTTTCCAGATTCCCAGGAACAGGCATTTAGGAGAAATCCTGAGTCATGAGCTATGCTTCAGGTACTTTAGTGGCGGACAAGTTTCTTCCAAAGGAACAACTGCTATTTTTTCATGTAAACCTGAGATGTCAGCTAGAGCCAGGCTGGAACCATTCACGCATCATTCAGAATAGAAAAGTGAGAGGAGGAGTGCCTGGGTGGCTCAGTTGATTAAGCCTCTGACTCTTGATTTCAGCTCAGGTCATGATCTCATGGTTTGTGAGTTCAAGCCCCATGTCAGGCTCTGTTCTGACAGTGAGGAGTCTGTTTGAGATTCTGTCTCTCTGTCTGTTTCTCTCTCTCTCTGAGTTGCACTGTCTCTGTGCTAACAGTGCAGAGCTTGCTTGGGATTCTCTCTCTCCCAGTCTCTCTGCCTCTTCTCCGCTCGTGTGTGCATGCTCTCTCTCGAAATAAATAAATAAACTTTAATAAAAAAGGAAAAAAAAAAAAGAAAAGTGACAGGAATAAGATTTGATTGGGTCATAGTTTGGAGTTTTAAACATTGGTTATAAAATATATCTTAAACTGTTTAAAGAGAGTGCTGTTTTATTATTTTCTGAACCATACACTTATATGTGTGTGTGCATACACACACACATACATATACACACTCATGTGTGTGTGAATATATAAAATAAAAATAAATTTCAGCATAATATTTGCTGTTTGAGACTATAGTCCACTCATTTTTCTTCTTTCTACTAAAGTTTAAAATTTTTTAAAAATATTCTGGCAGGTTTGTTTTTTCAAACATGAAATACAAATAAAGCTTTTCTGTTACAATAAAAGCAAGCCTGCATATATATATATATATATATATATATATATATATATATATATATATCTTTATTTCTTTAATCTGTAATCGTCTTAGATTTCTCAAATCATTTATGTACCAAATGGGTCTGTGCTAGGTTCTGGCAGTACAAAGATCATATTAAGCCTTATCACTACCTCCACTGTATCTGCTGTTCTCCCAGACTGTCTTAATGTCACATGGCAAGGAGCCCATCCTGCAAACTAAAATACTGAGTCTTAGCTTCACAACAAACCCTCGGGCTGAAGTTCTGTATGTGCTACTGATAATCCCTTCAAATTTGGTGAATTTTTTCCTTGTACAATCCAGGAAATAATGACATACACCCTGACTGTCTGAGGACATACATTCTGTTGAATATTAGGAATGCCATTTCATGTCACCACTGTCATATTGTGGAACACATTTTGTGGCTATTCTAGAATTCTCAAAAGCACTCAAGTTGCTATCCACTAAGAAACAGGATTACTTATTTATTTTATTTTCAGGACTACTTATTTATATGTTTCTTTATTTATTTGTTTATTTTAATGTTTATTTATTTTTGAGAGAGAGAGAGACAGAGAGAGAGAACACGAGTGGGGAAGGGCAGAGAGAGATGGAGACACAGAATCGGAAGCAGGGTCCAGGCTCTGAGCTCTCAGCACAGAGCCCAGGCTCTGAGCCACCCTGGTGTGCCAAGAATTATTTATTTAAATCATATTGCAACTTACCATTTAAACTTTTCATGGTTTACATGACCGGATTCTTCAATTTGCTTTCACAGACAAACATCTATAATTAGCCACAAGCCATTTCCACACTGCTTTGGGCCTCTCACACTAGTGCCCCATCCTCTAAATCACTTTTAACTTCCAAGACCCTTCATAATGCTGTCTACAACTACCATTCATCAACTAATAATAACCCTCATATTTTCTCAAACTTTTTAGAGTCTTCTGTAATATTCTTAAACACAAATGAAAACTATTTTCTTCAAATTTTGCCTTTACATGTATCTTTCCAAAGGAAGATTTTTCATCTTCCATGCTACATTGCATCAGTTCACTGAAAGGTCCCTTCTTCCCTCACTCCCCTGACCCCCCCCCCCACCTCATTCCCCTTTTAACATAATCTGCTCTGAGACCTTTGCTCTTCAAGTGGGCCACTCTCATGTGCCCAAGTTTTTGTTGCTCATTTTATACACTGAAAGACTTGAGGATCTATGCTAAATATGTTATGCCATATGATGTCAAAGTTCAAAGTACTGATCTACCAATATCCCCATGTCTTATGTTCTAATCTCTCATCTCCTATGACCTCATCTTTGCTGCTGTAGCTACCAATATCTAGAAGTATTTCATCTATAGAATATCAAATTAAATCATCTGGTCCTCCTATTATGCATTCAGATGTCTAAATGTAATATTTTAGAGGTGGAATAGTTCAGGATGATGGTAGCTATAATACCTTGTTTGAAGTTGTTATCTATAGCACACACTCTAATGTTCAGCCTTCTGCCTTGTGGTGTCTTCTTTCCACTGATGCTCTACTTTTTCTGTATTCATCAGTCAATTTCTATACTCACTTTACTCAGTCTTTAGATGTTATTAAATATAAGTTTAGGTTAAACTTCCATTGTCTGCCTGCTTGTCCTTTTGGCCCATCTGTCTTATAAATTCTTAACTTTAGGCAAATTCAACTGCCCTCTAAGCTATACATAAACAGGTGACTCTTATTCCAAACAGTAGATTGGGACCATGGGGACCACTGTCATTACATGGTTGCTTCATGTATACCAGTGTTACATAGCTAGTTACATAGGCTGTCAGTGTTGCCCATCAATCCTATTGTAATGATCACCCCACAGAGATGGGATCAATTCCCACTCCCACATCCAAAATTTGGTTTGGTTGTTGAAGTGGATGATACCAGACAGGGACTGAGAGAGTATGGGTGTTTTATTACTTACAAAATTGTGCTCTCTGGGAGAGAACAGAGCAGGACTCTGAAACTGGTCTGAAAACATCGCAGGAGGTCAGGGAGAGGAATCTGGTTTGAGGTTTAGACCGCACCTGCTGATTAGACTTCCCCACAAAGTCAAAGAAGAGAGTACCCTGAATTCCTTAGTAGCTTGGCAGATGGAAAGCAGAAGGGAAGGAGGGAGGAGTGTGGCTTAAAAGCTGTCAACAGGGGGCGCCTGGGTGGCGCAGTCGGTTAAGCGGCCGACTTCAGCCAGGTCACGATCTCGCGGTCCGGGAGTTCGAGCCCCGCGTCAGGCTCTGGGCTGATGGCTCAGAGCCTGGAGCCTGTTTCCGATTCTGTGTCTCCCTCTCTCTCTGCCCCTCCCCGTTCATGCTCTGTCTCTCTCTGTCCCAAAAAAAATAAATAAACGTTAAAAAAAATTAAAAAAAAAAAAAAAAGCTGTCAACAGTCAAACATCAAAAATGAGTCACATTCTTTGTTACACTACTACTGTAACTTGCTAGTATATGTTTAATTTTCTATTTCCCACAATGGTCAGATCTTTCCTGTTCTTTACAAATTTCACTATCCTTCATCTGAACTTCCAGCTTACTCTTAATTTAGGAGAAAAAACACAAACACAAAAACTAAAGTTACCACATAGGAACTCTTTAAAGATCTTACTCTACTCCTTCTGCCTCCAAAAGATACATCCGCCTGCATTTACACCCAGTTTTGGTTTTGTTTTTGTTTTCTCTTTCTCTATACTGGCTTTGAATGCATTCTCTTTTACATGTCCAGGGGTCTGGTTTTATGATCTGCTCTGTCCTATCAGTGATTATAATAGAGAGATTTTTAAAATTTCAAATGAAGTATAGGAAACATAGAAAAGTATATGATAGATATTTGTAAATGGTTGGGATTGTCACAAATGTAACAGTTGCATAGCCACCAGGTAATGAGATAGAATGCTGCCAGCAGGTCAGACCCTGATCACTGTGCACTCTTCTTCCCCTGAAGGCAATTGCTTTCCGAAACCTTGATCACTCCAGTATAGCCTCACCTGTTGATAGCTTTTAAATAAATCTTACATATAATACATATTCTCTTGTTATAGTTGATTTTCTTTTCATTTTGCTTCTTAAGGTCTGTTTAGGAATTCTCCCCTATCCAGAGTGATGGAGATCTTTATTCTTCTATATGATTATCGCTGAATTATAATGTTCGCCTGACTTTGGTTTTGGTATGTGATGTGAGATAGTATCAACTTTAAATAACACAAATCTAAGCTGTCACAAAATTCATAAACACAGACTGGAAAAAGAAAATGACTATTATGAAAAGAAGTAAAAAGCCACAATAAGAAGGTAAATTTTGATTCACACCATGACTCCTCAGGAAAAAAGATGGGAACAAGTAATGAGGCAGGGCCCAGTGAGGATCATTACCCCCACTCTACGTGCTGACAGAGGGAGTGGTACCATTAGAAACTGGCAACACCCGTATTTGTGCCAGAAAGGACCTCTGACTAAAGAGTAGAGTCTCTGAGCAAAAGAACACCTTATTGTCCACTCTGCAGCTTGGCAGATAGAAAGTGGAGGAGACTAAAATCCTGGCCTCTTCTCATGTTGACAACTGATTTTCTGCCGAGGCTTCATTCTACCTGAGAGCGAGATGGTCCACTTAAAGCCACTGTAGGTTCAGAGTACTGCAGAGATGGTCACAGAATCTTTCCAAAGGTCAAACCAACCAGCACAAATTGTAATGGAAATACTAAGTAAAAGGGCAAAAACTCGGAGAGATTTGCATATGGGAAAACTGAATGAACATAACTGCTTGAAAGAATAGCAAATATAATGGATTGCACAAAATGACTGGTCTATTAAACAAAACCAAGATATGAATGTGGAAAAACAAGACAAACGCGTAGGGATCCAGATGATGAAAGAAAACAACAGGAAAACTTAAGTGTATGAAATCCAATTTGTATGTTTTATATTTTATGGAATGTAGCATTTAGTGATATCTTTATAAATCATAGTTGAGAAATTCTGATCGGTAGGGACTATACTAGAAATGCGAGCAACAGAAACACTAAGAAGAACTCTATTGTGATTGTCCAGGCATGACCCAATTACTCTCTGCCGAGGATAATTGGCTGTAGAAGTGGAAGCTATCAATTGAAAAGAAATTTTGGAGGACAAAAGTTCTTGGCATATTTGAGGTATTAATGTGGTAGGCGAGAAAAGAGAAAGAAGCATATTTTGGGGTGAAAATGACGATTTTACTTTTTAGATAAGTCACAGATGGAACTGAATGTAAAATTGTGACAGGAGGCTATCTGGGCTGGAGGCAGGTTTTGGAACTGTCTCCTGGTAGGTGAGCAGTCAGAGTGTACAAATTCTCTCAGGGACTTATTATAAAGAAATGTCAACAGAGGGCCAAGGAATGAACCTACTCAGGTGTTCACAAAGCATGGAGTCCTGAAAATCTAGTGAGATTATAGAGTAGTTTATCAGGTAATGTTGGGAAGGCAAAAACAACTAAGGTGATAGTAAAACAAAACAAAACAAAACCATGCAAAGTGAAAAGTACAAAAATCGATATCCCATGTATTAATACATTTATAACTTAAAATAATTTCATTAATTTCCCCTTGGTTGAAAAGATTATATTAATTTAGTCCCTTCCCTCATGAGATACTTATGTAATGGTGGAGAGATCAATATAGAAATATTGTGAAATGTTGTTTTAGAGATAGTATCTCAATTGTGCTGAAATTAATACATCGACAATCTACTAGATAAACCTTTACATAAAAAGAATTTGTATAATTTCATTTTATTTAATTTGCAAATTTACTATTTCTACTAATCGTTCTCATATTGATTGTTGGTTTTTGTGATAACAGGATAGGATCAGGTGCAAACTGAAAATTAGTAGCTGACTTACTTATTTAGGAATAATTTCTCATTTATAAGGTTTCTGAACCGGGTTTTTCATATCATCTTCATATTTACTAGATGGAAAGTAAATCACAGAAAATTTTATAGTTTCAAAAATAAAGAGAATGATAATTTAAACATTAAAATAGTATGTTTTTTTGTAATTAAATTATTTTTTTGGCCGTCATCACACTTACATGTCATACAGAAATTATATGCACTATATAGCATCAATAGATAGCAATTGTTTAATGCATTTCAAAAGTTATAAATCTCAATTTATTTAAAACTAATATTTTCATTCATTGCTCATTGTTTCCCGTTCCAGAATAGGAAGAGATAACGTATCTTCCTTTGAGGGGAAAAAAAAGTAAGAGTTTTAAAAATAACTCGTGATGTACACATATTTGTGGCAATATGGATTTTAATTTATAATTTCTAGTTGCTAAAAAATTATACATGTTTTTTATGGAAACATGATAAAACACACCTTGTTACAAACTATGGAAACAGTAAAATTAAGATGGCAAATAGAGAAATATTTTCTTAGAAAGTACAACACTGGATGTGGTACATTTTAGCCATAATTTTCTCTTTCTTCACTATCTCTTGCTATTAAGCCACATGCTTAGGAGAATTACTTGCTAGATTATAACACTACATACTGAAAAGACTTACTTAATATTAAGTTTGCTTATCTCCCAGTTTGCTATTTAAAACATTTTTTTAACATTTATTCATTTTTGAGAGACAGAGACAGAGCGTGAGTGGGGGAGGGGCAGAGAGAGAGGGAGACATGGAATTCAATTTACTATTTACAGTTCTCAAAATTATTATAAGTATACAGAAGTGCATTTTAGTTATCTCCAGTAATTTTAAAAGACTATTGCTTAGAAATGACACATGATGAATCCCTTTTTAATCTTTTCATAGGACAAATGTGGATAGAAAAATAGACAACATACGGTTATTCTTGGCTAAACAAAGATTAGAGATGATGAGATCGTGTTTACTTTCAATTGTTTTGCTTGCAATAGTAGTTGGTAATTGCTTTTTTACTTTTGCTATATAATGTGAGAAAAATATGGGGTGATTAAATGAAATTAAACAACACTTTCTGAAAAATATTTCATTAAATAGATTTGGGACAAGAGTTTGATTTATTCACCCTTTGATTATTTGTGCAGATTCTTTAACACTCAGCTATTTTCTGGATCTATATATGCACCTTTCCACTCCTATATTTCTCAAAGTATTATTTTGGAAATTACTTTTCTTAAGGTTTTGTGTGCGCATGTCTGTTTTCGTTTGTTACACCGAGATCTGCTTTCTTCAGTATACAAAGTGCTGTGCTGCCAGAGGAAGCCAATGTTTTTGATAGCATAAAAGAGTTTTTTTTATCATTAAAGGTAATTTTTATTGGCTATAAGGAAAGCATTAGGATAAGGAATATGTCACCAATAATCTCCCATCTGATTGTTCTTGGGATAAGCTAAAAAAGTGAGAAAAAAACAAATGCAAAAATCTGAGTTAAAGTGTATTGGATGGTAGTCAAAGTGGAGGAAAAATGATAAATGCATGTAAGAAACACGGAGGTTGGTTTGTGGAATTCTTGTCTTATTTTGTAAGAAATCTGTGCTTTTCACCATACTTGAAACAACATGTGTAGGCTCCAAAAGATGTTCTCTTATCTTAGTCCAGGCTTTTCAGAATTCTGTGTCTTACATAGATTGTAATTTGGTGTTAATCACTTTTTTTTTAAATCTCTCACTCTCTTTCTGTCTCTCTTCGTGTCTCTCAATGTCGCCATCTCTCTGAAAAGTTTAAAATAACCTAATGCACTGCCGTGTCAGCCATGTGGAACAACGAAGGCTCTGTCACATTGCTGGTAACAACATATTTTGACATAATCACTTTGGAACAAATGTTTGGCACTACTTAGAAAATTAAAGAGCTATATTTTATGAACTAACTGACCTGCTTCTAGATATATAACTTTTAAAAAAAAGAATGCAACTAAAAACAAAAGGAAGTGCTTATGTCTACCAAAACAACGTATAAAATGTTCACAGATGATAATTTTAATAGACAACACCTACAAACAACCCAAGATCCATCAAAATTAGAATGGATAATCTTTTTTCCTTTCCTTTTCTTTCTTTTGTCCTTTTCCTTTTCCTCTCCCTCTCCCTCTCCCTCTCCCTCTCCCTCTCCCTCTCCTTTTCCTTCCTTTCCTCTCTTAATAAAGGAATACACAGACATACAAGTATACATAAAGCAAAGAGGAAAGTCACTTCATAATATTTTCATTACAGAAATCAAACACATGAGAATGAATTCTGTATGAGTCTACCTATATGGAGTCAGAAATAGGCAACACTATGGGTGCCTGGGTGACTCAGTAGGTTGAGCATCCGACTTCAGCTCAGGTCATTATCTCCTGGTTTGTGAGTTGGAGCCCTGCAGAGGGCTCTGTGCTGACAGCTCAGAGCCTGGAGCTAGCTTCAGATTCTGTGTTTTCCTCTCTCTCTGCTCCTCTCCTCCTCACACTCTCTCTCTGTCTCTCTCTCTCTCAAAAATAAATGAACATTTAAAAAAAATAAAAAAAGAAGAAATAGGCAACACTAATCTATGATGATAACCAGAGGATTGTTTACTTAGGGCTAACACTAATATATGTGAAGGAGCCTTCCAGGAGAGTGTAAATATTCTATATTCTATATCCATTACATGAATGTATGTGCATGTAAAAATTCATCAATAAGTACACTAAAGATTTGTGGATTTTACTATAGTCAATGAGAAGTGCACATTTTTGGGACATAACTTGAAAAAATTGTAGGTTATATAGAGAAGTCCACACATATAGCATGGTATCAGAATAAAATATTTTTTTTAGTTACTCAATGTTTATTAGAAATGGATTTTTTTATTTTATAATTTTTGAAAGATTTTTCCTATATATAGAATTATAGTTTAATATTTTTCTTTCAGTATTTTAAAGATGTTATGCCTTTGTCTTTTCACTTGCATTGTACCTGACAAGAAATACACTGTCATATTTACATTTATTCTTGAATACCTAATTATTTTTATTCTGTAGCTGCTTTTAGGATTTTTTTTTTATCACAAATTTTGTGCAATTTGTTTATGATCATGCTATGGCTTGATGTAGGTTTTTTGTGTGTGTTTCTAGTGCTAAGATTGTTGAGATTCTTGGATTATAGTTTTAATCAAATTTGGAAAAATCTTAAGCACTATTTCTTTTCATATTTTTGCCCTTCATTCTCTCATAGGTACTCAAGTGACATATATACGTAATTTTCTTGGAGTCATTTCACTCCACTTCAAGTTAATTGAAACTCAGTTAAAATTAATTTTTTGGTGAGGGGGGTTCTCTCTTTATATTTGGATTGTTACATTGCTATATCTTCAAGTTTACCAGTTTTTTTTTTTTTTAAGCAATGTCTGATTGTTATCTCCATCCAGTATAGAGACATTGCAATTTTCATTACTAAAAGTTTGATCATGAGATGTTTTTAATATCTTCTCTGTATTTAACATATTTTTTCTGTTTATTTTTGAGAGACAGAGAGACAGACCAAGTACAAGCAGTAATATTCCATTGTAATATATAGATGATATAGATATAGATAGATATAGATATAGATATAGATATAGATATAGATATAGATATAGATAGATATAGATATAGATATAGATATAGATATAGATATAGATGTATGTATATGTGTATGCATATATACCACTTCTTCTTTAGGCAATCATCAGTAGATGGACATTTGGGCTCTCTCCATAGTTTGGCTATTGTTGATAATGCTGCTATAAAAATTGGAGTCAATTTGGTATCCTTTGGGTAAATAGTTAATAGTGCAATTGTTTGATTGTAGGGTAGTTCTATTTTTACTTTTTTGAGGAATCTCCATACTGTTCTCCAAAGTGGCTCCATCAGTTTGCATTTCCACCAAAACTGAAAGAGGATTCCCATTTTTCTGCATCCTCACCAAGCCCTATTGTTTCTAGTGTTGTTAATTTTAACCTTCCTGACTTGTGTGAGGCGGTATCTTATCACGGTTTTTATTTGTATTTCCCTGATGGTGAGTGAAGTTGGGCATTTTTTCATGTGTCTGTTAACCATCTAGATGTCTTCTTTGGCAAAGTGTCTATTCATGTCTTCTGCCCATTTCTTAACTGCGTTATTTGTGTTTTGGGTGTTGAGTTTGATAAGTTCTTTATAGATTTTGGATACCAACCCTTTATCAGATATGTCATTTGCAAATATCTTCTTGCATTCCATAGGCTGCCTTTTAGTTTTGTGAACTGTTTCCTTTGCTTTGCAAAGACTTTTTATCTTGATGAAGTCCCAATAATTACTGTTTGCTTTTGTATCCCTTGCCTTCAGTGACATGCCTAGTAAGAAGTTGCTGTGGCCCCAGTCAAAGATGTTGTGTTCCTCTGTATTATTTTGATGGTTTCCTCTCTCATATTTAGGTCTTCAATCCATTTTGAATTCAGTTTTGTGTATGTTGTAAGGAATTGGTCCAGTTTCATTTTTCTGATGTCGCTGTCCAGGTTTCCCAACATTATTTGTTGAAGAGACTGTCTTTTTCCCATTGGATATTCTTTCCGGCTTTGTCAAAGATGAGTTGACCCTAAACTCACAGGTCCATTTCTGGGTTTTCTATTCTGTTCCATTGATATAATGTGTCTGTTTTTGTGCCAGTACCATGCTGTCTTGATCACTACAGCTTTGAATATAGCTTGATGTCTCTTTGAATATAGATGATGTCTCCAGTTTTGTTTTTCTTTTTCAAGATTGCTTTGTCTTTTGGAGTCTTTTATAGTTCCTTACAAATTTTTGGAGTGTTTGTTCTAGCTCTGTGAAAAATGCTATTCTATTTTGATAAGGATTGCATTAAATGTGTAGATTGCTTTGAATAGTGTAGACATTTTAACAATGTTTTTTCTTACAATCCATGAGCATGGAATGCTTTTTCATTTCTTTGTGTCGTCATTGGTTTCTTTCATAAGCTTTCTATAGTTTTCAGAGTACAGGTCTTTTACATCTTCAGTTAGGTTTATTCCTAGTGATCTTTTTGTTTTGGTGAAATTGCACATGTGATGGATACTTTGATGTCTTTTTCATTATTGGTGTATAGAATTGCAACAGACTTCCTCACGTTGATATATCCTCCAACTTTGCTGAATTCATGTGTTAGTTCCAACAATTTTTTGGTGGAGTCTTTTGGGGTTTCTACATAGAGTATCATGTCATTTGCAAAATAGTGAAAGTTTGACTTCTTCCTTGCCAATTTGGATGCCTGGTGTTTCTTTTTGTTTGATTGCTGAGGCTAAACTTCCAGCACCATGCTAAATAGTAATTATGAGAGAGGGCATCCTTGTCTTGTTCCTAGCCATAGGGGAAAGGCTCTCAGTTGCTCAGGAGTGCATATATCTTTTCAAATAATCTTGACTCTTCCTTTGAGATCTAGAGTTAGGCAGTTCTGTATACATCTCTACTCTCTCTAATACCTCTCTATAGTTTGCCCTGTGATCTCTAGCTACCTTGATCTCCTCTGATTCTCATCTCCATTTTTTCATCTCAGAGAATCCATCTAGTTTTGCCTGTTTTCTATTCTTGAAACTTGGCTTGAAAATTCAGGTGTAAGCTTGGGAAATTGTAGAGCTTATTTAGTTATGTTTCCTTCCTCTTAGGAATCACTAATTTTCACTGCTTGATGGTCATGAAACTGTTATTTTATGTAATTTGCAAATTTTTTTTTTGTTTTGTTTTTGTTTTTTTGGTATTTCACATATGAGAGTAAATACAGAAACCAACATACGATATTGAGGAAAAAATTACCCCTAAAATGCAATACTTGATATAAATATGATAGTTAACCTAAATAATTCTAGAAGATAGTTTACTAAGTACTTACTTCATATATAAGAAAGCTTCTCTAAAATTTGCAATCGTGCATTGGGTACAATGCTTTTATTCTAGAGTTGTATTTTAAATAGGAAGAGAACTCTCACTAGGAGTTCATAGTGTCTTGGAGGACATTGTTTTATTTTTATTTATATATGTGGCTCATTATCTTTTCAGTTTGTAAAATTCTTTGGAGTTATAGAATATTGATTGAAATCTATTTACTATCATAATCTCTGGAAACAAAATAAGCTTGATATTTTACTGTACTTTTCATATCCTTTCATCTCTTGGGAACTTTTAAGCTTTTATTTCTCTGTGAATTTCTCTGTAAAGTTTTTCTGACTTATTATCCAAATTGCCTAGTTTCTCCTTGTTATATTTAAATGCTACTAAATGCTTCTGTTGTATATTAATTTAGGTCATAATGTTTTTTAGTTATAGATTATATATTTTATGATTTTATAGTATTCAATTATCTGATATCCTAAATAAGACAATGTTTATTTCCTGCAATTTCAAAAATGTAATTGTTGAGTAAATAGTATTTGTAAAAAATGACATATTCTTAGTTATCTGAAGATAATATACTAAAAACTGGTTGTAGTTTGAATCATGTTTAAAATTAATGATAAAAATTACTACAAAGTCACCTTACTTAATATAAGCATAGTCAAACATTTAACCAAAATAGCTTTAACAAAATTATGTATGAAATATTTATATCATAAAGTAAGAAACATATTTAATATATGTTGTATTAGGTTCCTATTGCTGCTGTAATAAATCACCAGAAACTTAGTCACTTAAAAAAATACCAATTTATTCTGCTCCAGAACTGGGAGATAGACGTCCAAAGTGAGGTCAAGGTGTCAGTAAGGCTGGTTTCTTTTGGAGACGTTGGACACAATCCATTTCCTTATCTTTTTCAGCTCCTGGTGTTCCTCTATATGTTCTTTTTTTTTTTTTTTTTTAACGTTTATTTATTTTTGAGAGAGAGACAGAACATGAGCAGGGGAGGGGAAGAGAGAGGGAGACACAGAATCCAAAGCAGGCTCCAGGCTCTAAACTGTCGGCACAGAGCCCGGCTGGAGGCTTTGACTCAGGAACCGTGGGATCATGACTTTGGCAGTCCTGTATAAATTCTTTGTGGCCTCTTTCTTCATCTTCTATACTTAACATTCTAATCTCTTGTTTCTGTGGGCATTTTTCTTTCTTTTCTGACTGTGACTTTTTCTATGTCACTGTTATAAAAATTGCTATTGTTACATTGGCCTACCTGGATAATCCAGGAAAATCTCCCCATCATCACTACCATTAATTTAATCATATCTGCAAAATCCTTTTGCCATATAACATTCACAGACTGTGGAGATTAGTTTGAGGACATGTTTGGGAGTCTATTTACACTACCACACATGTCTTGGGCCACTGGGTACAATGAGCTCATTGTAGAACTGTAGTTGGAATAACAACATACATTCAAAATAAATTACATATACACACAATTTTTCACAAATATAAAGTACTTTGGATCACCTTATATCTTTTATGTTTTACTACATTCACTATTTTTTTCTTACTAGTTTAACTACTTACAACCCAGTTCTAATCAAGTACCTGTATGTCTGTAAAAAGAGCACTGTATTTGTCTATGGATCCTGGTTTACAGTCTTAACTTCAGAGTAACTTCCTCATAACTCTTGTGAAACTCAACTAACGCTGTTTAAAATAAGATAAAAAAGATTTTTGTAAAACTTATCTGAGGAAGATTTTTTAAAATTTAAATTTCAAGAATGGTTCTTTGTATTTTTATGGATATTGGCAAATTGATTCTAAAGTTTAAATGGAGAGCATCTGGGTGGCTCAGTCAGTTAAGCATTTGACTTCGGCTCAGGTCATGATCTCATAGTTCATGCATTCTAGCCCCACATCAGGCTGTCTGCTGTCAACACAGAAGCCTGCTTTGAATCCTCTGTCTCCCTCTCTCTCTCTCTGTCCCTTCCCTGCTCACACTCTCTCTCTTTCTCTCTCAAAAATAAATATTTAAAAAATAAAAAAATACAAGTTTAATTGGGAAATCAAACAGACCCAGAAGAGCCAATACAATAAATATTGAAGAACAAAGTTGGAGGAATGAGGCTACGCAACGTCAAGGCTTGTTATTAAGTTACAGTAATTAAGTCAGCAATTGGTATTGGTGGAAGAACAGGTAAGTAAATCAACAGAACAGAATGGAGAACCCAAAAATAGACCCACATAAGTATAGTCAACTGAACTTTGACAAAGAAGCAAAAACAATACAGTGGAGCAAAGACAAGCTCTTCAACAAATGGTGCTGGAACACCTGGACATTCACATGCAACAAAGTGAAGCTAGACACAGACCTTACAGCCTCATAAACATTAGCTCAAAATAAATCATCTTCTTAAATATAAGTGAAGAACTATAGAACTCCTAGAAGGTAATAAAAGAAAACCTAGGTGATCTTGGATACAACAAGGATCAATGATTTTTTAGATATAGCACCAGAGACATGATCCAAAGTATTATTAACTAGAGGTCAATAAAATAAAATAAAATAAAAACACCTTCTTTTATGTAAAAGGAAATATTAAGAAAATAAGACAAACCATAGACTGGGAGAAAACATGTGCAAAAAAATGCAGTTGATAAAAGACTGTTACTCAAGATATACAAAGAACCCTTAAAACTCAACAATAAGAAAACAAAACAAACAAACAAACAAACAAACAATGGGCTAACCACCTTAACAGCCACCTCATTAAAGAAGATTATACAGGTGGCAAGTGAGCATTTGAAAAGGTGCTTGACATCATATGTTATTGGGAAATGAAAATTAAAACCACAGTGAGGTATCAGTTGGTTCAAATATCAAAAGGCCCTTTAAAAATATTTGTCTATAATGATCTTTACTCATTATTTTAAAGACTGTAATTTTTAATTTAAAGGAGATACATGGGTACACTCTTATTGAGAGGTCCATTTGAACTACTTCTGCTTAAATCCTGGTACCTTTGAGGAATTGTGTGACCTCGTACTATTTACTTGGCTTCTTTAAGCTACAGCTATTCCATCTGTAGAATGGAGATAATAATGGTACTACCTCACAATAGTATTATGATAATCTACATAATTTTCCTGGTGCCTAGTATAATCCTAATTAATTTTCAATATTTATTACCAAGGGAATTTGAAAGTATGCTTTTTGATTAGTTTTTAATCCTTTAAAGCCACTTGAAGCTGCCTCTGCCTCTTTCCATTACACAACCTCCAGAAGCATATGCAAGTGATTAATTTAACAAGCATATGTTGTGATCCAAAAATCCGTTCATCTGACATGTGCAGTGGAAATTTAATGTACACAAACAAAATATCCATTATGTCCTTTACATTTGTTGTTCCAAACCACTTAGAAAGTCAACATGACTTATATCATTGCGCTATGGTAAGCAGGAGACTCTAAATATGGCCTAATGTGGAGTTGGTTTATTAAAGTTGTGTCGAATATGTTGCTCTTTTTGATAAATATTAGTAAATAATTTTCTTATCAAAGAACTGCTAATATGCTAATTTAATGATTTCATCTGGTTAGCTAACAGTGATGTGATTACAGATGTGTTGAGAATGAAATTGAGGAATTACTTTGCCTTTTTCCTTTGATTCTGATTAATCTGAAATATACCTTCAGCTCTACTGATCTGTTTTCTATATCATTCAAAAAACATATATTTATAAATATAATTACATTGTTTCCCCTCAACCAGGCTTGTGTCTTCTGCCTATGGGGTTCAGTCTCTCCACTATATAGGATAAAAAAAGGACCATAAAAGGAAGGACATTTGTATGAGAGAAAGAAGAGAAAGGAAAAAAGAAAAAGTATGCAGCTCAGTGTGTCATGAGGAAATTTAACTTTAGGTAAAACTAAACAGCCTCAAAAACATACATTTCTTTCATGCCTTGAGGCCTTAATTGCATAAGTTAAAATATCATCAATGAGCCAAAATAAACAGAAATACAAGGGTTTTTGTAGATGGCTAGTGGGCTTCCCTTTTATTATTTTGATAGAGTTAAGGAGAAAGAAAAGTATTGATTTGAATTTCTTCTCTATTTTTAAGGGTTTTATATTGGTTATAAATTTATAACAGTGAATTGGGGGGTGGGTTCTTACCTTCTTGCAATGTCCATAATTTTAAAAACAGGTTTAGGGGGCACCTAGGTGGCTCAGTCAGTTGGACGTCCGACTTCGGCTCAGGTCATGATCTCGCGGTCTGTGAGTTTGAGCCCCGCGTCGGGCTCTGTGCTGACAGCTCGGAGCCTGGAGCCTGTTTCGGATTCTGTGTCTCCCTCTCTCTCTGACCTTTCCCCGTTCATGCTCTGTCTCTCAAATGAATAAATGTTAAAAAAAATTAAAAAACAAAAAACAAAAAAACAAAAAACAAAAAAACAGGTTTAGGATGTCTTGTTTTATTACCATTTTATTCTTGCTGAACGCACATGAAAATGTTTGGCCTCTCACTGGAGTTCCATTTTTTTAAAAAAAGAAAAACACATTATGAACATTATATAACATATGTATTTTCCTTCAACCTAGAAAAGCTTTTTGTCATAAAAAGAAAATGCGGATTATTATGAGGTGCTACAATAAAAGGATGAACTAAGCTGCTGTTGGTTTTATTCATGTAATCTCATTTTAAGTAATGGTGCTAGAATCAGAATAAAGAACATAAGCAGGAAAGCCTGTGGTATTTACTAATGACTAGGCTTCAGTCAACCTCTCAAATCATTCTGATATTAAATTATGAATCTCTCTGATAGATGTTCCTAACCTAGCTCTGACAAAGATCTTAAAATAAAATACAGCAGTACCACAATATTTCCTCATTGTAACCCAATTTACCTGAGATAAACAGTTTTTATGCCAAATAGAATATGAGGGAAGAAGACAATGTTTATAAGAAAAGAAACAGAATAGATACAAAGGTGTTTGGGGAATCTGATTCAGGGTGTGTTTATATGGACCAAAACTACTTTCTTAATCTTTTTTTTTTTTTCTTCAATACAGAGAGGACTACGGGTAAAAGTGTAAGAAAGTATCATTATCAGAACAATATAGTGTGATTGATTAGCACTCAAGTTCCTAGGTGTGACCCAGGATAAGAAAGGCAATACAACATTTTTATTTTCCCAGTACATAAGACCAGAGAATGTAGCACAGCTGTCTTGATGTTTAGTACTATTAAAAGTACTCTCTTGATCACTATAATATTAGCAGCTGGGAACGATGTGGGAAGATTCAAAAATTATTGTGGCTTCTATATCAATTTGTTGAGTAAAAGTGAGAAGGCATCATGTAATGACCTGTGAGAATAGAAAAAAAAAAAAATGCTCATGAACCTGCAAGAGACCAAAGAGGAAATTGTATATAATGTGGTTTACATTTGGTGGGAAATGAGAGAAAATAACTTGTGCAAAGGTTCCACAGAAATTGCTTTAACTTTAAAATATTATTTGAAACATTTCTTATGATGTTACCCTATATGCATACACAGTATGTAAAATAATACTAATTTTCTATATGGCATTTTATTTTGAGAAAACTAATCAAGTTGACAAATCTAAAAAAATCTTTATGAGTCAACATAAAACTGGACAGCAATATGCAGAAGAATGACACTGGACCACTGTCTTACACCATATACAAAAATAAATTCAAAATGAATGAAAGACCTAAATGTGAAACAGGAAACCATCAAAGTCCTAGAAGAGAAAACAGGCAGGACCCTCTCTTTGACCTTGGCCATAGCGATTTCTTGCCAGACACATCACTGAAGGCAAGGGAAACAAAAGCAAACAGGAACCATTGGGACTTCATCAAGATAAAAAGCTTCTGGACAGCAAAGGAAACAATTACAAAACCAAAAGGCAACCTACCAAATGAGAGAAGCTATTTGCAAATGACATAAATGGTAAAGGGTTGGTATCCAAAATCTATAAAAAATTGATCAGAATCAACACCAAAAAAACAAATAACCCTGTTAAGAAATGAGCAGAAGACATGAATAGACACTTTTCCAAAGAAGGCATCCAGATGGCCAACAGACACATGGAAAGATACCCAACATCATTCATCATTAGGGAAATACAAATCAAAACCATGATGAGATACCACCTCATATCTGTCAGAAAGGCTAAAATTAACAACATAGGAAACAACAGATGTTGGTGAGGATGTGGAGAATGGGGAACATTCTTGCACTGTTGGTGGGAATGCAAACTAGTTCAGCCATTCTGGAAAACAGTATGGAGGTTCCTCAAAAAACTGAAAATAGAACTACCCTATTACCGAGTAATTGCACTGCTAGGTATTTATCCAAAAGATACAAAAGTGCTGATTCATAAGGGCACATGCACTTCACTGTTTATAGCAGCATTATCAACAATAGCCAAGTTATGGAAAGAGCCCAAATGTCCATTGACTAATGAAAGGATAAAGAAGATTTTGAAACAAAATGGATGGAGCTGCAGTGTATTATGCTAAGTGAAATAATCCAATCAGAGAAAAATAAATATCATGTATATGATTTCATTCATATGTGGAGTTTAAAAAAATAAATCAGATGGACATATGGAAAGAGGAAAAAAAAAGAAAAGAGAGCAAACCATTAGAGACTATAGAGAACAAACTGAGGTGTGATGGAAGGATGTGAGAGGGGGATGAGCTAAATGGGTGATGGGTACTAAGCAGGGCACTTGTTGGGGTGAGCACTGGGTGTTATATGTAAGTGATGAATCACTAAATTCTACTTCTGAAACCAATATGACATCATCTGTAGCTAACAAGAATTTAATAAAAACTTGAAACAAACAAAAAAAGAAGTCAATAACGTACCTAATGAATTAGATCCTTTCTTGCTTATGCCTCAGTATCTTTCATTCTTTATTTAATAAACCTCTAGTGAGTGTTTGCTCATAGCTATGCACTGGTACAAAAATACAATGCATGGATGAGGACATTGCAGAGTAATGTCAGTGAAATAGCTGCAGTAAAGTGTACCATACTTGGTATAAAAAACAAATTGTCATAGAAATACTTTTATTATGAAATAATGACACAAAGTTCCTGGAGAGAACAACCAGCCTTTAACATATTTCCCATAAAATTCAATTGCATTTCCTTCATAAACATAATACTAATCAGCAACATTGCAAATCTTGGCCAGAGGAAATTATAATATATTATTGGGAGATGTGAGCTAAAAACAGCTATATTTTTGTAGTAATATGGATAATGAAGGCATTTTAGGAAGCTGACAATCAGGAATATTTAATTAGAATATTGGGTATTTGGGTAAATATCTAGATGGGCAGTTTTCCTTTATAAGGGAAATAAAGTTTTTATTATTATTGTTATTAATGTTATTTTTTAAAGTTTATTTTTGAGAGAGAGAGAGAAACAGTGCAAGCAGGGGAGAGACAGCGAGAGAGAGGGAAAAGACCGAAAGCAGGTTTCATACCGACAGCAGCAAATTCAATGCAGGATTTGAATCCATGAACCATGAGATCATGACCTGAGCCAAAGTCGGATGCTCAACTGACTAAGCCACCCAGGTGCCCGTAGAGGAAATAGAGTTTTATGAAGAAGTCAAGAGCATTATGTTTTAATGAGATTTGGTTATATGAGATATGTGATTGAAGAAATTTTACAGTATTCCTTTATAATTATAAAATTATCTGGCTCTTTATCTGAGGTAAATAGTATTAAGACTAATATAATCACAGTGATAAAAATCTGTGAAATCTTTGGACATTTACTTTCATGTTATGTTTGACTATGTTGCATATAAAGTTATAATTTTTCTTATTATTAAGTTATAAAAATCCCACTTTAAGGTCTAGGTCTTTTATTACTCTTGGTTTAATCTGTCAGATGGCGTGACATGGAATTACGCTGAAAATATGATTACTATTAGACCTGGAAATACCAAGTAGTCTTAATTTATGCATCGTTTAGGTATAGTACTTTGGATAACTATAAGGTTGATGGACATAATGTCCATTAAACATTGTGGTGAGAGTATTGACTATATCTTAATAGAGATTTAAGATTTTAAGATTTATTATGTTGCTTCAGTAATTTTGATCATGTCATTTGGCAATTAATGGACATAAAGATCAATAGAACAGAATAGAGAAACCATAAATAGAACCACACAGATATGCTCAACTTATTTTTTTTTTAACAAACTTAATTTTTTAGAGCAGTATTAGGTTCACAGAAAACTTGAGTGTGCAGTGCAGAGTTTCACACATGCATCACTGAATACGTTTCAGGTGCACAGCAAGATGGTTTGATTTACATATATTATGAAATGGTCACACAATAGGTTTAGTGAAAACAAACATCTACACAAATACAGGAAAATAAATAAAAATATTCTCCTTGTGATGGGAACTCTTAGGATCTACTCTCTTAACAACTTCCCCATATATCATGCAGTAATGGTATCTAGTCATCACATTATATTCCTAGCATTTATTTAACTGATAACTGGAAGTTTGTATCTTCCTCCAGTTCTGCCTAAAGGCTGGGGTGGGGGCAATGGATAATATTCCTTTGCATATATATGTATACCATATCTTCTATATTATTTCATCTCTCAACACAACAATGTCTCTAGATTGTTTGCGTATCTTGGCCATTATATATAATGCTGCTGTAGTCATGTGTATGCAGATATCTTTTCTGAGTTACCTCTCATTTCCTTCGGCTATATTCCCATGAGTGGGATTTTTGGATCATATGCTGGCTCTATTTTTAATTTGTTGAGGAATATTTGACATTGGCTTTTTATACTCATAAAGTTCCCTTAAGATACATCCAAGTCCCTATGTGTTTTAATACTTCATTTGTCATTTTTGCTGAGTAATATTTCATGGGAAGAATGTACCAGTTTGTTTAAGAGGTAGATCTTGTATACCTCTCAATCTGACAAAGGCACAGCTGGCTTCACTTCCAACATTTCCCACAAGAGTAATACTTTTGTTATAATCAATAAGTCTACATTGACACATCGTGATCATTCAAAGTCGATAGTTTACATTAAGGTTCACTCTTCACGTTGTATATTCTATCAGTTTTGACAAATGTGTAATTACATGTATCCATTATTTTAATTTTTTAAAGAATATTTCCAGTGCCCTAAAAACCCTCTGTGTTCCACCCAAATTATTTTTGGCAGAAATGGAAAAACATTAAATTCGGAAAAGAGAGCCTTTGAAACAAATGGTATTAGAGTAATTGGATACCCATAGGCAAATAGAAGGGACTTGACCTAAACCTCCCACCAAAAAAATTAACTCAAAATGAATTGTAGAATTAAGTGTGAGATGAAAACTTTAAAATTTTCAAAAGAAAACAAAAAAAGAAAATCTTTGGGGCCTCTGGCTTGGAGAACAGCTATTAGAATTTATACCAAAAGCAAGATCCTTTAAAAAAAAATCAATACATTGAATTTTATTAAAAATAAAACAATTGGGGCGCCTGGGTGGCGCAGTCGGTTAGGCGTCCGACTTCACCCAGGTCACGATCTCGCGGTCCGTGAGTTCGAGCCCCGCGTCAGGCTCTGGGCTGATGGCTCAGAGCCTGGAGCCTGTTTCCGATTCTGTGTCTCCCTCTCTCTCTGCCCCTCCCCCGTTCATGCTCTGTCTCTCTCTGTCCCAAAAATAAATAAACGTTGAAAAAAAAAAATAAAAAATAAATAAATAAATAAAACAAAAAAAAAGTTTGTTCTGAAAAATAGTCTCTTAAGAGAATGAAAAACCTAGTTACATACTGGGAGAAAATATTTATAGAGCACATATTTGATGAGGGACTCATACCTAGAGTATATAAAAACCTCTCAAAACTCAAAAGTCAAAAAACAACAAAAAACCCAAGTTAAAAAATAGGCAAAAGACATGAAGAGACATTTTTTTTCTGAAGAAGATATGTGGATGGCAAAAACTACATGAAAATAGGCTCAATATCACTGCCCAGGGAAAATACAAATCAACAAAGGAGATATCAAAACTACAAGGAGGTATCACTACAGTCCTATTAAGACAGCTAAAACAGAACAAAGCTAAACAAAACAGTGTAATAACAAATGTTGTTAACAACATGGAGAAACTAGAGTTTTCATACTTTGGTGTTGGGAATATAAAATAATACAGCCATTCTGGAAAATATTTTGGTAGTTGCTTAAAAAAATAAAACATACATGTACCACAAAACCCAGCCGTCACTTATTTGGGCATTAATTCTAGAAAAATGAAAATTTATGTCTACAAAAAAAAACTTGCAAATGATTGTTTATATGAGTTTTATTGGTAATAGACAAAAACTGGAAACCATCAAAATGTCATGCTCTAGGCAAACTGTTAATCAAACTGGTATATCCATCCCATGGAATATTAGTCAGCAATAATGGTGAATGAAACATTAAAACACACAGGAACTTGGATGGATCTTAAGGGAACTTTATGAGTATAAAAACCCAATGTCAAATGTTCCTCAAAAAATTAAAAATAGAACCAGTATCTGATCCAAAAATCACACTCACGGGAATAGAGAGCTAACTCGGGAAAGGATATCTGCATAACAATGCTCATAGCAGTATTGTTTACAATGACCAAGATATGGAAACAATCTTAGTATATATTGAGAGATGAAAAAATAAAGAATATATGGTATACATATATAAACGAGGGAATATTAAACAGTGTCTCTTCCACCCTGGCCTTCAGGCAGAGTTGGAGGAAAGTACAAACTTCCAGTCATAAGTTAAATAAGTGCTAGGGGTGTAATGTACAATATGATGACTGTAGTCAACATTACTGCATGATATATGGAAAAGTTAAGAGAGTAGATCTTAAGAGTTCTGATCACAAGAAGAATTTTTCTTTCTTTTATTTATTGTATGTATATGGGATGGTGGATGTTAACCAAACTTATTGTGTAATCATTTCATAGTATATGTAAATCAATCATGCTGTACACCTTAAACCTGTATTGTAATGTATATCAATTATTTCTCAACAAAACTGGAGGGAAGGGGGTGAGCCGCTGCTGAAACATTATATATATATTTTAAAGTTTATATATTTATTTTGAGATAAAGGGATGGGAGAGGAGCACAGAGAAAGAAAGCATGTGTGGGAGAGACAGAGAGAGAGGGAGAGAGAGAATCTCTGCACTGTCAGTGTAGAACCTGACTCAGGGCTCAATCTCATGAATCGTGAGATCACGATCTGAGCTGAAATTGAGTGGGGCGTTTAACTGACTGAGGCACCCAGGTGCCCCTGAAACATTATCTTGTAAACACAGCAAACTTAAAGTCCCAATTTATCTTTCAAGGATAAATTCAATAAAGATTAAAAGAAATAAAAGTACTGAATGAAATCATTCATGAAACATTTTCCAAATGACGAAATTATAGAGATGAAGATCAAGTTAGTCAATGTCAGGGTTCAGGGATACTTGAGTAAGAGGATAGATGTGACTGTGAAGAGTATCATGAAAGAAATCTTTGTGACGATTAAAATATTCTGCATTTTGATTGCGGCCTTGGTAACATGAATTTACACATCTGATAAAATGACTTGGAACTATTCACACACTTGTATCAATGTCAATTTCCAGGTTTTGATATTTTGCTATAGTTATGTGAGATACAACCACTGGGAAAATCTGGGTGAAGAGAACACAGGGTCTCTGAAACTCCCTGTGTATCTACAATTATTTTAAAACAAAAAGTTGAAAGAACAAACTAAAACATATGAGATTAATTTTAATATTTAATCCAATGACACAAATATTATTTCATTGTACAATCCAAAAAATGTAGCAATTAAAAAAAAAAAAACTTTCCACATTCTATTTGATTCTATTTTTGAACTTTCTAACTCTATTCCAGCAATCTATGTGTGGATCCTCTCAACAGTAGTCTTCAATTCACTTTCCATTTTATTTGTTATTTCTGATTTCATCTAGTGGAATTGTCCAAAATTGCTCATTGCAAGTTCTGTCATGAGGCTATAGGACACCATTTACACATTTCAATAATGAAATTCAAAAGATAAGTTGATGATACATTATAATGATGAAGATATGCACAACATTTTACAAGAGACTATTTTTAATTCTCAAATATCCAAGGAATGGTTACTGTGGAAAAAAAATAAAGAAGAATCCAAAACCAGAGTATCTTTCCTCTTGTGAGTTAAATTTGAAAGAAATGTGGGCAGTGGGACCATATGTTCCTTGAAACACCATTGTGATACTACTCAGTACAGACTGATATTTAGTATCATATATTTAAATCTTAAGTTTTATCCACACGAGCATAATCACTAAAGTCCCAAAAGAGTTTCATGTATTAGGTTTGTAATGTACTCTTAAGAAAAAGATTAAAATAGTTTCCAACTCCTTTTTAATTTAATTTGATACACATACATCAAATACAACTTATGAGTAAATGAATAGGACTTAAAATTTGTATGTGAATTTAAGACAAAAAAAGAAGAAGCAATGAAAGTATTTTTGTTATAGCTGAGGCCTATTCTGTTTTCTTTCCTGGCTCTCTTCCTTGATATTCAGCTTTTGGTCTCCTGAGATCCATGTTAGTGATAAGACTGTGATAGTATTTTCTGTACTTTAAGAACACAAAAGTATGGGAATAAATAATTATAAAATTAAAATAGGTTTCTAACAATTTCTGTGACAAAATTATTAAAAATATAGTACTCCTTAAATGTATTTGCTAACTCCATTGATATTCTTTCTTCTGAGGAAACAGCAAATTATAGGCATAGTACCTGCAACATGGTATTTAGCACAGTTCTGAATACAAACAGACAAAAAGGATACTAAGGTCAATGATCTTGGAATATTAAACTTTTGGGTATCTGGAAGAAATTCAAAAGGATAGTCTTGAAGAATAATTGAGTAATTATTCTCTTATTATTGCTTCATTTATTTATAGATCAATGGAAGAGAACCCAGAAGTAGAATCTGACAAGTAACCCAAGTGATTTCTGTCAAAGAAGGAAGAATAATCTTTTCAACAAATAGTGCTGAAGCAATTTGATGTTTGTAAGGAAAACAAAACAAATGAATAGTTACATTTCCTCCTACAGCAGATATGTGGGGTTAAGCAATGCTATCTGTGTTTTGATTCAACATTTATTGCCCATTATATTGTTTTTAGTTGTAAGTAACAGAAAATGAAAGTAAATCATTTGAAACAATCAGGAAGATTTATTGAGTCATTCAACTGAAAGGGCTAGGTGTAGTTCAGAAAATAGATTTCATTTGTTCTGGAATTTGACTCTGCCCCATCCCCTTCCCCCCCAAATTCCATGTATCTTCTTCCCCTGTATGGATATTGGCTTCATGTTCAGTTTGGATCTCTCTCATAGTTGAATATGTCTAGAGAGAACATCTATTCTATACTCACTACCATGGAAAAAAGTTTTGAGGCTTTGTGGTTACTGAACTCATCATTCAATGCCTGCTATCTGTGGAATGACCTGTGGTAATTAGATTGGTCCTGGGTACCTTAATAAACGAAAAGCACTAAGCATCACTAATAATCTGATTGGCTCAGATCCCAAGTGACTTGGGCTCCACATCATTCCTGAAAATGAATGTGAAGTTAATTCTGCCTAACCAACTGCATGTTGTTGTTACAAGGAGGTAATTGAGGAGTGATTGTTGGGATGATATATGCTGGATATTTTGTATCTGTTTCTGAGAGAGACAAGGTGAGCCATGAAATTGGTACAAATTATGAGTGAGATTTGGTTGCAGTGCTACAGCTAAAATCCTTGAGCACCTGCATGGATAATGGTTTTTGTTTTTTTGTTTGTTTGTTTTTTTTTTTTCTGTAAAGAATTGGGAAGATATAGATGAGAAAGAAAAAGAAAATAATGTGATTGAAAATGTGTGTCTCAGTTGCTGGTGTTGTCAGAATTTTGTGAAGAACATGTTATTTTTAAGAACATGTTTATGAATATTTGATACTTTATATGAAACACTGACAGTACACTGAGACTAGTAGAACAGATGAAAGGTGAACCAGGCAGAAAGTGAAAAAAAGAAAAAGCTTGACTCAACTGGGCATCAAAAATAAGCACACATATTTCAATAAAATATGATATACCCTCCTGACTCCAACTATTCCCTCACGAAGATATTTAGGTATAAACAAGTCATAACAAAATAATAAGGGCACATATTTTGGAAGAGATGCAGAAGCAAAGATGGTTTCATAACGGCTAGTATAAAATATTTAAATAATCAATTATATTTGAAAATATCATGGAGCTGGAGCAGGGCTTAAGAACTGAATTGAACCCTTCTTTCCTGTCCTTGGAATTCATGGACACAGAGAGGAGGGTCATGATCTAAAGTGAGGCCAAGGTAGTAAGTCCAGGAATCCTTTATTCATATTCAGCGTAAAGATAAAATGAGAATGAATGTGTGAGATCAAAAGAGGGAGGAAAGTCTGAAAGAGCTCAGAGCCACCAAAAGACTAAAGAGAAGTGTGATCTAAAGACATTCTGGGGGGATACTATTTGTTTTTGACAGATTTCAATGAAAAGATATATATATATATATATATATATATATATATATATATATATATTAATGGACTGAGCATGTTGAGTTGAACCTCTTTGAATTTTAGAGTCAGCATGCCCCAGGAACAGATTTGTTTCCTTCCATCTCTCAGTCAAAATCCTCAGCAGGCTTTTTCTTTTTTAGTAGTCGACAAAATGATTCTAAAACATATATGAAAATGATAGCTAAGAAAAGTTTGAAAAAAGAATACATCTGAAGGATTATGCTACCAGATTTCAAGATTTTCTGTAAAGCTGCAGTTTACTAATGGTGAAAGGACTGACAGATGTACTAATGGAACATAAAGGCACTCAGAATAAACTCACTCATATATAGTCATTTTTTTAAACAAAATTAAGTAACTTAATGGGGAAAGGACAGACCTTCCATCAAGTGGTAATGGGTAAACTGGATATCTACCATATGTTTAACAAAATAAGAATATGGACCTGTATTTCATATCATGCAAAAAATTAAGTTCAGGTGGATCATATAGCTGAAGTGTAAATTATAAAGGTTCCAAAAGAAGCAAAAAGGCAATATCTTAGTTAGGACACAAAAAGCACTAAGCATCACTAAATTCGACTCCTGAAACCAATGTTATACTATATGTTACTATATGTTAACTAACTAGAATTTAAATAAAGACCTTTCTTTAAAAAAAAAAGTAAGGCACTAAAACAACAACAACAACGACAACAAAAGAAACAATGCATCATTCATCAAAACTAAAAATTTGTTTTTCAAAAGTCACTGTTAATAAAGAGAAAAGAAAATCTATATACCAAGGTATAATACCATGATATTTACCGTATAAATATCTGATTAAAACTTGCATCCAGAACTTATTTGTGTGTATACACACACACACACACACACACACACACACACACACACACACATGTATATATATATGCAATCATCAATAAAATGACAATCCTATAACACAGAGAATTAGTTGGAGAAAGAAATATTTCAAAAAAGAAAATTTATAAATTACCAATGAAAAGACACTTGACACGATTAGTCTATAGGGAAATTAAAGCAAAACTACAACAAGATTATACTTCAGACCCTCAAGAATGTCTAAAATTAAAGGGGCTGATAATACCAAGTGTCTTAGAGGATGTAGGAGTATAAAATTATAAAAGCTTGGAAAACAGGTTAACATTTCCTTACAATGTTAAATATATATCTGCAACATAATCCAGTAATTCAATTCCAAAGTAATTACCTTAGAGGAATGAAAATATATGTATAGAAATGTTCACAAGAGCTTCGAACATAGTAACCAAAAATTGGTGAAAGACTAACTGCCCATCTTCAGGTAGATTGATTTATTTATCTAATGAAATACCACCTAGCAATTAAAAGCAGCAAACTACTACTTTTCTAAAAGCATAAAGAAAGAGTATAATTTAGTTGAGTAAGAGAAGCCTGACATACGCTAAAATGTGCAATACGTATTTACAGTTAATACTAACTTCTGAACAGCGGAACTAAGAAAAATATCAAGTTGCTGGTTGCCTGGGGCTGAGAAGCGGAGGTAGACTTCAATGTTGTAAAAGAAACTTTTGGGGATGATGGAAAATTTCCTTTTCTTGTGGTGATGCTTAAATAAAGGTTTGTACTTGTCAGTACATACTGATCTGCAAACTTCAGATCTGTGCACTTTATTTTATGAAAATCATAGCTCAATGAATTGATTACAAAAAAACAAACAGAAATAATCTCACAAAACTTAGGTTTTGTGAATTCTAGAGCTGTAATTCTTTGTCACATAGTAGCCCAAAGGGATCTTACAAAACCTAAAAGAATTGGGAAGCTTGAAAACAGTGAATGTTAGTGGGAAAACAAAAGCTTTTACACACTTTCTAGTATATAAAAACGTTAACAATTGTTTTCACATATTGTGATTGATAGAAGAGTTCCAGAAGCTTGAGGCTTTTAGGATGGCATTGTTGGCAGATAGCAGAGGCAGAAGAAAAAACAGAAATGCATAGATTAAAGGCTTTATCTTTGATTTGTTTTATAAATCACTTTGGATTTGATAACATGCAAATAATATTAATAAGAAAAATGACTAGAACCTTGGAGTAATAAGAGAAAGACAGACAAGCTTTGTACTTCAAAACATGTCATGCTTGACTAAGAATAAGGGGATTGTAGCAAAAAGATCTAGTTCGAAATTATGACCCTGGGAAAATTATGAGTTTTGTAAAACATCTTCTCCCAGATGTATCTCTTTCTCTCTCTTTTGCCCTTTCTCCCTCTGTTTCTTCTTCTTTTTATTAAGAACATAAATTCTTATCATTAAGTTGGATTGTCCCTTGTGCTCTCATTTTAGTGCAATTTATATATAACATGTTGTTATTATTTTTAACTGAAAATGATACACTGTCACCAATTATAACATTTCTTGTTTCTTTTGGTCCCTGGAAGTTAATTTCTATTACTAAGGACTTTCTCCTATGTTAACCCCTGACAAGGTAAGGCTTAGAGTTAGAAGTGCCTGTAAGCAAATATCTCAAGATAAATTTCTGCCTGTAGGCAAAGATCCTGGCAGCGATGTTCTATGTGCAGTCAATGGACCACATCATAAAGATACATATTGCTAGACAATGAAAGCTGATGGATTTACAAAGGTGTGCAATATTTAAGTAGAGTTTTAGTAAGGAGTATTTTGACCCTGGCCATCTGGGTACAACTTATAAATATGTATATAGATTCGTTTAGAATATATATTTTTGCTCTTGTGATGCTAGGTAGATCTGTTTTCAGCAAGAAAGGTATTCAAAAGTACAGTCTCCTTCCTTTAAGGAAATGTCAATATAATTTACATTTAAGTCGCATATGTAGTCTTGAATAATAGATTCTACAAGCTCCAACATTTTGATTGAAATTGAAAGTAGCTTTAACGTTATTTTGGTGCTCTTTGTGTGGGGGAGGGGGGTGTGAGTGGGTATGCATGTGTATGTGTGATTTTAGAGTATCAGATTTTACCTGAGAATAACACTATATTTTTAACTGAACAATTTGAAGCTAATATTGTGTAACACACCATTATGTAACTATTACACAATGTCTATGCTATATCCAAACAAATAAGCATGTAATGATTTAAAGTAATGACATAAACAAATATTATTATCTGCTCTTAATCTGTGCTATGAGGGGCATTTATTTTTAAGGCTGCTGCTTTTTTTTAAGTGTATTTATTTTTGAGAGAGAGAGAGAGCAAGGGAGGGGGAGAGAGAGAGAGGGAGAGGAAGAATCTCAAGCAGGCTCCACACTGTCAGCTCAGAGCCTGATGTGGGGCTCAAATTCACAAACCATGAGATCATGACCTGAGCCAAAACCAGGCATTAGATGCTTAACTGACTGAGCCACCTAGGCCCCCCAAGGCTACCACTTTTGAATTTCACTGAATCTACACAAAACAACACCACCGAAGTGATACTCTTTCTTTGTAGTTGTTAGAATCTGCTCAAAAGTTATGTCTTCCATCAAGTTTAAACAAAACTGTCTTTTTGCAAAATTAGATTATTAGTTTTTCCATGGCATGAATCCCAACCTTTGTGGTACTTTTACAATATAATCATTAAGAGAAAGTTCATGAATACTTGATGGAAAAGAGGTATTTGCATCATCTAAATACCCTCATTCTTCTGTTCCGTATTCAGTGGCTGCATTACCATCTGGCAAAGGTTTCAGTTGACTGAAGCTGAAGCAATAAATTAATACAGTAAAACATGCTACCAACAGTTTTAAACCAATTAAAATGCTTGAAGCAGGCTCAGTGCATGTTAAAATACTATGTCTGCTTCTGCCAATAGCCATGTATGAAAGAAAATATAATGAGTCAACCATAGCTGAAGGGAAGATAGCAGGAGTCAGGGGCGTCCCTCATAGTAGGCATTCACCAAAGGGTCTCATAATTAGTAAATGAATACTGGCGGGCGCCCACCCTCCTTACCACATCATCTATAATCTCAGGCAAGGGTATAACTTACTTGACGAAGTTTGATTTTTCATGTCTCTTTGACAAATATCGACCCATTGAGATCTATTAGTAGAAAACTAACATTGCGTTTTGAAAATTTCCAGATACCATTACCGGAATAATGAGAAGACAGATATTGGCCACAAAATGACTTTCAAACAAATTGTTCTTTTCTCTAGTTTATTTTTTATTGCTGCTTCTTAAAGCTAGTTCTGGGGCGCCTGGGTGGCGCAGTCGGTTAAGCGTCCGACTTCAGCCAGGTCACCATCTCGCGATCCGCGAGTTCGAGCCCCGCGTCGGGCTCTGGGCTGATGGCTCGGAGCCTGGAGCCTGTTTCCGATTCTGTGTCTCCCTCTCTCTCTGCCCCTCCCCCGTTCGTGCTCTGTCTCTCTCTGTCCCAAAAATAAATAAACGTTAAAAAAAATTTTTTTTAAAAAAAAAGCTAGTTTTTATTTTCAAATGCAAATGGTTAAAAAGAAAGCAAGTGAACATTTTATAAAAGGGTTTCCAAACATACATGATTCCCACAAGGTCATTGAAGGTTGGAAAAGCAACGGGTTTATCGTGTTTCATATACAAGGTAGTAAACGTTATCTTTCAGTACAATTTTAAGTTGGTGTAAATATGAATGGCCATGTAAGCTCACATTTCTAAGGCTGGTAATATGTACCCTAAATTCTGATTATTAAATAAAATGAATGTGTCTTACTAGTGGAAGTTTAGTCCTGTGGCATTTCTGAGAGATATATTCTGTTTGAAGGCTACTTATCCTTATTATCATTGTTGGTAGTTCAATTTAATTACCGCTGACCCATGAACAACATGGGTTTGAACTGAATGGGCCCACTTTTACGCAGAATTTTTTCAAATACAGTATAACATTTTATGTTTATTATGCATTTTAAATAAAATTTTCTTTTTCTTTTTTTTTTATTTTTTTTTTTCAACGTTTATTTATTTTTGGGACAGAGAGAGACAGAGCATGAACGGGGGAGGGGCAGAGAGAGAGAGAGACACAGAATCGGAAACAGGCTCCAGGCTCTGAGCCATCAGCCCAGAGCCCGACGCGGGGCTCGAACTCACGGACCGCGAGATCGTGACCTGGCTGAAGTCGGACGCTTAACCGACTGCGCCACCCAGGCGCCCCTAAAATTTTCTTTTTCTAGCCACTTCATTTTAAGAATACAGCATATAATACACATAACTTACAAATTATGTGTTATGTGTTTGTTTGCACCATCGGTAACATTTCCAATCAATAGTAGGCAACTATTACTTAAGTCGAAATTGACATGTGGATTTTTGACAGCAAAAGGGGTTGGCGCCCCTAATCCCTGTGTTCTTCAAAGGTTAACTGTATTCTTAAAGCCCAGTTTGTTGGTTCGGTCTTTTGATTGTGTGGGCAATTTTAGAGACACTAACATAAATGTAAACAACTAGGTGTTTCTAAATACCATTTTATCTATATCTACGTATCTATTATATATCACCTATCTATCATATATTTATACCTATCTTTTTTTTTTTTAATTGAGTATAGCTGACAGACAATGGAACATTAGTTTCAGGTAAACAACCTAGTGATTTGACAGGTTTATACATTATGCTATGTTCACCGCAAGTTGAACTACTATCTGTCCCATTACATTGCTATTATAATATCAATGACTCTATTCCTTATGCTGTGCCTTTTATTCCCATGAATTACTGATCCCATAACTGGAAACCTGAATCTCTCTCTTTCTTTCACTCATTTTGCCCCTCCCCCCCATTCCATCCCTTCTGGCAGTCATCAATTTTATAGATGTATTTATAGGTATGATTCTGCTTTTTGTTGGTTTATTCATTTGTTCTCTCTTCTGAAATTAAATTTATGAATACTGTGTTGATGACACAGACTAAAATACCAAACGGCTCTGAAAATATGCCTACATAAGCTTGGCTCGCATGCCACTCTCCCTGACTAGTGGAGTACATTGAATGGCTCCATCTCAGTCACCTGCACACAGCTGAAACCAAGGGGTCAGATAGGGTAAATGCCATCAAAACATAGAAACAATCCTACTCCCCAAATGGGGAAATATTGCCCTGGGAAAACAAAGCAATTTATGTCCACTGCAACTCTGATTTGATGCACCCTTTACAGCTCACCTTGTTTTCAGTTTCTTGAAGTTATCTCTACGTATAATTATTTATTTGACCAAAACAACTGTAATTCCATGAGCAGGTGAGATGCACAGGATGGAACATACTTCCATGACTACTACTGCGTCAGCCTCCAGTGTCAGCGCTTCTCTGACCTCAACTACAACCACAATAATTGGCAAATATTTATTGAATGCTATGTGCCACACACTTTTCTAACCATTTGATTATTTTTGAGAAATATTGTTTAATGTTTATTTATTTTCAGAGAGAGAGAGAGAATGAACACGTCAGGGAGTGACAGAGAGGGAGAGAGAATCCCAAGCAGGTTCTGCACTGTCAGCACAGAGCATGATCGGGGGCTCAATCCCATGAACCATGAGATCATGACCTGAGCCAAAATCTAGAGTCAGATGCTTAACTGACTAAGTCACCCGGGTGCCCAAGAAAGAATTTTTATATTAAGATACTTGAAGAAAAAAGATTTTGGTTTGATCTGCTCCTCCTGATGGGAGTTTAACATTCTAAGTTTTTATTCAGCACAGATTCCATTGCCTTGTGATGGTATTTAAATGAAAAACAGAATATATACACTTAGCATAATATCTAGTATATGCTTAGGTCTCAGTAAATGTTATTCATTAATATCAGATACGAAGCTAAGGTTTTGCATGATTATTGCTACTTGTTCATTGCCACAAGGGGAAAAGATAACATGGCTACAATTTTGTCTGTCTGACTTCAGAGTTCTTATTTTAAACATTGCATTATTCTTCTCAGGAGCCCATTATTAATGGAATAGCCTTTCTATTATATTTTAAGTACAATCCATTAAGTCAGAATTTTTATGCAGAAGATACAGTAGGATGTATAGGAAGCTTAGCTGCTACTTTCCATATGATGACATTGTAGCCAGAAAATAGTCTCAAGCCAAATGTCACAGAATTGGCTGTCCGACAAATTGAGACCAGAAATTGGGGCTCTTAACTCACAATTTAGTACTTTACAATAATGTTATAGTGAAACAATTAAGAGAAAGTAGGTAACATATACGTAGCTTCTGAATCATCATAATACAATGAAAATGAATACCAATGATTCATGACAAAATTTTGAAAAGAATATGTTTAATAATTTTGAAATTGCTCCCTCCCTCCCTGACAGACATCATCATTTTCCCGAATTTTACTAACACCTTGTGGTTATTTTTTTAAATGTGTTTACTGTATAAGTTTTGTCTGTATGTTTGGTTTTGCTTGATTTTGAACCTTACACAAATTGTATCAAACTACTAATTATTATTAATTTATTATAATTACATGAGACCAGATATGTTACTCCTAGAACATAGAAGATAGAGCATACAGAGAAAAAAGAAGCTTATTACAGGAACTCTGTGTAATGATGTTCCTTAACTGGATTTGTCAGTCTCTGAACATCTGTAAAGTGCCTGAAGCGGTCAGGAAGAGAAGCCTCAGACAAGATATTTATCTACACCAGGAGGACAAATTTAATTTCTTAAATATGGCAACTCACTTTATGAAATGAACCTGTTAGTTTGGGGAAATAATCATGAATACCAACAGAATGGAAACAGATTCCTTAGGCGAAATGGGGCACTACTAAAATACAAAATATGAGATAGTGTGAATGCTTTTATATGAATGTTGGCTCAACCAAGAAGCATATTCAGAGTGTTAAAGACTGGTAACTCATCGAAACAAAAGTAGAATCACATTGCCAAACAATGTGACCTCCATGATATGCCCATCCCCCCCTTATTCCTCAGACTCATCTCTACACCCCCTATCAAATACTTTCTTTACACCCCATATTAATTTATGCAATCTCTTTCATCATTGCTTATCAATGTGATAAAATAAAACAATATAAATAATATGTTTTCTTCTCTCTCAATTTCAATACTTTTAATCCTGTATACTTGAAATAAAAACTGCAAAAGATATGCAAGAGTAACATTACTAATACAAATTTTGTGTTCCATCTCCTTAAACACTTTTAGTTTCACACAGCAGAGGAAGTCCTCACTAGGTTCAGCTGGATAACTTCACGCATTCACAGGTTTACTCTCCCACCTTTCCCTGAGATGCTTTACCCCCATTCAACTATTTTACTAATTCTTCAAAACTGCAGTCCAAGCATTACCTTCTTTGGTAAATCAGCCTCATCTCGGAGTCAGAGAAAGAACCCTTTTCTCTATGAACCCTAAGCGCCCATTCACATATCTGCCATGAGCCCCAATTATTTTGAACTGTGATCATAATGTATTTGACTACAATAGGTTTGAAGATAGGAGCTATGTCTTATTAATTCACTTTCAACATGAAGCAAGCTATTACGTTGATGGAAATCCATTTGAGGACTGGAGAGATGAACTTCTGGAAACAGCTTAGGCATAACTAGGAGACAGTTCCACAAGAGTGGTCATACATTCTCTTTTCCTTGTCTTTTCCAAATTTTGCTAATAATCCTAATGCTTCTTAGCAGTTTGGGTTAGATTACCCTTAAAAAAAAAAAAAAAAACATTAGGGTCTCTGTTATGAATTTGCTAAATATCAGTATCTTCAAATAGGACATATACTCCCATTATCTTCTGTAACATTATTGAACTTATCTTATTATCCAGTACTCACAATCTGCATAGCCTATAGCCAACATGGCAAAGGTTTAGCAGATTTTGAAGAGAAGCAAAATCAATACAGTGGGAGAAGTAGGACGGCCTGGAAGGGCCAATGATCAAATAATAGCATAAGTTTAATATTGTTAAAATGGTGGCTGTTAAATTGGAAGAAGAAATTGTTGATTTAACCTCTTTATATGAAACCTAACATTGCATTTACCTGCATTCCCATAAAAGTGTCTTTTTATGATCACATCACTAACATTAAATGTATGAAGCAACAATGTTTCACGAGTGACTTTTGAAAAGGATAGAAAGGGCTCTACAGATCAGGAAATGCAAGTTTAATCACAACTTTACTCATTTTAAAGTGTGAAAAATGTATTTTAATTCAAAATACATTCCATTGAATGCTAAATGACTGACATTATGCAAATTGGATATAGACCATTATAATAGTGCTTCACACAGGTGTACTGTATTTCAAAACTACCATCACAATAATCTACCCAATTTATTTATTTATTTTTAAAAATTTTTTTTCCAACGTTTTTTATTTATTTTTGGGACAGAGAGAGACAGAGCATGAACGGGGGAGGGGCAGAGAGAGAGGGAGACACAGAATCGGAAACAGGCTCCAGGCTCCGAGCCATCAGCCCAGAGCCTGACGCGGGGCTCGAACTCCCGGACCGCGAGATCGTGACCTGGCTGAAGTCGGACGCTTAACCGACTGCGCCACCCAGGCGCCCCTACCCAATTTATTTTTGATAAGCACAGAACCTGTATTGTAAGCTTGCCATGCTTTGAGATTTATCACTAAAATGCTGCCTTTAAAGCATTTCTGAGTTGCAAATTAATTATAGTGAAAGCACCATTATGAAGTTATTATTGTCAATGCATCTTATATACTTTGCAGTGTTTTTATAAAAATAGTCATGTTTTTAAGAATCATCATCAGACACATATTCTGATTGCCAACGAATGAGTAAAACAAAAGAGTCAATTATATTTGGAATAGAATTGGAGTTAGGTACAGATGAAATTGACTTAGTTTATAGCACATGTGAAAATTTCTCTAGTACAATAATATTCTTGATAATAATGATAACTAATATTTATTGAAAGATTACTGAATATTATAAGTATTGTGATAAGACAAACTGGATCTGAATTTTCTTAGTGTTTTTATATGTTACTTGAAAGCTCTTTCTTTCTTTATTCCATTAATAATGTATATTAATGCTGCCCATTTGGAGATGAAATAGATAGATAGATAGACAGTCTTATGTTGATTTACAAAAATATTGAAATTTCTTAGGCTGAAAAATATACACTTATGTTCTTCTAATATATTGATCATCACCATATACCAGTATACTAAACATGCATTATGAAAATGAATTGCTCTCTGATAATCATTTCACACTGTTGTGTGAGTCCATACAGATATAAGTGGAGTATCTTCTTGGTAATATGTGGACTGCAGACATATTTCATCATTTGGTTTTTTTGTTGTTGTTTTTTGAAGTAAATATGTTAAAGTATTCTTAAAATATGGTATAATACAGTTTTCATTTTGACCATACAGTGAGCAAATACTTTACACTGGCACATTAATAAAACTTCTTTAGTAATTGCATCATTTATATGTTATTGCCTAGCCAACCTTTCCATACTTAGTGGTCTAAAAAACAACCTTTTTTATTTTTTTATTTTATTTTATTTTATTTTATTTTATTTTATTTTATTTTATTTTATTTTATTTTTAAGACAGAGAGCGACAGCGCATGAGCAGGGGAGGGACAGAAAGAGAGGGAGACACAGAATCTGAAGCAGGCTCCAGGCTTCGAGCTGTCAGCACAGAGCCCGACGCTGGGCCCGAACTCATGGACCACGAGATCATGACCTGAGCCAAAGTCGGACGCTCAACCGACTGAGCCACCCAGGCGCCCCAAAAAACAACCTTTTTTTAAGTGTGGGAATTTGCAGGAGTCAGCTGAAATGGCTTGTCTCTGCTCCAGGTGACGTTGGCAAGCTTATTCCTGTATTTACAGTAAGGTGGCAGGCTGTCTGATGGGTACCTGATCCCAGATTTCTTTATTCATATGTGTATCATTTGACCGAAGCTGTCAGTTGAAGTATCTGTGTATTTTCTACATGTCCTCTATAGAAGCTAAGCTTAGGATTCCTCATGTGGTCACGGAATTCCAAAAGGACAAGTCTTGATAAACAAGTGGGTTCATTAAGACTCCACCTGTGTCATATTTTCCAATGTCTTATTGGTCAAAACGAGCTAAATGATCAAACTTAAGACTCACTATGGGAAGAGACTACACAAGGTTCATGAAAATTGAGAGGTGTAATCTATTGTTGGGTATTAATGCAAGAACCTGCCATGGAATGTGACTTTAATACTTCACAGGCCTACTTGATGGAAAATACACTTAGTCATTCCCAAGATAATCCAAATCTCAAACAGCAATGCATGAAGTCTAAATCCCATGGTTTTAGGATTTGGATTACACCAGGAGGCAGTTGAAGCTCCTTGGATATAGCTCCTTGAGTATTTCATACATACACTTTAGAATTAAAATGAAAAGATGTTTGTCCCAGGCATTCTGATACTAAGACAGAGACAAGATAATGGATTTTTGCATTTCTATTCAAAAATTAGAAGTAATGGACAACACATAAGCACACCGGTTCATAGAATTCTAAAATTCAACTGGACATATTGTCAGACACCCTATTCTAGGGGCAGAAAATTTTTCTTTGATTAGGTCCCAGTACCAGTCTTTTGGTGAAACTCTCTACCCAGTTACTCTTCATGGTGCTTGGATCTGTCATAGGCTGTTGGTTCTGCCCCTTGAGAGATCCTTCCTTTTCTATAAGTAATGGCCAGTGTTTGCAGCTGAACAGCTCTGAGGATGAATCCTTAGTATAGAAAGTTGGAAAAACAGAGGACTTCCAAAATTGGTTTCCATTTTGAATCATCTCAGTTTCTTACAGTCCACTCCTTGGAAACACTTTTATTTATGTATTTATTTATTTGTTTGTTTGCTTGTTTATTTATTTAAATGAGAGAGAGAGAGAGAGAGAGAGAGAGGAAGCTCACACACAAGCTGGGGAGGGGGTGAAGGAACAGAGAGAAAGAACCTTAAGCAACTCCATGCTCAGCATGGAGCCTGACATGGGACTGCATCCTATGACCCTGAGATAATGACCTGAGGTGAAATCAAGAGTTGGATGCTCAACCGACTGAGCTACCCAGGTGCCCCTCAGATGACCTTTTAACATACAATTATATTAGGGGATTATAAGGTTTATGAGGATAGGAGAAAAACTTGAGGTATCTTATTATAAATAATTTTCCCTCTGTAGTGGGTTGAATAGTGTCCCAAGAAAAGATATGACCAAGTCCTAACCCTTGGTCACTGTAAATGTAAGCTTATTTGAAAATAGTCTTTACAGATATAACTGAAGAAGTTTCCCTACATGAAATGATCCTGGATGAGGCTGTCCAGTGAAGGGTGTCTTTACAGACAGCCAGGAAAGGAGAAGACACAGAAGGGAAGCCCATGTGATGACGAGGACCCTGATTACTGCTATGTAGCCACAAACCAAAGAATGGCACGGATTGTCAGCAGCCACCAGAAGCCAGAGGAAAAGCATAAAACATATTCTGCCTCAGTGTCTACAGAAGGAACCAAACCTGCCAATGATTTGGTTTTGAAATTATGGCTTCCAGAACTATGAGAGAATAAATTTCTGTTTTATTTCACTGTGTGTGTGTGTGTGTGTGTGTGTGTGTGTGTGTGTGTGTGTGAGTGTTTGAGCACGTGCGCCATAGCAGCTCTGGGAAAGTAATACAATTTGGTTTAACTTTTGTTGTGAACATATGTGCTCAGTCCCAGTTACTTGCCTGGCACCTTGGCATTAAATCAGAGAAGGAAGCTTTCTGCTGTGTGAGATACAGGGGAAGGAAACGAAAGCCAGACTAGTTTACAGTTAGTTATTACTAATGGTTCAACTCTATTTTGACTTAGAGCACATTTTATTATAACGATTTAATTTTTGAATTTATATATTAATCAACTCTGGGCTATAACCTTTCTAGAGAAAAAAATGTGTTCAACTTCTTCCTATCTTTGGTGTGGCTGTGATGATAGGCTCTTTATCCATACTAAGTTCTTAGATTTTTTTTAATATTGGTACAGTTTGCAAGAAAGTGATTTTTAATTAAAAAAGTACAAGCTTCTTTTTTGTTTGAAGGTAAATACAAAGAAGAGTAAATATTTTCTATAGTTTCCTTTGTTGTTTCTTCATGAGAAAATATTCACCACTAAAAGAAAAAAAGTGAGATGGAAATAATATTCACAGTAAAACTTTTTTCAAATAAGTGAACAAAAATGCTATTTCAAGATTTATCCACACATTTTGATTGGTAGTTACACAAGTTTTCTGATTACATTTTAGCAATATAATCTATAGATGTTAAACTTTATTTCAAGATTATTTCTGCTAATTTTCATTTTAGTGGCATTTTAATTTGACTAATGCTGACTATTTGGAAACTGCATTGTAAATGACTGATCATGGAGCCCTAATAAGTGGGATTAGTGCTGTTATATAAGCAGTCAGGAGAGCTCTCTTGCCTCTTTTTTGATGTGAGTTTACAGTGAAAGGAACCAGGAAGCAATTAGTCACCAGACACTAAATATGTTGTCTCCTTGATTTTGGATTTCCCAGCCTCCAGAAGTCTGAGAAATAAATTTCTGTTATTTATAAGCCACCAGTGCATGGTACTCTGTTATAGGAGCCTGAGAGTACTAAGATACCCAGCTTAAAAATATAGCTTGTTTTTCAAGTTTCTAGCAATTTTTTTTGACGTTTATTTATTTTTGAGACAGAGAGAGACAGAGCATGAACGGAGGAGGGGCAGAGAGAGAGGGAGACACAGAATCGGAAACAGGCTCCAGGCTCCGAGCCATCAGCCCAGAGCCCGACGCGGGGCTCGAACTCACGGACCGCGAGATCGTGACCTGAGCTGAAGTTGGATGCTCAATCACCCAGGCGCCCCAGCAATTCTTTATAAAGCCCATAATCACTGGGCCACTTGAGATTATGTGCTGCAACAGAGACTGACAGTTTTCCACAATTACTCATTCCACTCCTTGTTTTCAGTTGGGCATGGGGCTATGATGTTGAAGACTTTATTTCTAAGTCTCTTTGTAGTTAGATGTGGTCATGCTACTAATTATAACAAAGTGAATGAAAGTGACAGTGATGTGTATACTCCAAGAGTGTGTATTTATAAGGATATCATTTGTTCTCTGCTTCCTCTCTATTCTTTTTCTTACGAGGGTGTAAACATGGTAGTGGGAGGGGAGCATCACCAATGCACTTGAGGACAACACCCCCAGGAATGGCAGCGCGGCAGGACGGACTCCTGCGTGACATGTGGCGTGGAAAGATCTACCTTGACCACCTACCCCTACAGTGTGCTGTGTAAGAGACCAATAGATACAATTCTATTGCATTTGCACCACTTCATCGGAGGATATTTTCTTTACAACAAAACAATAGCTCACTGGATAATGAGTTATGTACACACTTGTTGAATATACCCTTGGACGTTATGTGAAACAAGTGAGTCTGACCTCTTGAAAATTCAGAAGTTTATGCCCACGCTGGAAATTATTTCTAGTCAAATTTATTACTTTGTGGTTTTTTTTTCCCCCAAATATCAAGAACACAAGAAATTTAGACTGGAAGTCACATCCGTGCCGAAAAGTTAATGTGGATCACTGATTCAGACAATTTCTTAAACGAAAAGATATGGTTTCAAATTAGAGGGCAGAAAGCTTTTAAAAAATAGGAATCAGAGAAAGGTAAGTGGTGGTAATGAATTAAATAGGAGGTGGTAGTAAAGTGCCACTGAGAAAAAGGTCAATGTTATTTTCAAATGTACATTCAGAATAACTTCTTGTAAAGTAGACGAGTTAATATTTTAGAAGATAGCCTTGTTCCAAGGGCATCTATACCTCACTATGATGCATTATCCTTCTGTTTAAGGAGACAAAATTAACCTCAAAAGAGGAAAATAATTCTGGGCTCAAAACATATTTGCTATATTCACAGTGGGCTATCATGTTCCATTTCATCAAATATATTTCCCCTTCTTTAAAATAATGCTTATTTTATTGTCTGTATAAATATCCATACTGAATCAGTAACACCCTGATTTTTAAGGAAAAAATAGCATTTAATTTACATGTGACATCAAAATAATATATTTATTTGATGCTTACTATGTAACTGAATCAGTGTAGTCAAAGGTTTGAATTAGGAATAAAAACAATTTTGGGGCACCTAGGTGGCTCAGTTGGTTGAGCATCCGGCTTCTGCTTAGATTATGATCTTGCGCTTTGTGAGTTCAAGCCCTGAGTGGGGCTGTCTGCTGTCAGCCTGGAACACGCTTCAGATCTTCTGCCCCTCTCTCTTTGCCCCCCTCTCAAAAACAAATAAATATTTTAAAAAGAATAAAAAATAATATACCATACAAAGGAAAAAATAACAATATTACATGGAGCATTATTTAAAATGCTTATTTCAGAATCAAGCATGAGTACTTTTATAGTGATTTGAATTGAAATCTAACTTAGGGCTTATAATTCAGAGAAATCTTGATAATGTGACATGGATATACAAGTTGGGGAAGAAGATAACCAGCTAATAACTTAAAAATCAGCCATCTACCTGACTGTTCTTCCTCTGTGCCCATAATCCCCATCCCCCCACCCTCTCCCACACACGTACACTCACATGGCTTAGAAAGAGACTACCCTTCATCTGTTTTAATTAGGTTCACCATTGGTGATGGTTTTCATCTGAAATACACATCTGATTAGTTGACCTTATGTGCAAAGACCTTATGTGCAAATACAGGTAAGAAAACTCTCCCCAATCTGTCTGCTCAATCCTGCTGCTGAGACTCTGAACTGGACAACTTCCCTCAATTTATGCCAGGTTAGAAGCCCTGTTAAAATATGTGAGTCTCTCACCTGCGACCCCATCCAGTAACACTTCTCATGTGTTATAAACAATAACTGCTCTATCCTAGCAAAGCTAGATGTATGTTCCATACTCAAACTCAAATCTCTCTCGGAAAGCCATGAGGTGTTGACAAAACTACCTGGGCAGGAGAATGGCTGGTTTCATGCTGCACCTGCTCTGGTGGAATTTCGTTGCCTTGGCAGATACCTTTCCTCTGTGCTGCTGTCATCGATGCCTCAAACTAAATGGCAGTGTCTTCAAATGTACTCTTCACTCACTTCCCCACTGAGAAATACTACTCTGCACAGCACTAGAACATTCTGTTGTCTTTGTGCTCTTCCCAGGGGAGACTTGGTGACATCCAGTGTCAATGTGGAGAATACTAAAGCAGGCGGAGTAGAGAAGACTGAGGTGTGTATGGCTTGGTGCGGGCAGAGGCTTGGTAGAACGTCAGAAACAAAACTGGGAGATTTCTATTCGAGTATCTATTTCAGTTCACCTCACCAGAAAATGTAAAATATATTTAGTAGTTGGAGGTAAACCCAGAACAAAGAATAAGATTTGGCACAGTCAGAGCACCCTGCCTGGGAGGTGCCTAGTGCTGGAAAACCAGTTCTTTCTAAACATGTGGATGAGGATTTCTAATCCTTCCTCTCTTTTCTTTTAACTAAGTATCCGTAGACTAAATAAATACTTTTGGGGTTTTGTTTCTTTGCTTTAAATAGATGTTTGGAAATGTTTGAAATTCAGTGTTAGATTTGGACGGAACCTTAGAGGACACAAATATTAACCCCGGCATTAAGCTTAGTCTTTCCTGACAATCATTCTTGTGTGTGGCGTTTTTATGCACACTAATCTGCTTTCCTTTGATGTTTCTTTCAGAGAGGCTATCTATACACCTGTAGATTCAGCATAAAAGCCAATGACATTGAGAAAAACAATCATTTTCCTCCAGGCTGGGTTAGGTGCTCCTTGCTTACTTCTATAGCAGAGTATGCACCCCTCTATCATGACAAGTTCCCACGGCTTTCAACTGTCACTGTACTTCTTGCTCTATTGTAAAGCTCGACCGAATTGCTGTTTTCTTTCATTTTGAAAATCTCAAGTAACTAGTTCAAGTGTGTGGCACCTCTGTGTCCTCAACAACTGTTTATTGAACAATTGGATGAACTACTCATTTTGTACATATTAAATTGTAGCTCCTATTGATTAAGGGACTCTTGGTTTTTAAATCACTTGCAAAATGACTACATGGCCCTTGCCTCTTAGGCTAAATTTTTTGCCATTTCAAATTATGTCCACTGAGAATCAGTTACTTTCTCCTTCAACTTCTCTGTACTGTTTCAACATCCATTTATAACTGTGAGTACTTTGAGGAAGTAAAACTTTAGCTGGGAAAGTTAACTGCGTAAAGAGCAATTGCTTAACAAATCATTTACTTTTGGGACACCTGGGTTTCTCAATTGGTTAAGCGTCCAACTTTGGCTCAGGTCATGATCGCACAGTTTGTGGGTTCGAGCCCCATGTCAGGCTCTGTACTGACAGCTCAGAACCTGGAGTCTGCTTCAGATTCTATGTCTCCCTCTTTCTGACTCTCCCCTGCTCATGCTCTCTCTCTCTCCCCCTCTCAAGAATAAATAAATAGGGGCGCCTGGGTGGCGCAGTTGGTTGGGCGTCCGACTTCAGCCAGGTCACGATCTCGCGGTCCGGGAGTTCGAGCCCCGCATCAGGCTCTGGGCTGATGGCTCAGAGCCTGGAGCCTGTTTCCGATTCTGTGTCTTCCTCTCTCTCTGCCCCTCCCCCATTCGTGCTCTGTCTCTCTCTGTCTCAAAAATAAATAAACGTTGAAAAAAAAATTAAAAAAAAAAAAAGAATAAATAAATATTTAAGGAAAATAAAAGAAAAGAAACCATTTACTTTTGTTTTATCTCTCCATGATTCACTCTAGCAACTGTTTATAAGTCTTCCCTAACTTGCTGTCACACCTGTAGGAAACTGTAGGAAAAAAAAAAGGGCAAACCACGTTTCTCAGTTTGGTGAACAGCAGTCTGATGAGACAGTGTTGAGGTGCACTTTGTCTGTGTCACAGCAAAACATGTCAAATGCCCTGAGAGAATTATGGGTGCAAAGGTCTTAAAGAATTAAACATCTGCCAATTTCTCACTCTTTCTGATTCATAAAAGGATTACATAGTATAGACCTTAAAGAGATTTTTTTCCTCCTAAGAAAAAATGTGGACTAATGAATTTTTTATTTATTCAACCAGTCAGAACAATCGACTTATCTAATAAAGCAGCTATCTTCAGCACAGAATGAATTATTTTAGAACAAATATTGAATTTTTAGAACAAAAATAAATATTGAGATGATTTAGAATAATTCTTCTTTTAAATTGTTTTTAATGAATTTTTAGATGAATTTTAGTTGAATTTTTAAAACAAAAAATAAATACTGAGATGATTTAGAACAATCCTTCTTTTAAATTGTTTTTAATGTTTATTTATTTTTGAGAGATAGACCATGAGTCAGGGAGGGGCAGAAAGAGAGGGAGACACAGAATCTGAAGCAGGGTCCAGGTTCTGAGCTGTCAGCACAGAGCCCGACATGGGGCTCAAACTCACGGACCCGTGAGGTCATGACCTGGGCCGAAGTCAGACGCTCAACTGACTGAGCCACCCAGGCACCCCGAAGAATCTTTCTTTTAGATATATGACAGTTGAAGCTCAGAGAAAGTAAGCCATGGTCCTATGATCACACTGAGTACAGGCTAATAGAACTCTAGGTTGCTGATTTGAAGCCTAAATTTGTTTTCATTATATTAGCTCCTTTCATAATGTCATAAAAATAAAATTGTCATACTCTTTAAGAATTTTCATTGAACAAATCTAAAACTTAGGTAATATTGTGTCTGTTCTATATCAATATGAAAATTAGAAATAATTTCATTATTAATGGTTCTTAAAGTTAGGTAAGCCACACGTTTCTTTTAAAAAAAAAAAATGTTTATTTATTTATTTTGAAGGGTTCGCAGGGAGAGAGGGAGAGAGAAAATCCCAAGCAGGTTCCTCCCTGTCAACATGGAGCCTGATGGAGCTTGAATTCACAAACCATGAGATCATGACCTGAGCAGAAACCAAAAGTTGGATGCTTAACCGACTGAGTCACCCAAGCACCCCAAACCACACATCCTAAAGTTGGATATTACTCAAAAATGTCAAAAGTAACAATAGAAGGGGTTCCTTTTATCCTTTTCATCTGATGATGATTTCTACTTTTGTCATGTAGTCAATTAAGATGCATATGCAATTCGGCTTGTGATTTTCAAGTTTGACCTTCCCTACACACTACATAAAGTTTTATTTTGTGGGTTGTTTATGTACAGCATTCTTCCATGTAAACTGGAAATTAGAGGTATTCCACGGAGATATTGGGGGTTTGGTTCCAGACCAAAGCAAATAGCACAACAAAAGCGGTCAACTCTGTAGATGCTGCTTTTAGGCAACAAGCTTGAGCAATGAAGCCTGGGAAGGTAAAAGGGCCCCTAGTGACCACTGGGTTGAGTGCAGACTCATTAGCTGACCCATCTCAAAATATCCATAAACCCCAGCTGACCAATGGACTACTTACAACCAGGCACAGGTAACAGAGGCTCTCATACCTCCTCCCTCTTCCCCATACCTACAGCCCCCCAACACAGTCTCCTGACATACAGTCTCCCCATACCTGTCCTGCCCCTGCTTCCTTATAGGGTATTCCATAAACTTTTATATTTTTGGTTCTGCCTTGGGTGAATTCTTTCACCGCCTGTGCTGCCAGCCTCTACCCGATTGGCTCACCCCACAAAATGCATTTTTTTTGGCTTCCAGCACATATAAAAGTCATGTTTAGAGGCACCTCGGTGGCTCAGTTGGCTAAGCATCTGACTTCAGCTCAGGTTGTGATCTCGTAGTTCATGAGTTCAAACCCCACATTGGGCTCTGTGCTAACAGCTCAGAGCCTGCAGCCTGCTTCGGATTCTGTGTCTCCCCCTCTCTCTGACCCTCCCCTGCTCACTCTCTGTCTCTTTCTCTCAAGAATAAATAAACATTAAAAAAAAGTTAAGTTTACTCTATACTGTAGGCTAAGTGTGCAATAGCATTTTGTCTAAAAAAACAATACATATCTCTTAATTTAAAAATACTTCATTGCTAAAAAATCCCAACCATCATCTGAGCTTTCAGTGAGTCATAATCACTGATTACCAATCACCATAACAAATATAATAGTAATAAAAAAAAAGTTTGAAATAGTGTGACATTTACCAAAATGTGACACAGAGATACAAAGTGAGCAAATGGTGTTGGAAAAATGGTGTTGATAGACTTGCTCAATACATGGTTGCCAAAAACCTTCAGTTTGTAAAAAAATGCAGAATCTGTGGAGCACAATAAAGCAAAGCATGCTAAATGATGTGTGTTTGTATTTTCCTAAGACAGTAAAATCTTTTCATATCTGATCGAATGTTCTGATTCAAATTTAGAGTCCTATGGAGAGGTTAAGCTTAAAAAAATTAGCATGTAGAATTCTATCAGAAAAGATATACTATATTTTTGTATGATTTAGGCAGTGGACTAGTTTTCTCAGGTTACCCTGAAAAAGCACTAGAGACTGGATGGCTTAAACAACACATATTTATTTTCCCATAATTTTGTAGACTAAAGGTCAAAGACCAAGGTGTCACCAGGTTTAGTTTCTTCTGAGGCTGCTGCTCTCCGTGGCTTACATACTTCCTTCTGGTCTGTGCTTACAAGGTCTCTCACCCCTGGCATCTCTTTGTGTGTAAATTTTCTTTTCTGGTAAGGACACCATTAAATGTGGCCCTACTCTGAAGGCCTCATTTTAATGTAATCATATCTTTCAATGCCTTGTTTTTTTCTTTCTTTTTTTATGTTTATTTATTTTGTAATTTTTTTAAGTTTATTTATTTATTTTGAGAGAGACAGCGATAGTGCAAGTGGGGGAGGGGCGGAGAGCGAGAGGGAGACAGAGAATTCCAAGCAGGCTCTGTACTGTCAGCTTGGACCCAGATGTGGGGCTCAGACTCACAAAACCGTGAGATCATGACCTGAGCTGAAAACAACAGTTGGATGCTTAGCCGACTGAGCCACCCAGGTGCCCCATTATGTTTATTTATTTTGAAAGACAGAGACAGAGAAAGAGAGCGTGATCAAGGAGGGACAGAAAGAAAGGGAGAGAAAGAGTCCAAAACAGGCTCTGTGCTGTCACCACAGAGCCTGATGTGGAGCTTGAACCCAGGAACCACGAGCCAAAACCAAGAGCTGGATGCTTAACTGACTGAGCCACCCAGGTGTCGTTCAATGGCCTGTTTCTAATTAGTCACTTTCTGAGCTATCCAAGTTTGGAGCTTCAACATATACATTTTGCAGGGAACACAATTCAGTGTGCAACAGGCAAAATGTATTTCCAACATACTAAGGAATAGGTTCTGCAGTGTTACAAGGCAACAATACTTTGAAAAGCTCTCCGGTTTAAGAGTTAATAGTTCTGAGTATTAGACCTATCCCTGTCTACTCTTGTATGAGTCAAAATCTTTCTATGCTTTGATAATCTCATAGCAAAATGAAAAGGTGGGACCAAAAGACTCTTAAGGTCCTTCTCACCAAAGTTCAACGATCCATGAAATTTTTAAATATGTAAAAATTCATTTTGATTTCATACTACCTCTGATATTTTCCATAATATGAAATAATGAAGTTCCAATTTCTCAAGGTTCCTAGGCTATCTTTTAAAATAAGAATATAACTCTTTCCACTTTGTTGCCTTCAAAGTTTTGCTATCAGGACTATGTTAAAAATGCAAAATGAATTTTTAACAGAGCATTGACACTTGCATTGTTAATGTGCCTTCAGGCATGTAATTAGCTGAGAAGTTTAATCTTTTATATTCTGAAGTTTGATCAGAATGCATAAGCTCAGAAAAGCTATAAAGTATTGACCAGCATCTCTGATAAAAAAAAAAAAAAGTTTCCAGCAAGCATTTGAAGCCTCTTTCTGTGAATACAAATCCTCCTTGTTGCTTCTCAATAACCATATTAAATATAATAAGATGATTATATTTCCTTTTTGAATATCAGCCAGAAAAAAAATGTCTACTATTTTTCTTACTTCATTTTTTGAGACATTTATTTTGCCTGGGAATATTTGAAAATGATCGTGTGTAACTTTTCGACAAAAGATTAAGATGAATGACTCATCTTTAACAAAATCTATCATCCATTAAGGAAGAAAAGAAAGTCTGCTAGGTGAATATATTAAATGAAATTATAGTATAGGCTATTTAAATAAATTTAATGTGTTTCCCATTGATTTATCTCATATAAATACTAACACACCTTTATTTCGGTAACACTCAACTTCATATTAGAACAGGTAGCACTTATTTGAAATATGAGACTGGAAGGCGTTAGGATTGCACTGGAAACTGGTGATTCAGTTGAGTAAGGAGCAGAAAAAGTAACCTTGCCTAAGAACTGAAACTTATCTAAGTTGGAGATAATTAGAGATATTAACCACATCAGTCTGGAGGTAATTTTATTTCATTTGAAGAACTTATGCATAAGTACATACTCTAATTGTTCAAAAGCTGTCTCTTTAATTACTTTATATCAACTCATTGTTCAACAGAGAGTAGGTGGTAGGTAAATCTTGTTAATTAAAAGTTGTGTAAGAGGAAGATCAGATTTATATGGTGTTTCTGCTTTAGGGGAAATGTGAGATTAGCTCTGCTGTGATTATGCTATAATTATGTAGTATTCGGGTAAGCAAGGTTAAAGTTTGGAATAAGAATGATGCAGACCATTACAGCAAGAAGATCTAATATTATCACAATATAAAGTAAACCTTAGTGGTAGAAGTATAAAAAAGATAACTCTTTTTGGAAAAGGCCGCTCCTATGGCTGAAATTATCCTGATATCAGGATTTTAAAGTTTACTTATTTACTTTTGAAAGAGAGAGAGAAAGAATAAGCACAAATTGGGCAGTGACAGAAAGCGAGGGAGAAAGAGGACCCCAAGTAGAGCAGAGCCAGACACAGGGCTCAAACTCACGAATCGTGAGATCATGACCTGAGCCCAAATCAAACTTAACTGACTGAGCCACCCAGGTGCCCCTTGATCTTAGGGTTTTTTTTTTTTTTTTAATGTTTACTTATTTAGGTTTGAGAGAGAGAGAGCACACCTGGGGGAGAGACAGAGGGAAGGAGACAGAGAACCTGAGGCGGGTTCCAGGCTCCAAGCTGTGAGTGCAGAGTCCCATGCAGGGCTTGAACCCACAAACTGTGAGATCATGACTTGACCTGAAGTCGAATGCTTAACCAACTGGGACAACCAGGCACCCCTGATTTCAGTATTTTAAAAATATAATGGCAGTTGATTTACACCACATTCTCTTCAGACAACGGCTATTCACAGATTAGTGAGATGATACAATTACTTTACAAATAACTCTTTTGGATCTAGTTGGAAACAGAAACAGGACTATGAATGAACAAAGGTGACCTGTCCTATTTGTGTGCTCCCATGATCCTGAATATATGCCATTGGGATAGTGGAGTACTCATCGCATTCTTTTCATATTTATGGGGATAGTCATTTCATTCCCTACTTTATAAGCATTTGAGCTCCGAATTTTTCTCATTTGTGTCTGTATTCCTCACAGTACCATTTATTCTTTCAAAAATATTTATTAAATCTTCGTTATGTGTCAATTATGGTGCTATATACCAAATCATAATTGAATGGGAATATGTTATTTCCATTGTCCTGTGCTCCACGGGGACACATATACACATACTATGCACTACCAATATCTAATGCATTTAACAGGAGTGGGAATATTGGGGAATGTGTATAGGAGAACCCTGTGGAAGTGAGTTAAGGGTATCAGCTGTGGAGTGCCTCCAATAAGATTAGAAAGATGGATAGGATTTATGCTGTGGACAGTAGAGGACAAACATTGCAAAGCATGACATTTGTGAGAATCACCTGTGTTTGGAAATTATAGAAAGTTTATTGTTTTAAAGGAGCCTCAGGTTGAGTATCAGGATATAGAGTCTAGGAGGGATAATTAATGAAGGGCAGGATGAAAGTCAGAAAGGGAGAGAGAGATGAAGGAAAGGAAGATATAGGAGATGCACTTGATCAGCAGAAAAGGGAACAGATCATAGGAGGATCTCCTATCATGGTAGACTGTTTGTTATTTATTTTATTTATTTTTCATTTTTTAAATATTTGTTTATTTTTGAGAGGGACAGAGAGTGAGCGGGGGAGGGGCAGAGAGAGAGGGAGTCACAGAATCCAAAACAAGCCCCACGTTCTGAGCTGTCATCCCAGAGCCAATGAGGGGCTCAAGCTCACAGATCATGATCAAACTCAGGAGATCATGACAAGAGACGCACGAAGTGCAATGCTTAACCGACTGAACCACCCATGCAACCCAAGTGTTTGTATTTTATACTGTAAGGAATAAGAGTGGTTGAAGAAACTTAGCCAGAGAGTAGTTTAGTAAAAAAAACTATGTCAATTTTATTTATTTATTTATTTATTTATTCATTCATTTATTTATGGCAAATAAAAGCTGCTTAGAATATTGAATTGAGGAAGTATAACACTTGAAAATCATAGAAATTATCCCGGAAACATCTGAAAATGTTCATCATGGCAATGATTCCAAAATAATAGGGAACAAACAGCAGCAGCAGCGAAGGTTATCATTTAACTATGCCAACTTGAAAGTCGCCTCCAGACTTTCAAATTACATTAACTAGCAACGGACCTGCTTGTCTGCATTGTAGCAAGCACTGCCAGGTTAGTCCTATGTAGGTGGTGGCTGCAACGTAGTTTGATAATTCTGTTTTAGTATCTGAGTGTTGTTTCAGTGGATCCAAATAGATATGAAGGGAACCGAGTTTGAAATCTGGCTTTTCACTAAGAATAGTGAAGATAATAATACACAAGGGTATCTGTGTATACATGCATTTATGGGTAGAGATGGGTCGTTTCCAAACCCTTAAAGTCACTATCCTATTTTATCCACCCACAATCCAGTGATTCATGCGGGTTAAATACTTTCTTTTTTCCTGTTTTAAATGATGAAAGTGTGACTATAATAGATAAGGGACTTATCTCAATTCGCACAGAAAGTAAGAGGCAGAGGAAAACCCAACATAAAATCTACATGATTCCTTAGTTCATTGTCATTTCTTCTCCATCTCACTGCAGTTCATAGCCTCGTTAGAGGACACCAGCCAATTCTTGATATTTGTGATTTGCATAAATAAAATGGTCAGTTCAGACCAGTGGTTGTCAACTGATTGTAGTTTTGTTCCCAAGGACACATTTGGCAACATATTTTGTTTTTGTACAACGTGGGGGGAGGGGATGCTACTGACTTCTAGTGAATAGAGGCCAGCAGTGCTGCTAAAGAATCTACAGAGCCTCAGAAAATGACCTGGGCCAAAGTGTCAACAGTGCCGAGGCTGAGAAATCATGATTCAGATTAAGTACATACTAAGGTTTATTCCAGCTATAAATTTCAATAGGACATTTTTGAGAAAGTGTTATTGTTATAAGTCTTGCATTTCTCATTGGTTGCCTGAATACTATCAATACCTCATAATTTCTTAGTTTCTATTTATTCCTTATATCTTTTAGGTTCAATATCTGTGTTATCCATTTTTTTCGTCTCTATAATCTGTTGAAATTAAAGAAGATGTTAAGATTCACTGATTTCCTACTATGTGTTAGGCAATTTCCTACATGTTGATGTACTTTATCCTTAAAACTGTATATTGAAATTGGCATTATTATCACTGCTCCCCTTCTTATATATAATGAAACAGTCCTCTAATATTGAACTTAGAAATAATGGCTTCATTTTCCTTGGCAAAGCAATGAGTTGATTATTCTTGTCTATATATCTTTTTAATAGAGGGGTCTGGTTAAACATTCTGAGCCTTTGCATCAACTCACATTGTGCAGGATTTTCACCCGGCTGCAAAAGTGAGATTTTCAGGGAGAAAGGCAGGTCAGCATATGTCTCATAGGACTGCAACATGAATATTACAGAGAAGCAGAGAAAGCAAAAGCCCTTGTCATTTTTTATGAGGCTCTATCAATAGCAAAGAGCTTATTCTGCAAATGAAAAAAAATCAGCAGATTTAGTCTTTATAACCAAGTATTTAACAACTTCAGCCTTGTCAGTAATTAGCCATGTGATTTGGGGAAATTCAATATCTTTGTTCTCGTTTTCTTAAACCGTAAACTATTAGGTTGGAATAAAACATTTCTAGCATCTTTTCCATCTTTATAAAATAATTGCAGCTTTTGTAAATCCATCATATGGAATTCACTTGGAGAGTGTTCATATTTGTTTGGCAACCATCCCTGTAAAACTTAGAACAAAATATATGTGTATGGTGTGTGTGTGTGTGTGTGTGTGTGTGTGTGTGTGTGTGTATGTGTGTGTTTTAATTTGTAACAAGTGGTTAAGGTCTTAGGATTTATTTTTTTTTTAAGGTCTTAGGATTTAGAAAACATACATGCACTTTCTAGTTTTAAACAAAACTCAATTTTCCAGCCTCAGTGAAAATATTCTTAAAATATATGATAGTTTTTATTTAAAGTTTTTAGTTAGTGCTGAAGATAACATTTCATTTCTAATAAGAAAATAGGAAAGGCTGACTTGGGAAAGAAACATAGATGATACTTGAAAATAACTCAATTCCATTCAGAAGAGACTAAATAAAAGAAACCACGGCTTTTTAGAGCCTTCCACGTCTATCCCTTTTCAGAGGTGTGCCTGTTATCTATCCATGCAGGTGGGTTGAGATAGCAGTAGTGTGCATATTGGATTAAAACAGAAAAGAACACTGGAAGACTGCATCTTTATGGTAAATCCAACAGCTTCTGACTCTATTTGTTATTACTATCACGGGAAGAAGGTTGAGTAATTTTGCTAGTGCCTCTCTTCTTTTCCTTTTCATCCAGCTGGAAACTTGGCTGTGGCTTTATGTTTTTTTTTTTTTTTTTTTTAGGTTTTATCCTTTTTTATTTGAGAATAATTGACATACAACATTTTATTAGCTTTAGATGTACAATATAGTGATTCAGTATCCATAGATATTATGCAATGGGCACCACAATCAATCTTATCGTTTGTCACCATAAAAAAAAAGTCAAATATTATTGACTATATTCTCTGTCCTGTACATTATGTCCCTGTGTCTTATTTATTTTATAACTGGAAGATTGTACCTCTTAACCCCTTCATCTATTTCATCCACCTACTCATACCTCCTCCTTCTAGCAACCATCAATTTATTCTCTGTATTTATGATGTTTATGTTTTGTCTTGTTTTGTTTGTTTTTCAGATTCTACATGTTAGTGAAGTTGTATAGCATTTGTCTTTGTCTGATTTATTTCACTTAACTTAGTACCTCTAGGTCCATATGTGTGTCACAAATGGCAAGGTTCTCTTCTTTTGGATGATTGAGTAATATTCCACAGTATATGTTTACTAATTTTTTTTATCCATTTATGTACTGATGAATATTTAGGTTGCTTCTATGCCTTGGCTATTGTAAATAATGCTGTGATGAACATAGAGGTACATATGTCTTTTCAAATTTGTGTTTTCATTTTCTTTGGATAAATACCTACAAGTAGAATTGCCAGATTATATGATAATTCTGTTTTTAATTTTTTGGAATATAGCTGACACACATAATTGCATTAGTTTCAGATGTACGATATAGTGATTCAGAAACTCTGTACATTATGCTATGCTCACCACAAGTGTAGCCACAAGCTGTCACCATACACAACTATTAGAGTACCATCGACTAAATTGCCCATGCTCTGCCCTTCATTCTTGTGACCCATTCATACTATAACTGAGAGCCTGCACTTCCTACTCCACTTTACAATATGAATTTATTTGGAAACAGAGTCTTTGCAGATATAATTAGTTGAGATGGCATACTAGATTAAGGGTGAATAGTACATACAATGACTGATGTAAAACGTGCAGAGAAGAAGGTCATTTTAAGATGGAAGTAGGCAGAGACTGGAATTATGCTACCACAATCTGAAGAATACTTGAGGCTACAGAAATTGGAAAATGCAAGAAAGGATCGCTCCCTAGAGTCTTCAAAGATAGCATTGTTTTGCTGATTGCTGGATTTCAGAATTTTATCTTATAGAACTATGAGAACATAAATTTCTATTGTTTTAGGCCACACAGCTTGTTATACACTGTTACGGCAGGTCTAGAAAACCAATGCGGATTTTGGTACTCAGACGTGGAGTACTTGTCTGTCACATATTTTAAAATATGGACGTTTCTTTGGAATTGAGTAATGAGTAGAGACTGCAAGTATTGAAGCTTATGATAGAAAAAGTCTAGGTTTCCTTGAAGAGACTATTGGTGGAAATACAGACATGAAAAGTGCTTCTGTTGAGGTCTCGGAAGTAAAGGAGAAGCATGTCATTGGACCCTCAGAAAAAAAAAAACAATCTGTGTTACCAAAAAAAAAAAAATCTTGGCTGCACTGTATACTGCTGTTGGGCAGAAAGCAGAACTTGCAAGCAATGAACTTGAATATTTAGCTGAGGACATTTTCAAACCAAGTGTTGAAGTTGAAGCCTGGTTTCTCCTTGCTGTTATAGTAAAATTTTGGAAGAAAGAGATAAAATAAGGAAGAATCTTAATAGATTCTTTGCTTAATAGCAAAATGGAATCAGAAACTGATGTTTTGCAAAATAGTTTATTTTTATTAAAAACAAAGCAAAACAAAACACTAAAGTACATTCTGGAAAGGATGCCAAGAGTGAGGAGAACAATCTGTTGTTGGAGATATTAGGTTTGTTACTTATGGATCCAATAAATCATCTCAGCAGAGCCAGAAATAGAGATACAGTTGCCCAGAAAAGATTTATGGAGAACCCTTGGTCTAATGGCATGGATCCTCTTGACATACACAAGCAACAGACAAGGTACCTGAGAATGTCAAGCCCCCAGAAAAACTGCAAATGGGTTATGCATAGGGTCTCACCCATACCTGAGTTAGATGATGTGATTTGGGACTTTTTGAGTTGATGATACTTAGAAGAGATTTTGGACTTAGAGTGGATGCTGGAGTGACTCAAGATTCTTGAGAATGTTGGCTGGAGTGAATTTGTTTTGCATGTGCAATGAATGTGAATTTTGGAGGAACAGAGGGTGAACTAGCGTGGGTTGAATGGTGCAGCCCAAAATTCATATCCGGCCACCCAATTTGTGGTAGTTTGTTATGGCAATTGGAAGATAGAAGTACACAGGAAATTACCGCAGAAAGATTTTCTAAGTTTACAGAGGTTGTTATTCCACACCATAGACATTTGTGATAATACTCTTCTTCATTCCCCATCCAGTCTATGCCCAAATAGATGACATTCTTCTCAGCTAAAAGAGGATTTAGATTAGCTCTTAAGCTGTTATGTTGTGATAGTCCGCCTTAGTTAATTAAGTTCATTCATAGTCCTAACTTATTGTAGATAGTCAAAATTCAGCACTGTCTCCCAAGGTAGTAAGTATAAGCAACATCTGGGGAGTGGTCAAAAAAATAAGTTATCTTGGGACTGCCTGGGTGGCTCAGTCTCTTGGGCGTCTGACTTCAGCTCAGGTCCTGATCTCACAGTTTGTGAGTTAGAGGCTTCCATCAGGCTCTGTGCAGGAAGCTCAGAGCCTGTAGCCTGCTTCTGATTCTGTGTCTCCCTCTCTTTCTGCCCCTCCCCTACTTACACTCTTTCTCCCTCAAAATTAAATAAACATTAAAAAAAATAAGTTATCTAGGACCAAAGTTTTAAATATTTCAGTTTTAGTTGTGTCCTTAAAGAATCATAGTTAACACAGGACCCACAAAGTATACTTCCTGGTACGTTATGCTTTGTAATTGGTAATTTTTATTCTTAACAATAGTTTATGTTCATTTCTTCACTTCAAGTAACTTTAAATCTGTCTAAAGTTCTAATTTAAAATAATCCCTTAGAAGTATGGTAAACACTGGGTGGCTCAGTCGGGTTGAGTGTCCGATTTCGGCTCAGAGCCTGGAGCCTGCTTCAGATTCTATGTCTCCCTCTCTCTCTGCCCCTCCCTGGCTTGCACTCTGTCTCTCTCTCTCTCTCTTCAAAAATAAATAAGCATTAAAAATTAAAAATGAGTATGGTAATCATCTTCTTGGTTACTTTTGTAGCACCTTCCCAGTTCTCAGAAAGACTGGACACAAAATTGAACACTTAGTATTCCTGATAGATGATACTGAAAAAATATCACCTAGGTCATTGAATGTACAGTCTCTTAAACTGTCCTTCATATGTGTGTAAAGCAACAAGTAAATGCAGATTATTTTTCTCTTTAAAATTGATTTCTCTCTGCTCCTCTGGATAGTCAAAAGTGATTTAAAAATTATGCTTTCTTAGCTCAAGCAGAAGAACTACAGGCTGTTCTAGGACAGAAAGCAAATAGTGAAATAGATGTGAAAAAAGAGTTCCAAAGCACAGAAAGAGCTAATGTGAAGAACATCATAAAAGCAGAGTATATTGTATGACCTATACAATGAATAACAACCCTAAGTAAACTGAGAATAGAGTATACTTCTTTAGCTCTTCGAAAACTGTTGGTGTCCTTAAAAATCAGGAGATTCTGTGGCTAGCTCTTTGTGTGCCTTTAACTGACAGTGAAATGCAAGGTAACTTACTGACATGTTAGCTCTTTAGTTTGCTTTGATTTGTCAATAAAGAGCAGGTATGTAGGTAAATTATGCAATGAGTAACTGACCAATATATTTCAATATTTTATTCTATTTTCAATTCATTGTTTGAAGTAAATTGTATGCAAATATAAAAACTATTATGAATAAAAGCAAAATATAAAATAAATCATAAATAATATCATATACATTTTGTTCTTTATTCCAAAGCTTAAAATGTGTCTCTTAAATCACATTTCTTTGACCTTACTCCACACTAACTCTCACTGACTAGTAGATATTTTAATAACCTGTCATTATAGAGGATAGAGTTTGAGAAGACAAAAGTTTGTTATTATAAAAATGCACCACTTTCCAAACAGCTTGAGGAACATAGCAGTTATGAATATACTTATTTCACCTACTTATTTTTTTCATTTTGATAAATTTCAGAGTATTCTACTGAAGATAGAGTAATGTGTAAATACAGTTTCAAGACATAGATTGATATTGATGATTGATAGATGATAGATAGATAGATAGATAGATAATAGATACATAGGTGATAGATAATAGATTAGATAGATAGATGATAGGTAGATAAGAGAGAGAGAGAGAGAGAGAGAGAGAGAGAGAGAGATAGTGCTTTCAGGCCTGAGAGAGGGAAAGTCAGAGCTGGTGTTGGTCAAGGTTACTATAAAGGGGAGAATATTTCTGATTTCATAATCTTCTTATTTCTTCTTAAAATTTTAACTTTTCAGTCAGTTCTATGTTGTTTTGAAAGAATATTCTTAATGGAAATAAAGATTCCAACTCTTAGTATCTGTAATTATTTCTGTGGTGTTAATATAAAAAGTGGTTTTCTTTCCCTGATTAGTAAACTATGATTTTACAGATTTCCAGTTCTTAAAATTATGTATTAATTGCTTGAGTTAGTTGATATTCTAATTGTGAGTAGAGTGGGTGTACTGGATGATATTTAAAGTTTTTAACAAAGAGCATTTAGTGCAAACATAAAAGTTATGTTGAGGTTTTATATTTCTACAAATATGAAATATGTGTATATATATACATATATATACATACCTACATATACATATATATAAGCATGTATATGTATATACATATATGTTTGTATTGTGGGATATAGGCACAAATATAAAGTAGATACCACAGATCTCCTTGTGATTCAGGTGGTGAGGACATTCCCAGAAGTTGTGTGTATGTCTATCTAAATATTTTATTTAATTTCAAATTATACACATTTCTAAAAATTAAATGATGGGCAACAGTAGACTTTTGGGAAGTCTTTTGTTCTCAGATTTATGAGAGCTTCTGTAAACTGAAGCATTCCTCCTTCTTTTCTAAAGGCGGTCAAATTAATTAGACATTGATGTTGGTAGTTTTTACATCACTTTATGTTGAATGGTATCCCAAAAGTGAGAAGGGCAATGACTTGACACCCATACCTGTATTTTTGTCAACCTTATCTTGGGCATGGGTATACTTAAAATGGCTTGTGGCTTTAATATTGACCTGGAACACTACATTCCTTTTGTTTTTAATTTTGTTTCTTCTAATTAATTAATTATTTTATATTTTTCCAACTTTTTTTCTTTCACCAAATTTTTATTTTTAATTCCAGTCAGTTAACATGCAGTGTAATCTGGTTTCTGATGCAGTATTGTGATTCATCACTTACATACAACACCCAGTGCTCATCGCAAGTGCCCTCCTTAATCCCCATCACCCATTCAACCCATCCCTCTATGTGCCTCCCATCTGATAACTATCCGTTTGTTCTCTATAGTTAAGAGTCTGTTTCTTTGTTTGCCTCTCTTTTTAAGCCCCTTTATTTATTTGTTTTATTTCTTAAATTCCACATATGAGTTAAATCATATGGTATTTGTCCTTCTCTGATTGACTTATTTCTTTTACACTAATACTCTCTAGCTCCATCCACATCATTGCAAATGGCAATGGATCATTTTTTATGGCTGAGTAATCTCCCCTTGTGTGTGTGTGTGTGTGTGTGTGTGTTGTCCACACTCACACACACACACACACACACACACACACATTATAGCAACTCTTCTTTATCTATTCATTAGCCAATGGACACATTGGTTCTTACCATAATTTAGCTGTTGTTGATAATGCCACTATAAACATCAGTCTGTCCATACCCCTTAGAATCAGTATTTTTGTATCCTTTTGGTTAATACCTAGTAATATAATTGCTGGGTCTTAGGGTGGTTCTAGTTTTAATTTTTTGAGGAACCTCCATATTGTTTTTCAGAGTGGCTGCACCAGTTTGCATTCACATTAACAGTGTAAGAGAGTTCCCCTTCCTCTGCATCCTTATCAACACCCGTTGTTTATTGTGTGGCTGCTTTAGCCATTTGGACCAGTGTGAGGTGATATCTCATTATAGATTTGATTTGTATTTTCCTGATGATAAGTGATGTTGATTCTCTTTTCATGTGTCTGTTAGCCATCTGTATGTCTTCTTTGAAAAAACGTCTATTCATGTCTTCTGCCCTTTTTTAAACTGGGTTATTTGTTTTTGGGGATTCCGTTTTATAAGCTCTCAGATCTCAGTTTGTAAATATCTTCTCCCATTCCCTAGGTTGCCTTTTAGTTTTGTTGATTGTTTCCTTCACCGTACAGAAGCTGTTTATTTTGATGAATTCCCAATAGTTCATTTTTGCTTCTGTTTCCCTTGCCTCTGGGGACATATTTAGAAAGAAATTGTGGCTGAGGTCAAAGACGTTACTGCCTGTGTTCTCTTCTAAGATTTTGATCATTTCAAATTAAGTCTTTCATTCATTTTGAATTTATTTTTGTGTATGGTGTAAGAAAGTGGTCCAGTTTCATTCTTTTGCATGTTGCTGTCAGGTTTTCCTAACACCATTTGTTGAAGAGACTGTCTTTTTCCCATTGGATATTCTTTCCTGCTTTGTCAAAGATGAATTGACCATTTAGTCGTGGGTCCATTTCTGGTTTATCTATTCTATTCCATTGATACATGCGTCTGTTTTTGTGCCAGTACCGTACTGTCTTGATCACTACAGTTTTGCAGTATAACTTGAAGTCCAAAATTGTGATGCCTTCAGTTTTGTTTGTTTTTTCAAGTCTGCTTTGGCTATCAGGGGTCTTTGTGGTTCACTACAAATTTTAGGGTTATTTGTTTTAGCTCTGTGAAAAATGCTTTGGTATTCTGATAGAGATTGCACTAAACGTGTAGATTGCTTTGGATAATATAGACATTTTAAACAATATTGTTATTCCAATCCATTGGCATGGAATGTTTTCCCATTTTTCTACGTGCTCTTCAATTTTCCTCAGTGGAACACTACCTCCTTAACATAAAAAATTCAGGATATTCATACATACAAATAGTTTTCAATTAGTAAATGCCTAATAAATTTAAGTATGTAGTTGCCTTAGTCTTGACTGGTATTCTATCAGTCACCTTGATTGAAATTCAATTATATAATATTCATGGAAATTATATCATAAGTCTGCCATCTGAATCAACAAAGTATTCAGCATGTTCACTGATAAAATGCAGTCTGCATGATTTGATGGGATAATTGTCATGCAATTTTTAGCAAAAAGGAAGTGTTATCTAAAGTAACTAGGAAGTTTTGGCTCTGGTATGTATATGACAGATTATATATCTACAATGAAATACTTACTAATAGGTTATGAAAAAAAATTTAAAAGAAAGAGAGTTTATATATGTCCAGCAACAATATATTAGAAATATATTAGGTAATTTGACAGATAATCAGTAACTTAGATCCATTTTAAATCAGGTGGTTACAAATATGCCTGTGTGAATGTATGTATGCACACATATATATGTATATATATCTTGACAAAAATATATTGAGGCATTTTCTTTTATTGAAGAGTTTGGGGGCTTATTGAGAAATCCAACTGTTTAAAAACTGTAGCCAAACTTTGAGTGGTCTATATCTAGCTCAGGGAAAATGCATTTCATTCATGAACTATCTTACATATTGTAAATATAACTTGGCAATATGAGTAAAAGTCATATGAATATCTGATGTTGAGATCCATCATTGAAAAATTCAGACACACACACACACACACACACACACACACACACACACACAATTTTTACTTAACTTATTATCCCAGCATAACAGTTAATGACTTTACTTATCACAAACATTCTTGAGAAAGGTATTTGGATTAAGTAGATACTCAAATGTTCAAAGTACACTAGGAATTCATTTCCAGGTAAGCATTTTACATTTTTTGTAGTATTATTGTACTGATTTTTCCTGTGATAGATGTGATATATTGGTTTTATGAGTTAAAAGTTATCTGTTTTACGTACCAGCAGTGATATCAAGAAATTGATGCTTGAATCTTCACATTAATCAAACATAAAGTAAGCATTCTTGTTAGAGGTTAGCAAGCACTTAGATCCATTACCTAATAGTAGAGTACAGACAAATCTTTATCACATGTTAATTGTCTAGGTTGCAGATTTTTCAGTTCCTTTGCTTCTCTCCTTTTGCCTATTCTCTTCATTTGTTTCTTTTTCATTTTGCTGATGCTTTTAACTTCTTTTAATGCGATACTATATAAGTTGTAATAACACATGCCTGTAATATTTGCAATTTCAATAAATAGAGTGCAGCACTGATTGGTGCTTACTGAATGTCTGTTAAGGAAGAATTATCACTGCCATCTCTTTTCATATTTTTCAAAAATCAGATCTATTATTTCATTGCAAAAAATGCTAACCTACCACGATCAGGAGTTATTCCTAAAATGAGAGACTCAAATATTTTCAAATTTAGATATCTGAGAGTTTTGTAGCATATGTTCTCCAGATATGTTTATCAATTGTTTGTCCCTCCTACAGACAAAGGTGTTCTTATCGTTATTCTAAATTAAAATTTTATAGATTTATATATTTTTTGGAAAACTAGAAGGACTAATGATAATCTTAAAAAAAAAACTATTAACTTAGTAACTCTTAACTTCACCTGCTTAAATCCATTAATGTTTAAAAGAAAAAAAAAGATTGAGTGGAGATTCACTTCCTTTATTTATGATAGTATATATCTAAGAAAACAAACATATCTCCTAATAAGCATGCATTTGTTCTTAATTTCTTTTTGTTGCATTTCTGTTACAAAAGTAATTAAGCATTAGAAAAATACACTTAAATTACTTTTATGCTTATGAATAGAGACAGTGAAATAAATTAATATATTATCTTTCATAGAACAATTATCGTCAGTTTTTTTTTTTTTTTTTGCCTTCCCTTTTGTACTATTTGTAATGAACTTAACAATAAACAGAATAGGGATTTACTATGGTGCTTAGAAGCATGGCTCTTTGAACAGGAAGAAAAACATGAAAGTTTTCGGAATCATAGTGAAAATAATAACGTATGCATTTATTACTGAATATTTGAGTAAGAGAGATCTGAATATGTGGCATTCTAGTCAATAAATTCTTCAGTCAGTCTCTGGTATTAATCAAACTATCATGTTGACCCTTGGGTTAAAAGTATACATTATAGTGTTTTAGACCTGTAACAGAATAAGGGAACAATATAAATAGGCTTTTACAGGAACTGATTGTGGTCCAAGTCTCTGGAGAGTAAAGTTATAGCGTTTTCTGGAGACAATGAATAAAATGTATGTTAGGTGAAAAATTTTGGATCCCAGTGGGGGTCATCCAAAATGTATAAACAACAAATATCTGGCAGGCACAGGTAGCTTTTTTCACAAATGGAGAGGACAGGAGTTATATAAAGGGAACAAAATCCTTCTCCTTTTTCTCTCTTTTAAACAGATCTACCTCTGATTTTTTTTTAAGTAATCTCTACACCCAACATGGGGCTCAAACTCGTGACCCTAAGACCAAGAGTCACGTGCTGTACCAGACCTGCCAGGCAAATCTGAATTTTGAATTTGGTCTTGACATAGGTTATGCAACAGCACTCAGTGCAAGAGTTAGCAAAACATTTATTTTTCAGAGCAAAATCTCTAAGCAGGAACCAACAAACCATTGTTAGAGAATTCGTCAACTAAACATGAGGCCAGGCAGTTTAAGTTAAGTTTGTCTGAAGTCTTAGCTTGTTATTTCCCCCAATGAACTGATTACTTTCACTGGAATTACAGAAATAGATATGCTGCCACTTCCTTTCCAAGATGAATGCTAATATATTCTGCCTGCTGGAGCAACATTCAAAATAATCCACAAAATGATCTATCAACCCATTTCAAAAACAGTTTGAAATCTATTCTGAATATTTCTCTACAAAATACACATGCAAAATCATATGGCTGCTAGGAACTTCCAAAGGTCGTGTAACATTTTAGCTTTCACATTTTCTGAATAGCACTGAACAAGTCGCATTCTTCATTATTTTATTCTCTAAGTTTCAATGAATAAGACTCATTTCTACTATGACGTTCTTTTGTCGAATGAGTCACAGAATGATAGAGCTGATAAGCCATTTTTAAATGTTTTTATTTAATGTGACAAATGCCAATTTTGAAATCACTACAAAATGACATGGGGCTGCTTTGGAAGGGAACTTAATTCTATCTGGGAATTGGAGTAAGTTTCACAAACATTTTAGTTGGATCTTGGCAGATGTTGGCATTTATTGGGAAAAGAGAGACTTTCTGAAGTAAAAATATAGATGTAACCTTGCTTTATTTCTCTTTCACAGTAATGCCATGAAGGGATCTATCCCACTCTCTGAAGTACAGACTTCTGCTGCTAAATTATGAGTTTTATGGGACATCCCTTGTATACTTGGTCTATGGCTACACCCATGCAGCTGAACGTAACATTCTAGACTCTCCTAACCTATGATCTCTTCCATGTCCCTAAGGGCCTGGACAGTTAATTCACACTCCAAATTCCCATTTCATTTTCTATTTCATTGAGAAAATAGAAGCCAACAAAGAATAACAGTTTAACTTATACTGCTATATCAAACCATTTCGTATTTCTGCTCCCATATACTCCACCTTTTTCCTCTCATTCCAAATGTACTACCATCTATGTTCGTAGCCAAAACCAATCCTAACAGCTATTCACAGGGACACATTCCCCCTAATTGCTCAAGGACATTTCTCAAGGTTCTCTCCCCATCTCACTCTCTTACATCATAATGTTTCCCTTTTAATATATCATTCCTTTTAGAATACAAATTTCATTTGACTATCTTAGAAATCAACGATCTCATTTTTCTTCCATCCTAAAAATGAACAAACCCAACGATCTCATTTTTTTCATATGCTACTGCCTTCATTTTCTTTACTCCTTATCTCTTTTGACTTTAATTAGATTTTCACACTCACCACTTCACTAATGCTATACTTCCCGCTAATAACCATGTTATTAAAGCCCTTGGCCATTTCTCTATCTTCATTTAGCATTACTTTTGGGTAGCATTTAACCCAGTTAATTCTTCTTTCCTCTTTGAAACACTTTCTTAGGTTCTAGAAAGCACTCAAATGTGGTTTTCCCACATTTCTGGCCACGCTGTCTTAGTTTCCTTTGCTGCTTCATTAAGAACTCCCCCAAATTTAAATGTTGGAATGTGGGGCGCCTGGGTGGCGCAGTCGGTTAAGCGTCCGACTTCAGCCAGGTCACGATCTCGCGGTCCGTGAGTTCGAGCCCCGCGTCGGGCTCTGGGCTGATGGCTCAGAGCCTGGAACCTGTTTCCCATTCTGTGTCTCCCTCTCTCTGCCCCTCCCCCGTTCATGCTCTGTCTCTCTCTGTCCCAAAAAAAATAAATAAATGTTAAAAAAAAAAATAAAAAAAAATAATAAATGTTGGAATGTTCGGGCAACATTGATATCATGGTGATGCAAAAGACCAACTCATTTTGGGTACAAAATTTAGGGAGTGCCCAAAGTGCCCAAAAGTTTAGTAACAAAGATAAAATTATTTCAATATTTTTTTTAAAAAACATGCAAAAATCCCATAATAAGTAAAATGTCTAATGAAAACAGAATCAATATTATTAACTTTTATTTTTTGGCTTAAGCTCCAGTATGGCTAGGCATGGCACTTATGCGTAGGCAAAACCCTCACTGACTTCTATTTTATATATTATATATACACTCCTTACACATTCTTTTCTATTCTCATGGTTTAAAAAGCATCTTTGTTGATGAATCCCAAGATTATATATCCAGCCTGAACCATTCTGCTGAAATCTGGAATATCTAACTGCATATTCATAACATCTCCACTTGAATGTTTAATGGATGCTAACCTGAGAGCCGTGAACACAGAGAATCACAATAATTTTCTTTCTTATCTTTAAGCAATTTTATACTTCTTTATGTTATTATTATTTTAAATCATTCCATTTAGAATTAGATAATGGAATGTATTATGATTTGATACACAGGAAACACAGTAACAGATCATTGGAATAAGGGTCTAAAACGATCTCTGCTGCTGTAATTCTCCTGAACTCATCTCCTACTAGCCTTCCCTTCTTTGCCTTTAATTCAGCCACATTGCCTCCTTGTTCATTGTCATTATATATGTTACATTTTTATGGTTTTTTGTTTCCCCACTCTTTTATTTGGTCTTGGATTCTACCTAAGTTTAGTTTTGATTTCTCAAGTATTTTTATTTCTAATTATTTCTTGAATTTTAGGACTTTTATTTTCAACCTTCTTCTCTCCAATCTCTTCATTTCTACATTTCTTAAAAATTTCTAATTTATTTTATTCTTTTAAAACTACTATAAATGTCATAGTATATTTACTTCCTTAAAATATTAGGTTTTCTTTTTTTTCACTTTTTTTCACGTCTTTATTGAATACTTTCATTGTCCACAGGGTTAAAATTCTGCTCTTGTTACCTCTTAATCCTCTAAAAGATTTGAACGGGCTTTGATTCCAATTATTTTCTGATACCACGTTTTCATGAGCACTGAATTTCCCTATTCTCTTCTTCTTAGTTCCTCCCGCTCTGTTGATACTGCACATGTAGGCTATCCAGTGGTTTTGAGTTCATGAACATAGTTTCCTACCTAGTTTTGTTTTGGAAGTTATCTATGTATTGTTCATTTGTTTATCCAACTTTCCTTGGCCTATAGCTGAAAACCAGGGAGATTCATAAACATGATCATGAGTAATTACTTTTTATGATAATCGGTGTTAGGAGGAAGTTGGGTTTATCTGAGGTGAGGCTGGGGTCAATTAACAGTTACAATAGATTTATGTAATATATCACAGTACTGGATAAAGGGAAATACACTTTGCATGATCTAATTAAATTAGGAAGAGATATTTGATAAAATATAGCATCCATTATTGATTACAATTCTTACAAAATAAAGACTAAGAGGTAAGTCCTTAAGTTAGTCAGATATTGTCTGTAATATCTGATTATCAAATTGTTTGTAATGGTGATACATTAGAAGTTTTTTCTTTGGGAGGAAAAAAGATGAGAATATTTACTAACATCACTGAATCAGCACTACTTTCCAGGTCATATATTCCACAATAAGAGAGAAAAAATAGTAAACAATCTAAATGGCAATAGGTTTTTCTTTTCCCCTATTATTTGATTAACAAAATTTGAAGTGGACGTTCAAAGAACCAAGACTAGCTAAGGCAATATTACCAAGAAATGACTTGGTGGTAAGTGGATTTGCGCAACACATCAAAAAACAAATAAGGCTAATTCTAAAGTTATAATATTAGTTTATTCACAGAAGAATAGGATAATGGATTAATAAAAAAAAAAAAAGCCAGAAATAAATAAATGGATTCTCAGTTTCTGGCAGAGTAGGCATTTCACATCAGTGGGGAAAAGAGGAATCATTAAATGAATAATAGAAAAATGATTGCGTAACCATGTATCCAAATGCCATTCCAGATGTTTTAAAGATTTAATTATGAAAGGCAAAACCATGAAAAATTCTAAAGAAAATTTAGAAAAGAAATACCTTTCTGACCTTGCTATAGGAAAGGACTTCTTAAACAAGACACAAAAAATACAAGTGTAAAAAAAAAAAATTGATCAACTTCACTATGTTAAGATTAAAAACATCTGTTTACCAAAAGGCAAATCAAGTAAAAAATCATGTCGCAACCTTGGAGGATATATTTGCAATGGATATTCCCAATACATAGTTAATTAAAAATATAAAATAATTCTCAAAAATCAATTTAAAAAAGACAAACTATCCAGGGGCGCCTGGGTGGCACAGTCGGTTAAGCGTCCGACTTCAGCCAGGTCACGATCTCGCGGTCCGTGAGTTCGAGCCCCGCATCGGGCTCTGGGCTGATTTTTAAGAGCCTGGAGCCTGTTTCCGATTCTGTGTCTCCCTCTCTCTCTGCCCCTCCCCCGTTCATGCTCTGTCTCTCTCTGTCCCAAAAATAAATAAAACGTTGAAAAAAAAAAAATTTAAAAAAAAAAAAAAAAAAAAGACAAACTATCCAATAAAATACCAAGGTGACAGAGATGAAACTTTTTTGGTATCAAGTCAATAGAGGACCAAATGTTATAAATAGCAGTTACTCAAACTTTGCTGTTATTTTATAATTAATTAAAAGTATAACTAATTAGTTTTCTGAAAGACATAAAAATTCCCATTCCAAACTTAACATCACATTAATTTCTTTAAATAAGAAATTCTCATATTTAATAATTTTCTTGAAGTGGAAAATTATCATCTTTGCACTTTTTAATTCAGTGAAATAATATTATAATATGAATTTTGAGAATTCTCCGTCCAAATTGAATGTTTATTGTAAAGAACGCAGTAAAATGCCATCAAGCAGAAACTCTAAATTTTATATATAATTAATTTTTCAGAGAGAAAATAATGTAGTACAACAAAATTGGTTGATGAGGTCCACAATGCAGGCAAAACTGTATATTCAGTTTTATTAATTGTCCTTTCTCTTTTCTCCTCTGGGATAAAAAGGAAAAGAGATTTGATAGTCTATTTTCAGCTTACAGTATTTCGTAAGTTAAATGGCAAATCTGGAATTTGATAAAATATCTGCACAGAATCTATTGTAGTCATAACAGAGATCTCAGTTGTATTAAAAGAAAATCAGAAAATGAATAAATGGATCAAGGATAAGCTTTGATGAGGAAAATCTAAAGTAATTGACCTTGCTAAACTGAGGACACAGTAAATGATTCACTTCAATAAATATGAATATTAATATTAATCTAAAGGTGAAAAATAGTAACTAATTCTTGCCATATGGTTACAATTATGCTCATGCATTCTAATCATTTTCAAATGCATGAGGGTCCTAAAACTCTACTAAATATGGACCAAAAACACCAGGAGTACCAATAGATAAAACGGATATTCCTTTGGAGCATAATCTTGACTTCATCTGTGTCAATATCATACAACAAATGTCCCAGCAATGTGTGAGAAGCAGATCCCTGGACCAGCTGCTTACTGAAAGCAAGAAGTTTTAACAGAGAGAAGAGGAAAGCTTTAGGCATGGGATAGTAAATAACCACTCTGGAATAGCCAAAACACGTGTGAAAACTAAATGATCCCATATCCCATCCACTGATGTTACTCATTCTTCTCTTAAAAACTCATCTAAATACCTTACTCTAAATATGTTTTCTTTTCTCCAAACTTTATACACTTTATCATCCTTTTTAGTTGTTTTAGCACCTACTCAAACTGATTTTTTTTTTTTTAATATGATTAAAGGTGTGTTTGCCGCATTTTGAAGTTTAAGCATGGCATTTCTCTGGAATTGCCACCAGCAAGATTTGATTTTGCTGGCTCCACCAAAAGGTATCAATTTTAGGCACTTTTTTTTTTTTCTGTTTTCTCTGAAATTTTTTACACCTTCTCTGTGCTTTCTAGGTCATTTCCTTCCTTTGATTTTTTTTTTTTTTTTTTTTGTGCCACCACTTGCTTGTTGAGCTTTGGTTTTTATATCTATCTTTCTGGCTTAAATCAGAGTCCTAAGCATACAAATATCCAGGAGAGGAAGTTAGAAACTAAATATACTCACTCTTACTTGTTTCTCATTCCACATTTTAAAGATTTTAAACCCTTCAACCTTGTGGGGTGTTTTAGTGAATTGATGGGTAGAAAAAATGGCTTCAGAGCTTTCACTGTATTCAGTTAAGAAACAATAGTCTTAATATTGTTAATTAATTCCTCTCTTAAAATTTAGAATTTAATGATTTAGCCTCGACTCTTTACTTTTGTTACTTCACAAATTGGAAAAGATGATACATTAATAATCCTGACCTGTTAGCATTCTTCAATTTATTTTGCAGGCAAGTGTAATGGGCTTTTGTGAACTGTTTATATTTGCATAATTGCCCTAGTACTCAAAACTACATTTTAGCATTCATCTTCAGTTTTTATCCACACTCACTTTTATCTTTAATTCCTTGATATTTTTTCCCCTATTTTTGTGAGTTTCTTATAAATACCGTATCTTTTGCTAATCAATCTCTCCAAAATGAAGGAACACCCTTTTCTGACATGTGTAGTGAAAAACAGCCAACTAGTATTTGGTCTACTCAGGGTTTGGTGTGCTGGAAGGAATATTGTTTTGTAGTCTGTTAGCTCTGATTTTCCCAAAATCATGGTGCTTATATGCTGGGTGTAAAAAGGTACATGTCAGCTGTTAAATATACATTGACTTGCTTCATGTTATTTCTCCCTAGCAAATCAAGTCCGTTGTCACATCCACATCTCATCACAGAGTAACCAGCAGAAATTGTGGAGAACATAATTAAGAATTACTTGCTTCTCTCCCAATAGCTTAATCAACCCAGAGAGTCAAATTGTCACCAAGACCTTTTGATTTTACTTTAAATATTTCTAAACATCATCTGATTGTATATATCCTAATGGATAACACCCGCTACCTTTTGTCTGTCTGTCTGTTTGGTTGGTTCCTAACAGTCTCTTAATCAGTTTTACTGATTCCAGCTTTGATCTTCTCATGTCTATTATCATCATTATAACCTCAGTTATAGTGCTGAAATGTAAGTACTGGTAATTCTTTCCAAAATATTTGAGTACTGGGGCACCTAGGTGGCTCAGTCACTTAAGCAGCTGACTTTGGCTCAGGACATAATCTCACTGTTTGTGAGTTTAAGCCACACATCGGGCTTTCCCTGTCAGCACAGAGCCAACTTCAGATCCTCTGTCTCCCTCTCTCTGCCCCTCCCTCATTTGTGCTCTCTGTCTCTTTCTTTTTTTTTTTTTTTTTTTTTTAATTTTTTTTTTCAATGTTTTATTTATTTTTGGGACAGAGAGAGACAGAGCATGAACGGGGGAGGGGCAGAGAGAGAGGGAGACACAGAATCGGAAACAGGCTCCAGGCTCCGAGCCATCAGCCCAGAGCCTGACGCGGGGCTCGAACTCACGGACCGCGAGATCGTGACCTGGCTGAAGTCTGATGCTCAACCGACTGCGCCACCCAGGCGCCCCTGTCTCTTTCAAAAATAAATAAATAAACTTAAAAAATAAAATAAAATTTTAAGTACCATTTTTTTTCACTTTAGATCAAGCCCAAACTCTCTATTTTGGTTTATGTGGTTTTTAATTAGCTCACCTCTATCTTTCGCTGTTCTATAACCTATTTCACTAAAATCTTCATTTCGGTCACCTGAGTGGCTCAGTCCGTTAAGCATCCATCCTCGGCTCAGGTCATGATCCTGTGGTTTGTGGGTTCTAATCCCACGTCGGGCTCTGGGCTGACATCTCAGAGCCTGGACCCTGCCTCAGATTCTGTGTCTCCCTCTCTCCCCCCCCCCCCCCCCCCCCCCGCTCACACTCTATCTAAAAAATAAACATTAAAAAATTTATAAAAACTAAACTAAAATCTTCATTTCAATCTCAACCACCTACCATATTTTGCTGCAGACATTATTGAGTCACTTTCCGTTCCTCCAACGTTTTATATTTATCTATTTACTGAGAATCTGTATAAGTTGTGTTCCATCTCCATGGATGATCAGCACTCTTTTATTTTCACACTTCTTGTCAACTTGACATAGTTGTCATGCCTTCTACATGCTGATTCTTTCTTCATCTTCCCTGTATCTTCTGAAAATATTGTACTCCACCAACATCGTTACAGATGAAGTAATGCAATGACATCACATTTTATTCAGATTGCTTGGTTGCACCATTAGATGGAGAGAGATACAAAGATATTGTGTGCTTTTATTTTACCATCATTGATTTCCAACAGTTAGCACAGTGCCTGATAAAATGTGGGTGGTTTATAAATATTTACAGAATAGTGTTAAATGGAAAGGATAGCTTTTACAAGATATTTGGTCTGGATAGTCCTGAGTTATATATCAGTTACAAATTATTAAGAATTTGTGTCTAATTTTGGTCATTAGTTTAAGCAAAATATTCCAGTAAATTGTCATGATAGAATACAGCTTCGTTTCTGTAATGTACAGACTATTCATATGACTAACTGGCTCTAGGTGCACGAAGTCCTTAGTGGTCATTTAACTATTGTCCAAACTAGACTTTCTTACGTATTATATTTTTATTTTCCCTATAGGTTAAAATTTAGTTCATGTGACTAAATTCATAGAGTGGCCTTATTGGTACAACATTGGTGATAGTTTAGCCATCCTGTTCTGCTTTTCTTGCCTATTGCTACACTAATTCAGATGATGCTCATGTGTGGCCTAGACTTCCACATTAGTTTTATTACTAGTTCTCTACCATCACTCTGGTCCCTCTGAAATCATTTGCATTCAGCCATAGCAGTTTTGCAGAAATGTAAATCGAATCTTATTAAAACCGGGTTTAAAAATGTCTCCTGCTCTTCTTTTATGTTTGTCCTTTGCCTTCACACATTCTCTGCACATTCACTTCAGGATGGGCAATCATATAAATATATGCTTGTGTAACTTGTTTATATATCTCTATAACTACAGGGTCACAAAAATTTCATCCATCATTTTGGCAATATCCCCAATGACCAATACATAGCAGGTGCTCGATAAATCCCATTGAATGAATTTGTTAGATAAATTATTCTACTTTTTATTGAGCCATTTTTTAATGTCTATTTATTTTTGAGGGAGAGACAGAATACTAGCAGTGGAGGGGCAGAGAGAGAGAGAGGGAGAGGGAGACACAGAACCTGAAGCAGGCTCCAGGCTCTGAGCTGTCAGCACAGAGCCCAATGCAGGGCTCGAACTCATGAATCGTGAGATCATGACCTGAGCTGAAGTCAGACGCTTAACTGACTGTGCCACCCAGGTGCCCCCATAAATGATTCTTAATTGCTATAACCACCAAAGTCTTAGCACAGTGAAAGTTCTCTGCAACTTTGGGTAGATAAGATAAGCACATTTATTGAAGCACACTAGTCAGTACTTCCAGGAAGTTACTGTGATGCTCAAGAATTTCCCATCCCATCCTCACTCTGCTTGAGGCTAATACCCAAGAAGTACATTCAATAATAACTCTAAGCACCTAAAACTGGTGGCTAGGGGTGTTCTAGCAGGCTTCACTGTAGATTATAGCCTGAGCATCCCGGGTTCCCGGTGCAAGTCTATACAGGAGAAAGTTTCCATACCAGAGGTTTCAGAATCAGTCCATACCAAGGGTTCGAAACCTGTTGTCAGAAGTTGAATTTTACTTCTCATTGACTTATCTGTTTTTGAACTTTTCATCGAAAGAATCTATAGCAACATGGGGATAGATATACATGCTTGTGGTTAACATTTGCTAACAAGCACTAGTTTTCCTGGCCTTTCACAAAATAGCAGCACTGATACTTGAGAATACTGGTTAATTTGCTGCTCACATTTTCATTCATCAAGGTAAGACCAACACCAAACATACATTTAGAAGGAAAGATTTTAAAGACATTAATATTTTAAATGTAAATCACCCTTTGTATAAAATTTAAAAAAAAATTTAAAACCCATAAAGGGACATTATCTCTTAAAGCAAGTTACAATTGTACTATACACACAGTAGGGATAATTGGGCTACTAAGTACCTGAGTGAAATAATTGAAAAGAATTAAAAGATTTTGGAATATTTACCCTTTTAAATTATTACGCTTTTCAATGATATATTAATGTTTCCTGTGGATAAAATCTCTTTCTCCATTTGGCTTCAAAAACATTAATTAGAGGGGCGCCCGGGTGGCTCAGTCAGTTGAGTGTTCAACTTCAGGTCATGATCTTGTGGTTTGTGGGTTCGAACCCCGCGTGGGGCTCTGTGCTGACAGCTCAGATCCTTGAGCGTGCTTCAGATTCTGTGTCTCCTTCTCTCTCCGCCCCTGCCCCACTTGTGCTCTATGTCTGTCTCTCAAAAATAAATAAATGTAAAAAAAAAAAAATTAAAAATTAATTTGATAGTTGTCCTGACTATTATTACCGTGTGTTTGTGAAAAGGTTCTAAATGTATTTGGACCGTCAGGTTATCCTTTTGTTATTATTAGAGGGTGAAAGGATATTTTATCTCTAGTATCATATTAGAGTCTTTATGTTATAGGACTTAAATAGGGATGCACTTTAAAAAATAAAGTTAGGGTGGGGCTCCTGGGTGGCTTAGTCTGTTAAGCATCCGACTTCGGCTCAGGTCATGATCTCACAGTCCGTGAGTTCGAGCCCCGCATCGGGCTCTGTGCTGACAGCTCAGAGCCTGGAACCTGTTTCAGATTCTGTGTCTCCCTCTCTCTCTGCCCCTCCCCTGTTCATGCTCTGTCTCTCTCTGTCTCAAAAATAAATAAACGTTAAAAAAAATAAAAAAATAAATAAAGTTAGGGTTCCTGATGGCTCAGTTAAGCGTCCAATTCTAGATTTTGGCTCAGGTCATGATCTCATGGTTTGTGAGCTCCAGCCCCCCCCAGTGGGACTCCGTGCTGGCAGTGTAGAGCCTCGTTGAGATTCTCTCTCCCTCCCTCTCTCTGCCCTTCCCCAACTCTTTCTCTCTCACTCAAAGTAAAGAATATACTTTTTAAGAAAAAGTGATGTTAACTCATTAATCTTGTATCCTAAAATTTTATGACCCATCCTTATTTCGTTTCTTGCTGATTCTAGCCAGACATCCTTAAAGAAAACTCATCCTATAATCTAGTCTTTAGCTCACAATCTTTTCATAGGAAGATATTAGGCTTTGTAGTTAGGTAACTGTGATTCAAACCCAAGCTCTGGCATGTTCCTTGTTACCTTCAGAAATGGCTTTAAACTATGTTTATTTCTGCTTCCTCTTCTCTAACTGGGATACTGATGTGTACCCAGAGGGTTGCTGTGAGATTTAGATGACGGTACATATAAATCAACTAATGTTAAAAACTATCATATAGTATGTGTCAGTGGATAGCAGTTGTTTTTATCTTATTTTTTAAAAGCAAAAACATTTTTCAGACTGTCATATAAAGTTTATATATGCGCAGTATTAAACACACCCTGAGGACTTAACTAAGTTTCCACTATTAATCCATGTTGGGTCTTTCAGAACAGACCAGTACAGTTCAAGGCCATGTGGATTGTTCACTTTGGGCTCTGATACTCCATATAGTTAGTTACTTCCATCTTTAAATGTCTAGCACTTTTTTCTCTTTTAAAATTTTTAACATTCTCTTCGTTCTATACTCCAAAGTTAACAGGACTACATGTACAAAGCAATACTAATAGGAGCTGATACTGTAATATTAGGCATTCATTCTTAACATAAAGACTTTGAATTATACATTTTAAATTCAAAGACAAACAAGGACACTTCCTAATTATCTCAAAAGAGGAGAAAAATGTAGTTTTATTCTCAGTACAATTTTGTGTTTTCACATGCAACAGAGAGAAAGAGTAAAATAAAAGGAGTCCATCATAAAATTAAAAGAAATTGGTTGTAATAATGCTTGGCTTTTAAATCTAGGGAAATAGCAATGAAGAATCACAGTAATCAAATTTGGCCTGAATAGAGCTCTGTGTAATTAGTACATTACACATAATGATAATGATCTTGTATTTTATTTAATTTTATTTATTTATTTATAAATGGCTACCATATTGCACCTGAATACTTTGCCATAATTAAAATAATTTAAAAGTACAAAATGAGTCTTAAATTAAAGACTCACCAATTTCCCAGACTGATAAAAATAACTAACTAATTAAACGCCAGATCTCTTATTTTCAGCTTGCACTGGATTAGGAATCCTGGCACATCAATTCATAGCTAAGTTAGAATGATGTTCACACACACAGGGATTTTACTAATAATTGCATTTAAAGAGCCAAAATTCTAAGTGGTATCAAATTTTAGCTGTGAAATGGGATTGTAGGAAAAATAATGATAAAGTTACGTATTCCTGAGGGTTTGTTCTTTATAACTTCATTAGTAAAACATGTATGGAGGATCTGCTATATAGTACTTATAAGTACTTATGAGAAAGATAAGCACATAAAAGAATTTCTCCATGTACATTTCAGCATTTGTTATACCTTGTCTTTTTGATGATGGCCATTCTAACAGGCATGAGGATATCTCATCGTGGTTTTCATCTGCACCTCCCTGACTAGCGATGTAGAACATATTTTCAGGTGCCCGTTGGCTTTTTGTATCTCTTCTTTGGAGAAATGTCTTTTCAGGCCCTTTTCCCATTTCAATGGGATTATTTGTTTTGTTGTGTTTTGCTGCTATTGAGTTGTATAAATTCTTTATGTGTTTTTCCAGTATTAAATGCTTATCAGATACATGGTTCACAGATATGTTTTTTTCTCATTCCGTAAGTTGTTTCTCACTTTGTTGATGGCTTCTTTTGCTATAAGGAAGTTTTTTAGTTTAATGCAATCCCACTTAAAAAAATTAATTTGAGTAGAGATGACAGACAATGTTACGTTAGTTTCAGGTGTACAACATAGTGATTCAATTTCTCTATATGTTATGCCAGGCTCCCCACAACTCTGGCTGCCATCTGTCACCATACAATGCTGTTATAATATCATTGACTGTATTCCTTATGCTGTGCCTTTTATTTTCATGATTTATTTATTCGATAACTGGACTCTCCTACCTCCCATTTCCCTTCACCTCCTTTGCCCATTCCCCGCACCCCAGCCCTCTGGTAACCACCCGTGTCTCTGTATTATTGGTCCGATTGTACTTTTTGTTTGTTGTTTCATCTTTTTTGTTCTTTGTTCTTTCCTCTTCCCCACTTGCTCTCTATTTCTCTCTCAAATAAACTTTAAAAAATCAGTTGAGAGAAAAAGAAGAAATATGTACTTAATTGTATTTTGTTTTATATGATAACTTATTAAATCAGTTGAGAGAAAAAAGGAAAAGAAACAAGTATTTAATTGTATTTTATAATTACATAATTACCCAACTGATGCTGTTTGTCTTGTATGGGGATTGAAATTACTGTCTGGAGTCACATGTTTCCAGTCTAAAGAAATTTATGTAGCATTTTTGTAGTTGAGTGTGCTGACAACAAATTCACTCAGTTTCTGTTCATCTGGGACTTAATTTTAGCTTCAGTTTTGAAAGATAATGATGCTGGATTTAGATTCTAGGTTGATAGTTTTTGTTTTGTCACTGTAAATAATTCTCCCACTGTCTTTTGATCGTCATTGTTTCTATTGAGAAGTGGCTTATTAATATTACTTAGAGTCTCTTATATTGATAGTAGTTTTCTTTTTTAAGTTTATTTATTTATTTTGAGAGGGAGACAGAGTGCTAGTGGTGGAGGGGAAAAGAGAGAGGGAGAAAAAGAATCCCAAGCAGGCTCAGCGCTGTCAGCATAGAGCCTGATGCAGGGCTTGAACTCACAACCTGTGAGAACATCATCTGAGCTGATATCAAGAGTCAGATGCTTAACCAACTGGGCCACCCAGGCACCCAATTATAGTTTTTTTCTTCTCCACCAGCAAGATTTCTCCTTGTCTTTGGCTTTCAGCATTTTTTACTATGATGTGTTTCTTTGTGTATCTCTTTGTCATTATCCTACTCAGTGTTCATTAAACTTCCTGGATGAGGGGCGCCTGGGTGGCGCAGTTGGTTAAGCGTCCGACTTCAGCCAGGTCACGATCTCGCGGTCCGTGAGTTCGAGCCCCGTGTTGGGCTCTGGGCTGATGGCTCAGAGCCTGGAGCCTGTTTCCGATTCTGTGTCTCCCTCTCTCTCTGTCCCTCCCCCATTCACGCTCTGTCTCTCTCTGTCCCAAAAATAAATAAACGTTGAAAAAAAATTAAAAAAAAATAAAATAAAAAATAAATAAAAAAATAAATAAATAAACTTCCTGGATGAAATGATTAATGTTTTTCATTAAATTTGGGAAGTTTTCTCTGAATTTTTTTCTCCTTTCATTCTCTCCCTCCTTCTGTACTCTCACATGTATGTTGGTGTGTTTAATGTTATCCCCTGTTTCTCAGAGGTCTCGTTTATTTTTTCTTTTGTTCTTTTGTCCCCCTGTTCTCCATATTATATAATCTCTATTAATCTGTTTTCAAGTTTGCTAGTTTTTTTCTTTTACCAGTTTAAACCTACTGTAAGGGGCACCTGGGTGGTTCAGTAAGTTGGGCATCTGACTTCAACTCAGGTCATGATCTTGCAGTCCGTGAGTTCAAGCTGGGCGTCGGGCTCTGTGCTGACAGCTCGGAGCCTGGAGCCTGCTTCAGGTTCTGTGTCTCCCTCTCTCTCTCTGCCCCTCCCCCCACTCATGCTCTGTCTCTCTCTCTCTCTCTCTCTCTCTCTCTCTGTCAAAAATAAATAAACATTAAATCTACTGTTGAACACTTCTAGTGAATTCTCCTTTTTAGTTTTAACTACAGAATTTCCATTTTTTAAATCTTGTTTCTCTTTATTGATATTTTCTATTTTGAAGTGACATTGTTCTCATAACCTCCTTTGCCTCTGCTAATCAGGGTTTTCTTTAGTTATTTGAATATATGTATAACCTACATTGAAGTCTTTCTGTGTTAACTCTGATATATGGTTACTGTTACAGTTAGTGTCTATTATCTTTTATTTTCCCTGTGTGTGGGTACGTAATTCTTTTCTGTTGTTAAATGTCTCAGGATTTTTCATTAGACATGTTACTTTTTTTACTCATTTTTAAGATTCTATTTTTAAGTGATCGCTATACCCGTAGTGGGGCTTGAACTCAGAACTCTGAGATCTAGAGTTACATGCTCTACTGACTGAGCCAGCCAGGAAGCCCTCCTTAGACATTTTATATAATATAATGCTACAACTCTTGGCATCTCTACCTTACAGTTTTTTAATTCTTATTTATTAATTTTTATCTGCTTTCTGAATTATTAGTGAAGTTTATCTGTCACCATTTATCTATCTATCACCATTTATCTATATATCACCATTTATCTATCTGTCACCATTTCCGGGGAGCCTCTGATGTTGCTTTTCAGGTGTTGCAGTTACCCTGGGAGGATACTGGTTTTGTCAGGCCTTACCCTGACTCGTTCTTTTCCTGACTCGTTCTTTTGTGGAGTTGTCAAACTCCACAAATTAGTGGCAGATTGCTATATTGCTTTTAATAATCCTTTGGGGTACCAATTGCTCTACGACCAAATCCAATCAAACTCACATTCCTTTGAAGAAATAGTTCCTTGGGTCAGTTGCTGAGATTTGTTCTCAACCCTAGTAGGTCTCCTTCTAGTTGTTTCCCTGGAACTCTTCTGCAAACTGGTCTACAGTTTAGCCTATATCATCAATACATCTGTCAATTTCCTCTCAACTGCCTCTCACCACAACTTTCAGTAATTTTGAAACCATGAGGTTTGAACTGCTCCACACTCTTGTAAATAAAATCACTTCCTTTGGGAAAAGATTATAATTTTTTTTTTCTTTTATGGCCTGCTTCTCTCCCCAGGCAAACTCTCTGAGCCAGAGCTCTAAAGTTAGGGGCAGGAATACAATGGCATACTTCTCTCTCGGTGACAGCCCCACTTTAAAACCGGAGTGCTAGGTGGTAAGACAATTGTGTTAGAGCTTCCCATCTTCCAACTCATGGAATGGAACCGTCACCCTACAGGTCAGAAATTTAGAAAATTAGCATTGAAGACATAGCTGATTTATAGCAACACAATAACTGGCATCGACATGCGAAGCCCAAAGATACCAGAGAGAATATAATACCAGTGGGAATATAATTCTTCAACCATGCTCAGCTCTGTAGCATATAAAATGATAGTCATATATATGTATGTGTATATATATATATGTATGTATTATGTATATGTATGTATATATGTGTATATATATATATATGTGTATGTATGTATATATGTATATATACATAGACACACACACACACACACACACAATGTTTCCTTAGTTTAAAAGTGCTAAGGGGCGCCTGGGTGGCGCAGTCGGTTAAGCGTCCGACTTCAGCCAGGTCACGATCTCGCGCTCCGTGAGTTCGAGCCCCGCGTCAGGCTCTGGGCTGATGGCTCGGAGCCTGGAGCCTGTTTCCGATTCTGTGTCTCCCTCTCTCTCTGCCCCTCCCCCGTTCATGCTCTGTCTCTCTCTGTCCCCCAAAAAATAAATAAACGTTGAAAAAAAATAAAATAAATAAAATAAAAAAAATAAAAGTGCTAATACTGCTGTTTTTTATCTCTTTTTTTGATTATATAAGGTTACCTTATTGTCCTAATATAGATGAGGAGGCTGACATAGAGAGGCTTATATTGTTTTGTTTATTTCCTGGACTTAGCAAATGACAGAGCCAGAATTCAAACTTAAGCCATCTATTCCCAAATCCTTTATTTTCTAAATAAACCCTGTCGTTTTGGACAAAGGTAAAATGATTCAAGAAACTAAAGAATTAATAACAGTATCAATTTCATGTACCGTTTTAAAAGATAAAAGCTCTGTTCATGAATTAGAAGGCCAAATTAGCATATTATACAAACAAATTAAAGATACAGATATTAAACATATAGAACAAAGATATAGAACTCTATTAGTTCTAATGTTTTAAGATCGGTGTAAATGACAAACTCTGTATTTAACAGTACTTCCCCCCATTTTCAGGAATTAATCAATATTTGAGGGATAAAATGACGCAAATGATGTCTTTGTCTCTTCTACGCTTATGAACAGAGTCAATACTTCTGTATCCGTTCTACATCTAGACAGTTTCATGCTACAAATTTTGTCTGATTTAGAAAGCTCATGGGGCTGAGAGTGGGGGTGGGAGCTAAGATGGGAGACTAGTAGGAGGACCCTAGGCTTGCCTCGTCCCTCCTACACAACTAGATAATTATCAAATCATTTTTAATACCCAAGAAATTGACCTGAGGACTGACAGAGAAACCTGCACAACCAAAGGGAGAGAAGAGGCCACATTCAGGAAGGTAAGGAGTGTGGAGACATGGTTTGGGAGAGAAGTGGATCACAGGTGCTCCAGAGTGGAGGGACACTTGGTTGCAAAGAAACGCGAGAGAGAGAGTGAGAGCGAGAAAGAGAGAGAATGGAGTGCACAGAGATACACACAAGCCATTGGCTGGGAAAATGATAGGGGCTGATTTTTGTGAGTTTTTGCAACAAGCAGGGTTTAAAGACTGGAAATTTAAAAGTTGCTAGGCTTGGCCAGTATAGGCCCTGAGAACACTGCTGTACTCCTGGAGAGAAGGCAGGCACGCAACCAAGTATCAGACAGTGCAATGTGAGGATCACCTAAGGCACCCAGGGAAAAGCTATTTGCTCTTCTTGGAGCACATCTGTGAGAGGAGGCCTTCACAGAGTTGCCTCTCCAGGGACAAAAGAGCCAGCAGTCATCATTTGCCTCACATACTCCTCAGCATAGGCACAGAGACACCTGCTAAGGGCAGCTAACCTGAACACTGGCTCTTTAGCATGCTTTCCTGCAAATCCCACACCCTTGCACTCTGGCGTGACTGCCTATTTCAGTCAAATCTACATCAGTCCCAGTGTGGGGGGACCCTCCTCCAGAAGACGAGCACAGGTCCCCACCATAGTATGTCTCTAAGCTTTCGAATTTTGAAAGTCAGCAGGCTTGGTTGAGGTAGAGACCAAAGTGCTCTGAGCTGCTCCTGGCAGGCAAGCAATGCAGAGACGGCTTGAAAACAGCAATCTGAAAAGTGCCCAGGACTCATGAGGGGAAAATTATTTGCTCTTTTGGGAGTGCTCCCCTGAGAACAGCCAGCACGGAGACCCCCTCTGTGACTGGAGGCAATGTTGTCTGGCACCATTTCCCTCCCCTATCCTTCAGCATAAGCACAGAATTGCCTGCAGTAAACCACAGTGCTGACACTGACTGCTTAGCTTGCTTACACCAATTCCTGCCTCCCTGTGCTCTACTGGTGCTACTTTTCCTAGTCAAGTGTGCCTAAGGACCAGTGCTGTGTCCCTTTCCCAGAAGGACAGCAGAAACTTCTGTATGTACCACCTCTACTGAACCATAGAGTTCTGCAACTCCTCAGTTCTGGTGGAAATAGCATCAGGTCTCAAGCAGACCAGAACACGCCTAGTTAAAACGCACCACACTCTGGCAAAGGTCCAAACACTGCCCTCTATAGGCAAGGAGAGCTTCTGCAGAGGACTGATCTGAGGGATGGAACAATCAAAACACATGACCAGAGTGTAAGCAGCACACACTAGAGACACTCTCTGAAGCACCAGACCCTGGAGACTATATGACATCTTCATAAAGCCATTACTCTCAGGAGCAGGAAACATAGCATAGTTTTCTAACACAAAGAAGACAGATACCCAGACAAAATGCCAAGATAGAGAAATTCATCCCGAAAGAAAGAACAAGCAAAGGTTATGGTCAGAGATCTAATTGAAATAGATATAAGTAATATGCCCAATGGAGAATTTAAAGCAATAATCATAAAGATACTTGCTGGGTTTGAGAAAAGCATGGAAGACATCAGGGAGACCCTTACCTCAGAGATAAAAGAGTTGAAAAACAATCAAGCAGGAATGAAAAAATGCAAAATCTGAGATTCAAAACCATATGGAGGTAATGACTACAAGGATGGAAGAATCAGAGGAATAAATAAATGATACAGAAGAAAAAAATTATGGAAAATAATGAAGCTAAATGAAAGAAGAACTTTAGATTATGATATTAGACAGGGAACTCGGTGACTCCATCAAACATAATAATATTCATATCATTGGAGTCCCAGAAGAAGAAGAGAGAGGAAAGGGATCAGAATGCTTACTTGAGCAAATGATAGATGAAAACTCCTCTAATCTAGGTAAGGAAGCACCCATTCAAATCCAGAAAGTACAGAGATCTCCCATCAAAATCAACAAAAGCAGGCCAAAACCAAGACATATTGTAGTTCAGTTTGCAAAATTTAGTGCTTAAAAAAAATCCTAGAAGCAGCAAGACAAAAAGAGTCCCTAACTTACAAGGGAAGACCAGTAAGGTTAGCAGTAGATCTCTTCACAGAAATGTAGCAAACCAGAAGGAAGTAGCATGATACATTTTATGCGGTAAATGTGAAAAATCTGCAGCCAAGAATACTCTATGCAACAAGGCTATCATTCAGAATAGAAGGAGATATAAAGAGTTTCCCAGGCAAACAAAAACTAAAGGAGTTTATGACCCTAAAAACCCCTGCAAGAAATATTAAAGGGGACTCTTTTATCGGGAAAGAAAGACTAAAATGACAAAATTTAGAAAGGAAGAGAGAAAATCTCCAGACACAATGACAAAACAAGTAGTAAAATTGTACTAAATACATATCTTCCAGTAATTACTCTGAATGTAAATGGACTAAACACTCCAATCAAAGGATATAGGGTGTCAGAATGGATAAAAAAATAAGACTCATCTATATGCTGCCTAGGAGAAACTCATTTTAGACCTAAAAACCCTATAAATTGAAAGGGAGGGAAGGGGTAAACATTTATCATGCCAACTGAAGTCAAAAGAAAGACAGAGTAGCAAAAACTGTATATCAGACAAACTAGATTTTCAAAGACTTTAATAAGAGATGAAGAAAGTCCCTATATCATAATGAAGGGGATCATCCAACAAGAAGATCTAACTATTGTAAATACATATGTCCCAAATTTGAAAGCACCCAAATATTCAAAACAATAACAAACATTAAATAATTCATTTTAGAGGCGCCTGGGTGGCTCAGTCGGTTAAGTGGCCGACTTCAGCTCAGGTCATGATCTCGTGGTCTGTGAGTTTGAGCCCCGCGTCAGGCTCTGTGCTGACAGCTCAGAGCCTGGAGCCTGTTTCAGATTCTGTGTCTCCCTCTCTCTGACCCTCCCCTGTTCATGCTCTGTCTCTCTCTGTCTCAAAAATAAATAAAAATGTTAAAAAAAATAAAAAAAATAACTCATTTTAGTAGGGAACTTTAACACCCACTTACATCAATGGACAAATCATCTAAGCAGAAAAACAAGGTAATAATGGTTTTGAATGACACACTGGACTTAACAGATATATATATGAACATTTCATCCTGTAGCATAAAAATACACATTCTCTTCAGGTACACATTGGACATTCTCCAGAATATACTAGGTCCAAATCAGGCCTCAACAAGTACAAAAAATTGAGATCATAGCATGCATAGTTTTAGATCATAGTACTATGAAGCTTGAAGTCAATCACAAGGAAAATAATTGGAGAAACTAGAAATACATGGAGGTTAAACAACATGCTACTAAACAATGAATGGATCAGCCAGGAAATCAAAGAAGAAATTAAAAAAAATACTTGGAAGCAAATGAAAATGAAAAAAAGACTGTGCAAAGCCTTTAGGATGCAGCAAAAGTGGTTACAAGAGGGAAGTTTATAGTAATACAGGTCTAACTCAAAAAACAAGAAAAATCTCAAATACATGACTGAACCTTACACCTAAAGGAGCTAGAAAAAGTGAAAAAAAAAAATGAAGCCTAAAGCCAGCAGAAGTGACATAATAAATATTAGAGCAGAAATAACTGGTATAGAAACTAAAAACACACAAACAAACAAACAAAAACAGAACAGATGGTTCTTTGAACAAATTCATAAAATTGATAAACGTATAGCCAAACTTATCAAAAAGAAAACGGAAAGGATAAATAAATAAATAATAAATAAATAAATAAATAAATGAAAGAGGATAAATAACAACAAACACTACAGAAATACAATTATAAGAGAATATTATGAAAAATTATATGCCAACATATTGCACATCCTGGAAAAAATGGATACATTCCTAGAAACAGATCAACTACCAAAACTGAAACATGAAAAAATAGAAAACTTGAACAGGCTGATAAACAGCAAAAAAAAAAAAAAAAAAAATGTATTAGTAATCAAAGATCAGCCAATAAACAAAAGTCCAGGCACAGATGGTTTCCCAGGGGAATTCTACCAAACATTTAAAGAAGAGTTAATTCCTATTCTTCTTGAGCTATTCCAAAAGATAGATATGGAAGGAAACTTCCAAACTCCTTCTAGAGGCTAGTATTACCCTGATTCCAAAACCAGACAGACTCTATTAAAAAGGGAATTACAGGCCAGTATCCCTGATGAACATGGATGCAAAAATTGTCAACAAAATATTAGCAAATTGAATCCAACAGTACATTAAAATAATCATTCAACACAATAAAGTGGGATTTATTCCTAAGTTTCAAGGTGGTTCAATATTCACAAATCAATCAATGGGATACAGTACCTTAATAAAAGGAATGATAAGAACCATATGATCTTTTCAATACATGCAGCAAAAGCCTTTGACAAAGTACAACATCCATTCACAATAAAACCCCTCACAAAGTAGGGTTAGAGAACACATACCTCAACATAATAAAGGCCATACATGTAAAACCCACAGCTAATATTATCCTCAATGGGGAAAAACTGAGAGCTTTTTCTCTATGGTCAGGAACAAGTCAGGAATGTCCACTGTCACCAATGTTATTTAATATAGTACAGGAAGTCCTGGCTCGGCAATCAGACAACAGAAAGAAATAAAAGACCTCCATATTGGCAAGGAAGAAGTCAAGCTTTCATGATTTGCAGATGACATGACACTCTATATAGAAACCAAAAAGATTGCACAAAAATATTGCTAGAACTGGTACGTGAATTCAGTAAAGTCGCAGGATACAAAATCGACATACAGAAATCTGTTGCATTCCTATACATCAGTAATGAAGCAGCAGAAAGAAATCAAGGAATCAATCTCATTTACAACTACACCAAAACCCTAAGATACCTAGGAATAAACCTAACCAAAGAGGTAAAAGATCTGTACTCTGAAAACTATAAAACACTGATGAAAGAAATTGTAGAAAGCTTCCCAAGCCCCTGCATTTATAAATCTCCCATTCATTTGCAATTTGAATGAAGTTCTGTATGAAATAAAATTTGCCAACTGGTGCACTGATGTTTGGTGGGCGAAGGGCATTAAGACGAAGAGGAACCACCTGACCACCCCCGTTTGAGATTCTGGAACACTCACATATACATATGGAAAATGTAGTTCATTACTTTGACAAAGGGAACATTTGGAACGTATCTATTAAAACGAATCTCAAATGCCTTTCCCACTCCATCCCACTCCCTTTCACATACGTAGTCTTTGATAAGCCATTGGAAAAAAAAAAGTGATCTTAAAGTTTGTATCTAAAGTTTGTCTTAACCCCATCCCCAGCACCAACACACAGAAAAAAAGCTAATTGAATACAAAATGTATTTTAGGAGAATTAGTTTCAAGTTTGAGGAAAATAAGCCTTTATTTTGAGAAGAAATCTGCAAGAATATTTTTGAGATCCCAACCAACTGATCCATAATATCAACCCTATTAGTTGTTTTCAAATTCAGACATTAGGAATTTTCTTTTCTTTTTACTCGAATGACCGATAAGAGTTGAAGTAACCTATTTGGCAGAAAATAGCAATACAAATATTGGCCAAATATAAATAAAAACCATTTAAAGTTAGACCTACCTATGGATAGAAGGATTCACTATTTCTTACTTTATGAGCTAATATTCCCCTAGTTGATGATGTGTTACTTGCCCATGCTTAACGGAAGTGGCATTTCCTAAAACAACTTTATATAAGACATCAAAATAGGAAAACACTACAGTCATGGGGAACAGCTTTAATATAGAATAAGGTAAATTATGTATATAGATGATAGATCAGTATGTGTCTCTGGGTAAGGGGATACAACTAATTCATACTTGATGGCTAGAAAACATTGACGAATTCAGTGCCAATTTGTGTCGAGACCAGAACCTATCATTCAGTCTTTTAACATTTTCTTCATATATTTTCTTCACATGATTTTGGAAATTACTGACAGAAAATTTAAAAAAATCTAAGAAAGCTATCCTCCCTTTCTCCCCTTCCCTCCTCATATTGTTTTCCATACAGTCCCAACTCTTGAGAGTAGTTCAATGGTGTGTGTTTGTGGAGGGGTAGCATATTATAATGCAGGATAATGTTTTTATAAAGCACAAAGGGGGAGTAATTAACACTTCCTTAACAAGTCAGAAAATGTTTCTCTGAAGAGGTGACCAAGTTTACACAATGGCAGAATTTAAATTTATAGCAATCATAATACTTTTACACTCTCACACTCCATTGCCTTTCCCCCACCTTCTATTTGTATACACCATTTATGAGATCTTCACACGATATCTTGTCCAAGGTCATTCTTATGGTTTGTAATGGGACCAGGACCAGAAACCAGGTCCCTCAAATTTTACTCAGCAGCATAATTGTTGGCTTATTATGGTGACAAAGGAGCTATTATGTGCACTATTCAACCTAATGTAAAAGTTATCAATTAGAAGCAATTTGCTTGGAATCATTAGGTAACATACATTCTTAAACACAAAATGAGTATGTGGAAAGAAATGATGATAACCCAGGCTTATTGTATTTTCCATTTAACAAGGTGTTTTTCTTGTATGTAGGTGATATTTGTTTATTAGTAGGAGCTGCACTACTATTGAGCAAGATGTCAGAAAATCATTATCCTAGCAGCTTGAAATTCACTTGAATTGGAATTTGTCCAGAGAAAATAGTATACTAAATAATGACCCAATCTTTTCCCCATAAATGTAGTATGATGGGATAGCAAAATGATTATTTCCTATATTATGATTAAGGAAAAATATGAATCTTACAACTGCAATGAATGAATGATTCTAGTAATGGTGCTTTATTTTTTTGTTGTTTTGTTTTATTTTTTCAGATAAAGAATACTGATACGTATCATTTTTTTTAATTAGTAAAAAGTACTATTCCTACTTTGTGAGTGAAATTTATATTTGAACTAAAACAAGTTTAAGAGGCATTGTATAATAGAGCAGTTAGGTTAGTTATAATCTATCAACAAACCCCACACTATTTATTTAGGCCATTGTCAAGGTATAGCTTGTGTTTACTTATTCACAAAGGCTATTGATTTCATAGTACATTAACAGTGATAAGTACTCACCATCACCATAGCACTGTCTAATAGCCTACAGTCATTGCAATTTTTTGATAACTTGACAAAAATATTTCAACACTTCCTTTATGGTGATTACATATCACTAATAATATGAATTAAAAATGAACAAAAATAGGGGCACCTGGGTGGCTAAACCAGTTGAGCATCTGACTCTTGATTTAGGCTCAGGTCATGATTCCAGGGTCATGGGATTGAGTCCTGCATCAGGCTTTGCACTGAGCATGGATCCTGCTTAGGATTCTCTCTCTCTCTCTCTCTCTCTCTCTCTCTCTCTCTCTCCTTCCCTCTGTCTTTCTTGCTTGCATGTTCTCTCTGTATCAAATAATTGTTTTTTAATTTTTTTTTTGAAAGACATAGATAGGGTGTGAGCAGGGGAGGGGCAGAGAGATGGAGACACAGAATCCGAAGCAGGTTACAGGCTCTGAGCTGTCAGCACAGAGCCTGATGCTGGGCTCAGGCCCACGAATGCAAGATCATGACCTGAGTGGAAGTTGGATGCTCAACCGAGTCATCCAGGCACCACTCTCTCAAATAAAATTTTAAAAACTGAACAAAAACATATTCTGTTGAATTTAGAGTATGTAATATAGCATTTTATGAGAACAGTGATACTTAAAGAAGCCCAACAATCTTCATTGTATTATTTTTTTACTATAGTTTTCAATAAAGTCAGGTTTGTGTGTATATTGTGATACACAGTATGATTGTAATTTTGTAGGGAATATTTTCTGATCCCACAAAAACCCATTTCCTTTTGTTTCTTTTCCTCTCCTCATCTTCCTAATATAGTCATTTCTGATATTCGTTACTTTGGTTTAAACTGGATTATTTTTATTTTATTCATTTATTTTGAGAAAAACAGAGAGTGACCAGGGGAGGGGCCGAGAGAGAGGGAGTGAGAGAATTCCAAGCAGACTCCGCACTGTCAGAGCAGAACCTGATGTAGGACTCAAACTCCTAAATCATGAGATCATGACCTGAGCTGAAATCAAGAGTCAGATGTTCAACTGACTGAACCACCTAGGAGTCCCTTTTCTTCCCCACTTCTTGGTGCAATAATGGTCTCAGTTAATCTCCGATTAACTTGCTTGAGAGCTTCAGTCCTAGGTTCTCATGAACACCATAGGGATTGGTTTGTAGTGCCTTCTGCAGTAATGGAACAAAACATCATCACTGAATAGTAGCTGTCCTGGGTAAACTGAAGATTCTGCTGAGGTGCTGGTTCACACAAATGGATTACGATGGGCAATGACATGATGATTGTTTTGAGTGTATTTTCCCCATGTTTCCATAGAGAGTCATGCCCTTGGCCAAAAGCAGGTTCAGAAAACTGAGACTTGTTGAATTCATAACTTGGAACTATAGCCACATACTCTTTCTTCGCTTAATTGTTCCTTCCAAGCTTAACAGTTTAGCTTCTCTTGTAAACATCCAAAGTTAGCAATTATGTACATTTTTCAATACTAGTGAAAGACATCTTCCTTTCTCATGATTGTCTACTATCAGTGCATCAAAATGGATTACCACTACTCCCTTTAAGAGTGAAGCAAAGGGGCGCCTGGGTGGCGCAGTCGGTTGGGCGTCCGACTTCAGCCGGGTCACGATCTCGCGGTCCGTGAGTTCGAGCCCCGCGTCAGGCTCTGGGCTGATGGCTCGGAGCCTGGAGCCTGTTTCCGATTCTGTGTCTCCCTCTCTCTCTGCCCCTCCCCTGTTCATGCTCTGTCTCTCTCTGTCCCAAAAATAAATAAAAAAAAAAACGTTGAAGAAAAAATTAAAAAAAAAAAAAAAAAAGAGTGAAGCAAATTTCACGTCTAACATTTGATTTCTGTCCTACTGAACAGATCCAGATAACTTTATATGTATCATAAAACAGTGGAACTTAAAAAAAAGTAAATAAAATTTCATTGTGCCTTCTGATAAAGGTAAAACAATCAAATATTTGATGTCACTTATACTAAGTGTGATTGATATTTTCAAGCAGTTACTTGAGATTTAAACAGGAAGATGCTAGTAAAAAAATGGGAGGAAAATCAAACAAAATCTCATTTTTTCCCCTTACCATAGAAAGCAGGCTAAATATAAGTTATTAATAAAGACTTTATGTATTTATTCAATACAAATTATTAAAAATGTTTTATGTTTCAGTAAAGCACTCTGTGTCATTAATATAAGGATAGGAAATCCTTGGCTGTATTTTGCAAGGTAACATGATAAACATAATAGCCAATATTCATTGAATATTTAAGACTTTTAAGAAACTTACACGTATTAACTCATTTCCTATACTCATTCCTATACTGATGAGGAAATTTGTCCTTGTCACACAGAAGGGTCAAAGGCAAGATTGTCAACCATGTAGTTGGGCTCCCAAGCCCTGCCTTTAATCATTTCATGACCCTAGTAATAAGTGATTACTGAGTGTGCAATGTGCTACAGTTCAAGTAAAAGAAGTACCTAATCACAATGAAGCATCAAAAACAGTTTCCAATATCAAGAGGTGATAAGTAAGTTAAAACTTGAAGGTTGAGGGGCGCCGGGTGGCGCAGTCGGTTAAGCGTCCGACTTCAGCCAGGTCACGATCTCGCGGTCCGGGAGTTCGAGCCCCGCGTCAGGCTCTGGGCTGATGGCTCAGAGCCTGGAGCCTGTTTCCCATTCTGTGTCTCCCTCTCTCTCTGCCCCTCCCCCGTTCATGCTCTGTCTCTCTCTATCCCAAAAATAAATAAACGTTGAAAAAAAAAAAAATTAAAAAAAAAAAAAAACTTGAAGGTTGAGAAGTTAACCATCCTTAACGAGCTCTGGATATAGTATATTTAAGTGAATCTTAAGTTGATTTACCATATTGAGGACATGAGATATAAAGAAAACTAATATGTAGAGGCTCCTGCATAAAAGAGTCTCATGTTTGTTTGTTTATTTGTTCTGGAAGACTTGGACATCCCAATATATATTTGTTGTACTTACTTTGTTGCAAATATTACCACCGTTCACATTTATTAATACCCAGTTCCAATCTATTACTGGGAATAGAAGATGATTAACTACCCTCACTTACTTGATTAAGCATGACAATATGGTCTGCTTTGAACAATAAAACAATATGTGTCTCTTCTAAGTGGAAACATATTAATTGCCAGTGCCCAACTCTGAATTGACTCTTCCTTTGTGTCATTAATGGTGAAGAAACATTTTAATAAGGAGGTCCAATGTCGGGTCATCACATGGAGTACCTTTGAACCTAGAGTGGACTTTGTGTAAATAAGTAAAAAACAATAATACTCACCAATATTTTGGGATTGTTTGTTATTAAAATATAATTTTGCCTATTCCAATTACCACAGTTCTAGTTTAGATTAATTGCAATATTAGACTTCATTCAAAGTCTCAGCTTCTAGTTTGGGTCAGAGTTACCATGGCCATAACTTCACCAATCTCTAAGGGTAGATTCAACACAGATTTTTACACATATCAGCAATAGTCCACATGTGGTAAGCGTAAGTAATAATGCTTATACCAGATAACCCAAATACAAGCAGAAAATAGAAATTTCAGTTGGAATTTCCTATTCTGAGAATTCTCCAACTCTATTACCATTAACATATTTTGACCATTCAAATTTATGCACAAAATATTCCTTCGTGCATAAATTTAAGTGTGTGTTTGTATGTGTATAAATATAAACATTACTTTATATGAATGGGATTTTTGCTATTTTGTATTTGTAGTAATTAGACTGATCTTCTATACTCTTCTGTATTACGCTTCCAACATACAAAAATATATTATAAATATCCTCAGAGTCAAAGCTCTAATTCATTTTAAAAATTTTATTCATTTCTATATTTAAAAGTATTACATGGAGCTTGATTCTGTAATTGCTTTTTTTAATGTTTATTTATTTTTTGAAGAGAGAGAAAGCAAGAGGGGGGAGGTACAGACAGAGAGGAGGACAGAGGATCCGAAGCAGTCTCTGTGCTCACAGTAGTGAGCCTGATGTGTGGCTCGAACTCATGAACTTTGAGACCATAATGTGTGCCAAGCTGAAGGCTTAACCAACAGAGCCACCCAAGTGCCCCTATAATCTAACTGTTCAGTTATTTATTTTTTCTTTCTTATTGATGAACATTCACCTTTAAAATTGTTGATCCAAGCTAAAAATTATCAGTTTATATGTACTCATTCAAAAGATATTTTAAAAGATGAAGGAGCAGCTATGGGACCCGCTATTTGTCAAGCTATTTAAAAGATTTTGCTTGTATTCTGAATCAAATGAAACACTATTAAGAGAGAATCTATGTACTACTAACAATGAGTTTTTATTTTATGTGTGGGTTCTTTAAAATGAAAAGTTAAGTGAGAAAACTTTCTAGATCATCCATTTAAGTGAGAATTCTATAAAAATTATCATGTTTGAAATCAGCATTTTTCATTTATTTATTCTGAGAGACAAAGAGACAGCATGAGTGGGGGAGGGGCAGAGAGAAAGGGAGAGAGAGAACCTAAGCAGGCTCCACACTCTCAGCGCACAGCCCAATGCATTGCTTGAACCCATGAAACTACAAGATCATGACCTGGGCTGAAATCAGGAGTCAGATGCTTACCCTACTGAGCCACCCAGGCTCCCCCAAAATCAATTTTTAAACAAAATTTATTAAGGCGCTATTAATCAATGGCATTAAGATAGGGTCCAGAATTGTTGTAACTCCAGATTATGCAAAACCAATCTTGAAAAAAATAATTAGCTTTAGGTTATAAAGCATCTCACTCAGCTAAAGAAGATAGTAACCAAGACTATAAACCATTTAGAAATTCTGGTGTATTTAGGCACTCAAACTCTGTTGAGGGGAGGTATTGAAAAATATAACAGTTGATTCCTTAGGCTTTTGGAACACCCTATGAAACCACGGTTGAAATTGTCACTTAAAAAGTGTTAGTTGTACAGTACCTCAGTAAATTTGACTGGGAAGTGATTTCACAGCAAAGACTGAGCCCAATCTGTATTCCTACCTTCCTTCACTTGCTCTAGCCTACAAAGTTTAGGGAATTTAGTATATTTAGGGTCTAAGAGTATACTGCTGGCAGTTTCTCAATGACTATCCCAGTATTGTCAGAACTGTCTGCAATATTACTCATGGCTGGTTCTAAAACTGTATCTATAGGGGCGCCTGGGTGGCGCAGTCGGTTGAGCGTCCGACTTCAGCCAGGTCAAGATCTCGCGGTCCGGGAGTTCAAGCCCCGCGTCAGGCTCTGGGCTGATGGCTCAGAGCCTGGAGCCTGTTTCTGATTCTGTGTCTCCCTCTCTCTTTGCCCCTCCCCCGTTCATGCTCTGTCTCTCTCTGTCACAAAAATAAATAAACGTTGAAAAAAAAAATTAAAAAAATAAAAAAAATAAATAAAATAAAACTGTATCTATAAACTCACAACCACAGCTATAGTGCCAACAGTGGTTCAAGGACCGTGACTCATTCTTGTGTTTAGAAAGAGTGGTGTCGAGCCTATATGTAAATTTTAAGAACATTGATCATCTGACAACTCAATGTTAATCTTTTAAATTCATCCTTGAAGTAACATTATTTAACAAAATAGAGCAGACTTGGCAGACTGTTATTATATCAGTATTATATTTAAGAAACTTCCAAGAAAAAATTAGTACTTTATTACTAGAAGCCTATCTGATAACATGGCTATTCTGGTTACTATTGTTGTATAAAAATTTTCTCTAAAAAGTAAATGCTTAAAACAGTCATTTGTATTGCTAATGACTTTGTGGATCAGGATTTGGAAAGATCTCAGCAGGAGTCTAATCACGTAGGCTTAAGAGGGACTGGATATTTAATTTACTTTACTCTCATGGTACGAATTTGGTAATGGCTACTGACTGCTCTATGTGGGACATCCAGTATGTTGGTCTTAGGAGAGTCAGACCTTATCCATGGCAGGTACCTTTCCCCAGAGCGACACCTTTAGAGAACCAAATGGAAGCAGCAGTGACCTCTGACCTGGCCTTGGAGTCTCCTGCCATCACCTGAGCCATACTCTATTGGTCAAAGAAGTCACAAGTCCTGTCAAAGGGAAGGTAATTGGATTTCAACTCATAATGTAAGAAGGGGAAGATCACATTGTGGAAAGAAAAAGAGAAGAAGAGAAGAGAAGAGAAGAGAAGAGAAGAGAAGAGAAGAGAAGAGAAGAGAAGAGAAGAGAAGAGAAGAGAAGAGGGAAGGGAAGGGAAGGGAAGGGAAGGGAAGGGAAGGGAAGGGAAGGGAAGGGAAGGGAAGGGAAGGGAAGGGAAGAAGAGAAAATGAAAGATGGAAGCAAAGGACATGAGATTAGAGATAACATTATGGCTATCTTTATGACTAAAGTGAGCTAATTGTATGATTCTTGCCCCCAAAATGGCAAGAATAATGATTCATCATTAGTGTATTTATTCAACTAGGTATCCCATAAACAGCTTGTACAGCAGGTAGTAACATCTAAGAAATACCAATCCATAGCTCCATATACATTGTATGATAAATCTGGATGCAGGAAAGGACTAATTAGGAGGTAGTTCTTCTGGCTAAATATATTAATGCACAGAGGGAAGAAACAAACAAATTAATTTAATACTTGTATCTAAAGCATATAGAAGCAAACATTGCTCATAAAAGTAGACAATTTAAACCATTTACATCTTTAACAACTAATACTTAGCCTAACTTTCATTTATTTATTTATTCATAGCCTCTAAGTTTAGAATAACAGAATCTTTGAAACCTACTGATGGATCAAACTATTTAACTCATTGAACCCAGGCACACATCTCAGCTGAAATCTGAAAACCTCCATTGTTGAAGAGGTGATATGGAAAAGCTATAGTCTATTTATGGATTATCTGCTGGGATATAGTCCCATTAAAGTGACATTTTTGAGGTTTGCCTAATGAGGTAAATATATTAAGAATTTGAAATATATGAACTACTCCCTACCATCCTCAAAGGGATCTTGACTAATTTGAAAAAAATTCAAACACAACGGGAGCTCTTTGTCATAAGTAGAAAAGGTGGGAGAGCAAGTGCTGAGTTTCCTATTAGTGGCATAAATGTGTCCTAGGAGAACACAGCTTTCTCTCTGTGGATATCCCTCACTAACTCTTTTGGAGAAATCATCAGTGGGAAGATGATAATTTTCTAAAAAATGAAATTATTAAAAAAAACTATAGCAATGCCTGAAAATTCAATTTATGCTAGAACTCATCTAAGAATTAAAAAAAATATTTTTATATATGGTTAATGTATAATTATCACTATAACCTTATGAGATCGGGACTATTATAACTATTTTACAAACTAGAAAAATAAAGCCCAGAGAGATTAAGCAGCTCTCCCTCAGGTAAAGTTACTCTGTGGGAATCCAGTATATGGAAACGAATGGTTTGTCTGCAGAACATCCCAAATAATTTGTCACTGCAAGCCACTCTCATCTCCCTCTCTTAAAACTTTGTTACATAAACCTCAGCTTCTCCTTTTACCTATGCTTTGCTCTCTTTTATGAAGTTAGATACTGAATTTCTCAGTTTCTGGTTAGCTGAAATGTAGTCATATTAGAACACAGATATTTAAGTTGAGGATATACAGGAAAGAAAAATTCGTTGCACTATGTTTTTGCATATAGGAATTGTGTTGGGAAGAGGTGTTTTTAGTACTTAATGGAAAATGCATTGCATTGAAGAGTTAAAATTTATATGAAACCTCTGTCCTTATGATATGGAAAGGGGATATTATGCCACATTATTCTCATCTCACATTCATGGTGGGTCATAGTCTGCATACTAACCCTAAAGATGCCATCCATTTAAGAGCCTCTAGACTACATTGGAGCCGATGCAAAAAGATAAAGTTATGACCAATTCTCTAGATACCAGGATTACACCATGGAATGAATGGAGGGGGAGAAAACACTGCCTTTCAAATCTCGGAGATAATCACATTACATTCACCTGGAAGCAAATCCTGACATATTAGGATTTAGAGTGCTTACTAGGGAATGCTCTTTGGATCAACATCTGTGGACAGAAACTGACTGATTAGAGAAAGAAGTTGATGTGTGAAGCTGTGACTGACCTAACATGTCAGTGAAGGCTGTGACTGACCTAACACAGAGCTTGGAAGCGGGAATGACCCTTGAAAATTATCCAGAATTGAGGCAGGAGGTGAAGCCTTCATAACCTTGCTCACCTCCTAATTGTGTGGAACGCATGATTATTGATTTTGGACTACCCCAGCAAGGGAGCATGAGCTGAGGCTAGATAATTCTCTTCAGTCAAGGCAAACCCCAAAGCAGGCTGATTACTGAATTCCGCCTGCGAGTAGCACTTGGATAAATAAGTCTTTCATACCTGAAAGAAGGTCTGGGCAGCCTATCACAGAGTAACCCAGGAAGACAATAGTTAGGAGGAGAAAGAAGTCACAATGTCAGCCTTCAGTAACAGACAGCATGAGACATAGGTTCGTAGCAAACGAAAACTTCCCATCTTGGTCCTTGGGGACTGGAGCCAGACTTCCTATGAAGAGAATGACCATCTGAAAAGTAAAGGAGTCAAATAAACTGCCTGATACACAACAGAAATATTCTAACTACAGTGTTTTAAGGCAAAACAATAAAGTAGTGTCAGCTCGGCTAAAATGTGGCCGCTCTGCCTGTGTATGTCTACAAGATGGGAAAACACCTGAGCAGTGAAGCATATACTGCTTGAGCATTGTCAAACGGAATGCAAGACTAGTGTTTTCTGATAATTTTTGGTTACCCTCAAGAGTTACACAAGGCAGGAAAGGATCTGTTAGATGAGGTTTATCATCTCAAAAAAGATGACAGCAGCTTTAGCCAAGTGGTACGATGAGCAAGGGACTCTGGTTTAGGTTTTCCTAGGTTAAGTGTACTGTAAACAAATGTGAAATTCTAATGGCTAACCTTGAACTGTCACTTACTTTTGTCATAAAAATGACTAAGTAAAGTTTTGTTATTTAAAGGTTATTAAAATAAGCATAGATTTAAGTTTTATTATTAATAAAGAAGAAAACATCACAATGCAGCCCTCAAAATGACCTTACTGAATTTGACTTGAGTAATATTTATTTTATTCTTTAAAATTTTTAACATTTTATTATTTTTTTTTTTTTTTGAGAGACAGAGAGTGAGCAGGAGAGGGGCAGAGAGAGAGGGAGACACAGAATCGGAAGCAGGCTCCAGGCTTTGAGCTGTCAGCACAGAGCTTGATGTGGGCTCGAACCCACAAACACGAGATCATGACCTGAGCCAAAGTTGGACACTCAACCAAATGAGCCACCCAGGCATCCCAAGAGTAATATTTAGATATATCTCTTTCAATTCAAAGCTATGTAAATTCCTTTCCATATAACACTGCCACAGGAAAAAAAATGGAATATTCATTTACCTTTTGTTTTCACACAATGTGCAATATTATTCAATTACAGAACTTTTGATAAAATGCCTAAAATAGAATACTGCCTGAATCAAACATAAAATATTTGAAAGAAAATTGAAGACTTTTTACTGGTAATAGAATTACTTTGATGCTTGTATTCTAATTTAATGTAAAGAGAGGTTTCATTATGTTTTCAGATTAGAAGTTATTGGATTTTAGATTTTATATGAATAGGAATGAACTACATTACCAGATTGAAGGGCATCAGCCACTTCCTGGTCTTTGGAAACTTAGCAGTACCAAATCTGTAAATACTTAATCCAAACATTGTCTTAATATGTAGTTTTAAGGGGTGCCTGGGTGGCTCAGTCAGTTGAGTGTCTGACTTCAGCTCAGGTCATGATCTCACGGTCTGTGAGATTGAACCCCACATCTGGCTATGTGCTGACAGAGTAGAGCCTGCTTGGATTCTCTCTGCCCCTCCCCCACTCATTCTCTCTTTCTCTCTCTCTCTCTCTCTCTCTCTCTCTCCCCCCCATAAATAAATAAATAAATAAATAAATAAATACATAAATAAATTTTAATAAGTAGATACAATGTAGTCTTAAAAAATAATTTTAGGGGTGCCTAGGTGGCTCAGTTGGTTCAGCGTCCGACTTTGGCTCAGGTCATGATCTCAGCGTCTGTGAGTTTGAGCCCCATGTCAGGCTCTGTGCTGACAGCTCAGAGCCTGGAGCCTACTTCAGATTCTGTGTCTCCGCCTCTCTCTGCCCCTCCCCTGCTCATGCTATGTCTTTCTCTGTCTCAAAAATAAATAAAAACATTTAAAAAATATGTAGTTTTAAAATAATGATAATCTTAAAATTAGTAATTTTAATAGCCCTAGACAATTCAGGACTTAGCTTTCTGTTTTCTGAATGTTTCATTCTGTCCCAAATATTAAAGAATTTTTGAAGTGTAAAAACTCTGTCTTTGTTACTTCTACTAGAATATAGTATGTTATTTCTCATACTACATCAGGGAAATATGGGGGATTTCTCTACTGACATAAGCAATTATATCGTTAAACAATTATACTTACATGATGACACTTTTAGTATACCATGTATTTCTTTCAGATGTTATACTGAAACCATGAAAATAAATGTTAAAAATGAGAAGGGAGGCTGGACTGGACTATGTTGTGAATTTTATTCATAATCCGTGCATTGTGGTAATAAAAAATATCAAATCACAAGTACATTTATTTTAAAAAAGAAATATAATGACATATCTTGTGACATATTAAGAAGTTTAAATATTTAAAATATCATTTTGAAGGATACGGAGATCTGAAAATAATATAATCTAATTGCAAGCATGAAAAGTGAGTGGACACTCTTTCTATACTTTTCCCTGAATAAAAAAAGTCTCTCGTTATTCTAATCTTCTTTTACCTTTGTTTACACAGTTAGATCTTAGAAAAAAAAGATTTAAAATTGGGCTTTGTCCTGGGTCTTCTAGTAATGTGTTCTTTTTCTGTGAGTGCTTTGGAGACACAAATGAACAGAGGAGCAAGGCCACCACTCTCTATCCTCCTTTAACCAGAAAAAAAAATCCTCTTATATATATTTTAATAACATGAGATACTGAGAGTAATTTCATTTGAGAAAAGTTCTCTAACGTTGGCAGGAAGAAGCCAACTATGAGATTCATATGGTCTGCTGAACAACATAGACTAATTCAGACATGTTTAGAAATGGGCAAATCTTCAGTGATCTCATTCAGTCATTTCCACTCATGAATAGCCATCAGATCCAAAAAAATTTTTCAGGAAAACATAGATATACTGAGCCCACTTCCTAGAAATCATAGCTCAGTAAGTTTGAATTTGGGACTAGACATTTTTGGGTTTTTTGTTTTTGGTTTTTTTTGTGTGTATTTGGGTTTTTTTGTTTGTTTTTGTTTTTGTTTTTGTTTTGTTTTTTTGAGAGACAAAGGGTGCAAGTGAATGGGAGCAGAGAGAGAGAGAGAGAGAGAGAGAGGGAGAGATAGTAGGTTCACCCAAAGTGGGGCTCATGTTTTACTTGAAATGGTGTTCGTGTTCACCCAAAGTGGGGCTTGAGCTCTCCCAAAGCAGGTCTTGACTCACCCGATGTAGGACTCGAACTCATGAACCGTGAGATCATGACCTGAGCCAAAGTCAGATGCTTAACAAGTGAGCCACCCAAGGGCACAAGAATTGTCATTTTTTAAAAGCTTAAATAATGAATTTTGGTCCATCACAGTGGAAAAGATTGAGCTAGGATCATCCCAAGTTTTAAAGATGAGAGAATTAAATCAGAAAAGGAATACTATCTAGGTGAATGTCTCCTACCCCCAAGCCAATGTTACATACTGTACAACTTTCTCTTTGTATTTGATTGTAGAGTACATGAAAGTAATATGTTAATTTCCCCAAGTTAGATAGATGTTTCCATATTGCAAGATAGAGATTTTATAAATTGGTTTTAAATTAAATATTGTTGATATGCATCTAGGGCAAGAGCACCATCCAATTGTTTCACTCATAGACAAGAGCCTTCAGGGTTCTGATGACATTTCAGAATTTGGTCATCTCCTTCTTTCTCCTATTGCTATTGATTGGCACCGACTTTTATAAGAAAATATAAAATTTGGAGAGCAAAGACAGATGTAGGCTTCTAAAAGATCAGGTGATATACGTTTAAACATTTGCCTTTTATTCCATCCTTTCACAGATTTTTCAAGTGCATTTTACAAGTATTACATTTTTACAGAACAATCCTGAGATATATTGATGCTAAAGTTAAAAGGTATAATGCCTAAAGGAGTGTATGTGTGTATAAGTCATGTGTCTAAGTGCGTGTGTCTAAGATATGTGTGTGTATATACATATAAGTGTGTGTCTAAGATATGTGTGTATATACGTATATATGTATATACATACGTACATAATGGTAATATGTGTATGTTGCATATGTGTTTTTATTGTATACACACACAAATATATATGTGTGTGTATATATATATATATATATATATATATATATAAAGGTAATAAGTTCTTACAGATATGATCTTACAGAAAGATCAAAAGTTACAGCTTTGTGATGTGACAGCTAAAATCAGTTAAAATCCTGTATTTAAAACAGGATTTTGAAAAATAATTCTGGGTTGCTAAGGAATCAGAGGCTTATTCCTTCCACTTAGAAAGAGACTATACCTAAATTATCACAGGATTGAAGATATCACCCCCCCTGGCTAGAGAAATTATAACTATCTAGATGATGAGAACATGTTTTTCAGGCACCTTTTGTACCCAAATGTCTCGGTACAAGAAGCTTATTTTTTTCTCCTACTGGGATTGCTCTCATACATATAGATGAAGGAAGTGAAAAGAAAAACAGTATTCATCCATGGGAATGGAAAACCCACTGTAGGTCCAACAGTCTGCACATGCATTACCATCCCGCTCAGTGGATAATGAAAGAATTGGAGACCATATGCCTCCTTTCTTCTCATTGAATCTTTAATGCTAAGAGCATTCCTTAATCCATTTCCAATGACACGGCTAAATTCACCCCAAAACTGTTAGGAGACATTTGCCTTCACAAAGGAGTCATCCATCCTAAAGAATCATATTTAACTCTTTCATTTTTTTTAGTGCTATATAAGAGAAAAAGACTTGAACTTTCAGAAGAACAAAATGCCACATGGAAGTTCTGTCTTCTCCTAAATTCAGTTCACAGTCTCCCACCTGTTCCTAAGCAGCAAACTATTTTAAGCACTATAATCAGATTTTCCTTTTTCAGCACTTTGGAAAATCTGACACTTTTTCACAAGAAAAAAAAAAATCTACCTTTTTATACTACCAAACGATAGCAAGACAGATTTGAGTCTGAATCGGAAGATGGTTGGTTCTCTGTTGAAGCTCGGTAGTTTCAGGATAGGAGTGGAGATTTGAATGGTATTGTAAACTTGAAACTTGGGGAAAAGTTTGGGGTACCTGGGTGTTTCAGTCGGCTAAGCTTCTAACTCTAGATTTTGGCTCAGGTCGTGATCTCAAAGGATCTGTGAGATCAAGCCCTGCATAAGCATTCAGCACAGAGTCTGCTTAGGATTCTCTCTGAGCCTCTCTCTGTGCCCTTCCCCAACTTGCTCACTCTCTCTTAAATAAACATTAAAAAAAAAGAGTTGTGGAGAAGTTCTGTGCACTCCGGTTTCCTAACAATTGTAATAACATCAACGTCTTTATTTAATCATTCTCTTCTAATAAAACTGAAGAATCAAGACCACGTTTCTCAGCTCAAATTTTTTCTTATCTTTCCTGAGATCCTGAGAGGATTCGGGTCCTCTAATATACCCTCTAAAATCCAGAAGCTATCTCACATTTCTATTGTGTTGAAGTTTCGAATAAAGGAGGCAATTTAACATTAATGTTAACATTAGAACATTTGGTCACAATCATGCTGTCTTCACCATTAATTTGATATAACTTTGGTGAAATCACTGAATGTCCCTGACAGTCTACTTATGTATAAAATGAAAGAACTGAATATTACTATTGACTAAAGGTGCACTTTAGATCTAATATTATTACCAAAATCCACTTTAAATTTAATATTACTCATATTTTAACAATCCATCAACTATTTATAGGTTCAGCCTTCTGTATTTCCACTTCACAATTCTAACAGTATCTTAATGGTCACATGCTCTAACTTTCTCCCATTCCAAGCTGTTATTCACAGTGAGTTCAGAAATATTTCTAGAAGGTGATTCTGATCATGCCATTTTTCCTTCAAAATTTAAGTGCTTATTTATCTTTAAAAGAGAGAGAGCAAGACGGGTAGGGGCAGAGAGAGAGGGGAACAGAGGATCCGAAGCCGGTTCTGGACTGACAGCAGCAAGCCCTATGAGGGGCTCAAACTCAGGAACCATGAAATCATGACCTGAGCCAATGTTGGATGCTCAACTAACTGAACCAACCAGGCACCCCTTTTCAAAGTATTTTTTAAGTTATTGGTATAAGTTTCAATCTTCAGATATAATCTATCTCCAAATTCTTTATTAGTCAATGCCTGATTACACGTATAAATACTCACCTGCTTCACACTGCTCAGTAATTCCATCACATCTTCTTCCCTTGCTCATGGTCTTTGAGGAGGCTCTTGATTATATTCAGAAAGTTTTTGCCCTTCACCTATCATTTGCCTAACCCTTACAGTTCCGTCAAGATTCAGCTCAATGATTACTTCCTGTTGGGAGTAACAAGCTTCCCTAAAACTTTCCATTCCTAGTGGAGCTTAGTTACTTTGTTAGGTATTTATACAGCACTTTATTTTTTTACTTTGGTTACTGCCACTAGTGTTATTTTTGTTTTTGTTTTATTCCAGTTTTATTGAAATATAATTTATATACAGCAGTGTATACATTTAAAGTACACAACGTAATGACTTGACATAGATACCTTGTGAAATGATTACAAGTGTAGTTAACCTCCATCACATCACACAGCTACAATGTTTTTCCCTTTGCATGAGAACATTTAGGATCTTTTCTCTTAGCCACTTTCAAATGTACCGCAGGCAGTGTTAATTATTGTCACCATGTTATACATTAGATTTCCGTACTTATTTATCTTATAAATGGAAGTTTGCACATTTTGGCAACCTTCACCTAATGTCCCCACTCCCCACCCTCACCTTCCATCTCTGGAAATCACAAGTGTGACCTCCTTTTCTGTAAGTTTGCTTTTTTTTTTTTAATATTTCACATATAAATGAGATCACGCAGTATTTGTCTTTCTCTGTCTGACTTATCTCACTTTGCATAATGCCTTCAAGATCCATCTACATTCTTACAAATGGCAACATTTCCTTCTTTTTATGGCTGAATAATACATACACATATATACACATAAAGGCATTCACATAGTATTCTAAACTTAGCAAAAAAAACTTAGGATTTATCAACTTTTTGTAATTTTTCAGTTACCAACTATAAAAATGTAGTTTTTTAAAAGGTAGACAGTCTTATTTGACTTTAATCTCATTATTGAGTGCTATTGTCCATGAAAACATACATATTAATGATTTTCTTGAATAAACTATCAATAAATCTGTCAATGATATTAAATGTTTCTCAATTTATATAATTTACATAATAACAATTGCACTTATTTTTATGAATGTCATTTTTTGGCCAGCCATGGGAATGAGTAACTTACATATAGAATCCAATTTAATTGCTTCAAGAATTCTTGGAGATCTGTTTTATCATTATGCTAATTTTATAAAACACACACACACACACACACACACACACACAAGCAAAAGAACATTTAAGTTGCTCAGGTGACATAGTGAGTAATTAGTAGATCCCAAATTCTGAACTCCAGAAGGAACTTAAAAGTATATGCTCTTACACATGATAACCTGTTTGGTTGGTTTACTAAAAAATAATAACAGTAAAACAACAAACATTAATAAATTTGGTGATGGCCCAAATTAAATTTGTGAAATGTCTTTTCAAGAAGTTCTGAAGTAAAACTTACACAATTACCTCTGAGATAAAAGAATCAAGGGTGGAAAAATTAGCCTCCCCAAGGGCTCAATGCACGTCGTAACACATCTCCCTGATCCAAAATAACTTCAGGATAAGTAGCACAATGTTACTGGTAGAACTGACAGGTCCAAATGTAGTTTACTTTGATTCTCAGCAGTAAGTCCTATAATAGTTCATCCGACGTGACAACAAAGCAGACTCCTGTGAAGCTGATGCATTTGAAAGGAGTCGGTCATTTGGTAAAGAGGTCAAATCTAGTTATAGCTAAGCTCACATCCTGCCCTAAAATAATTCAGGTTGTTCTAAAAGTAACTAAATCACAGAGTAGAATTTGAAATAACTTTTATATGTTAATTGTCATCAGTGATCAGTTGTGGTACATGCATTTTGTAAAATCTATTTCCTTGAACCAATGGCAGCATTTTGAAGGTTATATTCGGAATACTAGTTTATCTACAACACTGAGTTTCAGACCATGATTTACTTATTAGGCTTGTTTTTAAGGTTAGAAAAAATTAAGGAAATTCTTATTTTTGAGAAAACACAGTAGTTTGTATTTGTGTGATTAGTAGCTACAGGTTGTTCTTCTTTTCTTGTCTTTTCTTTCTTTCTTTTTTTCTTTCTTTCTTTCTTTCTTTCTTTCTTTCTTTCTTTCTTTCTTTCTTTCTTTCTTTCTTTCTTTTTTTATTAAGCTCTATGCCTAAGATGTGGCTTGAACACATGACCCCACAATCAAGAATCACATGACCTACAGACTGAACCAACCAGGTACCCGTAGGTAGTTTTTTTTTTTAAGAGTTTTTGAAAATTGTCTCCACCTTAAAGAAGTATTTATCTGCAGGCAACAGTTTTTTTTTACTGGTGTAAGCACAAGTAAGCATAAGTATTTTCATTATTTATACACAAGATTGAAAGCGGCCATCATAGGGGGAACCTGGGTAGCTCAGTCAGTTAAGTGTCCGACTCAGCTCATGAATTCCCAGTCTGTGGGTTCAAGCCCTGCATCAGGCTCTGTGCTCACAGCTCAGAGCTTGGAGCCTGCTTCATATTCTGTGTCTCCCTGTCTCTCTGCCCTTCCCCCACTTGTCCTCTCTGTCTCTCAAAAATGAATAACTGTTAGACATTTTTTTTAAAAACGAAAGTGGCCATTATGTATTGAAATTTTCCATTTGACTTCTTTTCAATACAAAAAAAAAAGTTTTGCTAGAATTCTGATGGGATGCTATGCTACTATATTTTTTTTTAGCCATTATTCATTATCATTTATTTGAGAGAATAAGGCCTTTGAGGTCAAATAGACATGGCTTTGGCTCTACTGCTTAGACTTTGTGTGAATTTATGCAAATTACTTCTATTTTCACAGCCTCCACCTCATCCTTTGGGAAAAAATAAAATACTTAACATTGTGATTGATATTTTTAAAAGATATAATGTCTGAATAGATCTAATATATACAAATAGCTCTTCAAATGTTAAGTCTATTACCAGTAAGGTAGGATCTTTAAATTCATCCCTTTCAATCTTTCAAATTTGAATATAAATTAATTTTAGATCAATAAGTTATATTCAGATGGACATATCACAATAAAACATAAAATGTGATAAAACTGAAAGCTTAGGAATCACACTCTTTGAGAAGAATGATTTGGTAGGAGTCAAAGGATGTTGATTTAAGATTCATTGTCATATTGTGGTAAAATCATTAGAAAACAATTTAAATTTTTGGTTCTCGGTTTCCTCATCTATGTAATATTAATAATAATAACTTTCATGATTACTATGATAATATCTGTTAATGCTAATTTTATAGATAATAAATGAGTAAATAATACATACAATTTTTGTTTAATTTGAATTTAAAGATTCATTGGAATTTAATTGAAATAATGATAAAAATCATAAAAACTTTTGATGCAAAAAGTATTGTCATTCTTGTGAGTTGCACCCCTACCTAAAGGCATTTAACTGGCACCTAAACCCTGTGTTTTGATTTCACTTGAGAAAAACTGGATGAATTTCTTTCTAGGTTCGAACCTCATTTTTTTCTTTACCCTTCATTTGGTATACTTTTCACATTATTATAAAGGTCAGCAGAACCCACAGCGTAAAAAGGAAATTAGTGGATTTTGAACCAGGTAATAAAAAAAAAAACAAAACACTGAACTTTACTCAGAATTCTTTTGTGGCCCTTTTCAGTACAGTATTTCAGGGAAGAACTTGCCAGTGAAATTTGCAGAAGAACTTATGTAAATAGGGTAAAGTGCTTTTATGAAGTGGGTTTTAAACATTAGCTTTCTCTTCTCTCTAGTTTAGTATGTTGAGGTAATAGTTGCTCATATACTCTCTCTCTTTCCCTATGTGGTCTCTCTCTTTCTCACTTACATGTATTCTCTCTCATTTCGTATGCAAATTCCATATAAAGAATATGTAGTCTCTATGTCTAGATATTAATTCATACACAAAGACATACATATATCACCTATATACACATACATATGATGCATATATATCACATATAATATACATGAAGAGATATTTTGTTTTTATTATTTGTTTCTCTTACAGGAAAATGGCACTTTTCAGTCATGCAACATCTTGTAGTGTTCAGTGAAAGTAAAGCATGTCTTCAACCACAACTTTGATTATTTTGACAATATCAGTAGTTATGAAATGCTGATTCTTTCAGCATTCAGCATTCTTTTAGCATTTCACATGCTAATTTGTCTTTCTCTGATTGCCCAATTTGACTTTCTTTTAATATCCTTAGCTGTATTATACATCACCTGCTCCTCTTTCTCACACTTTTAAAGTCAAGTATATTATTAACATTGATTTCTTCTTCTCACCATTTTGTTTTGAATCATAATCACATTTCTACAAGAGAAACATTTATGAAAAATTCAATTTAAAATATGCATGTGTCCATTATTTTTTTCTAAAAATTGATTTGCTAAAAGGCACCAAAATGCAAATATAGAATGTAACCAAATACAAATATAATATTTATATCTTATAAAACTATAGAATCATCAATGTTTTTTTTTTGCTGTGAACCTGAAAATTTACATAGTATACATTGAACAAGAATCTTAAGTTTATTTTATTTTATTTATTTTTATTTGATAGAGAAAACACATGAGCGGGGAAGAGGGGCAGAAGTGGGGAGAGAGAAAGAGAGAGAGAGAGAGAGAGGGAGAATCTTGAGCAGGCCCCATGCTCAGCACAGAGCCTGAGGGAGGGCTCAATATCATGATCTTGGAATCATGACCTGAGCCAAAATCAAGAGTTGGACACTCAACTGACTGAACCACCGAGGTGCCCCAAGAATCTTATGCTTAAAACTCCAAAATGTGTTTTGGAAAGCAATTATTCTCCAGTACAAATATTTCATCAAACAAGTTAAAACAATTTACCCGAAACTATTGTTTAATAAATGGACTTTCATTATTTTTTTGTTTATTTCTAAGAATTGCAAAAATGATTTATTTCTATCAACACACATAAGTTTGAATGTTAATTTTGTATAAGATTTTAAATTATAATATAATTTAATATCAATTAGGTAATACTTGGCACCTTAATCTTAAGTAAATCAACACATGTAAACCACTTAAACTATGTGCAGATCATTATTCTAAATAGACACAAAAGTTACATTTAATATTCTAAGGACATAAAAGGTTAATTTGTTTGCTGCTACTTGTTATTTATTTTTTAAAAGTGTAAATATGAATTCCATGGACATAATTACAAGAAAATGTAAATTTACTCCCATGACTTTCTAAAAAATATATTTCTATGCTCACACTAATTCAAAGTATGTGTTGTAATACCAATTTATTCATTATTAGCACTTAATGACTAAATATACTTCCAATGTTGGTCAATGATATGGATGAAAATTTTTCTTTAAATGTGTCTTCGGCTTACATTCTGAGCTTTAAGATTCTCAGAGAAACACAAATACGAATGTATTTGATCTTTATGTAACAGGTGAGAGGGAGACTATAATATTTTTTCTTAAAATGATTAAGATTCCTTCCTCAACAGCTACTAAGTTTGACAGGATATTAGTAAAAACTACTAAATTACATTGGATAGCCAAGATTTTCACAAGGATAACCTTATAGATACGAGACAATTTTTAAAAATATAACAGAAAAAAGATGGTCATTTATGATCGTGAGACCAAAAAAAACAATTAAATTCACATCACTCCTGATTCCCTCTAAACCCTCAAACTAGCTTTACATGGCATTATATTGCTACAACGGTTGCAATTTTAAGGCCACTTTTCTTTACCAAACTACAGTTCTAAGATGGACTGGGCAGTTCCACATTGCTGTGTTATTCTTCAGATAATCATTAACATTTCTAATTTGCTTATGATGCTTCAGCTGAATTACATAATTTGGGGGATAAATTGGCATGATGGCTTCCTCATTAGCTGTTGCTAAGTGATGTGATTAGTAAGCTTTATCTCAGTCTTTGTGTCAGCATTCATTATCCTATTTTATCAAGACTGATTCCAATTTATTTATTCCCAAAAGTTGGCATTGCTATAAGTTTTCAATGGGCAAAATCTCACAGACACTCAAATATTTAGGTTTACAGAAAAAATATCCTTTTAGGTTTGGGGAATACATGTTAATTACAGGAATCATGATTCATTAAAGGAAATAGGATATTATAATTAGTCTACCCATTTTCACAAATAATATCCTCAGCATATTTTATTTTATATTTTAATCAATTTACTTTATCAGTATTACATTTCCTTTAAATTGTCAAAGTTTAATTTTTGTGCCTTCTTAATTTATGAGATCTGAAATAAATAATATTGATTAACTAGATGTTTATAATTATGATCAATAAATGATTATGAATTTGTATTTTAGAGATTGTTTCACCTTACATAAGGTATTTATTCTTCTTCCCTTCAGTAAGTGCTCAAAACTAAAATACTAACTGTTTCATTAGATAGTTTCAATCTCTGATTTAGCAGCCACAAAATGTAGCTCTGATACATGTTGACCAATATATAATTCATTATCGTTCTTAATCAAATAGAATACAAAACAAGAATAAGTTAGTATCAGCAATACTTTTTCCATTTCCAAGTGGTCTAAACCACAAATAACATTTTTAGTGTCATTTACTCTGATACTGAATTTTCTCTCCACTGCAACTCACATACAATTATGCACATGGGTTTAATTATAATATAAACACAATAAATTAGTTGCTTATTTAATTCTGTTGTCATATTACATATGCTAATTCTGAAAATGTCATGAAAGGCATAAATATATAAATTTTTATAAATCAAGGTGTCATTGACATTAAAGGTAATTTGGACAAACTCTCTTACTAAATAAAAAGTATAAAAGTTAGACAAATTATGAAAATTGGTTGAAGCAATTATTGGGTTGCTAAGAGCTTTTTTTCTTTTTAATGCACTGGTGGAAAAAATAGAATGATTACCTAAAAAGAGAAGAAAAATTAGAGAGATAAGACTAGTATTTGGAGCAACTCTTCTGACTTCTCAGGAGAGATTTCTCAGAAGCTGGTTAGCTAAACAGTAATTTTCTTGGGGCAAAAAGGACACATAAAAGAATATAGGTAAACATAAATTGTCTTGGGAGCAAAACAACATAATCTTAGACCTGTAATTTTATATTCCATTGATCACACTAAATCCCAAACTCAAAAATCTAATTAGTCATAAATGAAAAGAAAATTACATAATTATAAAATAAGAAAGAGCAAATAATAGAGACAAGCCTACAGGATACTCAAGTGATAAATTGAATTTTCAGGCATAGATTGAAACCTCTACTTGGGATGCAATACAAAAAACTGTAAAGTGTAAAAATCAGCAAATGGATATTTTAAAATTAGAATATAGTAAATACAGTAATATCTTAAAGGATGGCTTAATATCAGATTAAACAGGTTAAGAGTGAATGAAATATGAGTCAGAAGAAAACATACAGAATGAGTCCTAGAGAGACAAAACAACATAAAATAAAAAAGAAAGTAGGAAAAATAGAGATATAGTTAGAAGACCTGAAGTCTGGATGGTAGATGAAATAAGAGTGGGGAAGAAGCAATATTTGAATAGATAATGACTAATAAATATCCCAAGTGGGAAACAGTTAATAAATAAGCAACAGGTTCATGAAACTCTTACAACCCCTAAAAACAATGAAAACAGAAATTCATACCGAGGTGTCCAGGGTACAACTGTTAAAATTTAAATCTAAAAATAAGATTTCTGTTAAGTTTCTCAGGATCCACATAAGAGTGAAAACATATTGTATCGGGTGATGGGCATTGAGGAGGGCACCTGTTGGGATGAGCACTGGGTGTTGTATGGAAACCAATTTGACAATAAATTTCATATTGAAAAAATAAAAAAATAAAAATAAGATTTCTAAAATATACATATCAAAAATTCTTTCCTTGAAAAATAAGAATTCAAGTGAAATATCACACTTTAACCAAGAAATGAATGAAATTCATGCCAATTTACCACTATCTGATAAAAATTTCCTTCAAAAATAAAAATAAACTAATATTTCTCACAAAAATTTATTGCATGTATTACCAGCAAAAGTGGACTAAAGGAAACATTAAAGGGTAGTCTTCAAGTAAAAGGGAAAAAAAAATTCTAGTGGCATTGTGAAAATGCAGGAAGAAGTGTAAAGCTATAGAAAGCATAAATATGGGAATAAATTTAGATAATTTTGAATATATTAAAATGTCATATTTTGGGTTTAGAAAGAGTGAATTAAAATTCATTTGAACAATATTGTTTATTTGAACAATATAAAATCAAGAGCATGGTAAATAGCAATAAATTCAAGTTACATTAGATTTGTAAAGTAAAATTGGATGTTTTAATCTCTTGTTAATCATTTAAAGAACAGCACAAGTAGGGGCACCTGGGCGGCCTAGTCAGTTAAGCGTCCTACCTCCACTCAGGTCACGATCTCATGGCTCGTGAGTTTGAGCCCGGCATTGGGCTCTCTGCTGAAACTCAGAGCCTGGAGCCTATTTCAGATTCTGTGTCCCTCTTTTGTTCTGTCCCTCCCCAATTCATGCTCTGTGTGTGTGTGTGTGTGTGTGTGTGTGTCTAAGAATTAATAAACATTAAAAAAAATTAAAAAAAATAAAGAATAGGACAAGTATATGGCTACCAAGTTAGAAAAATGAAAAATTGAAAAATAATATTATGAAAATTAGAGCAAAAGAAAGAAAGAATAATAAACAGAATGGTTGGGGGAAATGGAGACAAGACTTTAATACAATATTTGAAATAAATATATATCAATTTTATATGCGATGAAAATGGGTTAAAGATTATAGTAGAATATAAAAATTACTATACTGGTTTAAATCTATCTACAATATTCAGTTATTTTCAGTTTAAGAGGAAAAGGTATTAAGTATACAGAACAAACAAATTAGCTAAGGGAAAGAAGGAAATGCACTATAAGGTATTATTTGATGATGATATTGCTACTCTTATCTTTTTTAGCGGTGGTGTTATGTTTCCTTTTCTATGACACAGGAACTTTATGAGAATACATTCTCTGAGACAAATGTAGTTCTTCATTCTCTGATTTATTCAATCATTGATGCCAATTAGCAAAATGGAAATCCCAAAATACAAAGTGCATTCTGAGATAGTATGACTTAAAGTGCAGTTTATGTCAGGTATGTAAATTCACAGCGGAATGCGCTGGGAGCACCTTAAAAAGAATACAATAAAAAAGGAATGCATGATTGTAGCTCAAACTGAGATGCAACAAAGGCTTTTGAGACTGTGGCTTCAGGCACAGCCTTAAAGATGAACTTACCATCTGAAATCACAAAGACAGAAAAAGCACACTGTTGGCTTAAATATGCAAATAAATGGGTTTCTCACATGTTCAACCATGCCATTGTCCATTCTGGGTAACAGAATGAATACTAGCAGAGATTTCTTAATTTATAAGGTCTAATGAGGCTTCCAAAGAAATGTGTGAGGCCAGCCAGTTTGGAAGTAGAGCAGATAAAATAGGTATAGTAGAAAAGTTTATACAATAAGGATATTATAATGTAGAAAGAATACTTCTATTGGCACATCACAATTTGTCAACTATCCAAAATCATCAGATGACTTACAAATCCTCATCACTTTCATTTATTATATTCAGTTACCAAGAGTATAATACCCATGTTTCACAAAGTTATGACTTATCTATATGCTCTACTGTGTCAGTTTCTAATTAAACATATTATCACATACCTTTTTTTGTTCTTTTTCGTTAACCCCATGTATTAGGTGGATAGATTTTGAAGGATCCTACTTTTAACCATTCAAACAAAGTCTATGATATAAAGGCATTATCATGATGAAAAGTGTTAGCGCTTAAATAAACACATCTGAATGGATTATTTTACTGATTTGTTTGCTATTATTGAACCTAATACATAATCCTCAGAAATTAAGCAAATATGACTGGGGTATACTGCGGTTAGTTGGTGGAATGTTGGGGATGGGGATGAATGAATATCAGGTGAAGTAGCCTAGAAAAGTTCAGAGTATTGAGTATCCCACAGTTGGGATAGTTGAACAGTCTGAAAACAAAGGATGCAAAGCGGGATACAAAGGGCATGAGATAAACAAAACAGAAGACTGTGTAGTGACCTGAACAGCTAACTTTGATTAGTCTGGTGATGTTGTCTCCTAATGGACTATGTTGTAAGTAGGTTGAGGCTACTGTATGCCTAGAAATCATTTTATGAAGAGAACATTCACTGCCTAACTTTTAAAATAATTTCATAATTCTGGAATTGTACTTTTGGATTTAATTACATTTGCGCTGCAATTACATAGTATTTTTTTTAATGTTTTTGTAATGTTTATTCATTTTTGAGACACAGAGAGGGATAGAGCGTGAGCGGGGAGGGGCAGAGAGAGGGAGACACGGAATTTGAATCAGGCTCCAGGCTCGGAGCTGTCAGCACAAAGCCCCACGTGGGGCTCGGCTCAAACTCACGAACTGCGAGATCATGACCTGAGCTGAAGTCAGAAGTTTAACTGACTGAGTGACCCAGGCCCCCCTGTAGTATTTTTTATTTGATTTTTATTTTTACAAATCATTGCTTTTTCAAGGCTAGTGTGACCATAAGAATGCAAAAAAAAAAAAAAAAAAAGCTAAATAACTCAACAATGTAGTGACAGACTACATGACAAATGATTAGAATAAGATACTTAAATTGAAACTGAAATAAGGCCTTGAAATTATGTGAAAACCAGTGTAACCAGAGTGTTGAGGAAAAATTGCACTGCTCTTATCGCAACAGAACTACCAGAAAATACATTCTTCACACTACTTAAAGAAGGACCAATTAAGAAAATGCAAAACTGTTTGATGTTAGATAAAGAAAATGATACTTCAGATCTATGACAAACACATTTCAAAATAATGGTTTGCAGATTTGAGGTTTCTGAAAAGGGAAGCATTTGCTCAATGAGCACAGTTCATCCAAATCTTTGGTAGCAACCAAAGACTGTTGCTACCACCAAATTATCTCAGAAGAGAAGGTCTTGTCTCTGTTGATCCATTCTGTCCTTCACATCTTGTCAATTTATCTGTGAAAAGAGGAATAGTACAAAGATAGGCTCTTATCTCAAAATATATCATGAACGTGTAGGAGAGAGGCAGAATGCAGCATGAAAACTCTAGGACAAAATCATCAATCTTATGTGTGTGTGTGGATTAGCATAGATGGCAGATAGCACATCTGGAGGAAGAAAGCTGTGGTTGGCTGTCAAAGAAACAGCTTTAGGAAGGAAAAATCAGTGTTCAAACTAACCATCTGGGTGGTGGGGGGAGCAAAGTGATTACTTGTAGACTATTCATTATCTGGTACTTTCTATTTTCATTTTATGAAAATTGAAAAGATGGTAATTCATACTGATTTTCTTTTTTTACCAACTCATTAATAAGTCTTAATAACACACTGCATTATTAATGTCATGTATATACTTCTGGTCGAAGATATACATGAATACATAATTTGTTCTGATTTTCCCATTTACCACAAATATCTTTATTCTTAAAATATAGTATCTATACTTTCCTATGAAATGTAAAACAATAATAAGTTTGGTTACTTATTTTATATAAAGGGTTGGGGCAAACAACATTCTCTATTACTTATTTTAGTATGAAATTGCCCCTCAGAATCTAGTTAATACTTTCTTCACGTCGGTTGCAAAATGTGTAAAACCTCCTGGACATCTTTATCCTGAATAAATACGTCTTTCATTGCCATTTATTGAACGTTAATTAGCAAGAAGATCTCTTTTTGCCTAAGAGAGTAATCTGAATTTTTTTTCATTTCAGTTGTGGAGCAAAATATAGGTTTGACTAAGAATGATTTATTGTTCCATTGCCACAGTATATGGAATTGTGTAATATACTAGTCTAGTTGTGATCATCTGCTTATATAATTTTACATAAAGTGTAATTCATTGGTCTTTTTTTATGGCTTTGTCTCACTATTTGTACACCTTATTGTCATGGTCTTAGAAGCCTGGAAGATACATAATTTTTCTCTTATTTTTTGCACTCATTTTATAGCGACAGTTGCCTTCATATACATATATATGTATATGTGTGTGTGTGTATGTGTATATATGTGTGTATATATGTGTATATATGTGTGTATATGTGTGTGTGTATATATATATATATGTGTATATATATATATATATATATATATATTCCCTTCTTTATAAGGGAATCAAAAAATTCAGAGGTGGGAACTGATCTTTTTGTTTACCATTTGCTTGTAAATGGTAGGTATTTCACAGTCCACATTTTTCCCTAGCTATAATACCGAGTAGAGACTCAGCATCCATTAGAGAAAAGTAAAGAAAAGCATCCTAACATATTGCTTCTAATATTAAGACTAATATGAAGACTGCAAAATATCTGTTTGACACATAACACACACACACATTATTAGAACATTCAGGACTATTTATATAATTACATAATTTGTGAACACAGTGAAAAATGATGGATAAAAATTAGAATCTTTGAGTTTTCATTTCCTTCATTACTCATGAAACTAAGTTTTTATGTTTGATTAACCATTTGTGTTCAGTAACCTAACCTATTTATGTCCAAATATTTTTATATTGAGATAGTCTCCTTTTTCATTTTATATTTAAATGGGCTCAAAATGTTATTATATATAGTGTTTATTTTTTATCTGTATTACACATATTTTCCAGCATCATTATCTTTTAGTGGTGTTCTCTTTCTTATACAAATTTATCTTTTCCAGTTACAAACGTAACATGGTTTTTTTAGTGTAAAAAATCTGGGAAAAAGCACAAAGTAAAAAAAAAAAGAGAAAAAAAAAGTATTGCCAATTGCATCCTCTGAAAAAATGATTTACCTTATAAGGAACTGCAACAACCAAGAATTGTCTTTATCAGTGTATTATCTCCAATCTTTCATCTTTCCATTCTATTTTCTCAAGGCAACAGATCACATTTTTAATTCTGTCAAATCCTCACTGTAAATAAGGTCATGGAACTGAACTCTAGGCCATAGAAAACAGCCAGGAAGTCATTTGCATGGTAACATACATATATAGCATGTATGGGATGGAGATTCTACAAATGAGAGCTTGAAGCTGATCGCCACTATATGAGGTCCCTCTGTGTAGAGTTATACCAGTATTAACTCTTCGACCCTGTAGTTCAAACCCACTCTTCTATACTCTGCTTTGTGATGCTGACGCTGATAGTATGCAATCCGCTTTTCTCCTTTGCTAGTTGATTTATATCAGACTTTTGCCCTTCCCAGCTGGCTTCCCTAGCCATTTCTCCCAAACCATTCTTGTTGCCGAGGCTTTATTGTGATTTTCATGTTGACACATGACCCTACGAATCTGGAAACAACTGCTGATTTTCATCCTCACTTTTAACCATATTCTTGAAAGCACGTAAAGTCACAGTAAACATGGTGCTTTATCACACAGAACTCTTTCTTTGTCCTTTACCTCAGGGTCAGCACTGTCACTGTGATAACTTCTGTCACCATTATGAGTTGCAACTCTTCACCAAAATACTCAAAATAAATTACAAAAAAAAAAAAAAAAGGAGCCACAGTGAAAGAGGCAGGATACAATATAGATGCACGACTCAGAAAGGAGTGCATATTATATATGTAACCAATGTGTAAAGAAATAAATTAATTTCAGACAATGATGGAACCAAGAATAATTTTAGCAAGTTGGTGGGCATCAAAGTCAACCATAAATAAAAGCAGTAGCAAGAAGAGACTGGGGTTGGGTTTGCCATTTTATACTATGGAATCTCTGCTTTGGTTCTAGGTGCAGGAAAAGTAGGGCTTTATAACCAGAAAAATGACACAAGTTCTGTTTGAAACTTTGCAAGATGGAGGGCGCTTGGGTGGCTCAGTCGGTTAAGTGTTGAACTCTTGATTTCAGCTCAGGTCATGGTCTTGTGGTTCCTGAGTTCAAGCCCCACATCAGGCTATGAGCTGACAGCATGGAGCCTGCTTGGGATTCTTTTTCTCCCTTTCTCTCTGCCTATTCCTGCTCACATTCTTTCTCTCCCACTCTCTCAAAATAAATAAATAAGCATTAAAATATATATAAAAAAATAAACTGTGTGAAAAGTGTATTGAGTTTTCAGAGATAATCATTTGGCATTTAAACCTAGGCTTCTAGGCCACAGTACAGGGGTCAACATTGATGATAAATGTATGTATACATTTATCAACCAGTTAACTAAGCATAGATATACAATTGACTGTAAATAACATAGAATGTATTTCTGATATTGACTTCCAATGCCCTGCCAAAAAGAAACAATTTGATTGGTTCTGCTGTGGTGCAGCCTAAACTCCTCTTTCCTTGTCCACATTTGGCAGTTTTCCTCCTAGGTATCCCATGCTATTTTCATTATATCAGCCTTTTGGATCTCTGTTTCCTTGAGACAGAATCACTACTTTACTTGCATAAAGAAGAAAAGATCATCTCAATCTTTAAAAGTAGGACAATTATTAATAGTATCACCAAAGAGCTATTTCTTTCTTTTGGTAATATGTGATTTAAGCTTTTATCATTTGAGTTTTAGATTTTATTTTTTTATAGGATCAGCTTGGCTATATAACTATGTCTCCTTGGCGCTTTGGGGTTTTACCCATGATGAATTACAGAATAAGATTATGAGTATCTCCAGTGTATAAAAACTCATTGACTGAATCTTAACTGAAAAGCAATTCCTGCTATTGGCCAGGAATATGACATTTATGATATTTTGTCTGTTTTGCTATTTAAATGTCATGTATGCAGCCATTCTGTGCTTTGCTACAGCCATACTGTACTTCACATAGTAAAATGTGGGTTCTATTATCCACAAATCTAAAGCAAATAAATCTCAGGAGTCGTTAAGCAAATTTACATGGTGGGGGTAAACTTGTAGAACTCATGTACCATTAGCAGTGATCACAGTTTAAACATTCAGATACCCTGTACTACTTCCAGGTACTGAAAGGGGCAATGTAAAAATAATTTGAGAATGTGGAAGAATTAATAGGCTATCTGGCCAAAAAAAAAAAAAAAAAAAAAAAAAAAGATATTTTGTTGTTATTGTTGTTGTTTGTTGTTGTTTCTTTTAACAGCTTCCTGAAAAGAATCAGTAGTTTTCTTTTATCTACTCCTTATCAGTTGAAATTCCTCTCCTCTCCATTGTAAGAAAAAAGTCTTGGACTTCATTATGAAATACACACATACACACATCCTAATCCCACCACAAAGGCACACTTTCATAGATGCTAATTTAATTACTGTCAGACATAAAGGATTTTCTTCCCAACTTTATTAATCACGATTTAAAAAAAAATTGGCAAGAGACAATAAACTTTATCATTTTTTAATCTAATTTTCTTTGAAAAGCCAGATAGCTTGTATGCAAGATTTGCTGCCTGCATTAAAAAAAAATTGATTCACACCTGCAAATATGGATGTAGTTTCTTAATATTTCTTTGTATTTGTCAAAATGAAATAAGGAAAATCATAAAATATATAATGTGCTGTGCTTGCATTTATTTTTATAGTCTATTAAAATAAATGTGAGTATAAATACTATTAACTAGGATATCTCATGTTTCATTTTAAGATCCAATAATTATAAATCAAATAGTTATTGAGTAGAGCACATTGTAATTTTCATGCAATAATACTTAGATGCTACAGGGGAACAATGATAGTCTTTAGTGAAACATCATTCCTGTGTGTGTGTGTGGTGTGTGTGTGCGTGTGTGTGTGTGTGTGTGTGTGAAAATATAAACAAAAATACTTTCATGAATTTCCATGTAATGGGTATAGAAGTTCTGATACTTACATTCTTGGATAAAATAGGCACAGTACATTTGTATCTTTATATGCTTTTAAATCTTTGCTTTTGATTTGAAATTGTTCTGCAATATGTTGATATGTTTCAGTTTTATTTCTTTCAAATTTAATGAATGGCTGGTCAGTGGAATATTCTGTTGAAAGGAATAGGAGGTTTTCAAATCTGCAGACTATCATAACAAGAAAGTTAGCCTTTCTTTCCTCTTAAATTATTATTCACTATTATTTGATATCATGTATCTGGCCATTCAGTGGTCTAGCAATTCTGCCATTCAACCATGTTGGTATTTCTTTTCAGTAAGATAGAATGTTGGAGAGTAAAATACATTTTTCTAGCTCTGATTTATTTTAAAAATCAGAGAAAATTATCCCATCTAAAACTTTGTTTCAAAATATATTTTAAATTATTTTGAGATATATATTTAGAGTTGAAGGAGAATCAATCACTGTAAATCATAGGCTAGTAGTTTTTAGGAAACCATTTATTTCATTAAAAAGTCATATTAAAATATTTACTTATTTGAATGAAACAAATAAATATTAGTTGTTTCTTTCAAATACATGATATTGGTTATAAAAACTATTCTTAATGAAAAAAATTGTGAACATTATAGTCTGTTCCAAAAGATTTTTCACAAATGTGAAAATATTTAAATATGTGTTTTTCAAATTTGATTATTATAATCATAATATATTATTTAAAAATACAATAAATTTTTAATTCTCCAAAGATTGCTTTTCTGTGTTTTGTCTTTGTAAATCATTATAGACTTTTGTAAATTTTTTGTCACTGATTTTGACAAAAATGTCAATTATGTTCTGTGCGTGTAAAAACTGGTTATGCCAACAGATGCTGAATTGTGGAATTCTCCATAAAGAGGCAAAGGCAAAAATGAACCCTACCATCTGAACCTGCTAAGGATATAATCAGGGGAGTGTATGTGGGAGGGCCACACAATCACAAAGATGTATATATTTCAAAATTCTAAAAACCATAATCTGATATTTTTATTAAAGACATAGAAATTTTTAAAAGTAAAAGTCTGGATAGAAGGGGGAAATCTTCAATACTCTCAACCACATTGATAGTAAATATGTTAATATATTCAGAGATAAATGATATACCATGAATGGTGTTAGAAAAACACTTAAAATGGCATGGCCCCAGTGGCTTTGTCTCATGCAACATGTTACTTTGTTATGGTAGCCTTAATGCAGGTAGTGAACACACCTATTTCACACAAATCTGTTTATTAGTGCATGACTTATCTGAATTGTAAATTATCTACAGATGTTCAGAGCTCTCCTTCAGTAGCCAGATACCTGATTGCATATATTATATCATCTTAAAAGATTTAATTAATGCTGACTTGGGTAGGCAGAATTTTAAAATGATCCCCCCCGTGAACCTGGACCTTATATAATCCCTTACGTTTTGGGTGTGGATAATTCTCTGAATATAATGAGGGATCATTCCTGTGATTAGATTACATTATAAGGTAAAATTGGCTTTAAGGAAAAAAGATTATCTGGAAGAACCTAATGTCATATTTACCCTCTAAGAAACAGAATGTTTTCTCCTACTGGCAACAAAATAAACAAATAAATGAAATCATTATTACCTTGTATAAAAATATATTTTAAAGCCATTTGATTAATGTCACATTTTTTTAACTGTTATAACTTAAGTTACCTGTGTAGAGAACTCTGTCATTTACAGCATATTGTCACCGTAATGTAGTTCATAAAGTGTTTCCGATACTTAATTTAGATTCCCCAATGACCTAGCAAAATATCTGCAAAGGTAATTATTATAAGATATTTTATGTATTATAAGATTATAAGATATTTATGTCAAGCTATTATGAGAGAGGTATGATAAATATTTACTTCAAATGTGAATATTCATATACAATTTAGACATAAACAGAATAATCTTGATAAAAACTTTTAATTTAAAACAGTATTACGTCATAAAAGATAAACTCATACATGATACATGTGTTCACGTGAGTGTAAATACATATGTGTGTGTGTGTGTGTATATATATATATACACATATATATTTTTTAAATGAAAAATATATCTTTAATTAACTTTCCCCACTTTCCTGTCTATAATTTCCTATTGAGAATTGATGTTCCTGTCCCTCACTAAATACTGCCAGCTTGACAACCACTATTCTGCTGTCTTTCAGTTGATATGATATACAGCAGCATTCAGTAGCTCATACTCGAAAGATTGATGATATTGTTATTCAGGATTTTTCGCAAGCTTTTAGGTTCTAAGCTAGAAGGGAAGGACAAATCTACCCAGTCTATTACCTCAGTACATGTTTTTTATAGCTATAAAAGTCATAATGCTTTCCAAGAGGCCATGTTCTTTTATGGAGGCTGATTTGACAAGCTGCAGAGAATTTTCTATGATGTTTGGATTTCTGCTTTCAAGCATTGAGGTGGACTTTTAATAGTTTTAATAGTTTTTTGCCCCTTTCTTTTCTTTAGTATGTTTAAGATCAATCTAATTCTAAAGTGCTTTTATTTTATCTTATTCTACGCCATTTCAAACATTTCCTTACTTTGAGAGATTCTTAATATTTCCATATATTTTTATAATAGTTTATACCAACTATAATCGTGTTACTTTTCCTGTCCTATAATACTTGTCTTGATATTGAATTGATAACAGTGTGCTTACGATTCCTTTGTTTGTCTGTTTGTCTGTTTGTTTGTTTGTTTGTTTGTTTGTTTTTAAAGTACAATCTACCTCTCCACATAGGGCTCAAATTCACTATTCCAAGATCTAGAGTCACATGGTCTACTGACTGAGCTATTCAGGTGCCCCGAGATTCATGATGTATTATTGTTCATCCGTGTTTCCTCTGACATTCAAAAATATGTTTAATAGTCTGAAATATTAGATTAGTGCTTGTGATATTTTAAAACTTCCATTTTCCCATTTGGTTTTCTTGTACTTTTTGTCTATTGCTTCATCCTCTGAATTAGATTTTACCTTTTTCACCTCCTTTCTTTCCTTAGTGTTATAAAAATATTACAATCTCACTTTACACCTTGATTATTTCAATCATATTTCTCAAATTTTCAAATGACATTTGTCTTGTTCATCATATATCTATTGAGTTTTGCATATTTGCATTAAAAATCTGGGGCGCCTGGGTGGCGCAGTCGGTTAAGCGTCCGACTTCAGCCAGGTCACGATCTCGCGGTCCGTGAGTTCGAGCCCCGCGTCGGGCTCTGGGCTGATGGCTCAGAGCCTGGAGCCTGTTTCCGATTCTGTGTCTCCCTCTCTCTCTGCCCCTCCCCCGTTCATGCTCTGTCTCTCTCTGTCCCAAAAAATAAATAAACGTTAAAAAAAAAAAAATTTAAAAAAATCTTTGCTCTAGGGGTGCCTGGGTGGCTCAGTCAGTTAAGCGTCTGACTCTTGATTTTGGCTCAGGTCGGGATCTCACAGTGGGTGAGATTGAGCCCTGCATATCTCTCCCTCTCTCTCTCTTTCTCTCTCTTTCTCTCTCTCAAAATAAATATTTTTTTTCTCTATATGGCATCAATGCAGAACATTGGTAGTAATAATTACTATTACTGTTATTATTATTATAATATCCATAGTTCTTTACAAATTATTCTCCCTAATTTATGAAATCCCACTTTCTTTTATAATCCCTGAACAAAAATATTCCCTTCTAGTCAGGCCATTTTAGTTACTTCCTAAACCCGTGAAATTTCTTTGTCATGACCTTGATTCATACTATTGCCACTTCTTCATCTTGAATGTTTTCTGTCCTTTTGTACACTTTACCCTTCCAGCCACCCAGGTAGTCAGCAAACAAACACCATAAATAATATTTCATCCCTTTAGGAATTGTTCTCTGTTAACTCCTGCACCAAAATGACTTGTTTTACTTTTTATTTCCAAAATTAACTTTTTGAATACTATGTTTAATTCTTTAAAACGTATATAGCCTTGAAATATTATATAGTGATTCCGTGTCATAGATTTTATCCTATGTCTCTACTATTCCCATTTCTCCCCTCCATCCACACATGTGAGATAATGAAAATCATCTATACTTCGTGTGTGTGTGTGTGTGTGTGTGTGTGTGTGTGTGTGTGCACGTGCACCTCTGTTACTAGAACAAAGCAAAGGGCAAATTCATATATTCTGAAATAAATATTAAACTTCTTTTCTCCTAAATAAAGTGTTGACTTTATATTGAGCTTTCTCATGTTTTCAGCTGAGAACTTCCTCAAGTTTTAATTAGAAATATAGACAAAAATCTTGTGGTGTGTCCAATGCCTTTCACTCTACAGTGGAAGAAACTTTGCTACAGCTAGACGATGATGGAAATTTTTATTACAGAAAAATCTATTTCCAGTAAACTGATAGTTTTGTTATTAAACTTGCACACTTTTTGAAGTGAGATTAATCATTAGATTTAAAGATATATACCTATTATATAAAAATTGTGTCATGTTTAGTCAAAGAATGGAACTAATCTCTGTTAAAACTCTTTCAGATATTCAGATATATTTGAAATCCTGTAAACTCTAGAGAGATATTAACCTAAATCCAGATATGATGACATGGTTAAAAATACTTTTGGAAACTATTTTGAAATTGAATCAGAGCAAATCTAAGAATGTTTTCAATACCAAATCTTCATTTAAAAAATACGATTATATTTTACAGAAGCAACCATGAATATGAGTTGTCAAAAAAGGTATATTAGATTCTGAAACTTAGTAATAATATTTTTGTTTAAAAACTCTGTCTTAAGAAATGACACAGTGAATTAAAGCAATGACAAATATTTTTCATATTTTACTTTGTTAGTGCTTCAAGTCAGTGTATAAATTCTTTGAGATGGCATTTTTTAAACAAGATATTATTTGCCTTGAGAATCTGATTAAATATTTTCCTTGGGGATATTAAGAATCATTGGTAGGGAAACATTGGTAGTGTGACCAGTAAGAGATGCACTAAATCTTGATGAGCAACAGACTGTGGATTGAAACAAAAATGAAATATTTCAATTTACAGATGCTAAGTTCACTTATGACTTAAAAAAATAAAAATCATATTAATTAGGAAAATCAAAGGTGTGAAGACAAGAATAGTTAACTTGGTTAAAGTATATAAATAGCTCTACCTCAGGGAAGATAATGTAAGATATCCAGTTCCACTAACTTTTCAGAATATTAATTGCTCATAAATGTTCATGAATTTACGTGTCACATTAACGGACTTGTTTGAACATGAACAGATTATTCATTATTCAACTGCCAGTAATTATGCTGCAGATATTTCATTCTATATTTCTGCACATTATGTAAACTAACCAATTTGAGGCCTTGTCACTGATTTAGAATTCTGTATTTAAATATAAGGGAAGTAGTTATTATAATAATTATAATTCACCATTTCTTTATTTTCAAAGCAAGGAAGAATGCAAGCTGTATTAGACAAATTGTATGCAATCAGTGATAAGTATGAATATACTTAAAATTTGTCCTGTGTGTATAAAAATTGTTTAAAATTTGTATTGTTGCCCATCCAATCGTATTTACATGGTTATTGCGAATGTTTAAAGGAAAGATATTGGCAAAAAAACATCATGTTAATTAATTTTTTTTTTTAATTTTTTTTTCAATGTTTATTTATTTTTGGGACAGAGAGAGACAGAGCATGAACGGGGGAGGAACAGAAAGAGAGGGAGACACAGAATCGGAAACAGGCTCCAGGCTCTGAGCCATCAGCCCAGAGCCTGATGCGGGGCTCGAACTCTCGGACCGCGAGATCGTGACCTGGCTGAAGTCGGACGCTTAACCGGCTACGCCACCCAGGCGCCCCAATCATGTTAATTTAAATATATATGAAAAAAAGCAATTCATTGAACTACTAATTAGGATATTTGTTATTACATTGTTTGTTTCCATATATATCAAAAATTGTTTTAAAATCATCCTTTTATGTTAAAAACCTCGCATATATTATTAAACATTTAAATAAAGAAGTTTGAAGAAGAATAAAAATAAACATATTAATATTTATGTTTGTTTTTATTAAGTGTCAGTCATATGTAGTAAGTTGATATGAACTAAAGCAATAAGAATGGTTAGTCCTTTTTATGACATTATTTTAATAAGTACACTGTTCATAATGTATAAACTACCCAAAAGGTTTTTTTGAGGGGACTAGTACTGTTTATATATATTTTCAAAGTCTTTGGAAATGTGCCCTTGAAACACTAACAATTCTAGAACTGAAGAAAATAACAAGACCTATCTAATGACTTTTTTTCAGGCAAACTCTGTTGAATATAATGGTACTATTCTGTGTTATTAAGTGATAGTGACATGCTCAGAGAGGTTTATTCTGCATCCCTTGAAACAGTGTGGTCAGCTACCACACTGCTAAGATATTTATTTGATTATTTTTTTCTGTCTTTAGCCTCTTGAGGCACAAATCTTGTGCCCTCCAGGTGCTTCCATTCTAAGTAGTATTCAAGTAAAACCAATGCATATCATTAAGGAAAACTGTATCCAATGCAGACCTCTGTATTTTAATAAAACAATGTCAACAGGCCATAATATTTTATTTCTGAGCCAATTACACGTAGGACAGTTATTTTGTTTGTATTAAAATAGTGCGGGATTCATTTCTTATGTTACTCCATTGCCCACTCCCCTGCCCCCTGCCCATTCAAAAAATCTAAAAGAGTAGGATCTACTTAATTAGAGAATTGTGTTTTAAAAATAGGATGGCAGGTAGAATATGTAACATTTGGCAATTAGTATTTATTTTTTACCATCCCTATTACAATAAAAACTCCTTGAGGGCAAAGAACTTTTCTCTCTTGCTCTGCACAGTATTTCTGGCACAACGTATACAAGGAATAACTATTCCTGAATTAAATAATTAACTCCCTTATGATAATATATGCTTCTGATATTACACGAGAGCTTGACATAAAGTCTTACTTTTTCAGTCTTACATTTTGTTTAGCAAGTGCTATGGCCTGAATGTTTGTGTCTCACCAAAATTCATATATTAAAATCCTAATACCTGATATGAAGGAATTAAGAGTTTGGGCCCTAGGGAGGTGCTCAGGTTATGATGTTGGGGCTCACATGAATAGATTTAGTACCTTTATACAAGAGATCCCTAGCCCCTTTCACTGTGTGAAGATACAGCAAGAAGGTGCCAGATGTAAAAAAGAAATAGGGCTTTCCCCAGAATGTGACCATGTTGGTGCCTGGACCTTGGGCTTCCAAGCCTCAAGAACTGTGAGAAATAAATTTTTGTTGTTCTTAAGCCACCTAGTCTGTGGTATTTTATTATAGCAACCTGAACAGACTAAGATAGGAAACAATTTCTATTTATAAATAGAGATACCCAATATTGAATATAAAATATTCTTGAATTCCCAGTATTTATTTGTGATTTAAATATAAATACTACACAATATTGTTTATGACACATTTTGTTTGTTCACATTACAAAGCAGTAAATGAGGACATTATAAAAATAATAGTCCCTGTGTAAGGTTTTGGATTATAACACTAATTTTTATAATTCCTCTTGGGATGTTACATTCATTTTTTGATTACCATTTTTGGTTGGACATAAAAAGAGCATAAATTGCGATTTTTCCACTTAACTCATCAATCCAAAATTGTTCATGATACCAAGGTAGGGGTTCCATCAGTTATTGCTCATTACTATTCCTATATAATTCTGAAACAGGAAAGTGGTCAAGGATGGATTTGAAGTCTCTCTGTAGACAGAAAGGTGTGATCTCTTATCTCCTCCTCTTAGAATATTACTGGGTCACAGAACAAATCCACCATACTGGAAGGAAGCCCAAGGAACCCTGTGGAGAGACTTATGGAGAAGGATGGAGACTCATGATATTTCCCAGTTTGTGCTCTTAGTTGATAGCCACTACCAGTTCACCAACCTTGTTAGTGACTAATCTTGGACATGTCCATTTCAGTCCTAGTAGAGCTACATCACCTATCATGCTAATGCTGCATGAAGCAGAGACAAAACCTACTGCTGGGCCTTGCCCAAAGAGAGGATTTGTGAATAAAAGTAATGATTATTATTGTTGTAAGCCACCATATTTTGGAACTATACAGCAATAGATTATCAAAACACCTTTATCACATCACTTCCATAACACACAATGATGACTGCTAGATTGTGGTGATATGATAGTCACTAGAAATTAGTATGAGTTCAGATCCAGTACCTAGTAATCGCAATAAAGATTCAGATTTCATTTTCTCTAATGCAGTCACCTGATTAAGCTTCCCCTTTATTTGAGGGGCTGTAGGAATGTAGACATTACATTCAGGGAATGAAAACAGGCTTGCAGCTGGAAAAAGAAGACAAGGCTCTTCTATATAAACTGATATTAAGTATCTGCTCGTCAGGCCTAGAATTTACCCATCAACATATAGCAAGAAATTTCTTAATATGTTTCTTCCCATCCATCAAAATACTGTATTTACTAAAGCTTTTATTTTAATTGCAGTGGTAGTGATTCTATACTGTCTCTTAATGTTAGGCACCACAGATAACCCCCTGTGATTCTTGAGTCCCGGTAATCCTATTTAGATAAAAGCACCCATTTCCATGTCAACATCCTCTTCCCTAACCTCTCTGTGAAGGTAGGCAGCACAAAGGTTTCCAAAGATGTTCAACTACACATCCATCAATACCCCGATAAGGGAAATGTTCGGCCATAATTCTCAGAGTTATGATCCTGGGACAACTGAGCAATTTGAACATTCTACATGCCCATCTCCTTAAATCTTTGAACCCTTTCCTTTACATTCTCTCAAGAAATTCTTAACGTTTCAACCTCATAGACTGCCATCAAATATTTTGTTCAAGCTTTACAGCCAAATTGCAGAACTTTAATGCCACTCCAACATGCTCAAGCCAGTATACTAACATTAATCCTAGATGAATAAATTCATACTGCATTAGTTTTTGTGCTGAATAACAAAGTACCACAAACTCAGTGGGTTAAAATACTTGTATTTGTTATCTCAAGTTTTTGAAGATCCCATTGGTTCCTAGATTCTTACAGGCTGTGGCTGGAGGTCTCTCAATTGCTAAAGCCTGACTGCAGTCCCCTGCCATGTAGTGCTCTCCACGTTCTCCATAGTTCATAACACAGTGGTTTGCTTCTTTAAGGCCAGCAGGAAGAAACGTTGGTGCTCCAGGTTGTTAACATAAATTTTCACATAATGCAACCTAATTAAAGTTTACCGCCTATCACCTTTGTCATATTCTATTATTTAGACACAAGCCATAGCTGCCCTCACATTCAAAGGAAGGGGGTATTATGAAGGTAAATCATTGGGCGTCACCTTAGGGTGTGGCTGCCATTACATACATTAACTAAAGCTTTTCTTTTTAACTAGAGTTATAAGCCCATGTAAAAACAGAGAAGTAGTTTGTTGAAGAAATAAATAAATTCAACAAAATACTAAGAGTTTTACATATGGTAATATGTGTGTGTGTGTGTGTGTGTGTGTGTGTTATATCTATTTGAACCTTAAAAATATTCACATTTTAGGAAACCCAAAGAGTCTAACTTTCAGTGAGAATAATCTTATAGAGCTCCGTTTCTTAGTTTTATCAATATATATTTATAATCTATAAAACATAAGAACAAAAATAAAAATCTGATTAGATGAGCAGTTGCTGGTTTTTATCAAATTTTCTCTGGTATTCATTCCAACAGTGTATTTCTCTCTGGCTCCTGACATATACTTTATTTCAATCTTAAAACATCACATATTTTAGCAGGAGTTTAAAATAGTTATCTTCCAGTCAGGATGCGGGCGGTGATGGATGCAAGTTGGTTCCCTGGGGACCTTGTTAGAGAAAATCACTCATATGTTCAGTGAGCATTTGAACAAATGGACCTGCTGTTCTACCTAATGCTAGTGTAATTCCTTGATATATGGTCACTGTGTGTGACAATTGACGCTGTCACTTAGATTGTAAGCAAAACATTTCTAAACTCAAGTCTTAAAAGCTGCATATTAATGCTTCTCTAAGGAGGTATCACAAACAAGACAAATTCTGGTGTAGGAAATCACTCAATTAAAAATAAATGCATGCCCCTAGTTGAGGAAATTAAGACAATATCCCATTTCTTTATTTATAATTTTTGTCTTATGGCATTATGGAAAGCTCTAGTTGAGCATGCTTCTTGGATAGATTGTATTCTTCAGGTAATAGCTGCTTCAGTAGACAGCTTTGTGGCTGTGGGTAGGACTATGTAATCATTGGAGAGCATGAATCTATTTATGGCCTGTGTAAAGCTGACAAAAATAACTTTAATCTGGCCTTCATGAGCTAAAATAAAGCATTTAGGATGATTTTCATAAAAAAATGATACTAAAGATTCCAGGAGACACCTTTGTGGATTAAGCTTAGTGGTTGCTTTGGTGTTTAATACAAAATCTGAAAATAAATACCAACATATATTTATACACTATTTCTCTCTCTCTCTCTCTCTCTCTCTCTATATATATATATATGCATACACATTTATTATCATATGCATATATAGTATATATATGTATGTAGATACACACATATATCCATGCACAGTTTATCTATTGGCATTCTTTTTTTTTTTTTTTTAATTTTTTTTCAACGTTTTTTATTTATTTTGGGACAGAGAGAGACAGAGCATGAACGGGGGAGGGGCAGAGAGAGAGGGAGACACAGAATCGGAAACAGGCTCCAGGCTCTGAGCCATCAGCCCAGAGCCTGACGCGGGGCTCGAACTCCCGGACCGCGAGATCATGACCTGGCTGAAGTCGGACGCCCAACCGACTGCGCCACCCAGGCGCCCCATCTATTGGCATTCTTTAAATTGATCTAAGTAATACTTCATCTGATTCCAAAAGGGGAAAGTTTTCTAAAATGTGTTTCAAAGATGTTATATAGCTCTTGAAATCATATTCAGTATTCAAATAAGGAATTAGGGAATAATCTAATTTTATCTACAATAATAGAAGTGAATAGCAACTGAATAAACCAGAAGTGTAAAAAATCCAAAAACTGTGCTTGCCATTAAAACTTGATTTATTCACTTAATTTAAATATTTCTTGAATTCTAGAAATTGAGTACATTACCATATATTAAATTCAAAGTCTCATAAAGAACTTGTTTTTATATTAAGTGATCAGCTTTTTTCCTTTTCCAATAAGTGCATTATAGTTTTTGTTGTAGTGGGTTTTCCCCTTGTTTTAAAAATCATCTCTTCTAAATATTGGAGAATTAAATGTAGTCATCCAATAAATGTCAATAACCTCTAATATTAATATTAATGAATAAGTATTTATGTAATAAATTTTGTATATAAGATTTTAAATAATCATGATAAAATACATAAACATGACTCTTCTCTTCCTTGTGATATTCAACATACATCTCTAAATGTGTGTGTGTGTTTTTTTTTTAAACGTTTATTTATTTTTGAGACAGAGAGAGACAGAGCATGAACAGGGGAGGGCCAGAGAGAGAGGGAGACACAGAATCTGAAACAGGCTTTGGGCTCCGAGCTGTCAGCACAGAGCCTGATGCGGGGCTCGAACTCACGGACCGTGAGATCATGACCTGAGTCGAAGTCGGATGCTTAACCGACTGAGCCACCCAGGCGCCCCTAAATGTGTTTTTTTTAAGTTTATTTATTTTGAGAGAGAGAGAGCACACATGAGTAGAGGAGGGGCAGAGAGGACAGAGAGCGAGAATCTTAAGCAGGCTCTACACTGTCAGTGTACAGCCCGAGGGGCTTGGCCTCACAAGCTGTGAGATCGCGAACCGAGGCAAAATCAAAAGTTGGACGCTTAACCAACTGAGCCACCGAGGCATCCCTAAATAGATATTTTTAAATCTGATCTTTCTAAATTCCCAATTTAATAAAAAGAAACATTATTGAATAATAACACCAAATACCATTAGAATATATGGTTGGTGTGTGTGACAATTGATATTGTCACTTAGATCGTAAAGATAACATTTCTAAATTGGGGCCTCTTGGTGGCTCAGTCTGTTAAGAGTCCGACTTCGGCTCAGATCATGATCTCGCACTCTGAGTTTGAGCCCCCCATCAGGCTCTGTGCTGACAGCTCAGAGCCTAGAGCCTGCTTCAGATTCTGTGTCTCCCTCTCTCTCTGCCCCTCCCCCACTCATGTTCTGTCTCTCTCTCTCTCTGTCAAAAATAAATAACATAAAAATATTTAAAAAGAATATTTCAGATATATATTTAATATGTTTGAGAGATTTAGTAAGTTCCTATTATACACAAAGATGTATAAGTTCCTGAGTGGATTGAAACATGTTGAGAAGGGGAAAAGCAAACTTTCAGATGATATCACTGAAAATCAAAGAGAGAAAAAAATTATGCTTTGTCCCCTCTTTTAAAAAGACTTTGGGACAACAGCTTACAGAGTTTGATAGACCACTTTAGCCAGAAGAAGCAAAGTAAATTTGGCAATATAATCATTTAAAGGACGGGAAATAGCACCTCATGTCTCAGAAAGATGAATTCCAGTAAAGAATGAGAGGGATTTCCCAGTTCTCCAGTCACAGATATAGAATACCACTGAGATTTAAGAATCAATGAACTAGGCATAGAGTTTCTGTGGTAAGGAGACAATAACCACACAACACAGGTTGTGAGATACACAGTCTAGACCAGGGATCAAATGGAGGATGTGACTGAAATGGAGTGGGTTAGTGGTGATTCTGTTCACTTCAGATGAGTACTCCTTTAGGTCTTACAAGATTGAAGAGACCACCAGGGCTTGATGGCACTCAAAAGACTGAACAGGAAGTACACGGGACCTTCAGTAACAGAGTCAGTGAGGAAAGAGGTTGCTGCCCAACAACCAAGTGAAATGAGTTAGACTCAACTGAAAGATATTAGGTAATATAAATATAAATAAATAAATACATACATACATACATACATACATTTACATTAACAATCACATGTAGTTCATTACGCAAATGCACTACAAAATTGTATCCTTTGTGCCATTAAATTAGTAGATTTTATATATATCATCATTTAAGAGTTTACTCATGTACTTTGAGTAAATAGTAATTATTAGTTGCTCATTGAAAAATATACTCCATATATAATTTTCACATATGGATGGAGCACTGAATTCACAATTTGTACCTAATTGAATGAAAAAGAATTATGTAACAGGTTTATATCTCTAATGGATATAAAATAATGTTAGGCAGTTTTCCTTTAAGAAATCCATTTATAACATGTCCAAAAATTATTGTAAGTATACTAACCATACAGATACACAAAGTGCAAACTTCTTTGAATTTAAATCATACACACACACACACACACACACACACACAAAGGAATCCTCCAAATAAGTAAAATGCATATACAGATACTTAAATAAATGTTTATAAATGCCATTGAATACAACAAAGATTATATTATTCATCCTTTCATTTATATAAATTATGAAGACATGGTTTATAACGTTGGGAAATAATTTTCTATGCATCTCTCTCATTCTGAACATCTTTCAATAAAATTTACTGACAATTTTTGTTCTGGACTATTGTTGCAATGATATTTGTAATAGCAAACATCCTTGGTAGACAGATACAGAGTTTCTGTAAAACAGATAAAAACTTTGTGTGCTGTATAATAAAGGTGATATTTCTCTCTGATGCAAAAATTAGGAACGTGTGGTTGTGAGCTCTCATGAAAAATTGTGGTTTCCTAAGCCTGAAATGGTATTTGTCTTTCTCTGACTTATGTGCTTAGCATAACACTCTCTAACTCCATCCATGTTGTTACAAATGCCAAGATTTCACTCTTTTGATGGCTGAGTAATATTCCTTGGTTAGATATACCACATCTTCTTTATCCATTCATCAAAGTTGCTGAAGGGTGGTGATCAGGGGGATGGGTTAATGGGTGATGGGTATTAAAGAGGACACTTGTGATGAGCACTGGGTATTATATGTAAGTGATGCATCACTAAATTCTACTCCTGAAACTACTATTACACTATATGTTAACTAAAATTTATTTTTTTAATATTTATTTATTTATTTTTGAGGGACAGAGACAGAGCACAAGTGGGAAAAGGGCAGAGAGAAAGGGAGACACAGAAACTGAAGCAGGCTCCAGGCTCTGAGCTGTCAGCACAGAGCCCGATGTAGGGCTCAAATCCATGAACCGTGAGATCATGACCTGAGCTAAAGTCAGATGCTTAACTGACAGAGCCACCGAGGCAATCCTTAAAATATAAATAAAAGAAAAGTGATTTATAAAATTGGAGAAAAACTGTAAGAAAGAAAACAAATCCAGGCAAACTTTATATTTACAATAACAAGATAACCAATGAACCTATCAAAAATTGGATCATTACCAGTAACTGTCTAACTCATCAGCTGTTTATTTAGCTCACATATAACAAAGTGAATGTTATTGTTAACTTATTTGAATACTTGTTTCAGGGAGGAGCCAAGATGACAGAATAGCATGAAAGCTTTTTATGTGTCTCCCATCCATGAAATACAGCCAGACCAATACTGAACCATCCTACACACCTAGAGAACTGATTGGAGGATTAACACAACAATCTGCACAACCTGAACCACAGAATTCAGCAGGTACATGGTGCGGTGAGCTGAACTTGGGGTGCAAGAAGCCGCGAAAGGTAGGGAACTGCTTTTGCAGGTGGAGAGAGGACAGAGACTGGGGAGGGGGGAAGAATACTGGAAAAGCACCCCTCCCCAAAAGCAGCTGGAGAGAAAGTGGAAATTGGAAACAGCCACAGGGACTAAACTAAAAAGGGAGAAAGAAGAAAGGAGAAGGTTTAAAGTCCATTAAGACTGTAATCAAGGGGAGTGCAAAGGCTGCAACTCCACAGCTAGATACCTGGCGGTGCTTTGGTGGGAAGGGCGACTCCCCAGGAACAGAGTGGGGTCCAGGAGGTTCTTGGGCCACATGGGGAAAAGCAGTTTCACTGCTGGAAGGACATTTGGTAGAGACTGTTGAAGCCATCTGGTCCCAGCAGACCCCGGAAGGCAGCCACATTTGCTGGTGCTGGGGTAAGGTCGTTGAGGGTGAAGCCTGGTGCCAGATGTGTGTTCTGATTTTCCATAATCCCTGAAACACTGCTGCTACACTGTCTCGTGAACATTTTCTGGGATGGGCTGGCACCTGTCTGCAGTCTCAGGGCACTGGCAACAACAGGGTCCAGCAGGCCATCCTGGGTGCAGCTGATACTTGGCCATTGCTCATTTGACCATTGCTCAGTGAGACCCTCCCAGGAAGGGGCAGAACGGGTCAAAGGCACAGTCCTTCGAAAGTAAGGTGCCAGTGAAAACAGCCACATCTGAGACAAAACTTGGGAGAGAGGTACTGCCTGGGGCCTGGTCACAGAGAGTGAAAAAGTGGGGAGTGGACAAAAGCTGAAGACAGAGGACAGGTGCGTGATTGCTGATTCAGGAGAACAGACTGGGTAGCTGGGTGGCGCCATTTTCACCACTCCTGCACATACACATATGCACCTAAGAGCGCCACAACAATCCACCCCAGTAGTCTAGCAGCTCCATCTAGTGGAGAGTGGAGCTGTTACACTAAGCCCCACCCAACTGGGCCAACTTCACTCTTCAAGAACATAAGTCTCACCAACAGCTTAATTTATGGACTATAAAGAGCTACATAGACTGACTTCTAGGGGAGAAAGAAGCAATTTCAGTCCTACTTCAATCTGTTAGCAGGTTCATCTATTCAATTTTCTTTTGTTTTTTTTCTTTTTACTTTTACTCTTTTACAATTTTTTTCTTTTTCTTGAATACAGAGAAAAAATTCAATTTTAGTTTCAATTTTTATTAAAAAATCTTTCTTTAATTTTAATTACTACATTTTTTTTTTTTTTTACTTTTCTGTAAATTTTTTCAAATTCTACTTTACTTCCAACACTTTAGTTTAGTCTACTTCAGTGTATGCACTTTTTCAAATTTTCAAACAATTTCTTTTTTTCTTTCTTTTTCTTTTTTTTCTCTTTTTCATTTCTTTTCTTTTTCTTGAATGCAGAAAGAGAAAAACTTCATTTTTTCTTCCAATTTCTATTAAAATATTTTTATTTAATTTTAATTACTATAAGTTTTGCTTTTATGTAAATTTTTAAAAATTCTATTTTACTTCCATCATTTTATTTTAGTCTACTACAGCGTATTCACTTTTTTTTTCTCTTTTTCATTTCCTTTCTTTTTTCTAAATACAGAAAATGAAAAAAAATCATATTTATTTTTAATTTTTGTTAAAAATATCTTTCTTTAATTTTTTTCTACTATATTCTTTATTTTTGTGTATATTTTTTTCAAATCCTATTTTACCCCCATCATCTCATTTTAGTCTACTTCAGTGTATTCATTTTTTTCAAATTCTCAAATGATTTCTTTCTCTCCCCACCTTTTTTTTTTCTCTAATCTGTCAAACTACTTTCAACACCCAGACCAAAACACACCTAGGATCTAGCATCAACTATTATATTTTGGTGAGTGTGTGTTTAATTTTTAATTTTAATATTTTTTTAATTTTATTTTTTTAATCTCAATTTTTCTACCTTATTAATTCCTTTTCTCCTTCAAAATGACAAAATGAAGGAATTCACCCCAAAAGAAAGAGCACAAAGGAACAACAGCCAGGGATTTAACCAACACAGTTACAAGCAAGATGTCTGAAACTGTATTTAGAATTATGACAATAAGAATAGTAGCTCGTGCCGAAAATAGATTAGAATCCCTTTATGCAGAGACAAAATAAGTAAAAAAATAGCCATAAAGAAATTTAAAATGCTATAACTGAGCTGCAATCACAGTTGGTTGCAGCAGCGGAAAAGATGGACGAGGCAGAACAGAGAATCACCAATATAGAGGACAATCTTATAGAGAATAACGAAGCAGAAAAGAAGGGGGAGATTAAGGCAAAAGAGCACAATTTAAGAATTAGAGAAATCAGTGACTCATTAAAAAGGAACAACACCAGTATCATAGGGGTTCCAGAAGAGGGAGAGACAGAAATAGGGGTAGAAGGGTTATGTGAGCAAATCACAGTGGAAAACTTTCCTAACCTGGGGAAAGACACAAACATCACAATCCAGGAAGCACAGAGGACCCCCCATTAGATTCAACAAAAACCGACCATCAACAAGGCATATAATAATCCAATTCACAAAATACTCAGGCAAGGAGAGAACTGTGAAAGCAGCAAAAGAAAAAAAAAAGTCCCTAACATACAAGGGAAGACAGATCAGACTTGCAGCAGACCTATCCCCGGAAACTTGGCAGGCCAGAACAGAGTGGCAGGATATATCCAGTGTGCAGAATCAGAAGAATATGCAGCCAAGAATTCTTTATCCAGCAAGGCTGTCATTCAAAAAAGAAGGAGAGATAAAAAGTTTCCCAGACAAACAAAAATTAAAGGAGTTTGAGACCACTAGACCAGCCCTGCAAGAAATTTTAAGGGGGACTTTCTGAGGGGAGAAAAAAAAAAAAAAATATATATATATATATAGATATAAATACCAAAGGCAACAAAAGATTAGAAAGAACCAGAGAACACCACCCAAAACTCCAACTCTACAAGCATCATAATGGCAATAAATTCACATTTTTCAGTACTCACTCTAAACATCAATGGACTCAATGCACCAATGAAAAGACATAGGGTAAAGGAATGGATAAGAAAACAATATCCATCTATATGCTGTTTATAAGAGATGCGCTTTAGACCTAAAGACACCTTCAGATTGAAAATAAGGGGATAGAGAACCATCTATCATGCTAATGGTCAACAAAAGAAAGCCAGAGTAACCATACTTACATCAGACAATCTAGACTTTAAAATAAAGACTGTATCAAGAGATGCAGAAGGGCATCGTATCATAATCAAGGGGTCTATAGACCAAGAAGACCGAACAATTGTAAATATTTATACTCCAACTGTGAAAGCACACAAATATATAAATCAATTAATCACAAACATAAAGAAACTCATCGATACTAATACCACAATACTAGGAGGCTTCAACACCCCACTCACAGCAATGGACAGATCATCTGATCAAAAAAATCAACAAGGAAACAATGGCTTTGAATGACACACTGGACCAGATGGACTTAACAGATATATTCAAAACATTTCATTCTAAAGCAGCAGAATATATATTCTTCTCCAGTGCACATGGAACATTCTCCAGAATAGATCATATACTGGGACACAAATCAGCCCTAAGTAAGTACAAAAATATCGAGATCACACTGTGCGTATTGTCAGACCACAATGCTATGAAACTCAAAATCAACCACAAGAAAAAATTTGGAAAGGTAACAAATACTTGGAGACTGAAGAACATCCTACTAAAGAATGAATGGGCTAACCAAGCAGTTAAAGAAGAAATTAAAAAGTATATGGAAGTCAATGAAAATGATAACACCACAACACAAAACCTCTGGGATGCAGCAAAGGCGGTTGTAAGAGGAAAGAATATAGCAATCCAGGCCTTCCTAAAGAAGGAAGAAAGATCTCAGGTACACAACCTAATCTTATGCCTTAAGGAGCTGGAAAAATAATAGCAAATCAAAGCCAAAAACAGCAGAAGACAGGAAATAATAAAGATTAAAGCAGAAAATAATGCTATCGAAACCAAAAAAAATAGTAGAACACATCAATGAAACGAGAAGATTGTTCTTTGAAAGAATTAACAAAATTGATAAACGATTAGCCAGTTTGATCAAGAAGAAAAAGGAAAGGACCCAAATAAATAAAATGAAGAATGAAACAGGAGAAATCCCAACCAACACAGCAGAAATAAAAACAATAATAAGAATATTATGAGCAATTATATACCAATAAAATGGGTAATCTGGAAGAAATGGACAAATACCTAGAAACATATACACTATCAAAACTGAAACAGGAAGAAATAGAAAATTTGAATAACCAGTAAGGAAATCGAATTAGTAAGCAAAAATCTGCCAAAAAATAAGAGTCCAGGGCCAGATGGCTTTCCAGGGGAATTCTACCAAACATGTAAGGAAGAGTGAACACCTATTCTCTTGAAGCTGTTCCAAAAAATAGAAATGGAAGGAAAACTTCCAAACTCTTTCTATGAAGCCAGCATTACCTTGATACCAAAACCAGACAGAGACCACACTAAAAAGGAGAACTATAGACCAGTTTCCCTGATGCACATGGATGCAAAAATCCTCAACAAGATATTAGCCAACCGGATCCAACAATACATTAAAAAAATGATTCACCACGACCAAGTGGGATTTATACCTGGGATGAAGGGCTGGTTCAATATCCGCAAAACAATTAACATCATTCATCACATCAAGAAAAGAAAGGACAGGAGCCATATGATCCTCTTGATAGATGCAGATAAAGCATTTGTCAAAATACAGCATCCTTTCTTGATAAAAACCGTCAAGAAAGTAGGGATAGAAGGAGCATACCTTGAGATCATAAAAGCCATATATGAACAACCCAACGCTAATATCATCCTCAATGGGAAAAAACTGACAACTTTCCCCCTAAGGTCAGGAACAAGACAGGGATGTCCATTCTCACCACTGTTATACAACATAGTATTGGAAATCTTAGCCTCTGCCATCAGACAACACAAAGAAATAAAAGGCATCCAAATTGGCCAGGAGGAGGTCAAATTTTCACTCTTCACAGATGACATGATACTCTATATGGAAAACCCTAAAGATTCCACCAAAAAACTGCTAGAATTGATTCATGAATTTAGCAAAGTTGCAAGATATAAAATCAATGCACAGAAATCGGTTGCATTCCTATACACCAACAATGAATCGACAGAAAGAGAAATCAAGGAATTGATTCCATTTACAATTGCACCATAAACCATAAAATACCTAGGAATAAATCTAACTAAAGAAGTGAAAAATCTATACACTGAAAACTATAGAACGCTTATGAAAGAAATTGGAGAAGACACAAAAAATGGAAAAAGTTTCCATGCTCCTGGATAGGAAGAACAAATATTGTTAAAATGTCAATACTACCCTAAGCAGTCTACATATTCAATGCAATCCCTATCAAAGTAACACGAGCATTCTTCACGGAGCTAGAACAAATAATCCTAAAATTTGTATGGAACCAGAAAAGACCCTGAATAGCCAAAGCAATCTTGTAAAAGAAAACCAAAGCAGGAGGCATCACAATCCCAGACTTCAAGCTATACTACAAAGCTATAATCATCAAGACAGGATGGTACTGGCGCAAGAACAGACACTTAGATCAATGGAACAGAACAGAGAAACCAGAAATGGACCCACAAATGTATGGCCAACTAATCTTTGACAAAGGAGGAAAGACTAGCCAATGGAATAAAGACAGTCTTTTCAGCAAGTGGTTCTGGGAAAACTGGACAGTGACATGCAGAAGAATTCACCTGGACCACTTTCTTACACCATACACAGAAATAAACTCAAAATGGATGAAAGACCTCAATGTAAGACAGGAAACCATCAAAATCCTCAAGAAGAAAGCAGGCAATACCTCTTTGACCTCGGTTGCAGCAACTTCTTACTCAATACGTCTCTGGAGACATGGGAAACAAAAGCAAAAATGAACTACTGGGACCTCATCAAAATAAAAACTTCTGCATAGGGAAGGAAACAATCAGCAAAACTAAAAGGCAACCGACAGAATGCGAGAAAATATTTGCAAATGACATATCAGATAAAGGGTTAGTTTCCAAAATCTATAAAGAACTTATCAAACTCAACACCCAAAACACAAATAATCCAGTGAAGAAATGGCCAAAAGACATGAATAGACACTTCTCCAAGGAAGACCTCCAGATGGCCAACTGACAGATGAAAAAATGCTCAACATCACTCATCATCAGGGAAATATAAATCAAAACCACAATGAGATACCACCTCACACCTGTCAGTATGGCTAACATTAACAACTTTGGCAACAACAGATGTTAGCGAGGATGTGGAGAAAGAGGATCTCTTTTGCGTTATTGGTGGCAATGCAAGCTGGTGTAGCCACGCTGGAAAACAGTATGGAGGTTCCTCAAAAAACTAAAAATAAAACTACCCTATGACCCAGCACTTGCACTACTAGGCATTTATCCATGGGATACAGGTGTGCTGTTTCGAACTATAAGCACTACCAACATATATAGCAGCACTATCAACAACAGCCAAAGTATGGAAAGAGCCCAAGTATGGAAAGAGCCTTCACTCATATGAGGATTTTAAGAGACAAAACAGATGAACATAAAGGAAGGGAAACAAAAATAATATAAAAACAGGGAGGGGGACAAAACTGAAGACACTCATAAATATGGAGGACAAACTGAGGGTTGCTAGAGGGGTTGTGGGAAGGGGATGGGCTAAATGGGTGAGGGCCATTATATAATCTACTCCTGAAATCATTGTCTGATTATATGCTAAATAATTGGATGTAAATTTAAAAAAATAAAAAATAAAATTGAATACTTGTTTCACCTGGTTTCTATGTGTCTCTTCCCCCATGATCCTGTGCCCAATAAAGACACAAGCTTTGTCATGTTCATTAGTAGTCATACCCAGTTGAAACAGAAAGTAGTCAATACCTATCCCTAAATGGATGGCTAAAAGCTTGATAAATACAAATCCAAGTAGACAATAACAACATAATATTTTATTTTACAGTAACATTGAATCACACGAAAATTTTAAAGTATATGAACACAATGAGAGAGAGGCATCAAACTCAGAAAAAAAAAGAACAGACCTTGTATAAGAAGATAATACCAGAGAAGATGATACTTAATAGAATTAATATTCTCAAAAATTTGAAAGCATATCATGTCCATGAAATGAGTAAAGGCAGTTATGGAATATGTTAATAATAGCAATGAAGATTAGTACATCTGGAAATTGAAATGTGATACAAATAAATTAACATATGTAATAGACTGAATATGTGAATGAAAATAATTAAAAATTCAATTAGAAGAGATGACCAAGCTAAGAAAATCAAAGAGTCCACTGATAAAAGTCAGAGCGAAGAAATATAAAGGAAAATGTAAAACACAAACAAGTTTCCCAAACGGGTGAGTGTTTTACAATTCTCCACAATAGAAGTTCTATCCTGAGTAAGTAGAGATATCTAAGGAAAATATAAGCTAAGTAAATAATAGAAAGACCTTTTCAGAATTGAAAAATAAGCATGGTTTTAAAGACACTAGATAATGTCAAGCAATATTGCTTAAAATAAAACAACTGGCAATAACAAAACCAATAAATAACTCAATTGAAGGAAATACACAACATGGGAGACTCTCTCTACCAGATATTAGTACTTAATTTAATCAAGACCCAGTGATTGTCTTGTTTAACATTTATCTCATGGACCAAAATCAACACCTTTAGCTTTGCTTATCACAATTGCTCAGTCTAGTCTCTATAGAAACTTTACATCTTTGTTTCAGAAATTCTCTTTATCGAAATGAGTCAATACTCTCATTTTGAATTTGCTGTTAAGATGAAGGAAGAGAAGGCATAGGGGCGCCTGGGTGGCGCAGTCGGTTAAGCGTCCGACTTCAGCCAGGTCACGATCTCGCGGTCCGTGAGTTCGAGCCCCGCGTCGGGCTCTGGGCTGATGGCTCAGAGCCTGGAGCCTGTTTCCGATTCTGTGTCTCCCTCTCTCTCTGCCCCTCCCCCGTTCATGCTCTGTCTCTCTCTGTCCCAAAAATAAATAAACGTTGAAAAAAAAAAAAATAAAAAAAAAAAAAGATGAAGGAAGAGAAGGCATAAAAAGAGGAGAAGAGAAAAAAATGTAACTTTCTCAAGATTGCCATTGTAACCTAGGATGGACAGATAATAATCTCTTCTAATGCCATCTAGCTTCTTCAGAATTTTGGGACAGACAATTACTGTCTTTTAACTTCTATAGTGTAACAATACCTACCCTTTCCTGATCTGTGCTGTCTAATTTGTTTTTTACATTTTGCAAAAATAGGAGACATATATCCGTTTTTAGAAAGTCCATATGTAAGAAAATGCATACTGTTGTATAAAGAAAAAAATAATCCATTTTCTAGAAACAAATATGTATACTATGTCAAGTTTCTGTCCACTGTTTTCTTTAACTTTTACATTATTGATATAAAATATATGATATAGATTGACATTATTTATATATGTAAAATAAGCATTATCCACCTCATTTAAAATGTATCATTTAATTACTACATAATATTACATTTTAATAAGGCATCCATAATTTGTTTAATGATATTAATTCTTGAAATTTATGCTTTCAATACTATATATAATGCTCCAATCAATGCCAATATAATTTTATATCTTTTAAAAATATCATTAAAATATCACAAGGTAACTTTTGAATTAAATGATAAGATGCTATCAGAAACTTCTGATACACATTGATAAATTGCTTTCAAAGAAACTTTAACAAAATACAATTCCTCAAAAATTTTATAGGCTTACTCATTTAAGTGTCTAATGTCTACTATTTGAATGTTCTTATATTATAAAAGTCATTCAAGTATATAAATAAAAATTCATTTCCCTATTTTAAATGTTATCCCTCTGATTATCATTGAGTTTTCTGTATTACAAATGTGTATTGTTAACGTTCATATTATTTTTCACATTTTCAGTTAACTGTAGTGATTTAGAGTTTGATTTTGGAGTCAGGCAGATGCAGGTTTTGTTGCAGCTACATACTAAATATGTTACCTTAGTTGACTTACTTAACTTTCATAAAACTCATCTATAAAGTTGGGGCATAAGAGAGGGTGGTTTATAATATTGAGGTTATATAGTCTTTTGAAAAGATTATTTCATACAATGAATATAGACTATAGAGTAGAATGTGTAGTATTGTTCTGGCTATAGGCCCCACAGCAGATTGAACAGTATTTGGTTTTAGAGATCCCAACAATTGTAACAAGACTCTCCCACTCTGAAGGGCTATCACAATGGAAGGCAAAGGTGGCAGGACTTGCTGGCAAACCACCTTTCCTTCAAAGCACTCATGATCAAAACAATAAAGGAATGGAAAGAAAGGGAGGGAAGTCATCAAAGAAAATGCTTTGTCTCATATTCGTGTTGCATGGAGGACAATTCCTTATGCCCCACCCACATCCAGCATAGCGAGATAACACAAGGGAAGCGTTTCTGAAGACTGGTAATGACTGACTTCGGCTCCACAGTTGGACTCTTCTTCAATTTCTACACCCCATAGGTCCATCCTTTTGCTGCCTTAGACCAGAGTACATTGAGTAGACCAGAGTACATTGAGAGAATTATTGAGAGAGTCTGGAATTCGTCCCTGGAAGTTAATGACTTTTGAGAAATGAGAGCAAACTGTCTGTGTCCTATATGATTTCCTAGAGTCAGAGAAGTCTCTGCTCAGCAGAAAGGTAATAAGGGGCCTTCATACAGATGGCCAAAGAGAGAATTGATTGAAACACATCTCAATTTCCTGCAGACCGTAAAGGGCAGTAAAGACAACCTCAGTGGTGACTGCCGCACCTCATAGTAGGTAAGAATCAGAGGGCAATTGGGTTAGCTACAGGGTTAAGTGAGACTTCTCTCTATCAAGGAAAGGCATGATAACCCAGAGTATTCTTAGTGACAGAGAAGGCTGAGATAAATCAAATCATACTCACCATTTTTGCAGACAGAAGATGGTGGCAGACAAAGTTATAACAAAATTAGAAATTATTTTTTATTTATTTATAATAGTGAACCAGTTACCTCTGCTTGGTCTCTGCCAACTGTCCTCCATTCGGTCTTGCAGAAGAGTTAGATCTAGAAGCAGAAAGGCAAGGAGATATTCTGAATCCAACTCCCTCCTTGCATTCCTTTTCAAGCTGTTGGAAACGAGTAAGAGAGGAGTCCACTCACTATTCCCATGTCAAGTTTCTGAGGACAGAATTTAAACCTGCTCTTGGAGAGGGGAGGGAATAAGATGAAAATCATCTATTGTGAGATTATATGTTTAAACTCAGCTGAGACTTAATAACTAAGAATGCCCAGAAATCAGTAGAATCTGCTAAAGATGTCATTAGGAGTTTTGAAAAGAAACTATCAGAATATTTAGGATAATTATTGATGAAAATATTATTCAAAATTTATTCCCCACTGAATTTATATTGATTGATAAATAAAGTTTATATTGAATGTTCTAAAGGAAGTTTCCAGTGTAGAATACATGCTAAACAAGTTGCCTTGTTTGTGGTAGTGTTATAGGTGTGTATTTATATATTTTTTCCTTTGTGTCAGTTTTGGCAATTTATACCTTTTTTGGAAATTTGCCAAATTTACTTAGATAACTAAGTTATCTAATGTGTTGACATAAATTTGCTAATCTTTCCATGTATTTCTTTTAATTTATGTGAAGTCAGTAGTGGTGCTCCCTCTTTCATTACTGATTTTGTGAAATTGTCCTTAGTTACCTATGTATGGGTTTGTCAGTTGTTATTAAAAATGATTTAAAAAAATAATTGACTATTTTGTTTTCTTTGAACTTCTCTATTAATTTTTCTCCTTTGTTTCATTGATCTTGATATAGTCTTTATTATTTCATAATTTGTTACTGTTTTTTGTTTAGTTTGTTCTTTTTTCTATTGTATTAATTAAGAAGCTTAGGTTATTACTTATGCACTTATTTTTTGGTCTAACTATTTAAAGCTATCATTTTCCCTGTATGCACTGCTAAATCCATCACAAAAAATTTTGAAATGCAGTATTACCATTTTTATTCAATTTAATTTTTTTCCATTTTATTTTTAAAATTTATCATCTTATTTCCTCTTCAACCTATAGATAATTTAGACAATTATTACTTAATTTTAAGTATCTCATGTTTTTATGAATTTCTTTTCATTGCAGATCACTAATTATATTCCAATGTGCTCAAAGGCCATATTTCATATGACTTCAATCATAAATTTATTTAGATTTGTTTTGTGACTTAGCATATGGGATATCATAGACTATGTTACATATGCACTTGAAATGAATGTTTGTTCTTCATACATTGGCAGAATATTCTACTGATATGAGTTAGAACAAATTGGTTGACAGTGCAATTCAATTCTATATTTTTGTTGATTTTCTCTCTAGTTGTTTATTAGTCTTTGGTCATGGGTATTGAAACTTCAAGTAGTTTTATTAAATTGTCTACTGATTTTTCAATTTAGTTAGTTTTGCATCATGGAGTTTGGGAAACACTTGATGCATCAATACATATAACCAATATGTATTCCTGATAAATTGATAATTTTTAACAGTCAAATATTCATCTTTCTCTCTAGTAACATTTCTTCTCTTAAAGTCTATTTTATCTGATCTTATTATAGTCATTCTTCCCCTCTTATGGTTATTTTTGAATAGGTCTCCTCATCTATTTATTTTCACTTATTTATATCATTAAATCTAAGATGTATCTTTGGAGCCAGCATATATTTGGGTCTTGCTATTTTACCCAATAACTCAATTTCTGTCTTTGGAGAAAGGGCATTCATTCATTCATACTTAATCTAATTTGCTCCACTTTTGGATCTTATGCCGTCTCCTCAGCTAAATATCCAAATTCATTGCCTACAATTTCTGCTTTCACATAACTAAAGGACACAACTTAGCTAAGCTTTATCCAACTATATAGCAAGGATCTCTTTTTCTACATTTTCCAAAAAACATGTTTTTCACTTTTTTCTGAGCCTTTACCAGTATCAACTTTAACATTCATATTTCTATCAATGGTTTGTTCACCATGATTTCAGTATTCTCTAATATGACATAGGTTTTTCTCACCACATGACTCCTTCTGAGTTTTCACTAGCAATGTTGTTAACATTTATATTCCCAACAATCTTTGAAAGAAATTTAAGATTTTTCTATCATGTCCTTCAACATTCTTCTATCTTCTGCTCATTGCCTAATTCTAAATCTCCTTCCACAGATTTAGGTATTTGTTAGAACATCCCAGTTCCAAAATCTGTATTTGTTTCTTATTGCTACTGTAACAAGTAACCACAAATGTAGTGGCTTTGAGCAATACCAATTTATGATTTTGCAGTTCCAGAAGTCAGAATTCCTAGAATCACAGGGTTGACAAGGCTGCACTCCCCTGAGTGCTAGAAAAGAGTATCTGTTTACTTGCCTTGTCCAGCTGCTAGAGGCTACCTACATGACAGAAATAACTGGTTCCGACCATCTGTGAAGTCTGTCTCTCCACAATGTTCAGCCACTAATGACTCTTCTTTCTTTCTTTCTTTCTTTCTTTCTTTCTTTCTTTCTTTCTTTCTTTCTTTCTTTCTCTCTCTCCTTCCCTCCTTTCTTCCTTCCATTCTTTTTATAGGCTGCCTTGGTGAAACCTGTATATTTGCATTGCTTAATTGTCAAAGATTAGTGAGAGATTTTGCTCAAACACCTTGAGCACATAAGACTTCCAATCTCTAATAATAGATCTGAGAAAATTAAGGCTGGAGAACTAGTCAGAGATAAAACTGTCTCAGTGTTTAGACATAGAAACCAAATTAAAAATTTAGGTATTAATCTAGATAAAAATGAGGACTGATAAGGGATTTTAAGCATAGAGATAATTGAAAGGGCGGACCTACGCCGGCCGACTCCATCTTGTTCTGTGTCCTCCACCTTGAGTGACTATGTCCTCGACATGCCCCCTTTCCGGGAAAATCGCAGAAACCTCAGAACATGCCTCTTCCCCTTGAATAACCTCCCGCTCACCGTTCAAACTTCCCGATGAAAACATGCCCGGTGACCTGGGTAACATGACTCTGACCCTTCCCCAGCCAATCGGCCAAGGCCACGACCCTTCCTCAGCCAATCAGCTAAGGCCACAGCCATTACCTCACCAACTGCTCCTAGACCCCTATAAAACCTTTGTGCTTTTGAAACTCGCTCTCTCTTCTCGGTATCTCACTGCTGCGTCGGTGCAGGTAGGGGATTGAGCTCGAGCTAGCTCGAATAAAGGCTCTTTTGCTTTTGCATCAGACTCAGCTCCCTGGTGGTCTTTGGGGATCATGAATTCTGGGCATAACAATAATAAGGTCATATTTTTTTTATGGAGGAAAAAAATGACTGTGGATGATGTGAGAATGAAAAACCTGTAAAGATAAGAGTGAATGTGACTGTACCCCACAGGAGATCATACCTCTTGTCTGAATAAGAGGCAGTAGCAGCATGAAGTAGAAGCTAGAGCAGTGGAAATGGAGAAAGTAGACAACTATAAAATACTCAAAACATCAACAGGTCCTGGAGATATGCTCTATAGGGGAAAAGGTAAAAGACAAGTCACAGAGGATTCCTAATTTTGTGACTTATAAAATATGGTAACTTCTATATCATTCACTGAGAAGTAGGACAGTAGAAGATCATCACAATTCAGAATAAGGAGAAGAACAGAAATTGATTTTGTGCATATTTTGTGTTCTTTTTTATAATTTGGAGATTTGGGGCTATAGATCAGAGAATAAATAGTTCACTGATATAAATTTGTGAGGATTTTATGTATGAGAAGCAAACAATTCCAAGGATACTTATGAAGATGGCATGGAATTGAGTATTGAGTTCAAGTAGATAAGACACTAAGGCTTCAGTAAAACCTTGAATATTTGATGAGTAGAGGGCGACAGGTTTAAAAGAAGATGGAAAAATAACTGGAGAAGTTAAAAAAAACAGAAGTTATATGTGATATAATTGACAGAATCATAGTTGGCTCCATGATCTTTTACCCTGTGATTAAGTGACCATATGGAAGAAATCATGGATGAATCTCCTTTGTTTAGGTTACCTTATGTACTAAATGGAAAGGATTTTTCAGATATAAAAAAGGCTCTAGTGGAAAGGGATATTATCCTAGTCTTATTCTAATCAGATATATTCTCTACAAGGAAGCTGTTTCAACAATGGCCTGAAAGAAGACAACAGCCATGTAGTAAATTGCTTATGGAGAAGGATAATCTCTAGGAGCTAAAGACCCCAGTCCTACAAGCACAAAGAAGTGAATTCTGCCAACAATCACGAAACTCATTTACAGCTGAGCTCCAGATGGCACTGTGGTTTGGCTGGCATCTTGATTGGGTGTTTTGAGATCCTTAGCGGAGGACCTAGCTAAATTCTGCCCAGACTCCTGACCTACAGAAACTGTAACTAAGAAATGTAATGTTGTTTTAAGCTGCTGTTTTAAATTTGTGGTGTTTAGTTTTACAGCACATAAAATAAATACATAGTAGTATCACAAAAGCCAAACAAAAATATTTTAAGGAAAACGTGATTAATACTTTTGCAAACTACTAACAGGACAAAGATGGTTGGGACTCACAAGTAATCCTCGCTTACTGATGGGGATGTTATTGATAAATTTAGCTAGAACTGGTCTGGTGGATGACAAGACTGCAAGGTAGGTTAAAGTGGGTCAAGGAGGGAGTGGAAGAAGAGTTAATAGTAATAGTAAATAGTAATTAGTAAACAGTAAAGAGTTAAAAGTAATAGTAAATATGAAGTACACTTGTGGAAAGGTTTCATTCTGAAAAGAAGGTGAGATCTAAGGAGACTGCTAATAGGGAATTTACATTGGAAAGAGGATTTGTTTGGGGTTGTTAATATGTTCTTTTTTAAACACAAGAGACTTGGAACTTTTTTTAAGGTCCTTTAAAGATTAAATTAAGGGGCCTCCTGGGTGGTTCAGTCAGTGGAGCTCAGGTCATGATTGCCAGTTTGTGAGCTCAAGCCCCACAACTGGCTCTCTGTTGTCAGTGCAGAGACCATTTGGATCCTCTGTCCCCTCTTTTTTCACCCTCCCCTGCTTGCCACCCATCTCTAAGATAAATACACATTTTAAAAACTTATATGTCTATTTATTTTTGAGAGAGAGAGAGAGCAAGCAGGGGAAGGGCAAAGAGAGAGGGAGACACAGAATCTGAAGCAGGCTACAGGCTCTGAGCTGTCAGCACAGAGCCCAATGCGGGGCTGGAACTCCCAAGCCTTTGAGCTGTGAGATCACGACCTGAGCCAAAGTTGGCCGCCCAACAGACTGAGCCACCCAGGCACCCCAATAAACATTTTCTTAAAAGATAAAGATTTAATTGAAGAGTGACTGAGGAAAGGTGTGATGATCTCCCCAATAGCTTCACCATCTTGCTAAATATTTTCTTATTAGATCTAATATTGTCATTGATTACTCATTTGACTATAAACTTCTGAGAATACAACCTTAAAGATATAAAATAAGCTTCGATTTATTTTTTATAAAAAAGTCCATTATTGGGGCGCCTGGGTGGCGCAGTCGGTTAAGCGTCCGACCTCAGCCAGGTCACGATCTCGCGGTCTGTGAGTTTGAGCCCCGCATCGGGCTCTGGGCTGATGGCTCAGAGCCTGGAGCCTGTTTCCGATTCTGTGTCTCCCTCTCTCTCTGCCCCTCCCCCGTTCATGCTCTGTCTCTCTCTGTCCCAAAAATAAATAAACGTTGAAAAAAAAAAAAAAAGTCCATTATTTATATAGTTTTGCTTTCTGTATTTATATAAGGACAGATTTTGTTCAGGTGTCTACCATGATGAATTAACTTTTAAATTTTTACGTGTAGCTATTTACAATTGATGATATCATAGAAATGTTGCATTGCCTTTGTGTGCAGGTTGACCTGAAATATATTTTTTAATGAATTCAAGTATTTTAATCAATATATGGAACATATACATTTTTTGTCTCAGCTGTTAGTGACTTTGATAAAGAAAAGTCACCTTACCTGAAGCAATCACTTATCTTTCAAAATAGAAATGAAATAAAGCATAATTTTTAAGGAATTTATCATGTTTTCAATAGCAATCATTTGGACATTAGTAACATGTTAAGCAATTATCTATATGATAAGAGTTATTTAAGGATGAGATTAGAATGTATTTTTTTTTTTAAATTTTTTTTTTTTCAACGTTTATTTATTTTTGGGACAGAGAGAGACAGAGCATGAACGGGGGAGGGGCAGAGAGAGAGGGAGACACAGAATGGGAAACAGGCTCCAGGCTCTGAGCCATCAGCCCAGAGCCTGACGCGGGGCTCGAACTCACGGACCGCGAGATCGTGACCTGGCTGAAGTCGGACGCTCAACCGACTGCGCCAGCCAGGCGCCCCTAGAATGTATTTTTAATAGTAAACCCAAAGGCCTCAAGTATTTTAACTCCACAGACTTTGAGAAATGTGTATCAAGCCTTTAAACATATTTCCCTCTGGTAATTATTTCTATAAAAAATAATTGTTTGCATGGCAGAAATGTTTGTAACCCATAATGAATAGTAATTTGTAATAATTCAGAAACTTATGATAGTCATAAGAAGAAAAAAACAATATTTGATATTTTCATTATAATGAAGATATGTGAAAATAAAAAGGAATTAAAGGGACAAATTCTATATTTTTGTCTGATCAAAGAAGTAATAGGGGAAATAATGCTAATAATCCTTAGAGATATGTTCTAATATACACACACATTAAATAACTAGGGAAGCATTCATGAAATAAACTGTTGTTTAAAACATAAACCTATACAATATGTAGAGCTGGTGTGTGAGTTTACAAGCTACTGGGATAGAATGGACAGTGACTATTCCTTTAATATCTTTTCTCATAAAAATTTTAAGCTTCACATAGTGTCACTAGAAATCTGACATGTTCTTTCTTCCTAATTAATTGTTAGGTGTCATGTATCTTGCTTATTAAAATTGTTAGAGTTTTCCGTATCAGCAGAATATGAAAATAGTTATGCTCCACTGCATTGCTCAATGTTATGTGCCTGAACTATGAAAAAATGGTTAAAATATATCCTTATCATGATATTTGTTGAAATTTATAGGAAAAGCTATGCATCAGACCCAACAAGGGACATGTCACAGTTTGATGTCATTAATATTCAGTCGAATGTAAGCAGAAATGTTCTCAGAACTATGAGAAGATGCTTTACTCCACACAGATGGCACAGCTTACTTCAGCATTTGGGGCTTCCAAACATGTTCCTAAATGTTTCTTTCTTTTAATAAAATGAATACAGAAGGGTATCTCAAGGTCTGTGAGATCTAGAATAAGACTAAATTATGTGTGAGCATTAATAATTTTCTAACACGTACACACACACACACAACTCAGTGGTTGAGCTGGTTTCTGCAGAGATATATTTAGCCAAACTTTTGGTTCTAGTATGAGGGTTAAATGCAATTTACCATGACCACTAGAAACACAGAATATGTAAGAATCCAGTTACAACCCATAAGTGATAGCAGACAGCCACTTGAAACATAGGAAATGATTTTTAAATTCAAGAACTGTTGGGGCACCTGAGTGACTCAGTCAATTAAGCACCTGACTCTTGATTTCAGCCCAGGTCATGATGTCACGTTCCTGGGTTCAAGTCTCATATCAGGCTTCATGCTGCTCCCCTACACATGTACTCTCTAAACAAACAAACAAAAAAACAAACAAACATTTTTAAAAAAAATTCCAGAACTGTTTGTAGCACAACTGCAATTATTAGTAATAAAATAAGCCTTAAAATTATTACACGTATACAATTTATTAATTGGTTTCATGCATTTATCCTTTGTTTGTCAATATAAATACCAGATGCTCTGTGATGTTTAGTTTATACATTTACTCATAGTGTTTGAAGTAAAAGAAAAAAAGTTTCTTCCATTTAATTCATAGTTTAATGCTGAAGGTGTGGACGCTCAGCCAGACTGCCTGCGACTGAGTCATAGGTCTTACCAGTGACCTTGAATTAGATACTTAAACGCCCAACTTCTCAGTTCTTCAAGTGTTAAATTGGAGGTAATAGTAGCATATACTTCACAGGATTGTTGTGAGATTGAGTACTTTAATATATGTGAAGTACTTAAAACTGTCCCTGGCAGATATGAGGTGCTTTATAGGTATAGATATTAGCTCTTAACATTGGGCCTAGTGAAAGCACTTATGTTCTTTCTTAGGCATTACAATTTCTGGAGTGCTTTATCCATATTCTGACCATGTAAATATTTTTTATGTCATGGTCATAGATGCATAAGCCAAAAAGTATTTAATTAGCCCCAGTTAAATGCCAGATTCAGATTTGAACTGTGAATAAGCATATAAAATCCATTAATGCTTTTGGCCCATGATTCATGATTTCTCTATATCTACACAATAATAATTATGCAGTGCTTTATTTCAGATGAATGGTTCAACATTGAATATGTGTTTTAGTAGTACGTATTCACATTTTTTTCAACTTTTAAGCAGATGAATGCTGTGCAAAGTTAACTGAAAATATGATAATATATACAAGTTTTAAAGAATATATTGGTCGATATTAGTAAAACTACTCTATTTTGTGCAATTCCATTTTGCTGCAAGTACAGGATTTTCAGTGAAGTTACTCATTTAGTATTCATGTGACTGTAAGTTTTAAAGAACTTATGCACAAAAGTCCAAAAGGCAATAGTAAGAGTTGAAAAAGAAATGCAGTGGCTGGCTAATTAAAAGTGTGTCAACATTATGGATTTTTTTCAGCTATTAATGCGTCAAACTAATTTGAGTGTGTGTGTGTGTGTGTGTGTGTGTGTGTGTGTGTGTGTGTGTATATATATATGTATATATTTGCAGGGAGAAGTTCTCTTTCCTCAGATTCAGCAGTACCAAGCTGCTATCTTTCAGTGAAGTAGGAATTATCTACTAATGTGGGCATGTACAATTCAATCCATTTTAATAACTTTTTCCCAAAAATATTACATGGGTTATTTATGCATTTACATTTCTTCTTCTTAAAGCTTCTCAGTTTCCTTTTGAGGAAAAACATCCTCTTCCAAATCAGTACATGGGGTGACTGCTGTCACCCCGCACTCCAGAAGTAGGCACAAGTTTTAGCTTGGCCCATTAGAGCACCACACACCCACCCACGATTGTTCACGGCTGAACATGTTACAAGCCTTGCTAAGCAGAGCCATGTCCAAGGAATTTACTCCAAATATTTGGAGAGAAGGGATTTTCTCCTGGCATTTCTAAAGCAGAGCTCTCAGTTACAACCCAAGGAGGGCTATCAAGCCACTTTAGAGGAAAGCAGGGCTGAAAGTTGGAGAGTGAAAGAGAAGTGTTCCGGGGCGCCTGGGTGGCTCAGTCGGTTGAGCGTCTGACTTCAGCTCAGGTCACGATCTCGCGGTCCGTGAGGTCTGGCCCCGCGTCAGGCTCTGGGCTGATGGCTCAGAGCCTGGAGCCTGCTTCCGATTCTGTGTCTCCCTCTCTCTCTGCCCCTGCCCCGTTCATGCTCTCTCTGTCTTAAAAATAAATAAAACGTTAAAAAAAAATAAAATAAAAAAAAGAGAAGTGTTCCAATATTATCCCTCATCTGAATCTATCCATGTGAACGTTCCAGTGCATCTTTTCAGTTAAGTAACATTTATAGTTGTGTAAATGAATCAATTTCTCTTAGGTTTTAGCCAGTTTGAGTAAGGTTTCTAAAACATAATACAGTCAATATTTATATGTATTTTTTTATTTATTTTAATTTTTTAAGTTTATTTATTTTGGGAAAGAGAGAGAGAACAACTGGGGGAGGGGCAGAAAGAGAGGGAGAGAGAGGATCCCAGGAAAGCTCTGTGCTGTCAGTGTGGAGCCCAATGCAGGGCTTGAACCCAGGAATCCATAAATCCACAAACTGAGATTATGACCTGAGCCGAAGTCAGACGCTTACCTGACTGAACCACCCAGGTGCCCTGATATGTACATTTTTTAAATAGATTCACTTTGTGTGCAACCAGCACCACCATCTATCCCAATAGTTTATAAAACGGAAGATCTATACTTATTAAATTTTCTTTACAGTGAATTAGAAATGCCAGAAAGCATTAAATCTCAAATAAGAATGCTCAATCTATATGTTAATTACATGGATAAATCAATATGACATTTTTCTCCTTTCTTTATAATGGTCTGTTATCATTTAAACAATGAAGAAGATACAGTACATTATCCATATTTGAGATCTTCCATTATTTAGGAAAGTATCTGAGGTGAATTTTCTTATATCAATTTTCTTATATCACAGAAGAGATGATCTAGAAATACATTGAAATACTAGTTTTATTAACTACTAACACACCTAGTCAGAACTAAATCTCAAAATTGGTCATTCATAAATAAAATTAATTTTTCAAATATATATAAAAATTGGACTATCAACAATTCTCATGTAATAATATTCATGTTTTTTGAACCTTCTGATTTTCTAATATTTTTTCACAGCATCATAGAAAGTCTTAGAAATTCTTAGTTTTCCATATATCATATGTGAAGATAAAAAAGTTGTATACCTTTATTCTAATTGAAGTTTTGTGGTGGCCATGACATTAAATATGTGTATTGATATGCAAATGTAAATATAAGATTTCATTTTTACCAAATCAAATAGATTAAAAAAAATTGTTTATTTATTTATTTATTTATTTATCTATCTATTTATTTATTTATTTATTTTTTGAGCGAGGGAGAGAGAGAGAATGCAAGTGGGGTAGCGGCAGAGAGAGAGAGACAGATAGAATTCCAAGCAGTCTCAGCACTTCCAATGTAGAGCCCAGTGTGGGGTTTGAACTCATGAACTGCGAGACCACGCCCTGCGCTGAAATCGAGAGTCGATTGCTTAACTGACTCAGCCACCCAGGTGCCCCAGACTTAAGCATTTTTAAAGAATGATCCATATATTGAGATTATTGATTGTTATAAAGTTAAATACTCAAAGTATCTGAAAATGTTTGGCATGTTTTTGTGAAAACATAATTTATGTATCCTTTTTACTTTTTGCAGCTGGTCTATACTTCACAACTTGGCAGGTAGGACCAAGGTGGTGAAGTATACAAGGTGGTAAGTTGGAAGAGTGGAGACTAAGAGACACTTCTCTGGTATAGAAACTGCTGGGGGTGGTTGTGATGGTGGATCTGGACAAAGAAAAAAAAAAATCTTTGTTTAACTCTTTATAGGAATGTTAGAAACAATTAATAACTCTTCTTACTCCAGATAGAGAGTAGATTTCTAACACATTTTTTACTGAAGGCCTGGGTTATGTGTGGCCCACTTCTCTCTCCCTACACTGCAGACAAGATGTATTTCACCATCTTATTGATGTTTAGCTTGGTAAAGTGATTCCATTAGTTCACTATAATAAGCTGGGGCAACAGGGGAAAATGGGTTACAAAATGGAACAGATGTGAGTTTTTTTTTTTTTTTTTTTTTAATTTTTTTTTCAACATTTATTTATTTTTTGGGACAGAGAGAGACAGAGCATGAACAGGGGAGGGGCAGAGAGAGAGGGAGACACAAAATCGGAAACAGGCTCCAGGCTCTGAGCCATCAGCCCAGAGCCCGACGTGGGGCTCGAACTCCCGGACCGCGAGATCGTGACCTGGCTGAAGCCGGACGCTTAACCGACTGCGCCACCCAGGCGCCCCTGGAACAGATGTGAGTTTTGAGGAAAGCAAAACCAGCCTACAGACTGAAGTACAGCCATCTAATTACTAAATCTGCTGAACTGAAGTCACTCATCCTACAGAATCCGCATGTGATAATTGTATATTGCTGTAAGCCACTGAGATTTCGAGTGTCTCTTTACACAGTACTGTGACAAGAAATGGCTTGCACAGATGTTGAGATCTAGAGCCAAAAACTAAAATATACAACATTGGCTTTGGATTGACAACTGACGGAAACAAAACCCTCCTAAGAAAAATAATTTATATAAATTACAGAGAAGAACAGTAGGTAGAAAACTGAGGCAGGATTCCTCTGGTACAGTCTTGAAGTGGAATTCCTTACTCAGAAAAAACAACAAGAACAACAACAAAAACAACAACAACAAGAACAACAACAACAACAACAACACTTTTTTAACTTTTACTTCTTTCAACTGAGTAGATGAGGCCCACCTACATCATGCAAGGTTATCTCTAAGGCAGCTGATTGCAAATATTAATCACATTTACAAAATATCTTCATGACAATATCTAGATGAGTGTTTGACAAAATAATTATACCAAACACCATAACCTGGTCAAGCTAACAGAAGAAAATTCAATAATCACAGTAGCCATAATTAAACAAAGAAAAAGAGGCATATCTTGAAGACTCGTGGTGTCAGTTTTCCAGGACATGGTGTTGACTGACTTAAAAGGGGTTTTAACTTTTAGAATTCTATTTTACACATACATTGAATACATGGGAATTATCATGTGATAATATCAAAATCTACAGAAGTAAATCTCTTCAATAAAATTTATTGCTCAGAGTATATAGAAGAATTTCATTTTTTAAATTTGTTTTTTTTTTTTTTTAATTTTTTTTTTCAACGTTTATTTATTTTGGGGACAGAGAGAGACAGAGCATGAACGGGGGAGGGGCAGAGAGAGAGGGAGACACAGAATCGGAAACAGGCTCCAGGCTCTGAGCCATCAGCCCAGAGCCCGACGCGGGGCTCGAACTCACGGACCGCGAGATCGTGACCTGGCTGAAGTCGGACGCTTAACCGACTGCGCCACCCAGGCGCCCCTAAATTTGTTTTTTAAGTGTTTGACACTGACTTGCAGTTTCCCTTCCTCTAATCTCCTTGGCAGCTTTTGGTATCACGATTTGGCTGAGTACAGATGTGAGTTCATGGTGTGTTCACTATCCTGTTTTCTGGAAAAATTTCTGTAATTTTGAAATTACTTCTTTTGTAAGTTTTTGTTAGAATTATTTGTTGAAGCCATTATGTCTGAAGTTTTGATTATGGAAAGGGTTTTATTTAGATTTCAAGTGCTTAAACAGTTAACTTTCCAAATGTTTCTATTTAATTTTGTTTCAGTTAAATTGTATTTTCTAATAATTTGCCTATAAATTTAAATGTTCATTTTCTGACAGTATACCTTTCACAATATTAACTATTGCCATTTTAATTTTGCAAGATCATATTGATGTTCTCCTATTTATTATTGTCAATGATTATGGCACCTTCATTTTTTACTTGTATTAATATTGGTGAAGAGTTAAAATTCCATCATTAGAGAACCAGTTTTGTTTTTGATAATTTTATCTGTTTTTTTTTTTTTAATTTCATCAAGTTATCTTGTATTTTTACTACTCTTTCTCCTACTTTCTGTGGTCTACTAACATTTCTAGATTCATGAAGTGTATCCTTAGGTTTTTGAAATTCTTCTTTTATAATATATTTATGGCAATAAACATTTCTCTGAAAATGGATTCATTTGCTTACCACACTTTTGGTTTGTACTGTTTTCCTTTTCACCCACTCCAAGATATTGTAATTTTCAGGATGTTTTCTTTACTGGCCCATGAGATATTATATTATATATAAAGTATACATTATATAATAACTTGTAAACATATGGCAATTTTGTAGATGCATTTTAGGTATCGGTTTACAGCTTTATTTGTGAGGCAGATGTTCCTTTTTGTTTTACCTAAAACTGTGTTATTAAAAGCATACATTTTTAACATTTTATATATTCTTCATAAGTAGATTCTATTATTATGATGATATATACCTATTTATCTCTAGTAATTTTTTTTGGCTGAAAACCTTCTTTATCAGTTATTAATATAACCATTCTAGTTGTTTTGTTGTGGTTATTATGTTGTTTTGTGTTTACATGATTTATCAATGATCTGTTGCTGCATAACAATTTATCTCAAAACTTAGTTGCTAAAAACAATGAAAATCATTGATTATTTCTCATTATTTCTGTAATAGAGCAGCTTAGCTGGAGATTTCTAACTTGTGTATCTCTCAAATGGTTGCCCTCAAGATGTTATTTGAGGCTACCATTATGTGAAGGTTTGACTGTGGCTGGAGAATCAGCTTCAAAGGTGATTCTCCAAATGATTGGAATTCTGTGCTGTTGTTGGGGGGCCTCAGTTTCTGTTCATGCTTGCCTTCCTATAGGTTGCTGAAGTGTGCTTGTGACATGAAGGCTACCTTCCTCCACAGAAAACAATGTGGAAATCATGATCTAGATTGTGACACATTGACATTGTCTCAGAATACTATAGATAACACAGATCAGCTCTAATCATTATGGCATTATAGTAGACAATTCAGTGAATATCAGGAGGTGAGAATCATTGGGTGCCTTCTCAGAGGTTATCCATCACACATGGTATACCTTTTTCCGTCATTCTACTTCCAAACTGACTTTGTCCTTACATTTTACAGATATTTTAATAAATAGAAATTACTTTGTAATCCAACCATCATTTTTTTTTTAATTTGGACATTTAATTAGACAATTTACATATAATATAATTTCTGATTACATTAGCCATATTCGGCTAACTTACTTTAGGTGACTTATTGAACTACCTTTTTAGACAATTCTTGTCGTCTTTCTTTTGGGTTGATGTTGTATTATTGTGCATTACTCCTGGATTAGCTTGACATTTTTGTGGTGTGTGTGTGTGTGTTAAACATTTTTTTTTTTTTTATGTACACATTGCATCATGTTTTCTTGGCTAAGCAAGTTCTAATATTACTCGGTTCTTCTATCCTCTTCCTAGACAAAACAAAGTCTTTAATAGAAGTTTTAATTCCATTTACTACATTTCTTAAATTACATTCAATGGTTTTAGCGATTTTAATTCTAACATATGCATTCCTTGTTTTATCCAGTTAGTATTCTCTTAAATTAGCCCACATATTTACCCTCTTCAAGATCTCCGTTCCTTTCTGCTTCTCTGTGCTACCATCTGGAGATTATTTTTCCTCCCAAAGAACAACATTTAATATATCTTTTTGTGTGTGCTTTTTGGTAGCAAATTCTCTATAATTTTTTTCTCTAAAGTTGACTTTATCTCCTTTAAATTATCATAACATACTTTTAAAATTTATATTTAAAGTTTGACAACTTTGCTCCTGTAGATATTGAATACATCATTCATCCCACTATCTTCTGACTCCATTTTTTCCATTGCTATTATCTTATAAAAGCTGGAGTTCTAATTATTGTCCTTATAAAAATAATTGGTTTTTATTCCTAATTATCCTTGGTATTTTCTCAGTGTTTTCACTTTTCAGCAGTTTTACTCTGGCATGCCTAATAATGGCATTTTTATTACTTTGCTGTGGATCTTCTTTTGAAGAGGGGATCTGAAAATTCCATTTTCAGATGTTTCTATGGATTTGTTTCTGTTACTTTTTAAACTGTTGACATGGATCATTGTGCATTTGCCTAGTTCTGTTTGACTGAGTGACTGAAACTGTACAGAAGCATGAGTACTAATAATGAGAGGCATAGGATATTGAAGTTTTTCTCAAGAAATGATTTATATTTGTTACCCAGGATCATCTTATTTGAATTTCAAAAATTAAGATTTTTCAAAGTTAGATTTAATTTCCTTTGAGGGATGTTCTACTTCCAACAGCAGGTGATCTCTAAGTCTAGACCCTCAAGGGCCAAGACTGAAATAAGAGAGGTTAGGAGGGTCTGCCTCCCTTTTTATATTCTACCCGATTTGGGGCCTGTGACTCTCAAAAGCACTTTTGATTGTATTATCCTAGCAGACACCCTTGAGAATTGGCAGACTCATTCAGGGATTCAGAAGATCCATAATGCTTGACTAAGCCATCATCTTTCCATCTTCTCCTGAACTTTGTCTTATATATTTTTTCACTATTGTGTTGGTCATTAATATTTTAATACATTTTTAATATTTTAATATAAATATTTTAATATTTAACAAATATTTTTAAGTATCACCTTTTCTTTTAGTCCTAGTGGGTAGTTGTCAGTAAAATTAGTACATAACCCAATATTACTCCCCCTGATTTTAATAAAAAAAATAATTAGATGTCTCATGCAGATTGTCTGATGTTATCAATATATTTTCTTTTAAATAAATGTGCTTTCTTTTTCGTATTTCATATATATATATTAAATATTGTCAAATGAAATGTTTGTCCTAATTTTGTTTATTAAATAAGAAATATAAAAGAGAAATTTGAACTATGATTCAAAAATTCATCTGTTTTAAAGCAAAATGATTATGATTTATTTAGTTACTTATTTTGGTACTTTTAAAAGGAGACTACAAATATCTGAGTATTATTTTTACCAACAGTTTGCATGACTGTATCGAGATGTTATGAAACATTTTATACTATTTTATACTATAAGTAAATTTAAAACCACGTTTTTCATGATATTATGAGCCTATTAACAGCCATAAAATTATCCTTTTTCAATATTCAATAATCAATGAAAATTATTAACATCTTAGTGGTAGATAAAAAACTATTATGTGTTATGTAAGATTAATTATTTTCTCATAGATTGTGGTTACAAATCTAATTAGTAAAGAATCTTAGCACATATACTAGAAAAATATTGGGTACATCAACTTATCTACATATTGGTGTTTAGCTACCAATTCCACTTCCCAGAACACTGTGTAATTAATGCTTTATAAAAATATTAAATTTAAGAATTAGAGGCTTAGGGGTATCTGGGTGACACAATTGCTTAAGCATTAGACTCTTGATTTCAGTTTGGGTCATTATCTCACAGTCTTGTGAGAAAAAATGAGGCCCATTTTTTGCTCTTCCCTGAGCATGGAACCTGCTTAACATTCTTTCTCTCTCTCTTTCTCTCTCTTTCTGCCCCTTTCCAGTGTTTACTGACTCTCTCTCTCTTTCTCAAAGAAAAAGAAAAAGAATGGTAGGCTTAATTTGTAGTATCTAGTAGAGTTTCCATTTTTTTATGGTCATCAGATTTACTTCCAAAGATCTCAGAGGCGGTGCCTGAGTGACTCAGTTGGTTGAGCATCTGACTCTTGATTTGTCTTAGGTCATGATCCCAGACTCATGGGATCAAGCCACACATCAGGCTCCACACTGAGTGTGGAGTCTGCTTAAGATTTTCTCTTTCTTTCTCTCTCCCTCTGTCCCTTTACACTCCCCCCCATTATTACACTCTCTCTCTCTCTAAAAATAGTAAAAACAAAACAAAACAAAAAAACTCAGAAGGATTTTTTCTTTAGTTTTCCTCTTTTTCTCCATGATCACAGGTTAATAAGATATGTGAAACAAAAACTGAAATACAAAAACAAAAAAAACAACAAAACAAAACAAAACAAAACACAAAACAAACAAAACTTTGTTAATCAATATCCCACATTGAAGTTTATTTAATCCCTAATTATTCCAATTCAATCTAAATTGAGTGCTTATGGGGGTGCCTGGGTGACTCAATCAGTTGGGTATCCTACTTCAGCTCAGGTCATGATCTCACAGTTCATGAGTTTGAGCCCCACGTCCAGCTCTGTGCTGACAGCCCAGAGACTAAAGCCTGCTTCAGATTCTGCGTCTCCCTCTCTCTCTGCCCCTCCCTCATTCACACTCTTTCTCTCTCTCTCTCTCTCAAAAATAAATAAACATTAAAAAACATTAAATAGAGTGCTTATGGAAAAAGAAATGGAAAATAAGAATCTCAAAAAAATGTTTTCTTCTTTAATTTAACTGCTAAAGAACAGAATCAATGGAAGCTGTTGTTTAATAATATTAAGTAAATAAAATTCTAATGGTGAATTATGACATGCAAAATTAAACATCTTAGGTACAATATGAAGCGTTTCTTGTTTGATTGATTGATTTTTCTTTTCTAAAATATGTATTTTTAAAAATGATGTCCTAACTGATGCAGTCATTCTGGAATACAGTATGGAGGTGCTTCAAACGTTAAAAATAGAACTATTTTCTGATCGAGCAATTGCATTATTAGTTATTTAGACACAAAAATACTGATTGAAGGTGGTACATGTACACTGATGTTTATAGCGGCATTAGCAACAATAGCAAAATCAGGGTAACAGCCCAGTGTCTCTTGACTGATCAATGGATAAAGAAGATATATATATATATGTATATATGTATATATATATTGCACTGTACATTAACTAACTGGAATTTAAATAAAAACTTGAAAAAGGAATAAATAAATTATATATATATATATTTACACACATACACATACACAATGGAATATCACTTAGCCATAAAAAAGAATGATATCTTGACATTTGAAATGATGTGGATGGAGCTAGAGTGTATTATGCTAAGTGAAATAAGTCAGTCAGAGAAAGACGAATGTCATATGATTTCACTCATATGTGGAATTTAAGAAACAAAACAGATGAAGATAACAGGGAGGAAAAAGGAAAGCAAAAAACACAATCTTAATTATACAAAGCAAACCGAGGATTGTTAGAGGAGAGGTAGGCAGGGGGATGGGTGAAATGAGTGATAGGTGTTGTAAGTGATGAATCACTGAATTCTACACCTGAAACTAGTATTGCACTATATATTAACTAACTGGAATTTAAATAAAGACTTGAAAAAGGAAAAAAAAATAATATTTTAAGTTACTTGTTTGAGTATCATTCAGAGTCACAGTGTACATGCTCAGTACAAGATGATGTTTCTACTACAAGTATTCTTGTAAGGCATTCCAGCCAGAAAGTGCTAGAAAGAAATATCTGAAATAGAAGTTCAAAACAGTGAAGTTGCCACGCATTTTAGTTTACCATCTACCTAGTTTGGAGACTTATGGAGAAGAAATGTTTTTATCTTTCTACCTCTATTTACTCTCTTGTGAATGGGTTATTATAGAAATAGATTTTCTCAATGTAGAAAATAAGAATGAATTTATGGATTGAGTCTAGGAGTTTAATTATTACTGTGTGTGCAATCTTTATGTCAAAGAAGAGAAACAAATTTGTACATGCAAGCTAGTATAATGATATCTTAAAGCAAAGAGCTATTTTCATAGCACATTACATAATAGACTAGGTGTGAAATTAGTTTTATGGTGAATGGATACCCTGAAGGTTGTTAGCTTTTCATTATGTACAGCTTTTTGTACACCAATGCATTAGCATTTCTTCTTATAGATAACAAAATTAATATATTTAAATGATTGAATAACTCTTAAAGTGCAGTCACCATCCCCTATGTTCCTAAATACTAATTCCACTTTTATCTTGCAACAGTAACTTAGAAAGAATTTTGCTTCAGGTTCAGCCACACATATACTTTGCATAATTTAAGAAATGAAGTAAAAATAGGAAAGACAGAATTTTCCAAGTATATATTGTGAGAAAAAAATAAACACATATAAAACTATATACTTATAAACATTTTGTGGCTTGAGTCTAGTTAAGTTTTCAAAGAATCCAAAGATAGTGATAAAGTTGTGTGTGATCAAATCTAAATTGGAGTAACAAAAATGAATTAAGAACATCTGTATGAACAAATATAACAGCACACAACCGAGGGCACTGTGTGTTTTTCTTATTTTCTCCAAACTGAGCTATTAGGTTAGTGCATGACAATGGTAACCAAAAAAAAAAAAAAAAAAAAAAAAAAGAATGGTAGGTTAAAAAAAATGTACTTTTCTTATACATGGATCTTTTGGGGGCCATGGAGCTTAAGTTTGTTTGTTTGCTTGTTGGCAAGAGGAACTGTGCAAAAATAAAATGTTTTTATTTCTTTTACAATTACATACATGTCAAAGAATTAATAAATTGTATCTGAAATTATCAGTATAGCCAATTTCCTTTTGTGGATTTTATAAACATTTATTTAGCTCATAGGTATGACAATTAGGTTTTTTTTAATCTTTATTTATTTTTGAGAGACCGTGAGAGACACAACATGAGCTGTGGAGGGGCAGAAACAGAGGGAGACACAGAATCTGAAACAGGCTCCAGGCTCTGAGTTGTCAGCACAAAACCCGACATGGGGCTCGAACTCATGAAATGTGAGATCATGACCTGAGCTGAAGTCTGCCACTTAACCGACTGAACCACCCAGGCACCCCCAAAATTAGGTATTTTCAATTCTGAATTACCCTGATAGCACTGAAAGATGCCACTATATTTATAAAAAAATTATCTTTAAAGCTATCCATTTATGTAGGAAAATTAACAAACTACCATTGGAAAGAAAAGGATGTGTAAAGAGACTGCTTTACACATGAAACATCATGAATATATATGCTATTGAAAAATATGGCATTAAATTAAATTCTGCTCTCATTTCTCCTGAATGTCATTCAGGTAGAATTTTCTCTGAATAAGTTACATACATGGTCAGGAAAAAAATGTATTTTTTTCTTAAGCAACCTTTCCATTATAAAACATAATCTCTACTGTCTTTTCAATGATCTTACAGGGAAATTTTTAAAAATTTGGGGCAGTCAAAATATATTTTATCTCACCTCAGACAACCAGAGAATTATTCCAGTCCACTCTCAGATACCTCTGTTTTCAATCATTTAAAAACATTACTTATTATACTAGTTGGTACCAACCAAAAAACCTACATAGGAGGAATAACTAAGGTTTATTGAGTTCTTAATTTGTATCACTTACTGGGATAAGAATGCTAGGTGAATTGTCTAATTTTGTCATCAAATATGGGAAATACGTACTGTAAGTATTTTTATTTCATATATAAGGCAACTGAAGCTTAGCGAGGTTAAGTAACTTGCCAGAAATTATATGACCAGTATGTGGTAGAAAAAGATATGAAAGCTCTCACAGACTGTGTTTTGCTGATATGAGTATAAAGTAAAAGTGGGGAGCCCAATCAAGAAGAAAGTAGTAAAGGAATAAGGAGGAAAGTGACTAAAAGAGGAAAAGAAAATCATTTACTTCTTTGAATAGGATTTTATCTCTACTTGAAATAATCCACTTTTTAATATTGCACAATTAAAGGATAAGAAGAAAAATACATATAAAATCCAAAAATATGTGAGAACATATTCAAGACGGTGAATTAAACTAGACATATAATACCAACTTTTCCTCATTCAGCTTGAGTGGAATGTTTTAATAACTCCCCAAAGCAGAAATTCACCAAAGTAATAGGTCAGAATTGCCATGAAATGTAAACTACAATCACAAGAATAATGTATCCCTATTTTAAAAATGTGGTACAGTAATACTGGTATCGATACAGAACATGATCACTTTTTAACATGCTTTCTGCATTACCTATCAACCATAAACTACAGAAATAAGTGACCATGTGAAACTTGTGAAAAATATACATTTGCTATCATTTTTCTAAATCTTCTGTTTTATCAGTTAATTTAATGTAATTTAATTTAATTTAATTGCAAGCCACAGAAACAAGCTTTGTCCAATTAAAGCCAAAGGAGAGCCATTGGAAAGATAACAGGACACATCTTAAGAAAACAAGTCTTTAATAGAGGACCATTCATCTAAGTAGCAAGGGCTGGCAAATTCTTACTTTGAGTGCTTCTGGTAGAATTGATACTCCCTAGTTGGGAAGAGAGGGCAGGGATGCCTTTTGATTAAAGGTTCACAAGCACTGAGTATCGTTAAGGAAGAAGTGTTTAGCCAAATGAAAATGAGTAATACTAAAGAAGGAAAGGTTAGTATATGTAATGCCCATATATAAATTAATCTATACCTCTATTCCTCTAATGGTAACAATAGTTACTTTTTTTTAAAAAAAAAGCTTCCCTACTTAAAACTAGCATAGCTAGTCTACTATTAGACTACTTACTAGTCTACTCATTCATTATATATTTGGCCAGGAGAAACACACCCTTAAAATGAATAGCAATGAAGGGGTGCCTGGGTGGCTCAGTCAGTTAAGCATCTGACTTTGGCTCCAGACATGATCTCACAGTTTGTGAGTTCAAGCCCTGCGTCGGGCTCTGTGCTGACAGCTCAGAGCCTGGAGGCTGCTTCAGATTCTATGTGTCTCTCTCTCTGACCCTCTCCCCCACTGCACTCTGTCTCTGTCTCTCAAAAATGAATAAACGTTAAAAATTTTTTTAAATGAATAGCAATGAGGAATGTAGAAAAAAAAACTCTTTTCAGTCAAATAACTGTATCTGCACATTTATTTCAAATAAATGTAAATGCATAATGAGAATTCCAATAATGTCGTATAATAAATATGGTATACAATAATTTAATTTCAGAGCCTTAAACCCTGAGATCCAGCATTATTTGTATGAATTTGTTAGCACATATTTCACTATCATATCTATGGACACATATTGGGTGTAGACTGATTTTTTATTTTTTTCTCTAATATTCCCTTAATTTCTTTATATATTTCTTTTCATGATAAAAGCATTTTGGAAATTAAAATTTCATATTTATGCATATTGCATATATACCTACATATCTGTAGCATACATATTAAAATTGTGTGTGTGTATATATAATGGTAAGTATTCAATCAATTCACTAATAAAAGGGAATGTGATCAACTTGCATGCAATATTCAATGAATGTATTATAAATTAGATTTTATGATGGCCAAAGCTAATGCCTAGGTTTCACTTAGACTACACCCTTATGAACATCAAATGAAAATATCAATATAAAAATCAATCACTTTTTCTTTCTTTCTTTTTTTTTTAATTTTTTAACGTTTATTTATTTTTGAGACAGAGAGAGACAGAGCATGAATGGGGGAGGGTCAGAGAGAGAGAGGGAGACACAGAATCTGAAACAGGCTCCAAGCTCTGAGCCGTCAGCACAGAGCCCGACGTGGGGCTCGAACTCACGGACCGCGAGATCGTGACCTCAGCCGAAGTCAGACGCTTAACCGACTGAGCCACCCAGGTGCCCCAATCACTTTTTCTTTAAAATATAATATTGAAAATTGCTATGACATATAGTTTATAGTTACTTTAAGATGTACTTCTGTTTTAGAGAATAATTGTTTAAAAACATTCAATAATATAAGAAATTTCTTTAGAGGTCTGTTGAGTAAGAAAAAACTAAACTTGAAATTGTGTATCATTCCTACCTAAAGTCTTAGCAATAACATAAATTGTTTGGGTTGTAGTACATTTCAGGACCAAACAAATGATTAATATTCATTCAGAAGTTATTACCTCTGGGATGAAATATTTTAAATAATGTGAATTTCAGTTTTTATTTAATCATAAAAAACTTTAGGTAACAAGTTCCATATTGTTACTTTACTTTAGCTTCTATTTTTATAAGAGAAGCTTCTATTTTTATAAGAGAGGCTTCTATTTTATAAGAGAAGTGTGAACAAAACACAAAGCTCAGATGCTGAAACAGTAAAATAACTATAAACTTTCTTTTATTAAGTGACAATATTTATCTGAAATTAATACAATTCTGCTTCATTTACCTGGCATCCTTGGGAAATAAGCTATTTCACAAACATGAATTATCCAAATGACTGAAATTCTCCCAGTTGCTAACTGAAACTTTCATTATAACTGCTCTGTTAGAAACCTTTCAATAACTTACGACACACTTTTCCGACTCATTTTATACTAGAGTGAATATAATTTAGCTTTTTTTGTTGACCCAATCAATCATTTTAAATACTATTCAATTATTCATCAAACATTTACTGAATGCCCACTAATTCAAAATCTGCTAAGGACTGGGGCTAAAAGGATGGATCTCAAACATTAATTGCCTACTGATAGCCAGTGGGAAGCTAAAGTGGTTTTGCTTTCTTTCATAAATGACCCCCTTACAAGGAAGGGTTTCGATTTTTCCTTCTGTTTTCCTCAAGTATTGGATAGTGGCCCTTGAATCTTAACACAAACAAAAACATGACCTTTTAAATTCCATGTTGCAATGCTTTCTTTCTGAGATCTGAACCTCTATCTTGACACCACATCTAGGATTCTTTTGCAGTTTCCATGACCACCTTGATTATAGAAACATTATTTAACAAATGTTGTCATGGAATAAAAATATTAAGAATGAGTATGACGTGTAGATCTATTTTCCCTTCTCTTAGATATCACATTGACTTTTAATTTGAAGATTCCTTATTTCTAAGGAATCTTCTGTCATATTACTGAAGCGAGTCATTATTCTTTACCATTCACCAAATCATAAGACTATTCTTCATCTTATATATTGTATTAGACAGGGTAATTAAGCACTTGGCATTCTGTCATGTCTCCTCATGAGCTTTTGTATAGTGGAAAGACCCTAAAGCTCAACAATTCCAAGACTCTCTTACAGCTAGTGCTAAGGTCAGGCTCAATTGCTTGTATAGACAAAGCTGTAAAGACATTCTTTGGCCTTTGTTTCGGTGGGTGTGTGTTTTTGTTTTTGTTTGTTTTGTTTTGTTTTGTTTCCTGAAGTGGACACCCAGGTTCTGGCCTCTGATTTTTCTATTTGAGAGACAGGTAATTGTAACAGCAGTAACATCTTGCTTCTTCACAGTTACGACGGTGGCTGACCATTTTTCCTATTCTAGACTACCACATCTAAGGTGTTTTTTGACATTGGTATTCCATTGGCAGCACCTGATTCTTTACTGAATGAGTTCTACAACATGCTAGGAGAAACTTGTGAATGCCCAGCCTACACGTGTTTTTTCTAGCTCCTGTTAACGGTTTTGTTAACAATTAATTCATTTTCTGCTTAAAACCACTCTAGGTTTCCATTTCCTGTAGTGAATCCTGATTGACATTCATAAAATATCAGTTCTCTGAAGCGATATGATGAAAAAGATACAGAATGATACATGAGTTTTTTGGCAACCAGTTTCCTCCTAAATCTCATAGGTTTATTTTATTTGTGCATTTATGTATTTCTCTATTCTATAGTATTTGGTTCATTAATATGCTACAGATGGATAGAATAACCGGAATTGCAACTTTAGCTTAAGAGAATAGATACTAAAGAATAAAAGAAAATACCGGAAAATATTCTCCTGGGAAAGTCTTAGCTTGTGGTACTGGTAGGTATAAGGGGAACAAAAATAAAATTTTGAAATACGGAGTGTAAAATTTCAGAATAACTTCCAATTCACCAGATGATTTAAATTCTGAGGGCTCAGGCCCTGTCTGCCTGTAAATTTAGAAAGCCTATTCTAGAAGAAGAGACAAGAAAATTCATGAATGTGGAGCCAATGACCATGACAGAATGGGAAAGAACGTTAGAAAATAAGAAAGAATTAGGTGGCAATAGGATGCTGATTAAAGACTGTGTTTGAAGTTCATATGGATTGGGCACATGCTTAAAAGTCTACGTAAAGTTTGCCATCTCTGTTGCTAAAAAAACAAAAACAAAAATGAAAACAACAACAACAACAAAAAAACTCAGCTGCTTTATTCCCAATTGAACTTGACCAAAACTGGTATCACATCAGTATCCTGGGTCTTTTAGTAATAGAAGCAGAGGTTAAATTCCTGACCCAATGAGAAGATTGAATTCACTGTACAAATAAATTGCAACCATAATAGACTCATCAAAATCTGTGCTAAATGTCCATAAAAATAAACTAGTTTGAAATTTAGAGAATAAAGAAACGCTTGCAAATTGATCAGAGATAAGAACCTTCCTGGAAACCTAAAGAAATGGCTTTTTGTTGAGAAATCTAATGAGTTGGGGAGTTCTGAGTTCTTCCTGAGAACGGTCTCATCTTGGGCTTTTAAGCTAAGTCACCAGTTATAAGGACACTTACAGGAGTTTTGTTTTACTTTGTTTTTGCTTTTGTTTGCTTTTGGTCTCATTTAAGTTTTTCTTTCCTAGATGAAAGAAATTAGTTAAGTAGTCCACAACCTTTTGTTTCTTACTGTTATGCCATTATATAAATAACAGTAAAACACATAAGCAAATGTGTTATATGGCAGAAAATGTATATATGCGTAGAGAAGGCTAAATTTATATCTGTTACAATGTTTAATTTCATATCAAATAATCCTCTCTGTTGAAATCATTTGAGCTTTCTGCTAGCAGGGACTTCTTTATTTATTTATTCTATTTTTTTTCACCTGTAAAAAGATGGATTAATTTGGGGATAAGTATACACCATGGTAACGTTGCCATCATTAAGGCCATAAATATATCCATCACCTCCCATGGTTTCCTCCTATCCCCAAGATGATGATGATAATGATGTATGGTAAGAATATTTAACATAAGACATACCTTCTAGAGCAATTTTAAGTATACAATTCTTAAGCAGGTCTTCGGTTAATACATTTGTATTGCAATATTCTTGTCAGAGACCCTTCTCTCACCAATTTCTTTTCCATCAAGCTTTCAATTAAAAGGCATAAATGAAGAAATGCTCCTTACAATTCTTTCTTGGGGAATATCTCATATGAGACTTTGAACACTGTACTCCATAGTTCACACTGATTCATTTCTTTTACTTATAGTTCTTGTAAGTATCATTTGGAGCAGAGATTCAGTTTGAATTCAGAAAGATTACATTGAAAATGTATGCCTGGAAATAAAAGCACGGAGTTTAATTAAACTCATGGATTAGGGATGAGGATGGAGTTATTTAACAAATATGAATGTGTTACTGAATGTCTTTGAATTTGGTTCAATCAGTTAGCTTGTGTTCTGAGATGTTTTACTGTAATTGGTAATAGAAACTTGGAGGAAGCAATGTTAAAGTAGACACACAAATGAGAAACAACTCAAAACAGACTCAGAAGCCAGTAGCCATCAATGCAGTTCAGAATGAAAGACAAAAATGTACCTGTGGAAAATTAAATTAAAAAGAATGCTATTTTTCCTAGCAGGGAACAGAACTTTTCCATTTTGCTCCAAGCTATGTATTAGTATGCAAAGAAGCTGGGGGAAATGTCTCATTTCAATGTCTTAGGATGCATCCACAGGTGAGGTGTACATGGAGCATTGCCAAAAACCATTATGAAAGGATCCACATACACAGGAGATATTGAAGTGTAGATGATTGCTGACTCTTATGCAGGGGGCAAGAGAAAATGGAAGATATAGGGAAGCTCCAAATACAGTAAATACAATAGATTTTCACACTCAAGTATTTTTTGTTGTTAGTACGCAATTTTGATATTTACCTTTCTATGGGGAGACATTTGTAAAACGATTTTATAAATATTTAAACATCCATATGAATCTAAATTATATAACAATATTAGAGGCGCCTGGGTAGCTCAGTTGGTTGAGGGTCCAACTCGTGGTTTCCTCTCAGATCACAATGCTTCAGTTCACGAGTTTGAGCCCCGCGTTGGGCTCTGAATTGGCAGCACCAAGCCTGCTTGGGTTTGTCTCTCTCTCTGCCCCTACCCTGCTTGCACACTCGCTCTCTCTCGCTCTCTCTCTGTGTCTCTCTCAAAATAAATAAATAAGCATTAAAAAATAAATTCTAAAATGACATTGCAAATTAAATTATAAATCTTTTGTGGAAGTGCTCCCTACAAAGATTGAGCCTTTTCAAAAGTACCACACCATTATTAGCCAACGTTTTCCTTTTAATCTGATAAACCTTATAAATTGTATTTCAGCAGAGACCATCGGGACCTATTGGAGGGAAAACAAATAACTAGCTTTTGAAACCTGTACAAATTATTTCCTGAATGTGTCCAAGAGCTGTTAAGATCTTGGATTCCTTATAATTCATATGCTGATATTATCTACCTTCAGACTAGCTTAAATCATGATGAAAATACAACCCAAATCTAGTGACATATACACAATGATATGAGGGTTGACTCTGAGAACAACTAGAGTCTTAAATCAGACCAGGTGTATATCCTTAGGCTTTGGATGCTTTAATCATTATCAGCTTCAATGACATACAGAAGGCAGGGAGTCATTTCAACGTTAGGCTAAATATGCTGGCCCTGATGACATGGGGATCCTAAACATGGTTAAGTTACTATTTTATTTATAAAATCAATGTCATTTCATTTACCATTTAGAGTTTTCCAGATGGAGTTAGATTTTGTAGAGAATCTTCTGTTTACACATTTTCTAAAAAAATAGTGGATTTCCTTGCACCTATCTTTATGAGATTGGTGTCCTATCATTGGATAGGAAAAATAAAAATCTTTTCAGCCATTAAAAACATTTATGACAAATATTTATTGACCTGGACTTATAAAGAATGGAACTGACCACTTCAACCAAGTTTTTAATTTTCATGCCTCTCTGATAATTAAAAGAAAATGCTGTCAATACATATTCAAATAGCCACATTTTACATGTATTCAGATATACTTTAAGCTATATCATATGTTATAAATAAATAATACTGCGTAATAAATAAGTGAACTAGAAGACAAAAGTACCTTCTTTGTCATCAGGTAAATTAAGCAAGGTGTGTGTGTGTGTGTGTGTGTGTGTGTGTCCATTAAACATGCATTAATTGCATGAATTTTCCATGCTAATCACAGACTTTTCTACTGAGGGGCTTATAGTTTAGTAAAGGCAGCAGGTAAATAAATGGAACATTTTATGGGAATGAGGCAAAAGCTATGATAAGGGGAAATGTAGGAAATACTTCCTACGGGAAAATCTGACTGGGGTTATAATAGTTATGTTGAACACTCAAGGGCAAGTGTACAAGTAAGGCTGCTAGCGAGGGGTTTTTGAACAAGCAGCAGCTTTTAAAAAGCCTTCTCAAATAACATTTTTAATGACGATAGACTAATAGCAGCTTTATTTTTAAGAAAGGGGATAAAAAGTACGCTTTTAACATAAGAGCAAGCTATTAATAGCCTAGAGCTTAATTTTTTTACATTAATTTATGACATGGGTGTTTTCTTTTTGATTTCTCCCATTAACATGCTAGAGATTTTAAGTTCCTCGCCAGGTTTAGCAAACCATTTTCAAAGTTTGCATTCTGTTTTGTAGCTTTGTACATCAACACAGTAACAAGAATTGAATCATTCTGAAAGTCGTTTTTTTTTTTTTTTTTTTTTTTTTTTTTTCTGTTTGTTTCATTCTGCTGGGTCAAATAATAGCTAGATATAAGTTTTGTTATTGTTTTGCTAACGTTATTGTTCAAATATATTATTTATGTGATTTGAGTTAGATTTATTGCAGTTGGGTATTTTATACTTTATCCTCTGGTGTAAGCACTTCTTAACATTTTTTGTTTGTTTCACACACCTATGTTTGCACATAATGATGGTGATTTTATAATCTGCCATTCAAACCAGTACATTTTGGGGAGGAAGAAAAGGGCAGTATGAATAATTGACTGTGATGCCAGATATAATCTTTGACTGGCATGGATGAATTTATAGCACCCTATATCACAACTTTAAGCAATACTCTAAATATTTAACCCTCACTTTATCTAGAATTTAATCTGTTTTTAATTTTTTTAACGTTTATTTATTTTTGAGACAGAGAGAGACAAAGCATGTATGGGGGAGGATCACAGAGAGAGAGGGAGACACAGAATCTGAAACAGGTTCCAGGCGCTAAATTGTCAGCACAGAGCCGTCGCGGGGCTCGAACTCACGGACCACGAGATCAGGCCTGAGCCGAAGTCGGACGCTTAACCGACTGAGCCACCCAGGCACCTCTATTTTTAATCTTTTTAAAAAAGGTATGATTGGGGCGCCTGGGTGGCGCAGTCGGTTAAGCGTCCGACTTCAGCCAGGTCACGATCTCGTGGTCCGTGAGTTCGAGCCCCGTATCGGGCTCTGGGCTGACGGCTCGGAGCCTGGAGCCTGTTTCCGATTCTGTGTCTCCCTCTCTCTCTGCCCCTCCCCCGTTCATGCTCTGTCTCTCTCTGTCCCAAAAATAAATAAAAACGTTGAAAAAAAAATTAAAAAAAAAAATAAAAAAGGTATGATTATGCTACTACTTGGTTAAATGATTGTTTTTAAATTCATATTGATCGAGTTCGATTTTATTTTTCTTCTGTTAAGAATGCTCATAAATCAGAAAAAGAGAATTGTATACATATATACAATTATTATGGTCCATTAATCTAAAGTGGTAAAACCAAATCTTTTGGAGTTTATTTGACCTTCAGAGAATATGTTCTGTATGTTAATTGATATATGAATCTCACCTCCAATAGTGTTTAACATTGTGCTCCTGAAAAAATGTTTAAACTTCAAGATGCTAAACTTCTTTATTTGTAAAATAAGGATATCAAAGCCTACCCTGCTAAGTTTCTGCGAGGATTAAATGAAATATCATAAAATATAAAAAAATATGCATGGTACTTTGTACATTATAGATGTGTTGTATATAGTACTTTATTTTCTTCTAATCATAAATATTAAATTGACAGATTTCAAGTTTGATATATTGATAAATTGCATGAAATAATTTTGCTTTATGTTTCACATTATTTTCATATAGATATCTTATAAATCTGTACAAAATAACAATTTCTATTTCTACAATTTTGAAAGCTATCTAAAGTTGTTATTCACTTGTTCTGGTTTTCATGTTGATTCTTGAACTCCAAGGTCAAATGCTTTCGTATTTTCATTTGTCAACTTATTTAGAAAACTTTGGCAAATGTATTTTATCCTTTGAATCTCTACACAAATTTCTATCTTAAGAGTATGTAGACTCATTTGTAGAATAATATAAGCCTTGGGGCGCCTGGGTGGCTCAGTCGGTTGGGCGTCCGACTTAGGCTCAGGTCATGATCTCCCAGTCCGTGAGTTCGAGCCCCGCATCCGGCTCTGTGCTCAGAGCCTGCAGCCTGTTTCAGATTCTGTGTCTCCCTCTCTCTCTGACCCTCCCCCATTCATGCTCTGTCTCTCTCTGTCTCAAAAATAAATAAATGTAAAAAAAAAAAGTTAAAAAAAAGAATAATATAAGCCCTTAATTAAAAAAAAAATATAGGATTAAAATTTAGACTTTGCTTTTAAGAGGAATCAATTTTCTTTTCAGGAAACTTATAGGGGAGAAATCATATACACCTCAAAACCAGTGTAAATGTGTTATCTTCAGTGACTACAATACTTAATTTGCAAAGAAGTTTTTAAAAATAGAATCAGGATTATATAGTTGATCAAGGTGAAGAGATGGCCACAAACAACTTTAAAGTGGTAATATTCTGTTCTTTATCAAAAGTTAAGAACAAATCTTTGATTATAATTCTCCTTCTATTCAATGTAAAGAAATAAAGTCTGTCTGTTATCAAATTTACTGGATGCATTTCTTATGTATGCTCACCTAAAATGAAACTTCTATTTCTAAAAATTAAAGTTTTGTATAGCGTATCTCAGATAAATGTGAACAATTATAAAATTTGGTTCCCATAGGAGAATGACAATTTATAAATTATACTTATTTAGATGTAAATGACATTAACAATAAAATTATGGATCATCATTATCATTATTTTGTTTAATTTTTTAATGTTTATTTTTGAGAGAGAGAGAGAGAGACAGAGCATGTGTGGGGGAGGGGAAGAGAGAGAGGCAGACACAGAATCCAAAGCAGGTTCCAGGCTCTGAGCTGTCATCACAGAGCCTGACTCGGGGCTCGAACCAATGAGCTGTGAGATCATGACCTGAACTGAATTCGGATGCTCAACCAACTGAGCCACCCAGGTGTTCCTCATCATTATCATTATTATGATAAGGTTAGCTAAAGTAAACTGCTAGTCTTCAGTGTAAAAACCAAAGCCAGTATTGTTATTTTTGTCACTGAGAATATATTGTTTCTCCTTATAATTGTTTAAGAAAAGAGCGTTTCTGAACATTTCTGATCCTAAAACATAGAATTTTTTTATTTGCTTTATTTTTGAAACCTCTAGCCATTTTATATTTTTGCATGACTATCATCTAATCCCTCTGTCTTTCTTTTCCTCTCATTAGACACGTTCTTCCAATGTCTTATTTATCTAGTGATGTTGTATATGGTTCATCATTCAATGAGAAATTAATTTTTATGCTATTTTCTATAACTGATATTTTGTTTCCTTTTCCATTGGGATATCTGTTTACAGACTCAGAGACAGAATTTCCAGGAACCTCCAGGCTAGTTCTCCAGTTAGCTCTTATTTTTGATTGGGGAGAGCTGAGGTGATTTAAGAAGTATGGTGGACAAAGGATGTGAGGTGGTGACAGATTTAGGACAATGTTTAGATGTGAGGAGAAGTAATCTGGAGAAGAAAACATCTGAAGAACTTCCTATATGATTGCAAAGTGAATAGGATTTTTCAGATCATGCAAGTAAGAGGTACTATGTTTTCATACTTAAGACAATCAAGGACTTGGCAAGATCTCCACAGAGAAGGGCTTTATGTGCATACAGGGAAGCCAGACAACATGCCAGGTCCCTCAACTTGGACCAGTATTCTCTTGTGTAAGTCTGGTATTAAACTCAAAAGCATCCACTGTCAGTGGGGCAAGAAGTACTGTATACGGGGCCAACTTCTTGAGTGTACAACCTGGATGATTGTACAAGACCCAGCTCTAGGAGGGGCATCATGTTGGGTTTAATGTTATGATGCTGCTATCTTGATTTTTTTCAGAGTTCTGGGGGAATTTATTGAGAGTGTCTTTCATGTACCAAAAGGCTGCACCATTGCAGGTGTCACGGCTGGTGGTCCCTTTATTTCCACTAGCTGGTGGCCAGACTGCAACAACCGCCATAACAGCAATGAAATCACCATTATAAACTCACAAGATGCTAAATTTCTATCCACCGTATTCACATCCCTGGTTTCAGTTTAAAGTTTTTCATGTGTCTTCTTCACCAGGTCAGCAAATTCATCAATTATCTTATTTTGTTCATCCAGCACATTAACAATTTCCTGCCCCATTTGTTTATGGTGATTTTTGATAAAAGAAAGGACCTCAAGGCCTACATCCTGTTCTTAGATAATTTTCTGGTGCCGTTGGAGGATTTCATCAAAACTCAAGCCTCTAGTTTTCCCTGGCTCCTCAAGGAGTCAAAGGTTGGGTACTTCTCCCTTAGCTTCTTTAGTCATCAGAGTGTATCTCCTTCATAAGGATTTCATTGTTAAGTGCCCTCAGCAATGTCTAGGACAACTGGAGAAGTAGAATCCTATGTGGAGAACCAAAGGCCAGGTGCCATTGCACTCTTCGACTGTGCATTTGATGCTTTCTGCTAGCAGCAGAAGACTACAGTGGTCCATGAAGCTCACACCCCACAGTTCGCAGGCACAGGAGACATCTGGGGTTTGGTCATATTATCTCCTTATTGATCTGGGCTGTTAAATGGGTCTGTTCATTTGGTAAAAAGTTACTGAGTTTTCTGTATTTTTGTCTTCGGTGAAAAACAGTTACTGAAATAGGCTATCCTCTGTCTTAAAAAGAGATTAAGAAAAGCTTTATGGAAGTATGGAAGAAAGAGTCTACTCTAGGCTTTAGCCGTGTCAAGAAAGGGTTCATTCAAGTAGTCTCAGAAGCTGGGTAGGAGTCATGGGTAAAGATCAAGTGGTAGAATAATCCAGGTGGCAGGAATAGCGTGAAGAAATGAGAAAGAGGGTAGAGAATGGCAAAATGTTTGGTGTGGCTTCAAGGCTTCAGGCAGGGTCAGGAATTGATAGATTAACAGAGGAAAGACAACCATCTTGAATTTTTAATCATTTTATTATTGAACTTGTATAATTGACATCTGAAGAGACAATGAAGCATGTTCATTGCCATCCTGTTCACATACGGCATTAGCAATGTCTTGTGAGCACAGACTTCCAGTCAACCCTCAGTGTGTTCAAGCAAGTCTCAGCAAATACAAGGGAAAGAAACAACTTAGGTAGATGACTAAATGAATGGGTGACAACAAATTAGAGACTGTACATTTTCTTTGAACCAGAATTTTCTTTGCACACAGAAAGAAGTCAGTAGTGTTCTTTGAAACACCTAAGAAATGTTATCATATTAGTTTTAGCTGTGGAAACCAACTAACTAGCTCTGCTAACTACCCTATTGAGTTGAAAGTGAAGTGAAAAAGAAAGATAGTCCCACTCATAGATTCTTTTACTTTTGGTCATTTATTTTTGTTCAGTAGCAGGGTATGTAAAGCATGTAGGTAGAATATGCATGCATCAAGGAGTGAAGTATAAACAGTTGAGTTAATTTTGTGCAGTGTTTCCACTCTTCTGGTAAGAACAAAATACATATGCATGTCCTGGCTACAAAATACAAATTGTGTAATTTCAGTGATTCTGCATATGAGTTCAATGCTCCTATTTTTGCATTTAAAACTGGCATTTCACCATAACAAAGACAAACAGTAAAATTCATGAAGAAAATTTTAAATTTAAAGTTTTCTTTTTTAGAACATTAATTAACAATAATGATAAAAAGTGACAAGTCAAGAGAGAGATGGTGGAACAAAAAAACAAAAAACACTTTTTTATATATCATCACTTTAACAATATATTTTTTTACCTTTTTTTTTTTTTTTTAATTTTTTTTTTTCAATATTTATTTTTGGGACAGAGAGAGACAGAGCATGAACGGGGGAGGGGCAGAGAGAGAGGGAGACACAGAATCGGAAACAGGCTCCAGGCTCTGAGCCATCAGCCCAGAGCCCGACGCGGGGCTGGAACTCACGAACCGCGAGATCGTGACCTGGCTGAAGTCGGCCGCTTAACCGACTGCGCCACCCAGGCGCCCCTTTTTTTACCTTTTGAACAAGGATCTCCACATTTGCTCTGGCACTGGGTCCAGCAGATTATGTTACCCTGCGGACCTGGACACTAAGCATATCACTATCACCCATTGGACTTAGAAATTTGGGAATCTGTAAATTCCTCAGAATAAACTCAAGGTACTGGAGGCAGAGGAGCTTAATACTACCTGCTGAAATTTTATTTCCTTCTAACTAGGTATGACTGGATCGTAAGGTAGGCTTCATATAATGTTGTGGAGAAATATTTGTTCTAAGCACCTGTGGTATTATGTATTTTTCCAGAGTAGCCTTTAAGCTCCTTGAATGATAAAATGATACTTCTCTCCTCTTAAACTATGTATCAAAGCATGTCCCTGCTCTAGGCATATGCCCTGGGAACCCCTTTCCATTTGTGGTGTGACCTTGTCAACAGATGTTCTCACTAGTGCTTTGTCTGTGCTTGTGAAGAAAGGAGTGCCCAGGAATATACATCTTCCATGGATAGAACCTAACCAATGATGAGGGCATTAACACTCTTAACACCTTTGCAACTGCTTGAGATAACTGTAGTTATTATCTACCTACCTCCAGGGATTCCCTATGGAATTGAGCCAAAATTACTCTCTTTGTGATGTTTCTGATCTCACATACATGGTTGGCTATTTTTCTTTTCCTGCCTCTCTTTCATTTTCTACTGCTTGCTTCTGGAAATATCCTACTAAATTCCTTTTACACACGTCCTTATCTCAGAGTCTGCTTACGAGGAAACTCAAGACTCTCAGAAAAATTAGACTATTTAACAAGCGTAGAAAGCAACTTATAAATGTTTATTGAATTCAGTTGAGAACAGTGTGTGTATAGACAGGTAGAATTCTGTCTATGTTTAAATTTATCACTATAAGTTTTCCTATGAACACCCATGAGTATGATGGAATCTAAGCATTTAAGTGGCTCATTTTATGTTAGGGTTTGTTAGAAATGTGCTGGCTGAATTAACAAAATAAATAGGTATTATTTTCAGTTATTCCACATCCCATACACATATCTTTAATTTTTATGAGTGAGGAGAAATTATACTTTGTATAATTCTGAAGAAAATGTAGGCATTTAATGATTCAAAGGCTTTATATATTTAGTCACGTTTAGCTATAAATAGAAAAATTCAACATTCATCTTCCATCTTTAACAGTTTCTTCCTTTTAAAATATTCATATTATGTAATATGACTTGTAGTGTCTTTGAAGAGATGAAAAGAGAATTGATATAAGCAAGTTTTATGAACATTTGTGACAGAAAATAAGTTTGGTCATAAAGAGGGAAAAATACGAGAACAATTCATTGAAATTATTTAAAAAAAACAAAAATTAACAAGTGGGACTACATAAAACTAAAAAGTTTCTGTACAGCAAAGGAAATAATCAAGAAAATGAAAAGGCATCCTACTAATTGGGAGAAAATATTTGCAAATCATATATTTGATAAGGGCTAATATCCAAAGTATATAAAGTACTCATACATTTCAATAGCAAAAAACAAACAAACAAAAAAAACCAATCCAATTAAAAAATGAGAGGAAGATCTGAATAGACATTTTACCAAAAAAGGTATACAGATTGTGAACAGGTACATCAAAGATGCTCTCAAAGTCACTATTGTCAGGAAAATGCAAATCAAAACCACAATGAGCTATCACCTCACAACTGTTAAAACGGCAGTTATGAAAAAGATAAGAGTATTGGTGAGGATGTGGGGAAAAGGGAACTCTTGTACACTGACGGTGTGAGTGTAAGTTGGTGCAGCCCTGTGGAAAATGGTATGGAGGGACGTTCCTCAAAAAATTGAAAATAGAAATGTCAAATGATTCAGCAATTCCACTTCTGGGCATTTATGCAAAGAAAATAAAAACACTAACTTGAAAAGATGTATATAACCCATATTAATTGCAGCTTATTTATAATAGTCAAGATATGTAAACAATGTAATGCCCGTTAATGGATGAATGATAAATTGTGGTATAGCCATAGAAAAGAATAAAACCCTGCCATGTGACTGCATGGATGGACCTTGAGAGCATTATGCTAAGTGAAACATGTCAGGTAGAGAAAGATAAATACCATATGATCTCTTTTTTAAGTGGAATCTAAGAAAACATATATATATATATATATATATATATATATATATATACACACGTTGAGAACCAAGCTCATAGATCTTGGTGGTTGCCAGAGGCAAGGAGTGGGGGTGGGAGAAATGGATGTATTAATTTCGTTTTTGTTTAGTATAAATGAATAAATACAAAGAAAAAAATAATCAGTATTAGAATTACTTGACCTTGGAGGTGTACTTAATTATATCTATTCAATTATATATATATATTATATATTATATATGTAATATATGATTTGTATTATGGATAGTATATTATGTAACATAGATATTGTATAGCATATGTGCATTATGCATGCATAATATATATAATGCAATAATATATATTATGCATATACAAGTTATATATTCAATTGTATATGTATAAATATAAATATATATGTATTTTTTGTATATATATTTTTGTATATATTTTTGTATTATATTGTGTGCAAATTGTATATGTATATATTTGTATAAATTTGTATAAATTGTATATGTATATAATTGAGAGGAGGGAAATAAAAGAATTGAGAGACCACTTAAGCACTTTTTTTTAAATCCATCACAAAACTCTACTTTTATGTGTGTTTCTCCATATTTTCCCTATATCAGATGATACAGAAACATGAAATTCAATTACATAAACAGTTTTTATAAAGCATTTTCATGGTAAAATATTTTGAAATATTTTATATATATATAATAAACATATATATATGTATGTGTGTGTGTATATATATATATATACACACACACACACATACATACATACACACACACACACACATATATTTCCTTTACCAATATCAGGTCATCTTTCTATTTTTTCACTTTAAACTTAGGGTGTAGTCAAGTTAATAAAACTGGTTTAATTAGTAAATTAAGAGCTATTGGAGGCATTGTTTTATTTAGCTTTTGAAGTCATCCCAGTGATATGTGGAATAGTGATAGTTAACATTTTCACTTACTTAACAAATTTTTATTAAGTATTTCTATTAAGTTTTATTAAGTATACAATATGTTCCAGGAGTTGCTCTAAAGAATAATGAGTAATTTTTCCGAATAATGAGAAGTGAAAAGAATGGTTTCAAAAATAGTATGATTGGTGAGGGGCTATGCAATTCTCCCTAATCCCAAATGTTTTATCTAATCTATAATAAAAACTAATTATATTTTATTCCCGTGGCTCTAACTCTTCCTAGTTTTTAGGAGTCGTTACTTAAAATACTATAATTCCTTTAAAAGATAAAATGTAAAGCATATATCAGTGAGTATAATGCAGCGTTCATTCAGGACAAGAAGGCAAAAAAGGTCACTCGGAGATAATTGGGATTCCAAGGGAGGTAATCGGTACCGCAGGTAAATTTGTCAATTTGCCATTTGGCCTGTGAGCAGCCCGTTCTTTTTCAAGGTGATGAAGTGTGTTTCTGTGTGTGTGTATACGTGTAAGGTGAGGTAACTTTATCTTTTCAACTCTAACTTAAACTACATATTTTGTAGATATCAATTTTGTTGATGTCAATTCTCTTTATCACTTATTGATAAGCAATTTAGAAGTTAAGAATACTAAATGATAATCTTAATACTAAGTAACACATATTATCTTTTCCACATAGAGCTTAATGTTTTTACCAATCTGTGAAGCATACCTTATAGTTCTCTGATAAGTAATATGGTTAGTAAACAAGTAAAAATATGAAAAGATGACCTTTAAGAACTTTCAGCAGCTTTAATTCAATGGCAGTACAATTTATTTAACCTTTTAGAAAGTACTCATTTTTTGACACTGACTTTACTTTTCAAAGTTATATAGTCAGTATGTTAGAAAATGTAGTTTATTCATAAGCTCGTCTACATAGTGCAAGATTTAAGTTATAGTTTGTTTAAATTTCTAGAATAAATTATAGTTTATGTACATAATTTTTATTTAAATTATATTAATACAGTTAAATCATATATCCAATGACTATATTACTGGTTATACATGTGCATATGTAAAATACATATATGGTATTTTATGTTATATATTATGCATATATTCTTATTGTATATATATGATATGTAGCATAAAATACATACAGTAAGAAAATATGTAAGCATATAAATATGTAAAATATAAAATATGTGTATAAGTAGGAAAATAATATATATATATGTATATTTATAGCTCTCTCAACTTTTTTCTTGTTGAAGAAAAGATATTGAAAAAAATATTCCTGTTTCTCCCTTAGAGTTGAACCCTCAAGGTCAAAAACTGTCTTATTTTATGTTCATTTCCACAACCTAACACAGTATCTGCTTAAATTAGGAATTTCATAAATGTTCATACAATGAATACAATTTGAAACAAGTCACATCGATTGCCCCATATGTTCTTATGTGAAAAGTGAGGAGAGCAGTGATTTGAAGTGGCTTAGATCAGAATGACAAATATTTTAGCAATTCATAGTAAAAGAGCTGAGGGCAGTGAATATCAAGTTTAGAAAATAATGACACATTTGCAGTATTACTCAAGCCTATTTAGAACATATTGTACCTCAGAGAAGCAAGTTGCATGTTAACTGTATTATATATGTTTGTATGTCTATATCTAGTCATCTTTATATAGTCCAAATAAAGATCTCATATTCAGATATTTAGACACTATATGAGTGGCAATTTGATACATAGCTAAAATATTTTTCAATTTGGATTTTATTTTAAAAATCAGGATATTATAGAAATTTCTTTAGATATTGTGTCTCTATCTTTTAGTAGTTACTCTGATGTGCTTAGATGATCCGTATTTTTGCTTCCACTCTATAAAGTTTTTTTCTCATATTTAATATAATTAAAATATTTCAGAGATAGTATAAGTGTGGCAGGAGATATCTGCTCCTTAACTTCCCCCATAATTTTAATGTATATCTTAAATTATTGCAATTTTATAGTAAGTATCCTAATTAAAATAGTTGCATTTTACCTGATTTATTATACTCCAGAATTATTGCTTGTAGTAAAGATGACTGAGATCTTTGGTTCATACGACGACTTTTATTGCTATATTTTTCTTACTTGTACTTTAAGCTTATCATTAATTGGTTTTGAACACCTTCACTATTTGGGAAAAAATTGGCTATTGATTTTTTAATGCATAAAATTGATATTGCATTCATAGGAGGGGAAGGGAAAAGGTGAGTCTTAAAACCTACAGACTCTAATAAAAATGTCCGATGATAGCTTCTCCTTATTATAGGATGATTAAACTCAGCACTTTAGAACAATGTGTTATTCTCCTTCTTTATTATCCTAGGAACTATTTTAAAAAAATAAGTGTCATCAATTTTTAAGATTATTCCAAAATATATGGAAGGAATCCTACTGGTAATATTATTCCTACTATTTCAAATACTATAATTTTCAATAATCAAATAATTATCAATGGGCTATTTCTGTTATTACATTTACTATTTCTTAAATATAAATTTAAAGAGAGTAATTTTAAAAGAACAAGATTGGAAATTATTGGAGAATGTCCCACTAGAGAAATGAAATATTTTAAAAATGTAGGCAGTGTATACATCCCTTTTCTCCTCATACTGAGCAAATGGACCGTTCTGGTTTGACCTTTACCATCACCCAATGTTTACCTGGCATTTGAGATATTAATTGGATTCAACAGAATTTGCTCATTACCTGAGTAGACTTTGGATAGTTAAAAAATATGCATTTGGGTTTAGGCCTGTTCAATCTAAACAATATTGTGTGTAGGATTTTGTTTAACATTTCATAAGCATCTTGTTCAAATTTTTCATGGATTTATCTTACAGTATAACCATTATTTTTTCCTAGTCAATTCACTCTTCTCTTTTTTTTTTTAATTTTTTTTAATGTTTATTTATTTCTGAGACAAAGAGAGACAGAGCATGAGTGGGAGAGGGGCAGAAAGAGAGGGAGACACAGAATCCGAAGCAGGCTCCAGGCTCTGAGCTGTCAGCATAGAGCCCGATATGGGGCTGGAGCTCACAAACTGTGAGATCATGACCTGAGCTGAAGTCGGAGGCTCAACTGACTGAGCCACCCAGGCGCCCCAACTCTTCTCTTAAAGTTATAGTGTCTCCATGCTACCCAATGTCCAGGGGCTCTAGGAATCCTGCAGAAGAAACTCAATATCAAATCTCGCTTCTTCTCATAAGTTCTTGCTATTTCTCTCCTTTTTCCAAAGGAAAGTGTACAAACACTGAAGAGGCAGGCACTAATTATGGGTCTGATTATATAATGAGAAATTAGGAACTAAAGTGAAACAAAGAGACAAAGTGAATCCATTACTGCATACAAATACACACACACACACACACACACACACACACACACACAGGTGCACAACCAGCAAATTCGGAGTAGGCATGGTTATGTTTTCAGGAAAAATACCCAATAAGATCTACAATTAGCAAACCAGGGACGGAAACTAGTATATTACATCAGAATTCTATTTATTTTAAACCATGCAATGATGTATATAAATGAAATTACATCATCTTCATTTTCTGAACATAAAACAATGCATTAAAACATGTTTTGTTAATCACGTAAGTTTACTCTTCAGTGATGATTTGATCAGAAACACGAACATAATTGTAGAAGTAATTCTATAGTGATTATTAAGTAATATTAAAATGAAGTTATATCTGCCCACATTTATCCTGATTCAATCATCATTTATTCAGTCATAAACTTGCATGTCAAACAATTATTGGTTGAAAGCCTATTATGTATCAAGAAGTGTATATTAAGTGTTATGTTTGCATAGAGTGAAAAAAAGATGTACTCTTTTTTAAGTCTAGTGCAGGTAAACACACACACACATACAGACAGAAAGGGACATAAATATTAAACACGGCATTAAGCACATACACAAATACACATAGGTGTATGTATAAATGCATTTAGGTAGAAAACATCAAGAAAGCCACTTTGAAGAAGCGACATTTAAGCTGAGAATCAAAGAATAAGGAGAACTCAGCCAGACACAGATCTGGGATTTGAAGAGAGAGCTAGTCTACTTGTTATCTCAGAGAAACTGTAAAATTATAATACTCACAAGTTTCAAGTGTTGGAAACCATTTCAGGCAACTATACCAATCTTTTTCCAAATGAATGAAGACATTATTAAAGAAAATAGTGCTCATCAATGCTGTCAGAATAATATTAGAAACCCTAGCTTTATGTCAAGTATAAATCAATCCTTTCAACACATACGTCTTCCAAAAATCTCCAAGGCAACACAAATCCATCAAAAGTAGTAGTGCCAGGGAATGCCTGGAGGGCAGCCATTTTATTCTGTAGGTTTAAAGAAGAAACTGCAAGTGTGTATGAGAAGTCTGACTTACTCAGCATTGACAAAATGAGACCAATAAAAGTTGGGCATCTTCATGCTCTCTTTCAGATGACTAAATTTCTTTGGCTTCAAGCTCTTAGTAGGTTTAACCAGATGTGTCACTGCTCTCAGAGCCTGCTGTTCCTGGAGGACATTTGATTGCTGCTGAGATGTTCAGTTTTGCTGATTCTGTCCATCATTCACATCGGGTACCTCAAACTCTGGATTATTTCATCCTAATGACTGTGAATTCTTTGTTCATTTGAATCTCAGGCAGTTAATTCATTGGCTTAAATAGTGTCTCCATTTTATTCGTGAATCAAAGGCAGCTTGAGGAGATGAAGAAGACAAAAATATACAAATAAAGTGTAAGAAAGAACTATGAGTTTACAATCATGAAATATTAGTGCTGGAGAAAATTGTGAAACGTTCTAAGGGAAGTATTATTTCAACATACAGTGTCTCATGCCAGATTAGCCAAGATGTTAGCTAGGAGAAACAAGATTAAACCAAGATTTTTTCAGTGGCAGTTTTGGGAAGGTTGCACCCCAGAGACACCATTATCTGACTCAAAGGTTAACAGATTATGGTCTGTGGACCAGAGTCACTCTCCTGCCTTTGTTTGTAGTGCAGTTTTATTGGAGCACACTCATACTTATAACTTTTTACCTATATTCTAAGGTTCTTTTCCAACAACACTTTAAGTAATTATGGCAGAGATTGCGTGGCCTGCAAAGCCTAAAACATTTACTGATTTTCCTTTACAGAAGAAGTTTGCTGACTCCACATCTAACCCATAATTATTATATAAATAATTGTGCTCAACTTCAACTTTCCCAAAGATACTTTGAAATATGTTGTTGTCATGGTAATTATCTTGGGTTTTGATGATTATCATAAAACTACAAACTGTCATGGTTGGAAAGGGCTATGTAGGACATCTAATTCAACTCCCACTGAATGAAAAATGCCTTTTATTTCAGTTCTGACAGATGCCAATTTAAGTTTTGCTTGAATAACTCTACTGAAGGGAATTAGGGTACCTGCTAGAGCAGTATACTGCATGGATGGACAACACTATTTGTTGGAGTAAACTCCCATGTTTTCAATCATATCTGATATTTGTAAACTTTATTGATTATAGTCCAGTCTGCACACACATCAGAGAACAAATAACAGCCTCCACACACCAGCCTTTCAAGGGATTTCACATTCTTATGTGGTAAATCACATTCATCCTTCTATTTTCTAAGAAAGCACATTCCGTTCATTCATTCGGATCACATTAACACTCTGGTAGTGTTCCCTGGATGCCATCTTAATTGGTGAGATACGTATTTTATTTTATTTATTTTATTTTACTTATTTTATTTTAATTATTATTTTTTTTAATGTTTATTCTTGAGGGGAAGAGAGAGAGAGAGTGTGTGTGTGTGTGTGTGTGTGTGTGTGTGTGTGTGTGAATGGGGGAGGGGCAGAGAGAAAGGGAGACACAGACTCCAAGCCAGCTTTAGGCTCTGAGCTGTCAGGACAGAGCCCGACTAGGGGCTTGAACTCAGGAGTCGTGAGATCATAACCTGAGCTGAAGTCAGACACTTAACCAACTGAGCCACCCAGGCGCCCCTATGAGATATGTATTTTAAATGTAGCACCCGGAATTTGAAAAATACCAGCTTTGTACAATGTATATACCCTTTCAGTAATATTCGACAAATTCCTTAATATCTATGTATTATGATTATTAGAACACATGTCACATGGTGGTATTGTGGAAATAAAGTAAGTTAGTATCTTCTATGCTAAGTGCACTGGCATAAACATAGTAGCCATTCAGCCAGTGATAGTTCTTTCTCTAGCATTTCCCTTTCTTTTAAGAATTGTTTTGCATATGAAAAAAAAATTAGGGCATTTGCCTCATTGCAAAGTACTTCATATTCTGTTAGGGAAAATTAGTACCTAACCCAAATAACTGCAGTGCAACAAAATATGTTCCCCATTATAGGGTCCTAGAAAATAGAGTAAATATGTTTTAAATAGATGAAGAATTCAGATGAGTTTTATGGAAGGTCTTAGATTTAATAATCTATGCTCTTTTTTACGTTCCCAAAGTAGGTAGCTTAAAAATTCATTTTCTAAAATATTTCAGAAGAAAAAAAATCAGCTTTTTATGTCTTGTTCAATAAATATTGTGTTGCTTCTGGGATCTAATGAAAATTGTATATTATAATCATTTGTTTGATGACAGTGTAAGCGCAGCTTAAGATGTAGAATGGCTTTTTGATGTGGCTTCCAGCAGTTTGTGAACTCATTCTTACCATAATTAAATACCTTTTAAAGTGATAATAGCTCCTTCAGATTATAGTTATTCTTTAGACCAGTAGAGTTATTTGCTCAGTATCCAGTATCTTCAAAAGCTAATGAATTTTTCAAACATATTAAACATATTCTAAGAGTTATGTTCTACAGTGAAAGAAATGGCCCCAGTGGCAAATCACTTTTTATTTAACAATTACCATTTCCTCAGTTCAGTTTAATTTTTTTTTTCTTTTGCATTTTTAACATTTTGGATAATTAAAAAAAATATACTAAGAACTACATTTGTATGTATCGGTAAATCTGTTCACAAAGACACAATTCTGTCAGGTTTACTAAGTGCTTTTATTGATGCCAATTATGTTCAGGGAGTGGAAGAAAGTGTTAAGGAGGAAAGGAGAGGGATCATTGTAGGTGAAAATTTTACAATTTTATTAAAAAAGCTGTTGATCATTTTGCATATTTGATAATACCTGCCCATATCACTAAATCTTTTTTTTATCTTTAGCTTTTTTGACAATTTTCAGTGTGACATAGAAATGTCATCAAATCAAATAGTAATGCTAGCTGTGTGTGTAAAAAAGATAAATCAATGAAGTTATTATGTCATAAAGCAGAGTATATCCAGTCAAGAAATCAATTATATAATTTTCTGTGTTTTACTGCAAAAATCCTCTCTTATTGTGAGAATTATATCAAGTTATATATGATTAGAAGAAAGAGATCAAATTGAAAAGATTAGAGGAGTTTTAGATTTTATTGATGTTATATCAAGCAGTACATCATGGGAGTAAGGATGTGGATGTCTTCCATTGGGTTCAAAAGTGGCCTTTCTAATGAGCACTTATTTAAAATAGAGACGTTCTGCTTTATTTCACTTTAACTTTTCATTAAATGTTTCCACTTTAATTTTCCTCTAATTATCATAAATTGAGACATTATTAGGAGAGATCTAATCAGTTTTCTTTGCCCCTAATACATAGCTCTTTGTCCATAAAATATTTTCTTACTTGTCCTTTTTATTTTTTTAATGTTTATTTATTTTTGAGAGAGAGAGAGAGAGAGAGAGAGAGAAAGAGAGAGAGAATGAGTGGGGGAGGGGTAGAAAAAGATTGGGGGATAGAGGATCTGAGCAGGCGCTGCACTGACAGCAGAGAGCCTGATGTGGCGCTAGAACCCACAAACTGTGAGATCAGGACCTGAATCAAAGTTGGCTGCTGGGCCACTCAGGTACCCACCACCCTCGTTTGTCCCTTTTAAGCTCTTCACACCTTGTGACATTTCAATAGACAAATTGGCTTTAACTGAATTAATTAGTTTCTCTATCATATTCAGCATCAGTAGATTAGATAAGTAATCAAAGTGAACTGACCCTGTATATTAACATATCATACTCACTGAGCAGTTAATAAATATTGTCTCCCCTTCTGGGAATAATATATATATATATATGTTTTATATTTATTCCTGGGTATTTCCTATCTTCCTAAGGTAGACTTTCCATACACTGAGATAATATTCAATAGATTTGATGGTCTTTATGGTAGGGAAACTGACTGATCAGGTAGAATGTAATTTGGCCATCAACCCATCATACTGGATGCTGACAGAAATACCTTTCAAAACAAAACTGGCCAAACAAGCGGCGCCTGGGTGGCTCAGTCATTTGAGTGACCAACTCTTGACTTAGGCTCAGGTCATGATATCACAGCTCACTAAATCCAGCCCTGCATTGGGCTCTGCACTGACAGTGTGGAGCCTACTTGGGATTCAATCTCTCCCTCTTTCTCTGTGCCTCTCTCTCTCTCTCTCAAAATAAATACATAAACTTAAAAGAAAATGGCTAAATACAGGTAGTGTCACTAGGTCCAGGAATCCTACTTAAGAATCCTGATTTAAGAAAAAGATGAAAGCCATACTGTCCAAAATTACATGACATCTTTTAATTAAAGAAGGTAAACCAACAGTATGTAATATTTCTGAATGCTGTAAATAAGAAGATAGTACTCCAGCTTTGGGCACTTTATGCAAAGAACCAACATTTCTGCTGGAAAACAAAACAAAACAAAACAGATATGATGACAAAAAAAAAGATATTTAACAAGTATGGAATGGGCAACACACAATCATAATATATACTGGCTATAGTATGAAGTCAGGTTCTGAAAATCCCTTGTGGCAGACAATAATCTTTTAATGGTTGAATTATAATGGAAGCATTTAATAGGTCTCAAAAGAGTATTCCAGGCAACTGATATAGTTGGTGGGGACCTTGGGGGCCCAAAAACAATAGCTATTTGTTAGCTAATACAGAAGTACTTAAGTAGATTAAAAATCAAAATGGCTGTAACAATTTCTGTTCTACCCTCAGCATGCAATACAACACTTAATTTTCACAACTACACTGAGAGCTACATAATATTAATACCAATTTACACATAAAATGTGACTCCTAGAAAAGCTGAGTGACTTTACCATGGCCACACAGTAGTGTCAGAGATTTTAAATCCACATCCTTTAGATTCCAAAGTGAGAGGAAAAATTATCCCAAGTAACTCTCCAGGTTTTAATAATGGATTTAATTTCTCACCCATGAAAACTTAAATTTTATATGAGCACAAACGATTGGAAGTGCATTAAATTTTATATTAACAGTGTTTATCTTTGACTTATAGGGTCAATGTCACATTGTGTTTATCTTATATTCTTCTGTACTTTTTCACATATTCTAACTGGATGCTATATTTACTCATATTGAATATAAATGTATAGGGTTTGGAGTTGCCACAGGAAGAAAAAGTGAGAAAAATACTGGTTACATCTCCATATTTGGGCCAATAAAAATATTTATGATCAAATAAAAAAGATATCTCTCTTTCATTCTGACTCATTTACTAATTAGTATACATGCTCCTATGTTAACTGGTAAAAAATAATTATGAGCAACTGAAACTTGGAAGTATACTGTGGAACTTTTGAAACTACATGACCAATGTTTCAAAAGAGGCTGTTTTTATTTCTCATAATATGTTAAATGAAATAAGCCAGACAGAGAAAAATAAATACTGAAAGATATTACTTATATATGGAATCTCAGGAAAAGCACATAAATTATGTGAAAATATACATAAATATGAATATACATGTATTTCTATATACATGTATATATATACATGAATATACATGTATATCTATACTTATATAGGGATTTTGAGGTCACTATTTTCCCAAATTGCTATTTCCCAAATTGATTAATTTTCCCAAATTAACAGACATATTTCCTTCAGCCCAAATTTTCAGATCCCTTGTGAAGGCCAAGGAGAATAGGCATAGTGAAGTAGTTACATGTTAGACTTTCTATGAAAACTACCCAAATCTCTGAGGTCCAAACTCTGTTTTACTCCTATACAAGCATTTACACAGTCTGTAGAGTACAAACCACATTAATTCTATCTGCCCACTCTTATGAAGCCCAAAATATCGTTTACACTCAGCCATGCAGAAAACCCAACCACAGTTTGATTCAGGAGAAACAGAGATTTTCATTTATAGAGGAGGAATGGGAAATCATATTTAAATATCCAACTGTCTAGAATCTTTGTCTAATAGTAATCATTTTATCAAGCTTTCTGGGTGTTCATATTTCCAGTGGTCAACATTTTTGTTTGCATCATAATTAACAATAAAATACATATAGTGCAGCAAAAAGTTGGAGGTACTCGCTTCTACTTTGGAATTCTCTCATGGCTATTATGCCAGACATTCATCGCCCACTTAGGCACTTATTTTGTTTTTCTTGATGTCTGAAATTTGTATGACAAAATTTTATTCCAGGAAAATATAGGACTTTTTGCTGCAGAAATATATGTTTACCTATTACAGAAAGATTTGGGCTTTCTTTGCACAAAACTTCAGAGTTAACATTTTTTCCTTATACCACCAACAGCTATCATATAACATAAGAGGGAGTCAGCCAAAAAAAAATGGGTCCTTTTTCTATTCATCCATCCCATCTGGGTTTCAATCAGTTCTCTAAGGTTCTCCATCCTTGCTTCCAAAATGTCAGTCTCCTAGACCTGTAAGGTCAGAGAGAGGTAATTCTCCATATTTATTGCATTATTTTGTTCACTATATAAGAGATGCATAGCTAGAGTTTAGGCTTATAGGAGAAACATTATAAATAAAAGTCTTGGAAAGCTAATATTCTAAGATTTAAAACTCTTATATAAATAAATATCCATGAACTAATGGATCAAGGTGTTTTTTGTTGTTATTTCGCTCAGAAAGAGAAAAACTGAACAGTATCTTGTTCTCGTATTTGGGGCCCAATTAACTTCATTACGTTTGACAATTTTGCATAGAAATTTATTCTATGTAAAATATATTTTCTCTCCTAATATAGAAACATTACTTTGATTTTAATTTATTATCTGTATTTGTAATTGTCTGCTTTGACTTTGCAGAAGTACACAGTTAAAAGGTACAAGGAGGTGTTGAACCCATTTCACGGAACTCATATACACATTTGATGTTTTAACATAGAGAAGTATGACAGATACTATAATCATATTAAATTAAAATACCACCAAAACATAATATACTATTGTATATATCATTCAATATTTGGATTTTATCAACCGAATTTAATAATATTGTGAGACAGGTTATATCCAGCTCACCTTCCAGTATCTACCCATTAAGCAACATACCAGCATTGAATCATATGTTGACAGACCTAAATTTGTGCTATTTCCACATTCAATTTGTCTCTTGTTGTTAGCAATGTATATTTTCTGAGTTTCATGAATCAAAGACATATTAGCTGTAAATATGAAACCATTTGCTTCTTCCTGAAATGTAGAATTCACTCTTTCCTTTCCATTTCCTGGTTTTCTGACCTGATACCCAGCTTGGAGTACACTTTACAATAGACTCTATTTTCAATCTGCTAGAACTCAGTAACACATCAAGATCAAATTTTGGAAGCAAGGATTTAGTTGCATGTTTCAATACTCCTTGAAGAAGTGATAAGCTATCTGCCTCAGTAAACTTGTGGGCTGTCCAATCAGACATGGCACTCAAGGAACAAGAGCCTTTTGCTACAGAGATGGAAGGCCTCTCAGGAGATGGCACATTAACTCTTTCAGTTTATGTGGTAGCGAAGTATTTCAAAGTCAGGGAGAGAAGATAAAGTAAAAAAAAAAAAAAAGATTACCATTATATGTGCTTTATGCAAGGTAAAGTACATCAAGAGTTATTTAGGAATTACTACTGATTAATAAAAAAATAATATCATAGAAGATGCTTTTAAATTTTGATGACTAAAAACAATTTGATGATATGACATGGACATGTACTTTATATGAAATGAGGTAGATACTTAATAAAATTCCTATATTTAGAAAAAAAGTTTTACTCATAAATGTGATTTTACTTTAGGAAAAATTGATCATTAGGGTTTTTTCTACTTTCCTCAGGATGTATCTGAATATAATCCTAAATATTTTTTTTTATGAAGTGAGTGTTAGCATATTTTACAACTTTGGTGGTGCTTATTTATTTAGAAATGAAAGGTTTTTGTTTGCTTGATTCTGAAGAATAGATTGTACCTTTAAATTCTGTATAACAGGGGGCGCCTGGGTGGCGCAGTCGGTTAAGCGTCCGACTTCAGCCAGGTCACGATCTCGCGGTCCGGGAGTTCGAGCCCCGCGTCGGGCTCTGGGCTGATGGCTCAGAGCCTGGAGCCTGTTTCCGATTCTGTGTCTCCCTCTCTCTCTGCCCCTCCCCCGTTCATGCTCTGCCTCTCTCTGTCGCAAAAATAAATAAATGTTGAAAAAAAAAATTTAAAAAAAAAATAAATAAAAAAAAAATTCTGTATAACAGAAGGAATCTATTAACATAATACAATTTTAATGTTTTTAAGTGTTTATTCATAAAACTTTTTATTTGAGCTTTTCATGGTTGATTTTAATGAATATTCGTTATAGTTTTACTGTCCATGACATGCCAATTATTCAAAACATTTGTTTTTCATGGGTACACAATCACAGTTTAAAATTATTGTTATGGGGCGCCTGGGTGGCGCAGTCAGTTAAGCGTCCGACTTCAGCCAGGTCACGATCTCGCGGTCCGTGAGTTCGAGCCCCGCGTCAGGCTCTGGGCTGATGGCTCAGAGCCTAGAGCCTGTTTCCGATTGTGTGTCTCCCTCTCTCTCTGCCCCTCCCCCATTCATGCTCTGTCTCTCTCTGTCCCAAAAATAATAAATGTTGAAAAAAAAATTAAAAAAAAAATAAAATTATTGTTATATTGTAGTATATTTCCTTTGAAATAGTTCATCTTTTTGTATGTAGAATTTTTTGCATTAAATTTTGTATTATTCTGGTTTTACAATTTCATGAAGATGTGCTTCCTTTTGTATAGGGCTTTCCACAGCATTATTTAGGTGTGGTTTTGTTTTTAACTGTATTTTGTTATAGGATGACAATTTTCACCACATTACATTTTTGGACAATGTGACTGTAGCCCAAATATAAATCAGCTTTATGCCCTATGCCAATAAAATTATCCATGTATTTTTCTTTATAAATATACCCATGCATGCTTTGTGACTTATCTTGTTTATTTCTTTCCTTGGTGAGTGGTCAGTGAATGCAGTATGTTCTCTAGATGAATTGTCATAATAATAGAATTAATGTCATCATATATTTATTGGTGAATATATTCTCTGTATGTATTTTCATTGTGGTTACCTTAAAGATTACTTAACACATTTTAAAGATATAACACTCTGTTTTATTTTAATTAATTAATTAATTTCTTTATTTTTTAATTTTTACTTAAATCCAAGTTAATTAACATATAGTGTAGTAATGTTTCAGGAGTAGAATTTAGTGATTCATCACTTACATACAATCCAGTGTTCATCCCAACCAGTGCCCTCGTTAATGCCCATCACCCATTTAGCCCATCGCCCCACCCAACACCCCTCCAGTGACCTGTTTGTTCTTTGTATTTAAAAGTCTTTTATGGGGCGCCTGGGTGGCGCAGTTGGTTAAGCGTCCGACTTCAGCCAGGTCACGATCTCGCGGTCCGTGAGTTCGAGCCCCGCGTCAGGCTCTGGGCTGATGGCTCGGAGCCTGGAGCCTGTTTCCGATTCTGTGTCTCCCTCTCTCTCTGCCCCTCCCCCGTTCATGCTCTGTCTCTCTCTGTCCCAAAAATAAATAAAAAACGTTGAAAAAAAATAAATAAAAGTCTTTTATGGTTTGCCTCCCTCTCTGTTATTATCTTTTATTTTTAAAGTTTATTTATTCACTTTGAGAGAGATAGAAGGAGGGGCACAAGGAGGGTGAGTGACAATGCCAAGCAGTCTCCATTCTGTCAGTGTGGAGCCTGAGGTGGGGCTCAAACTCATGAAATGTGAGACCATGACCTGAGCTGGAACCAAGAGTCAGACACTTAACTGACTGAGCCACCCAGGAGCCCCTAACAAACCATTATAAACTGATATTGCCAATTTTATATAAAACTCTTCTGCTTATCATCTCTGTATCTGCACTCACTTTGTGTTGATGATATCACAAATTTTATATTTATGTTGTGTACCTTATTACCTACATTTATGACTTTTATGTGTTTATTTAAGAAAAAATCTGTAGCAGAAATAAATGTGACTTTTGCCCTCATTACAAAAAAATGTGAAACTAAAATATTACAAATGTGAACTTATTGTTGAACACCAAAGAATTTCAGGTTCTTCTGAGATGATTTCTATTACTTTGTATACCCTTCTACTAAAGGGCATTTCCATGGGCCCTGTAATGTGGAGACCGAGGAAGGGTCCTAAAGTAGTGTTTAATTGATCTCATTTAAATTATAACACATGGCAATGATATCCCACAGCTGTAAGATTCCCAAAGAGAGAATAAATCTGCGAGATATTAGAAGAAAGAAGTAACTAACAGTATTATCTGATGTTAACAACAGTCCTGAATTCAGTAAATACGAGTGGAAATCCTTAAAACCTATTTCAGCTCTTCATATTCTCTTACCTCAAGTTGCATCTTGAATTTTGATTCTTTCTTTTCTTGTTAAAGTGTTTCAAGTAAAAAAAAAAAAAAATCATCAGGAATCCTTAACTCCAAAATCTGAGGCTTATAGACAGCGTTTTGTTTTAGCTGTCTTAACTCTGCCTTGGAAAAAATAGGTCACATAGTTGTCCTAGGTGTGTGGCCTTCTTATAGGGAGAGAGAGTTACTAGTTTCAGTGTTAGTAGATTAAAATTTCAAACATCTGTAATTATACTCATATCCATATTTTGACTGAATCTAGGTTTATATTGCTATAACTTCTAAAAATGTCCTGTTTCCATGGAGAAAGCTAGTCTCCCTTCAACATACAGTCTATCCATATTTGTCCATATTTAGCAAAGGCCACCATATACCCTTCAGATTTTTCTCTGTTAACAATTGAGAGTTTCAATGTCTTCTTGCCCTTTACAATTATTTTGAAGCCTATATGTTCTACTACATGTGCTTCTAGGCTTTTATTCATTGCCAAATGCTTTTTAAGTTAAATTAAAAATACAAAATAACCTGAAAAGAGAGAGTAAAGGACATTTTGTTATTCTGATAATTAAGTTTCTTATATTTTATGAAACCGTGGTTTGAGTATACTCTAAAATGTGCTAAAAATCTAGTATCTGTGAAATGCAGGAGCAGTTATAAGGAAAGTAAGTGAGATAAGCCTGTAGGTGAGTGAATTAAGAAAATCATTTAAAGAAACTAAAGTTAAAAAAGGAAAATGTATTCCCATAAGCTTGGCAACAGCCACACTTTTTTTTTTTACTAGCATAATGGCAACAAAACCATTCTTCTCCTCTGTAATATCAATGTAAGATGCAGAAAAACACAAATGATTGTTTGATAGAATACAAACTAAGTGAATTGGTTGGGGAAAGGGAGTGGTGTGGTGGGAGGGCTGAGAAGGCTTACAAGGCAAGTGTTTTATGCTGCAGCAGTGTGTGATTCCCATGCATATTGACAATTTCATAAATTATGGGCATTATTTACCCTTGTTAAAATATTTTCATTAACTAAGAGCAAAGTTGAAATACGCCCATCAAAAGTGTATGTGTAGTATAAAAGTTTGCCTTCATAATTGAAGAGTAATACAGAAATAAATAGCACAATATGCCCTGCATCCCTATAGCAGTGGCCTTACTAGGTGTTTTTACTGGGCAAAAAGAAGAGGCTGGATCAGAATATTTCAAGTGAAAACACCTGATGTATCGAAAGGGACATCACATGGGGCTCAACCAGGCTGACAAGATGGAATGACAATGATGATGATGATTTTGTATTTTCCTCACTAAAGAGAGACCCTATAATGACAGTCTATGATGAGGAAATATTTGGTGGTTTCATTTAGTAATTTGAAAAGCATGTTATATTTTTTACTCAAAATAGAACTTTCTATTTCCCCTATTTTATGTGAAGTATATTATTATTAAGGCTATGTAAAGTACTATCCTAAAAAGTCTAAATAGGACATCATCCAGTTGTAATAACCAAGATTACCATTGCTTAAAAATCAAGCTAAAATCCCATTAACTAATGAAGCAAATAATTGTGGTATTTACAAAATGGGTTGACATAGTAGACAGGAATAAACCTTATTTATCTTCTCATATGAAAATCTTTAAATGTAATGAATTAAGGTAAAACTTGAGTAATTTTCTGCATTTCATCTGTAAGCTATCACAGTGAGTAATTGGGCTTCTTACTCCATTCAAGTTTTGACAGTAATATGATTTGGCAAGCAGACAAAGGATTAGTTTTCTTTGCCTAGAGGCTATTGTCTTTAAACACATGTTATTTCCAAAGGCTTCACAGATGTATTTTAATTTAAAATTTTACTAAATCTTTAATTTAAAAACTAAAGCCAGATAAACATTAAAATTCTCAATATATTCTCTTCAACCAAATCCAAAGCTAAGGTCAAAGAAAGTTACAAAGAATTCATATAGAAATTGAAATAGAGCAGATTCTTGGTGCAATCAGTATCCAAATTTCAGGTTATGTCTAATTGTGATTAGTTTATCAAGCTTAAAAGTTCACATTCTGCTTCCTTCAGGGCCATGGTTTTAGATCATCAGATCATTTAGTGTTAAATATAAAACCATGATCCTTCAAACGATTCAAAATTTTTTCTGATGTTTTCAATTCTATGATAAGTCAAATGTTAGAGTAAATTCTATCATTTAATTCTTAAGAATGCCTGAGATATCATATACATTTCAAGAAAAGCCACATTTTACAGTGCCTACATGGAGAATGAAATATGTCAATACTTTATAATGGACAATCTGTAATAGATTATTCAGGAAAGATGTAAGTCACACAATGACAACCCACATATTCTTTACTGTTCTAATGCACTATCTCATGCTGGTCAAGCTCTTGATCAAGTTTTTGAATCAAAAATATCTTAAGGAGTCTATTTACATTTTTTAGGACAACCTGAAAACTCCATTTCAACTCATTTTGATGAATATTTTCAGACAAGCAAAATTTCTTTACTAAAACTGAAGTGTTATAATAAGGAAGTCTCATCCTAAATACTGTTCTATGAAACTCAGTTTCTATTACCTCTTTTTGCATAGTGGTTACAAGAAGACACTTTATTAGCCAGCATCTGGCATCATCTTTATAGGGTAGAAGACAACCATTATTTTTAATTCAGATATGTCTGTTGAAGCCTTTTTTCAGTTCTGAAAGGCATACTTCTCTCCATTTTCCAAGTATTTTTATTATTCTCATTACACAATAATAAGGAATGAGTAAGTAACCTAGGTCCTCCGAGGAGAGTACTTCCAAAGTGCATAGTGCAATTCATTAACAGTTGTGAAATCTTCATAGCAAGGATTTATAGAGTGTGGAGATAAGAATGGTTTTTAATTAAAATGAAAAAAAAAGAATAGACTAGATTTTTTAATTAAAACAGAAATAGATTAAAATACAAAATTAAATATTAGAAGTCTTCACCTAAAGTAAGTATGGTTTTGTGAATTCTGGGTCATAATATAAAATATATTCTTAGTAGAGTCACTAGAAAACCAGACAAAAAAGTAAAGTCACCAATCTAGAACATATACGGAACTGATTTCATGTGCTGAAAAGTACTGCTCATCACAATAGGATGTATGTGCATGCGTGCACACACACACACACACACACACACACACACACACACACAGAGAAATACGAAAAGATACAAAAATACTTTCAATACTTCAACCGAAGGAATGAAATTGACTTTTAGAGAGTATCTACTGCACTGGGGATTATGCTAGATGCTTTCATATGTTTAGTCATCACCATTATCCAAAATGTTATCCAAAATGCTGCCAGTATTTCAAACTTCAGATAGCTTATGCAAGTTACAGACTTCCTGATTTTCAAGGACTTAAACCTAGGTGTGTCTCTATTGGCCTTACTATACTAGTCTGATGTCCAACACGTTTATTCATCTGCCAAAACCTTGATCTTATTCTTGGTCCTAAGCTCACCAACATCATCTTTGATCACTGCCTAAGCAGTAGGTGGCCACTAGGCTCACTGTCATACAATGCCCTTCCTCTCTCAGTAGATGCCTCTGTTTTAATAAAACAAAGTTTATACTTATCATCTTTTATAACTGAGAAATTGGACATGATTTTCAGTATTAGCAATTAACAGAATAATTGTTTTTAAAATCCAACTGAATACCATTGGACAATGAAGTAAATAAACATAAAGTACTTATAAAATTGCCTGGCACCTAATAGGTTAACAGTAAAATTTCAACCCCCTGTAAAATATTCTAATATAATAAAATTCTAATCTAATAAAATTCTATATATAATAAATTCAGGTAAAAAATAAATGTTTTGCTGCATTTTAAATATAATCCATCACAGATAAGTAACAGGGCATATAGAGGAGAACAGGGCAAAAATAGTAACAGGGAAATTTTTGATAATAATATGCTCTGGAGATTAGGCCAATACATTTTGTTTCTGGACCAACAGCTATTGTCTTTACATACTTATTATTTTAAAATGGCTTAGCATGCATATTTCAAATTGGAGTTGTAATTAGTCTTTAATTAAGAAAGAGAAAACATTGAATGAATTCTGGATCCAAACTCCAAATCAAAGTTTCACATTAAACTAAAAAAATTCCCCTTCTCCTATTAATTGGGAAATTGTCATTTGATCAAGTCTTTACATTATCTTGTATCAAGACGATCACCCATATACATGCTTGAGGAACAAATTGTTCCCTGAATCCAATAGATACCTATTTGCATCCAAGAGACATCCCAAGATGGCATCCCAGGATGAATTTCTACCCTATGTAAATCCCTTAATATTTCCCCAAATCCTTCAAGATAAATACATTTTAGTAACCACAAATACTCCTTTTTCTTATTTCTATGTAGCTCTCTACCTTTATCAATGACCTTTTTTGCATTACACTGAGTTAATAACAGACTCTTAACCCCTTATGCTTCATTTTAGTTATCAATTCCTCCAGAAAATCATTAAGGACTACTTTAACACTAAGATTACTTAAATAGCCATTATTAGTCCTAGAGCCCTCAGTGTTTACCAGTATAACACTATATCAATTTGCCTAAATCTCCATCTAAACCAAAGGCCCCCTAAGGACAAAGACTATTTCTTATGTAATTGCTTCAAGACCTAGGTCATACTTTTAAAGAACTGGTAAAGAAGCCAGGTGGTTATTAATGTTCTTTCTATCACAAAAACTTCTCCAATCCTAAACTGTATCTCCCGTCTACTCAAATATTTCAATAGAGCCAGACCTCGTGAAATCAATAGGGTGTTTTATCGTTTTCAACAAAGTATTTTAGATGCATCACTTAAAAAAAAAAAAAAAAACATGTATGTCTATATATGTCTATGTACGTATATATGCAATCTGATTTAATTTTATCTAGACTCAACTATAATCAAAGTGCAGCTTTAGTTTAAATTATCAGAGTCATCACTATAGATGGGAATATCAGGGTGATTGCTCTCGCTCTATGCTATTATGGGAAACGGCACCTGCTCTAATTCAGAGAAGTATCAGGTAGAAGAAAGGGATTGTACCAGGTGGTGGTAATTAGAACCCAAGGAAGGCAATCATGCTTAACTGAATGTAGGCGGGCTTCTAACCACAGAAAAACTGAGTTCAGGGCCACACTGCCCAGCTCCCCACTTCTGTATTCAACTCCCCCATTTTCCTGATTCTTTCTGCTTGCAAGGTGACTTATATATTTTTTTAATCAGATCCCACATTTATAGAAAGAGTGCAGGTTAGGAGCAACTCAGAGCATGCTTTATATACAAGAGATATTCTTGCCAATTAAACTGAGTTTTAAAAATCTGTTCAGTTTGGTCTCCTAAATGTAGCTTTCCTCCTATGTATTCACCATGGCTCCTGCTTCTTAGAGATGTTTTTTTCTCTTACCTTGTTTTGAAAACTGCAATGAGGATGCCAGGGAATATGACCATCTTGGGAGCTGAGTTATTTTTTTTTTCCACTTTACTTCTTGCTTATTACTGGTTTGGCACAACGGTAATTTTAAATCTCAAATATTCATAGTCTCTTTTTCTCCAGTCTGTGAATATCTTGATGATGCAATTCTCACAGAAACGTAGTCAGACTCTCAATTTTATTCAAGTTAGCTCCATGTGCTAATTTTATGTCCTGTTTATGTTCCTGTTTAGATATAATTCTTGCATTTTCTATATTTCTTTATTGCAACCATGCACCTCTCTCAACTTAACTATAGATGCCTTTAGCATATAAGATTTCATGGAAAAGCCACATAATTTTACCATTTTACCTATGCATATTTTCGAAATAAAAGATTTACTGACTATGAAAACCTTAACAGAGTATTTACGTTGTTCAGAGTTGTCATATACTGGACTCCCTGGTTAACAAACCCTATGACTCTCATGTTTGCAAGCAGGATTTTGAAGACTGCCCTAGGGAATGACACCATTAATGGGTGTTGTAAAATCAAGTCAATATTCTCCTAAGCACACTAACTGCCACCGTTGTCACTCTAGAACTTCCTTCATACATCATCATGATAAAAAGCACCTCTTTGATGGCTCAATACTATTTGGATACGGACACCATCATCTCCCTTTCCTAAATGCTGTCATTTGTTGACCTTGTAGCTTTTGTCCCGAGTGGAAACAAATATTTTGATAACTGGTCTAAAGTCTTCTTATTCGTGTCACAATTTGGCACCAGTGTGTGTGATATGTGTATTCTAAGGCTTATCCATCCAAAAATAGGGCCTCTCAGTTGAATTCCTCTTCTCTGTGCCACCTAATTCATTTGCTTCCATGACTGAATCCTCAAAACAACTTCCTGGTCTCAATAAGTTAACTATTTTTTTTTTTTTTTAAATAAAAGAGGCAATAGAAGCCATCACACAGCATGGTCTTAAACGTTCAGCTAACCAGATAATGAGATCTGAGTCATATGTCCTACCTATCATGCCCTTCTCCCCTTCTGTTAGAAACGAAAAGTTGTTGCTCCTCTAATTCAAAAGCTTCTCCATGTGCTTCCCTAAAGAAAATACAAAATATGCTGGAACTTCCCTACTACCCATACCAAATTGCTGGTATCTTTTTATCTTTAGACTAGACTTGGCCTCTGAGTTTTAGTTGTATACGTCTGTCTCCTAATGGCTCTATTAAAATATTTGACAATCTTCTTGTTTATCATTCTATCCCCAGCCAATAGTGTTCCATAGTTTTCTGTATCACTGAATCGTACTACCATGCATGCCATCATGTTTAACTACATATTTAGAATGATCACTGCACATGTTATTTACCACTTTCAATTTAATATACTCTGCACTCTTCGCCTTACCTGATTTAAAATGTATATATATTTATTTAAATTCATGATAGTTAACATACAGGGTAACTTCCCTGCTTTTAATCTCTCCATTTTCCAAGAATAAAGCAATCTTGGACAAGACACAGAACAAAAGATCTTTGCATGTCCTATTACTCTGCCTGAAATGCTAACTTGTAATTTTCTTTCCAGCCCATGGCTCTTTTAATCATCTTTACAAATTCAATGCCAGTCAGTATTTCCAAGAACTTTATTCTAATCTCACCCCAAACTTTCCTAATCATACTCTTTCCAAGTAGCACATATATTTTGTGTAAGTATGAAATTGCATATTAGTTACTTGCTTAATAATCACTCCTAATAATCACTCCCAAATCACAGTGCCAGGTTTCAGAATCATTCACTAAACTTTACTGAAAACTATATAATTATTATCTTTTACATACTTGGAACATACCATATTCAAATACTAGTGGAATAAATGAATGAAAATTACTTCTGAGGCAAAAATAATTATAAAGTATTTGGAAAACTGAAGGTTTTGCATATGACTACAGTATACATCTCAAGAAGTTTAGAGATTCACTGGACTATGATGCTAGGCACTAGGAAATGAAGAGCCTCTTAGTCATGTTAGAAAATCTGGACTTTGGGGCACCTCGGTGGCTCAGTCGGTTAAGCATCCAACTTCGGCTCAGGTCAAGATGTCACGGTTTGTGAGTTTAAACCTCGCGTCTGGCTCTGTGTTGACAGCTCAGAGCCTGGAGCCTCCTTCAGAATCTGTGTCTCCCTCACTCTCTACCCTTCTCCCACTCACGCTCTCTCTCTCTCTCTCTCTCTCATAAATAAATAAACTTAACAAATTTTTTAAGTTAAAAAAAGAAAATCTGGACTTGCTTACCTTGGTAATAATGGAAAATTATATGGAAAATTTAAATGCAAGAAGCTTGCTAAAAAGCATAGCTTTCCAAAAAGTTCAATCTAAAATGTAGGGAAAAAATAACTTAACAAGCTATTATAATATTCCAGGTAATGGTTGATTGTGTCCTGAAAATGGCAGTAGAAACAGAATGGAATGTAGACTATTGGGAAAGGGGGATGCACTATACAGACAATCCTCATTTCAGGCAGTAGTACAACATCGTAAAAATGACCGTGAAAGCTGAAACCACAGGTAGCAACTCAACAATCAATGGAAAAAATAATAGTTCATGACCTTTACATTTTTTTGTCACACTATTTGAAAAGCGTCTCAATATTAGTTATAAATTACTAGGAAAATGGAAAAATAGTAAAAGTAGTATTTAGTATGTATACAGTGTTCTATAATTTATGGCGTTGGAAACATTGAAAGTTAAAGTACATCATTTCTTTATAAAAACTCTAAGAGTAATTTGAGAAGCTCTTGCTTCCTTCTTCTATAATTTTCAAGATCTACATAATATCTTTCCTATTTTTTGAAGAATTCTCATGCTCCCTTTTAAATTTGGGTCACCTTCTATCACTTAGTCCTTTTTGCATCATTCCGTGTCTCAAAATACCTTGGAAGCTTCCTTTATTTACGTTCTTTTTTTTTTTAATGTTTATTCGTTTTTGAAAGAGAGAGAGGCAGAGCATGAGCAAGGGAGTGGTAGAGAGAGAGGTAGACACGGAATCAGAAGCAGGCTGGAACCACAGACCGTGAAATCATGACCTGAGCCAAAGTCTATGCTTAACCGACGGAGCCACCCAGGTGTCCCTATTTATTTATTTTTAAAGTTTATTTTTATTTATTTTGAGAGACTGATAGAGAGCAAGTGGGGGAGTGGCAGAGAGAGAGAATCCCAAGCAGGCTCAGTGCTGTCAGCACAGAGCCTGAGGCAGGTCTCAAACTCACCAACCCTGAGGTCATGACCTGAGCTGAAATTCGAGAATAGGGCGCTTAACCAACTGAGCCACTCAGCACCCCAAAAGTTTCCTTTAATGAGAAATTTCATATGGACATCACTTTCTCTGGGATATCTTTATTATTTTAGTCAAAACACTTTTCTCATTTATGTGTACCTTCACCTTTACTAAGATCCTGTTACTGTATATTTAGAGTCTCTGACAAGGTAGTGTTAATACTCCCATTGACAGCTATTGTTTTCTACAATTCCGTTTACATTCAATTTGAATTTCACCTCCAGCATTGTCTTTAAAAAAAAAAACAACTCTCTGTTGGACTTCCATCTTACTACACTAGTTTTCTTTTGGTTACCCATTTTTATAAAATGCCATGCAGGTTTATCATTCAGACTTATGCTTTTTTGCCTGTATGTATGTGAACTGAATAACAGATGTGTAGTGACCAATCATCAATAGACTTTGAAAGAAATGACATGATTGGTCACTAGTCATGGCACATATGTTATTTATATGGTGATTTGTGGACCAAAGAACTTGCAGTGAAATATGTACTTTATGTACTTTAGATGATTAATACCAGGTGGTATCTGGAATTTGAACCATGTTGGTGGGAAACTGGTGTTATTTGACTACACCATGATAAGTAAAGTTCATATGTATTAGAATTATGCAAAGCAAGGACTTTCTATAGCTGTTGAGTGATTGAATTTGTGGAAAAGGTAGAGTACAGAAAGAAGCCAAATGTACTTTCTTATGGGTGGTGTTTTTTGCTTGGATGAGAAATACAAGAAAGAAGATTTACAGGAAATTTGTATGAATTCAATTTTTTTTAAAATGTTAGATTTCTTGTTTCTGTCTGAAACTCAGAAACAACCAGGATCAATAGGTCTGGAGCTCAAAAGATCAATCTGTGCTGGAAACAGAAATGATTACTTTATCAACATATAGATGGGTCGTTTTAGGATAAGGAAGACAAGACCAGGAAGGACTTTAAGAAAAAGTAGCCATAGAATTCAAAGGATACCATTATTTTTTTTTCCCCACAAAATCCAACTGATAAGAGCTTTGCATTAAAAAAAAATGGAACATAATATCACATGGTTCAAATGGATAAAGACAGATGTAAATTGGGGAATATCCTTTTTGATTTAACAACAAGGAAGTTGGTGGGAAAAAATGTGGTTTGACGCAGTGGGTCTAGGTAAATATGACTGCTTCACAGACCAAACTTCCCCTCAAGTGGGTCTTTCCAAGCTGAAGAATAGGTGAAAGTGATAAGAAGTCTACTTGTAATCGCACATTCAAGCTGTAGTACCCAACTAACTTTATCAGAAATAATGTTAATATTTTATTCACAACCTATTTGAAAGTTTTGTCAATTTATCAATTGGTTCAAGTATTAGACATGGTTTAAGGGATGGTACAATCAGGAGTTTCCATGTCACATTTATTATTTTGGTGCACTTAATTTGTACCATGATTGCATCTCATCCTAACAGGAGGACTGGGTAGTGCTATCATTATGTATGGCATGCCTGGTGGCCTGAGAATCACTCTTGGGCAATATAAGGATGAGATATGTTAGCAGGTGATTCATAATATGCTGTTCAATGTTCAAAATTTTGACTGAGGGCCCCACACTAGATTGTCTACATTGTTTACAAAAGTACAGTTTGATGGTTTTCACCTAGGTTAACTGGTGACACAGCCAGGCTTTAAGCAGCATGCCTATTTTGGTTATCCTTACAAAAGGCAACTTTTAGCAAGATTAGAAATGGTACATATCTTCTGCAACTAGTAATCTGTGTGAAGCAAACACAATTTTCTAAGAGGTAATACCTGACTTTATAGAAGGTTAGATTTACTATAGGACTCAACAAGATATATATAATGCTTCCTTATTGTACTCCAGGAGTTTTGATATACTCTGAAGACTTAATGATGTGAAAGGTAGATGTATGAAATATGAAATTTTTCTTTCATTTGAAATATTTAGAGAGTAACTTAATTCATTATATAGTGACATCATCTATTTCTTGATTTTCTTCAAATACTCATAAAATTATGTATGTATGCACATACATATCTGTGATAATATTCTATTATGTAGTAAATGGTCCATTTTTAATCTTCTCAAATTCTATGTACCTAAATTTCACCTCAGTGTCTTATGATAAAACAACCAGAAGTGTAAACAAAGTTATATGCCCAGTGATTTTAGCACAACTTTATTAAAATAGAAGTGATTTAAGTATAGAATAAAAATCAACTTGCTAACTTTTTTAACAGTATACTTATATGATGAAAAAATGAGCAGCTATTTAAAATAATAATATACAAATGAGTGACATAGGAAATTTCCACAAAAATTAAGGCAG